>NW_026294551.1:963721-1563721 GCF_007827085.1 Peromyscus californicus insignis | reverse complement strand
AAGCCGGTGGTGGGTGGCGGGAGCTGGTGGGGCAGGGGCGGGCCCTCAGCCTCCACCGCCTACCCAGGCCCTGTGTGTCAAAGAGGTGACCCCGAACCTGCAGAGCTGCCAGCGGCAATTCAACAGCCCAGGGACTTTCCAGTGTAAGGCGGACGTCTTCTTGTCGCTGCAGGAGGCTGAATGCCAACGGCCTACACCCTGAACCCCAACCCCAACCTCGACTGGCTGTGGTGGGTGACCCCCGTGCCCAGTCTTGCTCGATGCTTGAAGCAGCGCCGGCCCTGTCATGTGGGTTGACGCCTGTGGCCCCCTAACCCTATCACGCTCCGTATCAAATGGCTAAATGAATAAAGAAGCAAAGCTGTCTCTGCTGAGGGTTGCTGGTGAAGGTAAGCACAGACACTGAGAAGTGCTCCTGTGAGTGGGTGATGGGCTGAGCAGGCCCCGGGGCCACCGCTTGGTTTCCCGACAGCATGCCCTTCTCTGGCCAGGCTGGGTCTTTCCCTCTTCCACAAAGCCAAAAGAGGTATAGAGGCCCCACCACCCCGCCCCCACTCCACAGGTGACCCTCTGCTTAATTAGCAGGCACTGAGGATAGACAGTTCCTAGCAGGTCCAGAGGAAGCAACCCCCAGAGGATCCTCAGGCCCTACCATCCTGTCCCTCAAAGTCTTTCAGAGTCACCCATAACAGTCCAAGTTCACAGGTTCTTTTAGGAAGCCCTGCTTTTTTGGGTCCTGCCTCACCTTAGGTGACTCTCCTGCTTCTGGGATTCCTACTGCTCCCAACCCTAACCTTGTCTGTCTGCCACCCTTTAAAGTCCCTCCAAAAGACCTTGAAGTACTAAGCACATAGCTACTGTGTGTTCAACAAATAAGAGGACAAGAAGTAAGGTATGCGGATCCAGAGCAAGGATATAACTAACCGCACAGGAGCCCTTAGACCCACCCACAAAGCTGGGTACAAGTCTGGCCTGGCCTCCCTTCAGGCCTCACAGATCCGGGCCACCCTCCCCCAAATGCCCACTGCCCTGAGGGCCAGAGGGACTATCAGGCTCAGTGACCTGCCTGGCTAGCCCCTCACACATTCTGGGTCACAAACCGAGTGAGCAGCGGGCTCCAGCTCTGCCTCTGGCTGCTGCCTTTTGCCCTGCCTTCCCTCCAGCCCAAAGCAAACACTTCCAGGTGCCGACTCCAGTCCCTGAGCTCTGGTCTGAGAGGCCCTGAGCCTGCTGTGTAGGGCATCTTCTTCTCCATGGTGCCCTCACCAGCCACACCTCGCTCAGAGCCATGGGTGGCACACAGACACCTGTCTGTGCAGTGTTCCTCTGAGGACCAGCCCCAGTCTAGGAGCAGCACACTCAGGTGGCTTCCTTGACCTGAGGCTGCTCAGGGATCCTAGTGTGGGTACCACCCCATTCCTAGTAGGCAGTAGGGTTGAGGTGAGGAATGCTGAGCACCACCCAGGCTGGAAGTATGTGTGCCTCTCCTCCAGATCCTGACTCGAGGTCTGAAACATTTACAAAGGCTCTCCTGTCTCAAAGGGAGGAGAGAGGGCAGGTCTACCTGCTTCGGCATTGAAGAGGGCGGGCATGGGATAGGAAAGCACCACCAGAATCCTTGTTTGGGAGGAGCCAGGGCTTCACCATTCTTGTCAGCTGCTTCAGCATTGAGCCAGTCTCCCTACAGTCAACCACCAAGAGGCAGCTCTAGGAGCCTCAGCAACTGCTGGACTCCAAGTAGACCTGCTAGGGTGCCAAGATCTAGACCCTGTGGTCTATAGAAGAGCCAGAGGCATGTGCACAAGCCACCCAACTTCCTGGCCTGGATCTTTCTCCCTTTCTTAAAACAATTCTTGCTGAAGAAGGGTTTCCTGATTCTTCCCAGGGCTAGAAGCCCACGGAGCACGTCCCACTAGGCTTTATTCAGTTGAGCCAAAGAGATTTACATCAGCCACCAAGGTACAAAATGAGGACCAGGAAGTCTGTGCCGAGAACAGTCAAGCTGGCCCAGCCGTCAGGGCAAGTGCATCTTCTAGGAATCAGGAATGGGGTGCTAGAACGTGCCCCAAAGTAGAGGGTACCCACTTGTAGGGTGACACAAAACAAGAGGTCCCCAAAGTGATCCCTCTGTACCTTTCACCAAAGCTGGGTGGGCAGATATGCAGCTTCCAGTCAGGCAGAGGGGTGTCCCCAGGCAAGACTGGGTCAGTGGCAGTTGGGACTGTGGATGCTAAGGACACATCGCAACACTCCTCCTGTCACAGGTGCCCTCTGCTTATCCTGTCCACTGGGCTGCTTCCCTGTGCTAGCCACCCTCTCTGAGCAGCTCAGTGGACAGGACTGAGTCTATTGTAAGACAGACAGTGCCTCCCTCACAGGCAGGCAGAACAACGCCCTCCAGCAAGGCCAGCTTCCTTTGGAACTGTGTGAGCTGACACCAAGACACAGGAGCAGAGCAGGGCAGGGAGAGAAGAGATGGGCACAGGGCAAGGGCATGAGCGATATCCTCCAGGTCAGAAGCTAGTCAGTCTCCCCTGCAGGCTGTGCCCCCTGCTGCCTCATGGCCTCCAGAAAGGCCAATTCCTTGGCTTCCTTCTTCTGATTCCGGGCTTCGTACTCCAACCTGGGCCAGACAGGTATAAACTGGGCCTTTCCAATACTGGGAGTTGCCCACTGCCAACCCAGTCAGAGTGGGTGGGAAACACACCTGTTTTTGATAATCCTTTGCACAATCAGGTCTGTAGTGAGGTCGCTACCACTGTCGATCTGACGGAAGATTCCTCTTCTCTTGGGTTCCTGGAGGCCTCAATGCAAAGAGAAGAGGAGGGTGAGAAACCTCCTGACTACAAAAACAACCCCGGGTGCCCCTCCACCCATGGGAGGCCAATACCAGTGAGGATGGTTGTTCCTGCTTCCCAGAGGCAGCCCAGGCCGGGGCAACCCACCTGGTAGGGGTCAGAGCCATCCCTGTCAGGTACAATTTCTGTCTTCCCATGACATACTAGGTCCACCTGGGGGGAGGAAGCAGGGTCAGGAGGCCTCCTCAGAGAAGCTATGCCACCACTGACAACCACCCAGGCAGGGTCCTCGAACCTTGGCATCATGTTCTGCTCAGCTAGAGAGAAGCCTCACCTTGAAGTGACTCAGGAGCTCTGCTGTGACCGAGTATGGTGCCCCAATCACCACTTCTGAAACATACTGCAGAGACAGGCAGTAAAGCAACTCACTCAGTCCTCATTTCTGGCAAGCCAGGGGTAGAGGGTGGCAGAGAAGGCCCCAGGGGAGCCAGCTGGGATGGGGCAACATGGCAGGGGTCAGTGGGCAAAGGGAATCCTCAGACTCCTCAGCAGGGGAAAAACTGCACCAATAGGGCCCAGCCACCCTCCACCCCCCTTACCGGGCAGGTGGATGCCCCTGCCCTGGCTCAGGGAAAACATTGCTCCCAGCCCACTCACCCGGCAGGCCAGCACACTGAGAGTCCGCTCGTGCAGGTTCATGATGGGGTAGTTCTTGCCCTTGTATCGGTTTACTTCCTAGGGCCAGGAGTTTGGCTCAGCTAGTGAACAGTGCCCTCCCTCCCAGCTGGCCTTCCTGGGCAGAAGCTGGGAGAGGTACCCCCTCTCACAGGAACACCCTAGGCAGGGCTGTCCTGGACTCCAGAAGAGAACCATGCTTGCCTTCACTAGACACCTGGAGCCTCACTCCTTCAGAGGCCACCTGTGCCCAACACTGACCCCAGCGAGGCCCCTTGAGGGATCCCATGGCCCATCAGCTGATGGGGTGCTGAGAAGCAAGCAAGCAGAAAGGCAGAGACCTGGTCAAAGTGTAGGCCGGCGATGATGTAGGGCCTCTTGGCTAGCTTATGCACCTTCTCTAGGAAGTCCACGTGCCCGATGTCTATATCCGGATTAAGAAGCAGTAACTAGCTGTGTATGATGGTGTTTTCCTGTAAACCCAGTACTTGCATGGTGGAGGCAGGAGCATTGCAAGTTCTAGGTCAGCCTGGACTACACAGGAATATTCTGTCTCAAAAAAGCAAGACCTGGGATTGTAGCTCAGCAGTAGATCAGTTGTTTCAGATACAGAACCCTGGGTTCCATCCCCAACCCAAGGGGGGTAGCGGGGGGAAGAGGCAGCAGTAATGGGCTAGGGAGGGGCTCTGTCCTCTGTCCTCAACAGCATGTACCCAAGGGACTCCATGCCATTTTCCCTGATGAGGGTTATACCCACTACAACCCAGCTCAACCCTGGAGCCTTGGAGTCTATGGGTTCCACTCTGTGGCATGAATGTGGGGCAGCAGAAGCCCTAAGAGGATACGGAACAGGTCAAAGGCACCGGCCACGTAGATGACTGTCTCCCCAGGCTGGGGCTCCTTCCCAGAAGCAAACTGGATGATCTTCTGGGATGTCTGTAGAAACTGGGACACCCCTGTCCAGGGGTTCTGCCCCCCAGGACACTATTAGCCAAGAGAAGGAACCAGTCAGCGGTAGAGGCCTCTATGTGTGCCCCTCACCCAGCACCCTCCCCAGGGCCATTCTTCTGAGCCCAGGGTTCCCTGTGCCCCTGTCATAGGTGTGGGTGATGGGAGCATGTACAAAGAGCATTAGAGGCTGGACTCCCCCCCAACCCCAGCCTGCGAATAACCCAGCAGCACGCTGGCTATGGGCTCTGTCCAGGCAGGCACTTGGGGCAGGGGCAGGGACACACCATGGTAAGGCCAAGCAGGACCACTGTAGCTAGCAGGACTGTGGTTCCACCCGGTGGCCACAGCAGATACTGCAGTCAACACCAGCTCTGCCTGGCAACACAGCACCAGGACCAGGAGCAGGCGCAGAGCCCAGTGGCCAGCAGACACAGCCCTCTGAGGGACCCGGCACCCTGAGGCCACCATCTGGTCACCTGGGAGGAGACTTCTGAGGAAAGTGTGTCCCCGGCAGGTGTCGGGTGAGGGGGCTACAAAGGGAGAGAGGGCCAGGCCATTTGGTTAGATGCCACCTGTAGGTGGGCAGTCCTTGTTCCTCCTCCAAGAAGTGGCTGCTGGGACTGGCCACCTCTTGCCTGTCCTCCCTCCCAGCATCCACTAGCTGGCCAAGCCTGGCGGTCAGTACCTGGTCAGCACTGGGAAAGAGAGGGAGGAGGGCAGACAGTGAATGAAGCTCTGGGTCAACCTTTCCCCATGGGAAGCCTAAGGTGGGTGGATGGGGAGTGCTGTGTGGTGGCTAGTCAAATGTCAGCTGTATTTCCAGAGTGGCCTCTGCAGCCAGGCTGTACTCACCTTGCCAAAACTGTCAGCATATTCCCGATACTCGGAGGACATCTCCTGCACACAAGGGCAAGAGACTAAGGGACCGTGCCCTCCTGACTGCCAACCCTGGGACCAGCACACCACAGCCCCAGAGCCCAGTGACAGGATGGTCAGGGAGAGAAACAGGATAGACCCGAGGGTGGTTAGGAGGTGGTCCCTCCCTCCCTCTGTGTCCTCAACCCAAGGACCATGTCCCAGACCCCATTCCTTTGGACTCACCTGGCTGCTATGGTGGGCCTTGGTCACCAGCAGCATGCGACCCACGAGGTCTGTGGTGGACACACCCTGGGTGCGTTTGCACTCTCTGGGGCAGAGGTAAGGTGGAGGTTTTCATCCAGGATACACTCCTGAGGCTCTGCTATAGGCGGAACCCACCTGAGGGACACGACCCTAACCCAGTCCCCCCCAACAGAAAACCAGACTGGGGCAGGAACAAGGGGCCCATATCAGTGATTCAGCTACTCAATGTAGCACCAGGGAGTAGGCAGGCCAGATCTGGGACACAACAGCTCTGGTTCCCATTCTGACATTGTACCGTCTGGCCTCTCTTACACCCAGGGCCCTATACCCTGCTATACATGCTCTGCTAAGGGAATTCCAGGCTGCTCTGTCTTCTGTAGGAACCACTAGCCACAGAAGGCTCTTTAAATTACAGTTCACTAAAATAAAAAGCCAGTGCTCCAGGGGCACCAGCGACATTACTGAGTCTATGGATGCCCTACAACAGTGGTGGCCAAGAATGTTGCCATTTGTGCAAAGCTCTGGCGGGTCACACAAAGGTCACCAGGTCACAAAGGTCACCCCCACAAGCATTCCTTCCTGTATCTTCCAGTCCCAACTGTGGGCCCAAATGCCTTGCAGGCTACTTCAAAGCAGTAATGAGAGCTAGGAAGGGATCCACTTGAGTATCACGGGACCTACCTGTACCTCCCAGCCTGCTTCACTTCCTCATAGGTATCTCGGCCATCTACTGTCAACGTGATGTCATCTAGGGGTGACATGCACACAGAAAAGGATTTGTTTTTAGTTGTTTTGAGAGAGAGAGAGGATCTTGCTATGTAGCCCAGGCTGTCCTGGAACTTTTGTTTTGTTTTTCGAGACAGGATTTCTCTGTGCAGCCCTGGCTGTCCTGGAACTTGCTTTGCAGACCAGGCAACTCAGAGATCTGCCTACCTCTGCCTCCCAAGTGCTGGGGTTAAAGGCTTGCACCACTATCACCCACCTGACCTGGAACATTTAACGTCCCTGTTCAGCCTCCCCAGTACTAGGATGATATGTATGCGCCATCACACTGGGCTCATAAACAAGGATCCTTAGCTCAGAGCACCCGTGGGACCAGAACCACCCTTTCATTTGTGCCGTTGCTCTGGGGAATGGACCCAGAGCGTTCTTGTATCTGCATAGGATGAGGAACCCTCTATCTCTGAGATGCTGTCAGCTGTCAACTGGTCTGATTGAGCCCAGCCCCCATCTCCAGGCCCCACCCACTCACTGCCATGAACACAGAAGTCACAGTTGTACTTGTCCAGTGTCTCCAGTGTGGTGACGTAGGGAGCAGCGGGTACCACCTCATCCACCCACTTGATGGCCTGTACCATCTTGTACCTCTCCTCCTGGGTAAACACTGGGGGCCCCTTATGCTTGGCAATTTCCTCTAGGGACAGAGAAAAGAAAAAGGACAAAACAAGACAATTGATGTCCAGCTCAAAGCCCGGTCCTTAGGAGTCTATCACAAAGCCCAGCGGGAATAACCACTCAAGTGCAATGGTATGCAGCGGTTCATTTCCGCTGGCTGCAGCCCACAAGGCGGGACCCCATGGAAACAGCACTGTCCTCTAGCCAGCATTGTGTGCTCAGGGCATCTGCTAGTTAACAAGGATGGCCTATAACCACGAAAAGCCATCAGTCTCTTCTGGTCTCAGAAACCAGGGTAAGGGTGGACAACACAGCTGAGGAAACTGTCCAGTGCTGCCACAGCTCTCTATAGCTGGCACCAGGCTGGCTTACTGACTGAACTTTGAGTCCCCACTATGCTCTGGGGAAGGATATGGGATCATTCTGCCACCCCCACTGCCTTGCAAGCCTGGTCAGTTAGAGCAGGTCCCAGGCACAGCAACCCACACCTTACCATCCGTATGCACACCCACGATGAGGTAGTCCCCCATGGCCCGTGCCTGGCGCAGCTGATTGGAGTGGCCATAATGCACCATGTCATAGCTGTGAGGACAGACAGGACAGTCAGGTCCTGTACTAATCTTGGCAGGAAACTGGGGGCCTTGTGCAGGACACAGCTTTGGTCTTTGGAAGCCCCCTGGGAAGCCCCTATGGGGGTTATTAAACCAAACCCCCGGGTGTTGGGCCTACAGAGGGAGAGCTGGCTCTCAGTCGTCCATACCCTACATACTGGACTTAGGGAGGACTCAGTCAGTACCAGGTCTAGCAACAGTGGCAAAGTCAGGGACAAGGCCTGGTAAGTCCAGAGAGCTGGTGAGTTCCAGACAGTTGTTCACTGGCAGATGTGTAGCCATTTCAAGCTGCTACTTTTGTTCTTCTCTACCCCCCACCCCCAACCCCAGATAGGGCTTCTCTGTCCCGGAACTCACTTTGTAGACTAGATCCACCTGCCTCTGCCTCGAGTGCTGGGATTAAAGGCCTGTGACACCTCTGCCTGGCTCTGTTTTTTTTTTGGATTTTTGAGAAAGGGTTTCCCTGTGTAGTTTTGGTGCCTGTCCTGGGTCTTGCTCTGTAGACTGGCCTGGAACTCACAGAGCTCTGCCTCCCAAGCGCTGGGATTAAAGGCGTGCGCCATCACCGCCTGGCCTGGATCTGTTCTTTTTTCAGAAGATAAGATTTCAGGTAGCCCATGCTTTCCTCAGACTCACTGTGTAGCCAAGAATGACCTTGAACTCCTGACCCTCCTGACTCCACCTGCTGGGATTACCACCAAAACCCTTCTATTTGGATGCCAGGGAATAAATGCAGGACTTTGTACATACCAGGCAAGCATTTTACCAATTGAGCTACATCCCCAGCCCACAAAATAGAAGAGCTTGTCCAGGATTTGAACGTGGGATTTCTTGCACCCTAAGCAAGAATTATATCCCCAGATTGACAAGCCACACTCAAACTTTGAAACAAGAAAAGTAAACAGTCCTGAGTTAGGAGCAGACTCCATTCTACTGGAGTCAAGCAGACAGTTCCCCACCCCCATCCACATGGCCTGGCTTAGCTCTCTGAGAGAACAAGTGCCTGTCACCTGGTTCTGGAGCTTTTATCCTCAAATCTAGGTCTGACCCTGACTACACTGTCAAGGTCAAAGCTACCCAGAACCCAGCAACATGCTAGGCACTGAGGGTGTACCAGTGTACACTGGGACCACTTGTATCCTTCTCCATGGGCCAATGCTGGGCCACAGTCTCTGTTCAGTTTCCTCCAGAACTCTAGTCGGGTGTCATCAGGTGACCTGAGCAGCCCCGTATAGCCACACAGTACACAGAGTGGAGGCAGGAAAACAGACAACCCTGACAGGCTCAGGCACCACGGTAATTCTGGGCCACCCTTGTGCCCACTAGACAGGCTGGGCAAGATCAGAGGTCAGAGTCTGCATCAGGGATTATGGTACAGTATTGTGGCTGGGCCAAGGTCATAGTCCACTGACACGAAGTCAAAGCCACTGCTGGTGACTCAGGTGCCAGAGCATAAGGGGGCTGAAGTTGTAGTTCAGTGGTGGAGCACTTTCCTAGCATGTACAAGGCTATGGATCGCACCCTCAGGACCCACCAAACCAAAAACAAACAAGAAACGCACGAAGTCCAGTCCACTCCCCCTCCATATCTCCTGAGGGACCCTAGTGACCATTGCGCATCTCTTCTCATCCACCAGGGGTAGGCACGACGAAGGGCCGAGGGCGGTAAATTATAGAAAGGCTTGTTGACAGTTCCACGACTTTCTAACAGCAGCGTCACGGGCTGACTTGCCAGAGAAGCCCACGGCCTTCCAGCTCGGGTAACCTGGGTAATGACTCCCGCGGGCGGACGGCCGCATTTCCGGTGTTCGGGGAGCGCACTGCCCGATGCACCTGCGTCTGCACGCTACACTCCTAGGTGACCGGAGGCTAGATTGCCTCGTGCGGCCTCAGAAGACTGGGGATCCGCCAACTGCCGGTGCGTGACCCCGGGGTGACCGCCCGCCCCTCGCCGCCGGCCCACTCACCAGCCATCGCACCACACCCGCACTGCGCGCTGGCCCGCCGGGACCCTCCGCCCAGCAGCGCCGGCCTCCCCGTGCCCGTTCCGGATCATGGCACCACAGGACCCGTAAGACCGGGTAGCTCCCGCGACTCGCAGTACCTCAGCCCCGCCCCCGACGCTCGCGCGTGCTCACGCGGGTCTCACCCGCCTGTCGCGGCCAATTGAGTGCGTCCCGCCAGGCCCCGCCCCTGGCCGGGCCCCGCCCCTCCGCCCAAGAGGCGCGGCCAATGGTCTGTGTCGCAGGCCCTAGCCCAAGCAGGGTACGCCTCCTAGGGGATGTCCTGTAGAAATCCCTCCAGGTCCTGGTGTCCAAAGGGAACAGGCTAGTACCGCCAGAGCGCGGGCTCGGTTCGCCCCCACGCCTTAAGCATTCCTAGGGGCTGGGTTATTTGTTTTTTGGGGCAGGGTTTCTCTGTGCAACAGCTCTGGCTATCCTGGAACTAGCGCTGTAGACCAGGCTGGCCTCGAACTCACAGAGATCTGCCTGCCTCTGCCTCCTGAGTGCTGGGATTAAAGGCGTGCGCCACTCCCCACCACCCCCTCGGGTGTAGCTGGCCCTCGGACGTTTTCAGATCCTCCGTGGTGCATGTAGCAGTCATTGGGACACCAAGGCAGTAGAGAGATGTTTAATAAGACTTGCTCAGACTGGAGGCTTAGATCCGCCCCTGTGCCGCATACTCAACACAGAAAAAGGTTTCTATAAAGTGAACACTTTTAGTAGTTAAGTAGTAGAAATAGGGAGGCCCTGAGACTAGCCTGGAGAGTGAGGTAAGGCAGTGGTGGGCTCCTCTGCTGGCCAGGCCGGGAAAGACCGGAGCTGTTTTCACAAAGGCCTTGCTGCCACCTTTGTACAGGAGTGGATGGGAGGGATGTCCTTGAAAGTCAAGCCCATTTGGGGCAACCACAACAGTGCAAGGGAGGCTTCCCACAAGGGCAAATGGCTAAGAAAACGTCACCGTGAAATGTCACCCGCAAGAGTTCTTCCTACTAGGTCCTGTGGGGCACTGCAGCCTTCACGGTGACACAGGCCCCTGAACAAGACTCAAAGCCGTCTGCAAAGTGCCAACTGTTCTGCCAGCGCCTGGCTATGCCGCTTTCTTCCTTTTTGCACGTTTGGCACAGCCCCTACCAAACCAGCCTCCTCGGATGGGGGGAGCCGAGCTGAGCGGGGCGCTCTGGTCCCCAGGTGCGGCTGCTTCTCTGCTTCTGCACAGCGACTTCCTGCTGTGGCTGCCTTCTTCACCAGCACGGAGGGGAGTTGCCAAGGAGAAAATGGGGTCTTGCCACCTAACAGAAAGAGAAGCAGCATCAGACAAGTCTGAGACTCTCAGTCACAGCCCTCCCGGGAAGGCCGTCTGAGGCCAGCTGTCTCCGACCCCTTCCCTCGTGCCTCAGTGGTGGCTGGGCTCTGCCTACAGCAGCTGCAGTGTCACCGAGCTATGGAAGAGCTGCAGGGGATGATCTGCTTGGGTGGCAACTCGAAGGCCAGCAGCAGCCCTAGCTGGCCTCTTCAGTGTCTCGCCCATCATTAGTGGGCTCCACACACAAAGGAGGGCTAGTGCTAGCTGCAGGATGGCGCCATCTCCAAGGAGAAGTTGCTAGCCACTCTGGGCCCCACCTTTCACTTGTATGGATGGGGGCAGGTGGACCAGACCCTTTCCCCTTCCCAGACTGCATGACAGGGATGGGAGTGAAGGCCAGTTGGCTAGGGAGGCATGGCCTACAGACTACACCATGAAGAAATCATGTATCTGATTGAGATGCAGAACCACATATTATAAACGTAAGATAAAGATAAGCACTGATTTAAAAAAATGAGCTAACTTAATGTTAAAAAAAAAAAGACAAGAAAACAAACCAACAATAACAACAAAAAACAGTACAGCACAGGATAGGCCCACGTCACAGAACACCACAAACATAACATACAAGAATTGCCAGGCCCAGAGGTGAAGGGATCCTTAATTTCTTGAACCCTTTGATTAAAAGAAGTTACTGATTTCCCCTATAAGACCCTGAAAATTCACAGAGAAAGAAAGTGTAAACTTTTCACTCAAAATACACACCAAGTCTAAATTATCACAAATTCTGTATTAAGGCAATTTGATTAAGCTTTCCCCAAATATCCCAAAACCAAGGACACAGATTCTGTCTGACCACAGTTGCACAGTTCTCACCCCTCACAGTTGTCCACCCAGGCTGCAAGAGATCCGTGGGGAAACATCCCCCAGAACACACTGGCAGACCCCCCTCCTCACAGAGGTTCGGGCACCACTCCAGGGTCAGGGTGGAAGAGTGCACACATGTGGCGGAGCCTCGCCTCAGCCAGTCCCTCCGGAGGCTCACAGAAGACAGACATAGTGGAGTCACGCTGCACCCACTCACCGGTTGTAGACAGGGATCTCCAGGCCCAGTTCATCCATGAGGAGCTGCATTACATCATCGCATTTCCCATGAAGCTTCAAAGCAGCCCAGTCATCCTTTGGGGTCCACTGAAGATAAGAAAGGCAGATGAGAGTAACTTCCCACCTTTTGGGTCAGCCCTCTCCAGGAACATAGATAGACCTGTACAAGGCTTCCAGGATGTACAAACAAGGCACATTTCCCTGGCTCCTCTGATCTAAGACCCAGGTAGAAGGAGGAAGCTCTAAGCACCCATGTTACCTGCAAGTTCACAATGTAGAGTTTGGGCCGCCGGCTTGGAGGCTTCGTCATGCACCAGAGGCGAGGATACTTCTTTAGTACCTGTGGGAATGGACAGACACAACACACAGTACAAGGGTGAAAACTAAGACAGCAAATCTAATGCCCACTAATAGTTCTGGGTTCAACTCACTATGAGTTAATGGTGCTGTCAGCACGTACCTTCAAGCTGGACCCTAAACACAGGATCGTGTCTGCTTTACTAGCAGCTTCGGTCGCCGCCTCCCAGTTCAGAGGCTGCCCTAATGTCCCCCTCTCCCCAAAGTGCACAATGGTGTCCCGTAGCTGAGTCCCACACTTATGGCAGGTCCGGCCAGTCTGGTGTCGGTGAAGGGCAGTACGCTCTGTCACATCAAACACTCGTACATATTCCCTATTAGGGATGCAGGAAGTGCAGACCTGAGGATGAGAGGACACAGTGAGTGAGATTTGCCTGTCACCCAGGCCCTGCGTCCCTCTGGTACTGCTCACTTCTATATACATATTCCCATGGAGCTCTGAGATGGCAGTCCGTGGCAGCCCGCTGCGCAGATGGAGCCCGTCACAGTTCTGAGACACCACATGCTGCACCTGGAAACAGAACAGGGTGGCAGTCAGTAGGGGACGGAGGAAGCACCCTGTGGCAGTGAAATTATCCTGAGCCCAGTCTGGCCAAGGGCCAAGGTTCCCAAAACAAAGAGGCAACTGTAACCAGGAGGGCCCTGTGGTAGGAAGGAGCCAAGTTCTCCCCTACTAGCTCTGATACACTGGGAACATCCAGGAGAGAAAGCATCTGTGCTGCCCTTGCAAGGTGGGCAGCAGCTTGGGGCACTGGATCAGTACCCTCTTAGGTCATTCACTTTCAGGTCCCGCAAGAGCCTAGGCAGATCCCTTTCCCTACTTGCTCAGCAGATCTCTGGAGGTTTCTGACAAACCTCCACTGTAGCTAAGATGTTGTCTAAAGGTCCCCCGCCCCCAACCCCACCCCTGCCAATGACACAAAAGAAATCGAATGGAAAGCTGCAAGCTTTCAGGACAGGCGCTACTCTTTCTTCTTGGGAAGAAAGCACAGCAGGGACCAGACAGGAGTCTGAGCTCCTGGGACTGTTTGTCACAGGACCGACTGGGCACCGAGGTGCAGCTCTGGGCTCCTGGGACTGTTTGTCACAGGACCGACTGGGCACCGAGGTGCAGCTCTGGGCTCCTGGGACTGTTTGTCACAGGACCGACTGGGCACCGAGGTGCAGCTCTGGGCTCCTGGGACTGTTTGTCACAGGACCGACTGGGCACCGAGGTGCAGCTCTGGGCTCCTGGGACTGTTTGTCACAGGACCGACTGGGCACCGAGGTGCAGCTCTGGGCTCTTACCAGCTTTTGCTCATGCAAACGGGTGATGCTCATGTGGGTGAGCGTAGGCTCTGCTTCACTTAGGTCAGCAGCACTGAAGGATAGAAGAGAAAAGGGAGGAGAAAGAGCTGTACCACGCAGGTGCAGCTGGTGCCTAACCATGTGAGAAAACTGCGAGATGCTCACCTCACACTTCTTCCTTTCTGAAGCAGTGTCCATACCCCATTAGGGCCCCGATAATCTGGGATGGAAGCTGCCTGTACAATTGGACAAAAAGAGAAGTCTAATGGAAGGGAGTCACCAGGTACTGCAGAATACCCCATATAGGGCATGTCACAGTCTAGATTTGCCGATAGACTAGTGTCTGTTCCGTCCACTGCTGACCTGTCTGATCCCCAAGTAGAATGGACCCAAGGATGTCTCTTTCCATCTATGCTTATGACTTTCCTGTCCTGTCTAGGCCAGCTCACCCTTCCACACTCCTCAGAACCCTGCCCTACTTCAGGGTCCTTTCTAGCAGTGAGCAGCTATGTCCACATCTGTCTCAAACACTGAAGGTCTTAGTGTTTTCAAGTCATGTTTGGCAAATAGTAAACCCCAGGAGGGAGCGCACCTCTGTCCAAATACTTATATCCTGGGGCTCTGAACAGTTTTCATTCCAACTTAGCATACATATAAAAGCCTCTAAGATGAGATAAGCGTTAGTTAAATTTCCACGAGAAACAGAAAGCAAATAGGATCTAAGAGTCTTTGGATCCTGGCTGGGGAAGCCCTGTATCCTCACTGCTGCTTAAGCTCAGAGAGGTACCCACCCTGACCAGTAATCCCAATACATTAAGGGCAAGAACCTCAAATGGTGCTCAGACCACATTTACAAGCTGCACATGGTACTTAGTTGTCACCAGATCTGTAGAGGTGACATCACTGCTGTAAAGTCATAACTGGATGGATCATCACATGGCTCTGAAGGTCCCAAATGCTTATGTCCCGGATGTCTAAGAGTTAGAGCAGTAAATGTTCCTTACACTGCTACTGGCCACTGCTGTCTGTCTGTCACGCTTCTCATCCCCAAATTTCCCTGCAGAACCCTACTCAATGCCACTCCATTACCATTTTAAAGACAAGGTCTCTACGTCGTCCTGGCTGTCCTGGAACTTCCTATGTAGACCAGGTTGGCCTTGAACTTACAAAGAACCGCCTGCTTCCAAAGTGCTAGGATTAAAGGCTTGTGCCACCCCGCTGCGCTTGCCTTAGTTAAATCTTAAATCTAGAGTTGTTTCGG
This sequence comes from Peromyscus californicus insignis, assembly GCF_007827085.1. Classification (NCBI taxonomy): domain Eukaryota; kingdom Metazoa; phylum Chordata; class Mammalia; order Rodentia; family Cricetidae; genus Peromyscus; species Peromyscus californicus. Next base: position 1,548,855 of record NW_026294551.1, on the reverse strand, counting down.
GTCTGAGAAAAGAGGACACCTTGGAGCTGCTTCAAAGGTGACTGAACTTGGGTAGTTACCAAACTCCAGCACCGTGCAGCCCAAGTCTGTGTCCCAGAAGGGGGCGCCCCACACCCGACCCAGCCCGCAGGCCCTCGCCTACCGTGCTGATCCCAGCGCCTGTGTAGACCACTAAGTGTTTGGCATTCCGGACAGCTCCCGCCAGTTCGCGGACCTTCCTCCGCAGTTCCTCTGGGTCATCACACACCTGACAGGAGCCGGGGCCGGTCACACGGGCCGCAGCCCGCCACCTACAGCCCACCGCCCGCCACCCGCCGCCCGCGACTCGCCTCCTCTTGGCGCCGCTTGAGGCCCTCACGCCGCCGGCTCCGACCCTGCAGCTCGGTCACCAGATCCTCGCTCTCGGCCAGAAGCCGGCCCTCCTCCGCGCTGCGCTCTGCAGCCGCCTTCCTCAGAATGCGTGACACCTGCGGACGAGCGGCCGATGAGCGACTGCACGCGCGGGCACGGCCGCGGGCACGACGGTAGCCTACCTGGCGGAGGCGCTCCCGCTGCTGCTCCTCTCGCAGCCTCCGGACCCGCTCGGCCGCCTTGCGCTCCGAGCGGCTCAGACCGCCACCGGCTGCCATCGCTCCCGGGACTGCGCTTCCGGCTTCCGCTTCCGCCTCGCCCGGCAGCCACAGAGACGCATGCGCGCGCCCGACCCACCCCCGCCCCTTCCGGCTCAACCTTCCCACCCTTGTTTCCCCTCCCCTCCTCTTTGCAAAGAAACACCAGCAGGTCTCTTTAAAAGGCGTTTATTGATCATATACAAAATAAAGAAAACCTTATATATCACAAACATACACTATGTACAGCAATAAATACCCGGGGGGCCAGGCCCAGCGCCGCCCCTCCTGGACAATAATTTAGCAATAAATACTGCGCAGGGCACGGGTGGGCACCAAGGCTGCTGTCTGCTGAGGCCAGACGGCTGATCGCTCTGCACTGGTGCGAACGCCCAGGCCTCACCTCGCAGCCAGATCCCTGATGACCCTACCCAGGTGCAGGAGACCGGGTCTCACCTTGCAGCCACATCCTAGCCCCTCTCACTTAGATCTTTAAGGACCCCCACTCCATTTAGGGTACTCTCTACTAACCTCCCCCTGGCTTCAGCCCTGCAGGGCAGGCAGGGGCTGATCAACTCTGCTTGGACACACCTCTCAGCACCAGGAGACCAACAGACCTGGACACACAATAGCCCTTGTCCTGTCGCCCTAAGTTGCCAGGAGGCGGCTTTCTGTACCCACTCCCATTGGTTAAAGGCTTCAAGGACTAGCAGACAGAGAGGATGGGAGGAAAGACAGGACTGGGGCAGAGTTGCTGGAGGGGCTGAAAGCCAAACTGGGGTCATAGAGAACAGGGAATTCTGTCAGGGGCACTCTAGACACCCGTGCTGCTGTTCAGGCTGCTGCTCCAGGGACAGGGTAGAATGTGTGCAGCTGGCCCAGTAGGTAATAGCACACTCCCAGGACACATGCCAGAAACAGGCAAGCCATGAGCGGCTCTCGCAATCCCATGCCTCTGTGTGGTACTGATCCTGTCCTCTTCTCCATAACTGCTCCCAAACCAGGCAGCCAAGAACATGAAAACATGCCAAGAAGAATTATTCAGTGGCTTTTGGGGAAAAAAAATCGTTAATGTGTTGGTTCCTCTCACCAAACCACAGCCTAAAAAAGTAACTCAGAAGATCCCAGAGCGGAAACAGTGCAGCAGGCTGTGGCTCAGACATCCCAGCTGTGGATGGGAGCTTTGGCCAAGTGGCCACACCAGAGAGGGAGGCAGCAGGGAAGTGGCCTCACCATCTCAAAGTGGGCTGTAGCTTATCAAAACTGCACACCCTGGCACTGGACACCAAGGCTGCTGCTAACACACACAGAGTACACACAGACCTGAAAGGTGGACTGAGAACAGCCTGTAGGGAAGCCTGGTGATGACAGGGTAGCTCAGTGTTGCCATGGAGGCCCTGCACTAATGGTACAACACCCAGGTTAGCAGCCAGACACAACGGAGGGGGAGGACTCTCAGGGACCATGCTCTAGAGAAAAATGATCCATCTCATGTGGGGTTTTCTTTGAAATCCGAGTGTCCATGTCTAAGGAAGGAGGTCAGGTAAAGTCAGGGTGGGTAGGAGGGAAGTTGCACAATAATGGTTTACTTAGCGGAGCAGTTTGGGAGAACTGGCCTCGGCCAAAGTCAAACACAACACCCTCACAGTAGGAAAACAGGATTAACAATGATCAGAAAGACAGCAACAGTCACACCTGGACATCAAGGAGAAGGGACAGGATGGCACTGAGGGCTGGCTTACCTCAAGACTCAAGAAGCAGATGCTGCAAACCTGAAAACCATGAGCATGGCCCTATCCAGTTCAGAAATTAAGATCTGCTACTTCTGTTCAACACATGTCCAGCCTCAACCTCCTCTCCCTCAGGCTGGAGCTATGCACATTGAAGGCCATGCTTGGTTATACACTCCCACTCAGCCAGGACCAAAGAACTTGGAAAGCCTGTCCCTCTCCTCTGCTAGGCATGGGCATAATTCCATTCCAGCTCTGCTGCCACAGTCAGAATCAGCAACTCATCTAGATACCAGTTTGAGAACCAAAGGGAGGGGATGAGGTCACCTGGTAACTTATAATCAACAGTCCAAACTTCCACTCATATCTGACTCAGGCATCAGTGGGAGTGTCTGAGCACCTTGAGCCAAAGAAGCCCACCAAAATGCCAGGGCTGGCAGAGGTCCTGCTCCCAGAGCACTGCATGCCGGGTCAAACTGAGTGAAAATCCTGCTGCCCGCGAGGTAAAGGCCTCTCAGGCCATTCTTTGCTTTCGTCAGCTCACATTTCTGTGCTTTTCAGGGATCCACGGCCCCCAGGAACCAGCAATGCCAAGGGCCATGTGACCAGACAGGGTTATAGCCTCTTGCAGGTGGGCATCCGCCTACGAGGAGCTTCCTGAACCAAGCCTGGAAGGTGGGCAGCCCCCACCGGATAGCTGGATTGAGGAGGCAGGTTTGGGCCCTGCAAAGAAGCACCTCCAAGTCCAACAGTGGATCCCTGGAAGACACAGATCCTGAACGGAGGCATAAGAAGGGCCTAGAGCCAAGAGCTGCAGAGAGTGGGGAAGAAAAAGACCTGGCCCTGAAGCCAAAGCCCTTGTCTGGCAATGGTGGAGGCCTCCAGGCTCTCACAGTGAGGCAGGGAAGAACAGGTTACCCCAAGTGGGGCCCCTGACCAATCTGCCTGGGGAACAACACCCCACAGAATGGGATTTTAGGGATAGGTGGGTGATAGGATTCCCAACCCACAAGGCAGGCCACTTGGGTGGCCTAGCCAAGGCCCCAAATGAAGTTTGTAGGAACAAAGCTGAGGCCAGGAGGAAGACAGCAAGGGACAGGTAGGACACAGCCCTGTGGGCACCCACAGTGACTCCCTGTCCCTGCAGCACCACCACCTAGGACCAGAGGTGGTGGATATGGAAGCAGCGTGGGGGGCCCTAGACAGCTCCGAATTTCACTCACTCTGCCCCTGTACCAACCCAAGCCCTAGACCCACATGGGAAGCCAAGGCTCAGGGGGACCGAGTGGCAGAGGAATGGAACACGGGCAGAAGAATGTGAGCTGGCAGGCAGTCCCCTACACTCCAATGGAGTAAGTTCTGCCTGGGACCCCAGCCCAACCCAGGTCCAGCAAGTCAGCAGAAGCAAAACCACAACAAAATCCAAAAAACAAACACACACACACACACACACAAAAACCCACACACAGGGACAGCCACAGGTCAAAGGTCACCAGAAGCACCAGCACTTTACGGCTGCACAAAACCTCACCAGGCACGGACAACACCACGGCACCGGCAAGACGGAAGCAGGAAGGGCAAAGGAGTAAGTCACTTTCGGTACAATTGCAAAAGAGATATCAAAGAGGACGGCCTCTGGTCGGCTCGCAGCGCGGCTTTTTTTTTTCTTTTTCTTTTTTTAAACTAAGTTTTATAAGTAATGTCTGTTAACTCTGTGTATAAAAACTAAACTCCAACAGCCACAGAGCTGTCCCAAGTTTACAAGAAAGGGATTTTTTTTTTTTAACTAGCAAAGTTTCTACTATACCTTCTTCCCTTTTCCATTTATACAGTCAAATGTTGTTTTTTTTTAAGACAATTTTATAAATACTCTGCAGCTTTTTTCCTTTTTAGCTCTTAAACATATAATTTAATAACTTCGTAAAAGGAACTTTTCTTTTAAATAAAGGGCTATATAACCACACAAATAGGTCATGTAAACAGTGACACCGGACCCATCGCAGGACACACTGACACACCTTCCACCCACACTTATAACCGGCGATTTGGTCTTATCCAGTGCACTGTGCCAGGCTCCAGCACCATGGTTCCTGCCCCAGTGCCCAGGCTGGTGGCCTATCCATCCAGGGCCTTCGAGACAGAACCACTTTTCGGGCAGAGCCCGTCTCTTCCTTTCTGGATCAAGCTGAGAGGCCCACTGGAATCTGAAGAGAAAGCTCTCAAGTCCCACTGCAGACTGGCAGCCTGCAGGGCCTGCAGACCACCAGAGAGAAAGGCAGACCTAAGCCCAGTGCACTCCTGTCCATTCCCACAGTGCCCACTCTGGACTCCTAGCCTGCATGGCCTTGGTACAAAGGGGTTAGAGGCAACCCAACATCACTGTTGAACTGACCAATCCCAACGTACAAAACACACGCGTGACGACAAGGATGATATCAAAGGGGCTCAGCCCAACGCCCCTGGGTGCAGGTTGTGCTTTGCAGGGGAGGGAAGGGGGAAGGAAGAGGAGAAGAGACAGGAAAAGGAAAGGAAGAGGGACAGGGCTGCCAACTTTGCCACGCACTTAGTGGCCCCTTAAAGACCTGCCTGGCGATTGCACGTGTCCCTACGACCGAGCATCTGTCTTGGACTTCACTATTGTGATGACGCTGGTGGCAGCCACCTTGCCAGGGACCAAGGGCCCCAGGCCAGCAGCAAGGGGACCTCGAGCTGGGGCCACAGGGCTTCGGGCCACGGTCCTGGCAAAGTTCTGCAGGGCCTCATACTTGGAGCGCAGAGCATCAAGCTCCAGCTTCATGCTGGCATTTTCAGAGGCCAGCTTCTCCACCTCCTGCTGCAGCTCCGCCTTCTGCTTCTCCAGCTCCTCCTTCTGTGTCACCCGCTTCACCCGACAGCTGGCTGCGTAACCGCGGTTCTTCAGCGTGCGACGGCGCTGCTTCAGTTGGATGATCTCTTCCTTGGATAGGCCTCGCAGGTGCTGGTTCAACTCTCGCACCGACATGGTCACCAGCTCCTCATCAGTCAAGCTGGTGCCATTCTCGCCTGGCTCCCGCTTCACCTGGAGTAGAATAGCACATGGTCACAGCAGAGCTGGAAGGAATGCTGTCCTTCCATGTCACCCCCCGTCACACCCCACCCCCGTCACACCCCAAACCCAGCTTCTTCACTCACCTTTAAGGCCTTGTTTCCTTTATTGGGGGTCGTCATAACCCGGGGGCACAATGAGCAGGCACTCTACAAGACACAGAGCAGAGGTCAGGACCCTGTAGACTCCTTTTACACCCCAACAGGAATCTTGCTGTCCAGGGCTCAGCCCACAGAACCTTGCCCCACACCTGACCTGAGGTCAGCCCTTGCTTGCACCTTGCTTAGCCTGAGCTGGACTGCTTCAGCAGGCCCTTTCCCCCAGAGAGCCAGGTGGGAGAGCAGGAGGTTCTACCCAGGGAAGAACCAGCGATGTGAAGGCCGAAGACAAAGGGAGCAGCAAGAGATTAGAAGGTCTGGGCTGCAGGAGGGGCAAGCCTAGAAGGAAGCTGAGCTTTAAAAATAACCCCAGTGCTGCCCCAGAGCACACTGTTCCTGGCGAGTCACGCTGACTCAGCATATCGCCTCCCTCTCTTCCTGAGCTGTTCTCCCATTCCTGAGGCCAGCCAACAGTTCCCCAGGAGACCCACTACTGGGACCAACAGCAGGCAAGGGTCAGTCAGGGACCCTGTATTCCTGGATCCTACTTCCCATATATGTTTCCCTAAGCTGACCAGAGACAAAAGAAAGCCCTTTCTCCTTCGAAGACTTAGGAAGTTGCTTCCTGCCTCATTTTGGCAGAGGACCAACCAGGTCTGCTCTAACTGCGCTTACTGGGAATCCTCTCACCTTCTAGGTAGCAGGCAATCCAGCTGGGAGTAGCTGAGCCCCGGCCCCTCCAGTCCTCCCTGTCCACCTCCTTTACAGATGGGGTAACCATCCTGTGGCTTGGTTGCAGCATCCTGTGCTCCCGCCCCACCCGACACTGGGTGTTTCACAAGGGCCCCCACAATTAGCAGAGAAAGGGCACTGTTAGCTGGAAGGAGGCAAGAGCCAGCCCCTTTGGGTCACTGGCTAGTCTCTGGCCCTCTGCCTAGGGTCAGTGACCACAGGGCCAGAAAACAAAAGCAAAACAGCTACCTCCTACGGTCAGCCACCCCTCTGGCACACAGTCTCATTTTCAGCTTTCTAAAGCCTTGCCAAGGACATTTTTTGTAGACCCAGGCTGGGAATCCCCACTTAGCCCAGCACCTATCAGTCCCATGGGTAAAGATGCCTCCTCCTCTCTCCAGGTTAGATGCAGGGGAATGGAAGGAATGGCAGGTGAGGTTGCTGCAGCCTCTTTCAGAGGAGGCTGAAGGCTGTAAGCACTTCAGGCAACAATGTGCTGGAGGTGGGGGGTGCTTATTACACTTCTCGAGGGAACTAAAGTGTGAGCCAGGGAGGTAGAGGCACAAGTTCTCTTGAGTAGAGACCCTACCACTCTTAACCTCGTACAGGAGGTGTGGCTACATGCAAACACCAAGCACAGACTCGAGACACTTCTCCAGGACCAGATTAAGGGCATTTTCAGAGGCAAGGGTCCTGCTAGATCAAAGAGAAAGACAAGAGTCAGAACGAGAGGTCTGAAGGGATCTGCCTTCCTTACAAATTGGCCCCAGACTCATACCAGGTGCACAAGTCGAGGCAGCCCCAGCAGGAGCTTCCCTCACACAGACTGCTGAGCTCAAAACGGTGACTTCCTGAGACTGCACAGAAAAGTGCAGCGTGTGGTGGCTGGGAGCTGAAAAGTGCCTCCTCAACAGATTTTACCCTCTACTGAAGGCCTGAACTCAGCACAAGTACAGCCAATTGCCTCCTGATCAAAGGTGTGTGTGTGTGTGTGTGTGCGTGCGTGCGTGCGTGCGCGCGCGCCCGCAAACGTGCATGTGTATACTCATATGTATGCTTAACCAGGAAGAGCAGGTCTCAGCAAAGCCAGTGCTTCCAGCTGCCTGCCTGGCTTCTACCAACCTAGGGTCACAGAGTGAGTAGGCAGACAGTTTTGGAGGACAGCTGTGCTGAGGGATAGATAGTTCAGAGCCTGAGGAAGAAGCTCAGGGAAGCTAATCAAGATGAGCTGTCCCCCCAACCCCGCCCTCCTCCAAATACTGACAGCTATGGATAATCACAAGGCACCAAGGGACTCGGGGCCACCCACTCAGACTGACAAGAAAGAAAAGGTTTGGGCATCTCAGGGGTCACTCAGAAGGAAAGCCTCCTTCCCAGACAAGCTGGCTCGGCCCACCTAAGTCCTCTCACATTAGACAATCTGGACGTTAGTCTCAAGCAAGTCAGTGACCCTTGCTCAACCTTGCCTTCAAACTCCAGTGCAGGAGACCCTGACTTTGGTCTCCCCTCCTTCAGATACTGACATTAGCTGAAAAGAACTTAAAACTTTATGTTCACAGAAGCATAGTAACTCCAAAGCTTAAACACCTTTCTGGGATCTTGAATTTTCATAGGGCATAAAGTTCCACTCCCACTTGGCACCTACAAGCAAGTGTAGTTAAGTGTTGAGGGGACACCATTAAGCACAAACCACAAGGTCTGCTGAAGTTAGTCATGAAACCCGGAAAGGAAAGCAATGCAGAATAGAGCTCAGGAACCTTTACAACAGAGAAGTCAACAAATATCCATTCAGCCATGCAAAGGTGGAGGCCACACCCCACACAGGCTGTCACTTCCCGACACCCAACAGGGCACACTTTTGCCAACTTCAGGCAACAGTGGGACTCCCAACTCTTCTGACAGGGATAACGTAGAGGTACATGAGAACTACATTCTCCACTCCAGGCTCGCGCCTACCTAGATCCACCCTTTTCCTTCCATTAGCTGGTGGAGCTGCCCCAGCTTCCTTCAAGCCACACACACCCTTCTCCCCTGGCTCCCGGTCTCTTCCGTCCAGGGCCGACGCAGCCCGGCCAGCCAGGGGTCACTCAGAAGGAAAGCCTCCTTCCCAGACAAGCTGGCTCGGCCCACCTAAGCTCCACCCCTCGGCGTACTCCGATCTGTCTCCCAGTTTGGGGAACTGGACCAGGAGAGGGACCTGGACCAGAAGCCCAAGATCCTAGGAGGGATGCGTAAGCCTGGGACTTTACCTTCCACCCTGGGAGAAACCTGCGGCGCGCCCCAGTAAGGATGCCTCCTTGGAGGCCTTTGCCTCCAACTTACGGGTCCGTCAAACTTAAACACGACCCCGGATCCTGGCCCGACCTTCGCCGCCCGGATCTAGCCCTGCCTCCCACTCAGACGGCCCGATAGCGGGCCTGGGCCCCCCGCCCCGGCCCAGCGTCAGCAGGAGCACCAAGTGACCTCATGCTGATGACTCAGCACGTCTCCGCTGGGCTCGCACGCGCGTGGCGAGCCCAAGCCGCTCAGCAGGGTCTCCCCGCCGCCCCTGCCAGCCCGCGCGACCCCGCCCGCTCGGAAGCCGACGGACACCTGATGAGTCAGCAGCTTGGAGCAGCCACCCCGCTGACCCAGGCGGACGCGCGGACCTCGCCCTTAGATCGCGCCCCCCGCGGGGCACCCGGGGTCCGTCGCGCGCACGCCCGCTCCCAGCCTCGCCCGCGCCCGGCCCACCAGCTCTGGGGTGGCACCGGCGAACGGCCGGCTCCCGACTGGCGGAGAAACCGAGGCACGCGCCCCCGTCGGGTGCGCCGCAACCCCGAGGCCAGGCCCCGCCGCCCGCCCCAGCCCCGCGCACTCACCACACTGCGGGCCCGGGCGGGCCAAGGCGGGGCTGGGGCGGGGCCGCGCGCGCGCGCTCCAAGGCTGCGCGGGGCTGGGGCGGGCGTGCAGGGTCCGGGCCGGGGGCTTGGGGGGACTGGCCGCTTGCGCGGGCCGGGCCAAGCGCGCTAGGAAGGCCGGGCCGGACCGGGCTCAGAATCCGCCGCCGCCGCCGCCGCTCCTCAGACGTCACATGATGTTTGGTCACGTGGGTTCCATTCATGAAGCGGCGACGCGGCTGGCCTAAGCTTAAAGGGAAAGGCACGGCGACTGCTAGGCGAGCGCGCCCCCAGCACGCCTGCGCAGCCCCGCGCCGTCGTCCTTGGCAACCCACCGCGCCCAGGCGACGTCTCGCGGGACTAGTCGCGGCGCTCACCCGGTCGACCGTGCTCCTGCCGGGTCAGGTTCTGAGTGTATTTGCTTTTTTCGCGGACGTGGGCCCTGATGGAAGAAGCTCCCTCCAGACCTCCTCCATGCTAACTCGGGCCGAGGTCTGTGGGACAGAACTTGCATGGGTATTTTCGGTTTTGTTTGTTTCGCTTTTGTTTTTTCACTTGGATACAGCGCACACAGACTGGCTCTGAATTCCCGGCGATACTCCTGCCTCTGCCTCCCGAGAGCTGGAATCTAGATGAGCGCCACCACGCGGGGCCCTGGTTGCTGTTTTGATGATGTGACACAGTGGTGTAATTTCTTACCCCATTCTGCTGCAATGTCCTCTCATTTTAAATGGGTCAGAGAGCTGAAAAGGACGGGGCTGTTGAGGGGCACAGCCCAGACAGACCCCAGCCCACGCTCCCAAAATGCCCAAGATGGCACTAGGCCTCGGAGGATGCTCACTAGGGACTTCACCTGCAGCTGTGGAGCATCTCTTGGAGTAGTATGCATGCACTGCAATTTTAAGAGTTGTGCACACGGCGGGGCGGTGGTGGCGCACGCCTTTAATCCCAGCACTCGGGAGGCAGAGGCAGGCGGATCTCTGTGAGTTCGAGGCCAGCCTGGTCTCCAAAGTGAGTTCCAGGAAAGGCTCAAAGCTACACAGAGAAACCCTGTCAAAAAAGAGTTGTGCACACACACACCCCTTTTCTGACACATCTAAAACTACTTCCAGTGCATTCTGCTGCTACTCTTTCTGTGAGGAAACTTCCTGCTGCTGTTGAAAACTCTGAGAATGAAGTGAAAAGAAGGAAAATGGAAGAGATCAAGTTTTCATTTCCAGTTTCAGAACTTTCTCCTCGGCCTTCCCTTCTCAGGTGTAAAGCCAGGAAAGGTGACTCATCCTGAAGTGTTGGTGACAAGGGGAAAGGGGCGAGCAGGCAGGCTGGGGATGGGTTTGTGTGTGTTCTTTGTGATTCTCTGCCGCCAAGTAAAGGATGAAGGTGTGACCGAAGCTAACCCAGGATCCTCCATTCTACCAGCTTCCAGGAACTTTTTTTGGAATCCCACACCTCAGTTTATTGTCACCATCTGTCCTGTAGGGCTAAAGGTAGTTCTTAACATTGTATTTCTTTGGCAAGTGTGTAGGGGGTCTTTATTTCTCACTGGGTGTAACTAGAGTCTCAGAATACAGGGCTAATGTGGGCGTTGATTTACTCCTTATGCCCTGAAGGTTTCTGTTATTTATCTTCATCCTTCTTCCCTCTATTTTTTGTTGTAGCTGTGAGATAGGGTCTCGCTCTGTAGCCTAGTCTGGCTTAAGCTCAGCAGCAACCCACTTGCTTCAGCCTCCCAGTGCTGGGATTATAGGCATGAGCTTCCCTGACCTCCTTGTTACTGTCTTTATTTATGAGGATGAATCTTACTCTGTTGCTCAGAGTAGCTTCAAACTCCTAGACTCAAGAGTAACTGGGACTTGCTGGGTGGTGGTGGCACACGCCTTTAATCTCAGCACTTGGGAGGCAGAGACAGGTGGATCTCTGAGTTTGAGGCCAGCATGGTCTGCAAAGCAAGTTCCATGACAGCCAGGACTACACAGAGAAACCCTGTGTTGAAAAAACAACAACAGGGCTGGAGAGATGGCTCAGAGGTTAAGAGCACTGACTGATCTTCCAGAGGTCCTGAGTTCAATTCCCAGCAACCACATGGTGGCTTACAACCATCTATAATGAGATCTGGTGCCCTCTTCTGGCCGGCAGGCATATATGCAGGCAGAATACTGTATACATAATAAATAAATAAAATCTTTAAAAAAAAAAAAAAGAAAAGAAAAAACAACAACAAAAAGGAACTGGGACTCCAGGCATGCACCATGATGAGCAAGCCCTCAAGCCTGCCCCCTGCAATATTAGGGGTCAAACCCAGGGTATTAGACATGCTAGAGAAATGCTCTATCACTGGACCACACCCACAACAACCAACCCTCAACACACACACACACACACACACACACACACACACACACACACACACGAGCAAATACGTCAGAGGAGAGGCCTGGTGCATCCTTGTGTGCTGTATCTTCATCCTCATCGCTGAGTGCTGCTGGTTCAAGGGAGCCCCTGAGCCACTCCCCCACCCTGCTCAGAGGGACTAGGAGGGTGAATGTAGTATTGGACTATGAAGATACCACCAGCACAAGGGCAACCTGGCAGAACATTCGGTTCACATCAGGACTTGTTGTTTCATTTGCTGTTCCCCGTCCTGGTGCCTCCTGGTCAAGTATCCTTAGGAAGTACATGCTATGGGGTCCTGGGTGTCTACTAAAGGGTGGCATTTGCTGGGCTGATCCCCGTTCATGTTCCCAACCCCCTTACATTGTGGTGTTCACAGCGTTCAGTCTGGCTTTCATTCACACATTAGTCATCTTTCTGAGTCACCTGGACGAAGGTCTTCCACTTTCAGGGAGTCTTGCTCCCCAGTCCTTTCTGGGCATTCATAGAAACCTAGTCTTGGTACAAAGTTTGAGCATGTACACACAGGGCCACAAGTGTCTACAAGAAGAATCAGCGAGGAACTCTTCTGGAGTCCGTGGTGTGGTGGTGTGGAGCTGCTTCATTGGGGTGGAGAGCCCTGGGGTTCGGGGTTAGCCCTGAGGCTGGCGCTACATTCATGCCACTCATCCCAAGGGCCCCATGCAGAGGGGAACACCCCAGGAGGTGACCAATCTCCAGAATCTTCCTCAGAACCGACAGGGTCCTGACATCTATAGAGCAGTGATTAATGTGCCTATATTCATGGAGGGGTGCTGAGGGAAAGTAGAATCCATCTTGAAACAAGCCCTCAGGAGCATATGTGGATCTAACTGGGGCCTGCCATCGGTGAGGGGCAGGGCTGCCTCACCACAGAAGCCTCACCTCCTCAAGAACCCTCCCCTGGCTCCCCACCAGGCTTGGGATACTTGTCCCTGGGAACAGTGGTGGAGAATGGAGGAGCTGGAGTCTTAGCGAGCAGAGAGGCTTCGTAGGCTCATCGCATGAGTCGTGCAGACAAGGCTCTCTTTTGCAGAGTGGCACTGAAAGAAGCAAAGTTTCCAGGCCACCCCTCTGCCACACAGCATCAGTACAGCCAGTGCTTGGGCCGTGGCTCAAACCTTCTGGTCCCCCATGCCTCCTGGCGCCGTTTCTTACCACAGCTGGCTATGTCTTCCAACCCTCTCAGCTGTCTGAGCCAGCCTTGGTTCTGAACTGTTCATGGGAGAAGAAGGAGAGAGATACTGATGTGCAGCCTCCGAAGACCTCTTTCCTCTGACCTGCTCTCTGCTGCACAGGAAGCTTTTGGCTCACCTGTGTTCGCTCTTCTGCAGTCAACTCTCAGGCTCCCTGAAGGCTTGTTTAGATAACCTTTTGAGGTGGGGACCTCATCGTCCTGTCTCCATGCTCAGTGATTTCTTTTTTTTTTTTTTTTTTTTTTTTTTTTGGTTTTTTCGAGACAGGGTTTCTCTGTGTAGCTTTGCGCCTGTCCTGGAACTCACTTGGTAGCCCAGGCTGGCCTCGAACTCACAGAGATCCGCCTGGCTCTGCCTCCCGAGTGCTGGGATTAAAGGCGTGCGCCACCACCGCCCGGCTTTGCTCAGTGATTTCTAACTAAAGAAACATCAGACCATAAAAAGGTCTGTTGTGCTGGGTGGTGGCGCACACCTTTAACCTCAGCACTCGGGAGGCAGAGGCAGGCGGATCTCTGTGAGTTCAAGGCCAGCCTGGGCTTAAGAGTGAGTTCCAGGAAAGGCACAAAGCTACACAGAAAAACCATGTCTCGAAAAACCGATATATATATATATGTGTGTGTGTATATATATACACACACACATATTTTTTTTCAATTTTTTATGAGCATGAGTGTTTGCCCACATATATGTATGTGCACCTCATGTGTACCTGGTGCCCTTGGAGGCCAGTAAAGGACATTGAATACCATGGAACTGGAGTTAAAAATAGTTGTGAGCTTCATGTAGGTGCTGGGAACTGAGCTCGGATCTTCTGAAGGATGAATGCCACTGCCCTCTACCCTGTCCTCTGGGACTTGTAGAGAGGAGGACACTCCAGGAGGTGACCCAGACTTCCTCTTATCTGCTGAGTTATCTCTCTATCCTTAAAATGCTGTTCTTAACATCAAAGTCTACTAATTTATTATCTATCTATCTATCTATTTATTTTTGGTTTTTCGAGACAGGGTTTCTCTGTGTAGCCTTGGCTGTCCTGGAACTCAATCTATAGACCAGGCTGCCTCAGACTCACAGAGATCCACCTGCCTCTGCCTCCCAAGTGCTAAGGTTAAAGGTGTGTGCCACCACCGCCCAGCCAAGTCTACTAATTTAGATGTGTTTTTGTTTGCTTGTTCGTTCAGTAATTCAAACATTAATATTGTATGAAAATACTTAGGCTGGGCAGTGGTGGCACACTCGAGAGGTAGAGGCAGGCGGATCTCTGTGAGTTCGAGGCCAGCCTGGTCTACAGAGCGAGTTCCAGGACAGGCTCCAAAGCTACACAAAGAAACTCTGTCTCGAAAAGAAAAAAGAAAAAAAGAAAAAGAAAATACTTAGAATGTCTGCCCTCCCTGTAGCATAGTCAAGGGAACACTCACACACACACAAGTATACACACACACACACACACACACACACACAGTGTCAGCCCTCATGTATCAGCTTTTAGAGTTGTAGCAGCAACAGGTTTTTGTTTTGTTTTGGAGACAGGGTTTTTCTGTTTATCCCTGACTGTCCTGGAACTTGCTCTGTAGATCAGGCTGGCCTCAAACTCAGAGATCTACGTCTCTCTGCCTTCTGAGTGATGAGATTAGATTAAAGGCGTGCGCTTCTACCACCTGGCATTTTTTTTCTGTTCCCTGCCCCCCAGAGATAGGGTTTCCCTATGTAGCAGCCCTGACTGTCCTGGAACTTGCTTTGTAGACCAGGCTACCCTTGAACTCACAGAGATCTGCCTGCCTCTGCCTCCCAAGTGTTTCAGTGAATGCTTCTAATCCCAGTACTCAGGAGGTAGCGGCTCCTTACTGTTTCTATGCATATGTCTGTCACTTTGATTCTGTCCATCTGGAAAATTCTGATACTTCCTTCAAAGGTTTTCTCCTCACCAGGAACGTGGCCTTGCACAGCCTGGATCCACCAGCAAGTCATCTCCCCCTGGCAAGCTACAGGGATGGGGCAGAAGAGGATGGTGCCCCTCACCAACTCAGTGTGCCAAGCCCTGTTATGGTGCCAGCCTTCAGGCAGGTTTGTTATGATAGAGGCAATGAAGCTCTGTAGCCCTCTGCTCTATGGGGGACCTTCAGCCTGGCTGTAGCCAGCTTGATGGGACCTGTGTTACTGGCTCCTCCCTCAGTATTTTGATCCCCTGTCCAAGCAAGCTTCTCTCCACAGGTGACAAATAGGTAAATGGGAACATTTGGGAAATTTTTTTTTATTCAACTGAAAGGATAGGAAGAGAAGTAACAGTATTTGGTGAGTTAGTTCAGGAACAAGCTAAGGTTTCATGAGCTACCTGAGAAGTCCCTTTCCCAAATGTCTAGTGGGATCCTTGGTAGAAGATGAAGTCCTTAGAAGGAGGTACAGAATGTCTGGGACTAGGTGGTCTTCACAGAAAGGACAGGCAACCACATGTGAGTAGATCACAGGAAGGGGGCCACCCAAAGTTGGCTAGCCTTGGAGCTAGGGAGGATGAAGACACCATAGGCCTACGCTCCAGAGGAAGCGGTGGAGATCCCTGCTTGTAAGTGATCTTCCCCTTCCTGGCTGACCCGGCTATGGGCAAGGGCCTGCTATGGGGATATTCTGTGTGGTTTTGAGCTAGAGAGCCCAGAGCAGAAACTTCAGGCAAGGAGAGAAGAACGTGAAGAATTGAGTCAGCCAGGTGGTGTGCACTTGAGGGGCTGACATGGTAGCATGCCCTGAGCTGAGAAGTTTGAGTCTTGTCTAGGCAACATATCAAGCCACCATCTTAAAAGAAAAAAGGAGCCTGGCATGTTGACACTCACCCATAATCCCAGAATTTGGGAAACTAGAGTGGAGGATTAAGAGTTCAAAGCTAACTTGGACTACATAGCAAAACTCTGCTTAAACAACAACAACAACAACAAAGAAAAACAAACAAACTGTGAGTTCGAGGCCAGTCTGGTCTGCAGATCGAGTTCTAAGCCAGGGCTACACAGAGAAACCCTGTCTCAAAAAGAGAGGGGTGGGGGAGAAAGCAGAGAGCAGGAGGAAGATGGGCAGATGGATCATTCCTTGCCTGCTGGGGCCAGGCTGCAGGGCAGTGGCTTAAAATGGCCAGAAGACAGGGAGGCCCCAGCAGAGGAGTCCAGTTTCACCTTGTCCAGGACAGTCTTTTTGATGGCAGCAGGGGAGACAGTTTCCTGATCAGCCATGGTCTGCAGCTCCCTGGAAAAGCAATGAGACACTAGGTCTGAGTTTCTCCTTCTCCCAGAACCCACAGTTCCAATAGCAGCTATGGTGGGCAGTGCTACAGCAGCACCCCAGCACCCCATCTCTGGGCCTTTTACACTTGCGGTCCTCCTGTCTTTTTTTTTTTTTTTTTTTTTTCCGAGACAGGGTTTCTCTGTGTAGTTCTGGTGCCTGTTCTGGATCTCACTCTGTAGACCAGGCTGGTCTCAAACTCACAGAGATCCTCCTGGCTCTGCCTCCTGAGTGCTGGGATTAAAGGCATGCACCCCCCCACCCCCCCCACCCCCGTCTATTATACAGCAGCACAGCCACTTCTCACACCATTTAGAGTGACTCAGGGTCACCCTGGCTACAATATCAACAACATCAAGACGGCTCAGCACTCCTAGCCCTGAACTCTTCACTGCTCAACTTGTGGCAGGATCTTGCTTCTCCTGTTTCCTTTATGGGCCATGCTAGGTGGCTAGGTCCCATGTCCAAGCCTTGCTGTGGCCCTTGGACTTCTCTAGGCATTTGTGCTAGAGGGTGGACAATGGCAAGAAAGATACTGTTGGCTGACTCTGTGGACATGAGCCTGGGACAGTGATTCCCAGCCTCGGCTTTGCCTTACAACTGAGGGAACCTAGGCATGTTTCACTCAACTCTCACCAGGCTATCTTGCTGCCAACATGCTGCCAGCTTAACTAACTCACTTAACTTGGGAAAGGTCATGAAGAAGGTGCTGGACCAGGCTCCCTAAACTGCCCAGCCACCCTTCTAGCCTGGCTCCATGACTATGATGGTGAAACTGAATGGAGGCTGTATTGCAGGACCAGAGAAGGTCTACAGACACACGAGGATACCTCTTCTCACAGAACAATGGAAGGGAGCTAGAGGCATTGCATATTGTGACCCAAGGAACCTTGAAACTTCTACACTCATGCTCAGGGCCAGGACAGGGCTCAATGGTATCTGCTAAGTGAGTAACTGCACTGAAGCCTTTGAAGCCAGGATTCTGTAGGAAGCAGGTGGCTGGGGAGTGGGTGACAGCAGGACCTACCGAGTGCGGATGCAGGAGGCCTCCACAGCATTGATAAGCAGTGAGCGAAAGCCCCCACTCTCCAGCACATGCAAGGCATGGATGGTGGCCCCACCAGGAGAGCAGACATTGTCCTTGAGCTGTCCTGGATGCTGTTCTGAGTCGAGTAGCATCTTAGCTGCCCCCTGTGACAAGAAAGAGGAACTGATGGCAGTAGGGCACCTAATTACCTGCTCTATAGAGTCCCCAGCCACCTAAGTACCTGCTGATGCCCCACTCACATGTCCCCAGGACACCAATTTTGGGTTTAGCAAGGAACAGCTGCCACAGGTATCTCAAAACACTGACCAGGAGGGCCTGGGCCCCCAGGCGGACAGCCAGGCGTCTTGGAAGTCCCATTTTCACACCACCATCAGCAAGAGCATCCAGGGCTGTGAAAGCCTGTGGGGAGAATGCGTGCTCAGCCACTGTCCTACCCTCTCCTCTGGGACCCAGCGTAGAGGGCAGCAGAAACAGGTGCATAGAGGCCCCGGGAACTGCCCATAGCCCTGACCACCACCCGGCACTCCAGTTCTCACATAGGCGGGGCCGCTGCCACTGAGCCCCGTGACAGCGTCAATCAGATCTTCCTCCACCTCCGTGCAGAAACCCACACTGCACATGAGCTGCTCCACGAGCCTGCCATCCTCCACCTGAGCATGAGTGCCTGTGGCATACACAGTAACACCCTCCCGCACTATGACCGGGGTGTTGGTCATACAGCGGATGACTTTGGGAGCTGGCTGGAATGTTGTCAGCTTCTGGAAAAGAAACCAGCTCTATGACTCTGGCCTTGGCCATTTGTCCTCACCCCAGGCATGAGGTGAGTATGGACCTGCTTGCTTCCCCAACTGAGCACTTCCTGGGTTCTTGCTGGGCTGCTGTACCCAGGTAAAGAAGCCTGATACCCAGAGCAGAGCCCCCGACCACATGTTCCACGCCCCCATCCCTCGGAAGCCCTATTGATCTGGCCCATGACACCCACCTTTTCAATGGAGTTGATGGTGACACCCGCCGCACAGGACACCACAATGTGTCTGTCCTCAATGTTAGCACCAATTTCATCCAGGATGAAGGGGATGATGTGTGGCTTCACAGCCAGGAAGAGCACATCACTGTGGCGCACTGTCTCTTTGTTATGAGATGTCAGGTTCACCCCTATCTTCTGCAGGAGTGCAAGGGGACTCAGCTTGCCTCATGGGGGGTATGCCCACAAAGCTGAGAAGCCTTGTGTGCAGAGAAGCCCAGAGGCTGCTGGCTGTGGTGCAGGCTGGGTTGGGAGTCAAAAACCACTCAGCTGTCCTTCCCCAGAAATGGAAAGAGCACTATGCCCTGGAATGTGTCCCCTTTGGAACAGAAAAGGGACATCACAGCCTTCTAAACCACAGCCCAGCTCATCCTACCTGAGGGTCTCATGACTGCAGTCTCTGCAGCTGCCTGCCTTCTGGAGGCGGATGGTGGTCTCAAGCTGGGAGCCTGACCCCCACATCTTTGTCCCGAAATCCCGACTGAGCCATAGCAAACAGAAGTTGTAGTTACCACCACCCCTGGCCCACTGTCTGGGCTCAATGCTGCCTAGCCTTCCGGAGGGCTCCTTTAACCCATTCACACCCATTAACACCCTCTCCTACCAGCTGTATTCATGACAGGGCAGGGAGGCAGCATCTGGAGATCCTTATGGCAGGTTTGCTTGCCCACTGGAGTAGGGGCTACAGCTGCTCTCCACCCTGGCCCTCAGTCGGGTGTGTTGCACACTTAACCCCAGACTTCCTATCTGCTTCCACCTGGCACCTACCCGGAGGGCAGAGACCGTGGCTTGGTCCATGTCTGGGGAGCTGGCCATTATCTTGTGAGCAGCCAGAACACCTGCAAGGGACAAAGTTCCTCCCTCAAAACTAGTTCTATCCTCTCTGCCCCACATTGCTAGGAAGGAGACAGCAGAGAAACATTCCTCACCCCCTTTAGGACAGCAACTCCAAACATATGGCAGCTGCCATTTCCCAAAGGACTGAGGCCACTAACCCAGACACTCTATGTTAGCACCCTCCCCGGCCCTAGAGGAATCTACCTGCTGCTGTGAAGCCCTTGGCTAGGGCAAAAGCCAGCTGCCCTGCCCCGATGAAACCCACGCTCATGTCCAGAGGTCCAGCACCCACAGCTTTCACAGCTGGCTCCGGCTCTGCAGGGCAGCTGCAAACTGGACCAACAGAATGGAAAGCAAGAGATTGGGTGGGTAGTACCGAGTCTGGCAGCTCCTGGCAGCCAGGTGCTCCCCCACCCCCATACCCGCCTGCCTAATTTCTATGTTGCTTCTCGGCTAGCCGGGCTGAGAAGTTGTCTCAGTTCCCCAACACCCCAAAACACAACCACCTGCTGCCCAGAACCAGGATGCCTGGCCTGGAGCCGCAAGGGAAGCGACTGATTGTAAGGAAGGGCTCGGAATCAAGAATACCCTCAACATCCAAGTCCCCCGTCCGCCTTCAGCTTGGGTCCCAGTCCTATCTCCGAAGCCTTCATTACAGAAGTCCCATCCCCGGAGCCAGGAGTCCCACAACACCCAGTGTAGCTACCTGGGCTCAGCTACACCCGCGAGGGCCCAGCCCTCTGCCTCTGCCACGCGGCACCCACGCCCACCGGCCCCGCCCCCACTCCACTTCAGCCAATGCAAGGTGCGGCCTCCGGGAGCTAGCCAATCAAGAGCTGCAACTGGAGCCTTTTCATTGCATCATCCACGGGGCCAGGACAGACACGCCTCTCTGCTCCCTCCCAGAGGTGGATGGTAGTAGCGAATACAAATCAGTACCTCCAAAGCCACGAATCCTCCCCTCTTATCTCAGTGCAAGTGTTCATTCGAAAGCTAGGCACCTTCTGCAGCCACAGGCCCATTACTTCCCGAACCTCCTCCATCCTACAGTGCTCCAGTTCTCTAACCATGGGTTTTAGGAATAATGGGCTCTGGGCATCCGCAACCCCCAGAGGTGCTCAGGCCCTATCTGCTGGTCTGGTAACTGCAGAGCAGTCTGAGGTCCCCCAGACTTCACTCGACCAAAGTGCGCATGATTCCAGCGCCTGTGTCTCCCACTCCCTTCAGAGGTTGCTTGCTTATTTTTTTCCCATCGTGTTTTTGCCTTAGATAAAGACAAGCTGCTTTAGAGAGTAATTTCAAAAATCATTAGGAAGCTTCTAGCCTGCAAGGTTTGGATTTTCGTCCCTTCTCCTTGATCGTAACGACCACCACCCAAACTAGGAGACTACTCCACGGTAATGTCTGGACGGCCAATTTGGTACTTACCCTCTAAGAAAAAGGCTGGGACACCTGTGCCAAGCTGACAGTTCAAACCTATGCACAAAACCTAGAAGTTCGGTTTCCCAAACTCAGCTCTCTATTTCAGATACTTTCCAGGGTTGGAGAGATGGCTCAGCACTTAAGAGCATTTGTTGCTCTGGCAGAGGACCTGGATTCTGTTCCCAGCACCCATATGGCAACTAACACCACCCAGAACTCCTTTTGTAGGGGATCTGATGCTTCCTCTGAATTCCTTAGTCACTGGGTATGCAAGGGTGTAACATACATGCGTGCAAAATAGTTGTACACATAAAATAAACTTAAAAAATTTAAAGGGATGCTTTCCTCCAAATGATAATAAGCAACATCCCTAAAACCAAAGAAAAACACTCGTGTAGTCTAGGGAGCCCCAGAAACCTTTCTCCCATTTTCCACTTGAGTCTTCCCCAGGACCTCTGAAACTTAGGTTGGATACGATGCTGGGAGAAGGCCACTGAACAACAAGAACACTGAGGACTTAGAGGCAGATGCATGTTTCAGAGTTTTAGCTAGTAAAAGGATGAAAGGGACCCCCCCCAAAAAAAAAAAACAGTCAACCTTGGTGAGGTATCTCAAGCCTGTAATCCCAGCACTAGGGAAGCTGAGGCAAGGGGATGTCCAGTGGGAGGCCAGCTTGGACTGCATTGTGAAACCCTGTCTCAAAGGGGAAAAAAAGAAAAACGAAAGAGAGGCCGTTGTTAAGTTGTACGGCTCAGTGGGAAAAGAGCTTGCTTCGAAAGCCTAACAACCTGACCACCTGAGTTCTCCTGAACACATATAAGGTAGAAGAACTAAGTCCACAAGGTTTTCTTGTGACCTCCACACATGCACTGTGGTGTCCCCCATCACACATACATCATACATGTATAATACTAATAAATGAGAAAGAAAAGAAAAAGAAACAGTAGGGTCCCTCTCTAGACAGGATGTGCATGGCCGACATATTCCTTTTTTGCTTTGTTCCCTGAAGATGTGGCCTTTTGATGTTCAAAACTTTCATCGTTCAGGGCACCTGCAGACCCAGAAGCTACCTATGCCTACCCATCCAAGTAAATGACATTGGTCCCAACTCAGTTTTTGACTGACCCAAGTGTTCCTTCTCCAGCTAGCCAGCAAGTGCCACACAGTACCATACAAGGCCTGGCTCATGGCTCAGAGTCTAAATGTTGTCAGTTCCACTGCCCAGAGGGCAGCAGCCTCTCTCCCTGTGATCTGGGCCCTGAAGACCTCAGTGTGGGGCTTTGGATGGCTTTAGGAGCAAAGAGAATGAGCCAAAATTTACTTTTCTTTTCTGCATTCTGCCTTTTGAGCCACCCTGACCTGCTACATTTTCAGAAGGCCCAGACAAGGCCAAGCCTTGTCCTTATCCCAGGATCCAGGGCACCCCCAAGGACACATCCTCCCTCCAATGACCTAGTTTAGACCTTTTCTCAGAGCATGCAATGAGAAGGTAGCTTGTCTGGGTATTCATCAAAGGTAGCAGGCCAGGTGTAAACAAACATTCACCTTTTATTTCCTGCTGGAGGACCTGGGGGACAGTCAGTTAATGGGCTGAAGGGCTTCCCAAGGTTAGTCCAGTCTGGGCTCTTGCATAGGAGAGGCTGAATCAAAAGTGGAGGAGGATGATGCCAACAAGTCCTAGTGTTCAGGAACAACTGGCTAACAAAACGCTTGAGTGGAGGCCCAGTGACCAGACTCCACCGCCCAGTGGCTACCCCAAGATGGCTCTTCACTGTGAGTCAATGCTGCCAACCAAGCCAGCCTGCCAGGACCCATGGTAGGCACTGCAGAAGCGTCTGAGTCACAGTCTGTGTTGGGTGTCTGGGCAGAAGCTCCATCACTGTCATGAGACCATCTTCTTTTCACGGTGATTCTAGTGTTGACCTTTGACACGAGCCCACCTGAGAACCACAGCACAGTCTTTTCTCTGTTTCAAAAGATTGAGACCACTGGGATACTCCCAAACACAGATGAGGTCCATCCTAGTCGCCAGGTTTCTCTACAGACAATCACAACCGTCCCAAGAGAGACTCCTCTCAGGAGGAGGTTCCGGCTCCAGCATTCCTCCCAATGGCCCGACCCTGGTGTTCTTGGCTTGTTTTCCACCCATTTCAACCTCAGGAAACTGCCCGATTTCTAACTGATATTACCCCAGCTAAATGCTATCTCAAGATACCAATACTGGCCCACCTCTGAAGTTCATCTAGCTTCACTAGTACCATCTGCAAAATGAATTACAGCAGCATCTGCTCCAAAAAGTTTCCATTTGGTACAGCGACTAGCACTGAGCCTAAGGATGGCCAGGAAACTGAGAAACAGAGACAAAAAGACAGAGACAGACAGGAAGAGTGGGAGCCCAAAAGCCACCCTCTTCCCTGCTCAGGGCCTCCTGCCCCTCTGTCCTTCCTCTTTGCCTCTCCTATTGCTGCCCGATGTCCAAGAGCAGACTTGCCTGAGCCCCCAACCTCCCTCTTGTTTCCACATGTCTTCGTTCACATTGGTCAGCTTTAGGTGCTCTCAGCCAGAGAGAGGAGATGGATTGGTCAGGCTACAAGGTAGGCACGAAACGGATCCTCTGGGAGTAGGCGAGGTCGACGATGTAAAGGAGCAGGTTGACGTAGGTGAAAATAGCTACCACCAGCTGGCTGTCCCAGGGGCAGCTGCCTCGGCGGCAGTCAGGGGGCCGTCCTGGCTCTCCGTACTTGGGGTCAAAGCAGAAGACCGGCCAGATGACTGCGGCACTGAGGTATAGGAGCACAGCCAGGAAGGTGTACACTACCACTAGGCGGTCAAATGGGCATCCCAGGCCCCCTGTGTGTCCCATCACACTCAGGGCCACCACGGCCACTGTGGCCATGAAGCACAGGCTGTAGACAGCCACGCACCACTGTGTGGCCATGTAACGCCCATAGCGACTGTCATGAACGAGGGCCCCGAAGATGATGCAGGCCACAAAGGCCTGGACGATCTTAAGGAGTCCAGACACCGTAGCCATATAGCTGGCTACCTGACCCGGCCGTGCCCGTGTCAGGGCCACCTCAGCAGCGTAGGCCAGGAAGAGGAGCCCGGCGAAGACGCTGGCTGCCAGGCGGAAGTTTCTGGCCATGCACCCGGCAGGCTCAGGTGGGCACTCCAGCCGTGTGAAGTACAAAGGGTAGATGACGGCGGCCGTGGCACACAGCAGAGTTGCCAGCATGGCAAAGGCTGCTGTGAAGTTGCCCCAGGAGAGGCGCAGGCAGCTGTGGAGCCTCGTGAACTCACAGGCCACCACCAGGACTGAGAAGGCAAAACAGAAGCCCCAAGCAGCCATGCAGAAAGTGCCCTGGACACCCCCAAAACCACCACGGTGAGCAACCAAACTGAAGGTGGTACAGCCGAAGGCCAGCTGCAGCACTCGGGCTGTCCCTACCGGGGAGGTCACAGCGCCTACGTGCAGGTATGCACCCCCTGGGGGCTCCATGGTGCTGCCCATCAGGCTCTCCACCTCCGAGCCTCACACAGCACCCAGCTGCCCTGGGGGTCTGGCCAGCTGAAAGACCTCTGTCCTCTGCGGCAACAGCAACGGCGGGTGCTGGCGGTCTGCAGTGGCAATGTTAACAGTGACACTGCAGCAGAGCTGCCTCCTTGCTGCTTGTGTTGGGAGCCCTCCCCCCCAGCGCTATAAATAAACAGCCTGATCAGAGCCCCGGAATAGCAGCCTGCATGCTGGTTCCCATTCTGGAGGGACATCTGACCCCTGCATCCCACGAAGATTCCCTGACAGGACTATTAGTTAGTCTCTGGATGCTGGACACCCACCTCCTGCCTCTGAAGCACCTGCATCTGTCAGTCCGGGTCAGTATAGTATGGGGGAGGGGCTGGGTAAGAACAGAGAGCAGCGGCATTCCCCTCGGGGGCCACAGCTAAGCATCAAGCAACCTCTGGGTCCAGCATGCTAAGGAAAGGGTACAGATAGGTGGAGGAACAGCAGGAGACTCTAGGAGGCATAGGAGGGATTCTTTTATTGTTGTGTTGCAGCCCCGGTGTCACCTGGCCTAGCTCAACTCTCCTTTTTTTCTTTCTTCCTTTTTTAGCAAAGCAAAAATAGATTTATTAAGAAAAAAGTGAGAAAGGACTCCTGTCTTCTGGAAGATCTTAAGGAGGGGCTCCAAAGAAGAAACACCACATCAACTCTGCCTTTGTTTTTTTCCATATATTTCATTTATTTTGGAGACAGGGTCTCATGCAGCCCAGGCTAACCTCAAACTCACTAAATAGTTGAGGATGACCTTGAATATTTTTATTAAAATAAAAAAAATCAGATTTACTTATCTTTATTTTTTAATAATTTATTTGTTTTTATTTCAAGTGCTTTGGTGTTTTGCCTGCATGTATGTCTGTGTGAGAGTGCTGGATTCTCTGGAGCTGGAGTTACAGACATTAGTGAGCTGCCATATGGTTGCTGGGAATTGAACCCAGGTCCTCTGGAAGAGCAGCCAGTGATCTTAACCACTGAGCCATCTCTCTAGCCTCTTTTATTTATTTATTTATTTTGCGACAGGGTTTCTCTGTGTAGCTTTGGAGTCTGTCCTACTCTCTTTGTAGACCAGGCTGGCTTCAAACTCACAGAGATCCTTCTGCCTCTGCCTCCCAAGTGCTTGGATTGAAGACATGGGCCACCACCACCCAGCCTTCTCCAGTCCCATTTTATTTTATTTTGTGTGTGATTGTTTTGCCTGTATGTTTGTGCGCCTTTTGTGAGCCTATGGATGATTATAAGCCACATTATAAGTACTGAGAACTGAACCTATGTCCTCTGCAAGAATGCAAATGCCCTTAACCACTGAGCCATCTTTCTAGCACCTGAACTTCTCTTTCTAATATTTATTAATTTGTTTTCTGTGTATAAGTGTTTTGCCTACATGTATGTACGTGTACCACGTGCATGTGTACCACTTAGTCTCAAGATACACTGGGTAGCCTTTTAAGCATGTCTGTCCCGATCTGATCAGGAATGAGGCATTGCTCATGACTACAGTGACTCACTGTGCTTCACCCCAGAGTGGGAGGGACACTCCCTTATTTTGTACCTTGTGACTATTGTGAGATATTCACCAGAGGAGACTGCTCAGACATGGGTTTAAGCCAATAGAAAGTCTTTATTGGTTGGACGGCAACTATACTGGGTGTTCAGGATCCCAGTGTAGCCCTGAGCCTTTCTCAGGTTGAGCTTTTAAGCACAAAAACCATGCTCTGGGTTGACATACTTCAGTTAACAAGAACAGTCAGCCAGAATCAGAGCTATGGAAGCTAAAAAGCAAGGTTAGTATAGAGACTTTCCCAGAACTGTGAGCTTTGATGGATCAGGTCTTTGTTTTCATTTTTGGCAGGTGGTGCTGTCTGCATGCATGTCTTACAGTGAGAATGGCACTTCCTTTGTGAAGTCAGTAAAACAAAGATCTGGGGACGACTAAGGTCTGGGGCTGTTACAGGGACACTGATGTTTTCAAGAGTCCAAGCCAAGGGTTTGACGGACTGTCCTTCAGTGAGTGTGTGCCATAGGACTATTTCCCCATGATTCAATTCCAAACTAAAAGCGTCTAGCAGGAGCTGGGCGGTGGTGGCCCACACCTTTAATCCCAGCACTTGGAAGGCAGAAGCAGGTGGATCTCTGTGAGTTTGAGGCCAGTCTGGTCTACAGAGCTAGTTCCAGGACAGTTAGGGCTATTACACGGAGAAACCCAAAGGAGGGAACATCATATGTGACTGAATATCTGAATCACAGAGAGGTCAACTGTAAATGGAGTTTCTCCATCCTGCCCCATTCTGCAGCCGCTTCCTAATAATCACTCAAAATAAAAATCCTAATAATTTATTATAAATGCTTGGCCAATGGCTCAGGCTTATTACTACCTAGCTTTTACATTTAAATTAACCCGTATTTCCTATCTATGCTTTGCCACATGGTTTGTGGCTTGTTACCTCATTTTCTACATGTCCTGCTTCCTTGGTGGCTGGCTGGCATCTTCCCCTACTCTGCCCTTCCTCTTCCCAGAATTCTCCTAGTCTGGCTCTCACCAATCTCTTCCCGCTCAGCTATTGGTCAATCAGCTTTATTATTAACAGTGAGCAAAATCCACAGCAGTCAACCATAAGGATGGATGGGGTATCCTATTTATGTATCCACCTATTGCTCAAACTCCCAGGATTCTTAGCATCATGGACACTTTCCATAGACAGTGTTCTCTGAGAATGGAGACACACTGATCACCAGATCTAAGATACTTGTTCATGAGATATCTAAACACATCATGTGTTACTGAGATGCAGTGTTCACCTAAGTCTTCAGGCCTTTTTTTAAAAAAATGTTTATATATATATGCATATATATGTATATAAAATTTATTAGAGTGGCTGACAGACTAGGATCCAGCTAGCCCAACAATGGCTGTTTACCAATGGAAAGTCTAAGAATCCAGGCTGGATGTCTCAGCTGGTCTTCAGTATATACCAGAATCCTGAAGAAATAATCTCTAAGCCAACTTGCCAGTGAAGAGGGAGGGTAAACAGGCAAGGAGAGTGAGCTTCCTTCCTCTATGTCCTTTATATAGGCTGCCATCAGAAGATATATCCCAGATTAAAGGTGGCTCTTCCCACCTCAAAAGACCTGGATTAAAAGTGGATCTTCCCACTTACAATGATTTAATTAAGAAAAAATTCCCTCACAGGTGTCCTAGCCACTTGAATTTTAGTTAATTCCAGTTGTAGTCAATTTGAAAGCTAAATAGCCATCACAATTCATGTACGTGCAGCCACCTTAGAAGTGAGAAGGGGGCATCAGATTTGGAACTGGAGTAACAGACAGTTATGAGGAGCTGTGTGGGTGCAGGGAATCCAACACTGACTGGTCCTCTGGAAGAGAAGCCAGTGTTAACTGCTGAACCATCTCTTCAGCCTCTTGTGTGAGATCTCACTAGGCCTTTTCCAACTTTGTTTTTGTTTTGAGACAGGATTTCTCTGTGTATCCCTGATTGTCCTGGAACTTGCTCTGTAAACTAGGCTAGCCTCAAACTCATGGAGATCTGCCTGGCTCTATCTCCAAAGTGGTGGGATTAAAGGCATGTGCCACCACCACCTGGCTATGTATGTGTTTCTTTTTTTTTTAATTTTATTATTTTTATTTTATGTGCATTGGTGTTCTGCCTGTATGTATGTCTGTGTGAGGGTGTCAGATCTTGTAGTTACAGACAGTTGTTAGCTGCCATGTGGGTGCTGGGAATTGAACTCTTGACCTCTGGAAGAGCAGTCAGTGCTCTTAACCGCTGAGCCATCTCTCTAGTCCCGTATGTGTTTCTTTATGTGAGTGTGTACATGTGGGTAAGGGTGCCTACAAGTCCAGAAGAAAGCATTGGATCCCCTGAACCTGAAGCTACAGGCATTTGTGAGCCATCTTAATGCAGGTCTTCTGAAAGAGCAGGGCACACTTCTAAACAATGAGCCATCTCTCCAGCCCCCACCTTGGTTTCTTCAGTTTTGTTTGTTTGTTTTTGGCTTTTTGTTTGTTTGTTTGTTTGTTTGAGATAGGGTCTCAGTACGTATCCTTGGCTGGTATGGAGCTCACTATGTAGACCAGGCTAGCCATAAATTTATAGAGATCTGCCTGCCTCTGTCTCCTTAGTGCTGGGATTAAAGGGGCGCACCACCACTTGTTGTGGGGTTTTTTGTTTTTGTTTTTGTTTTTTTTTTTCTTTGAGATAGGAAATCTCTCTCACTGGGACCTGGGGCTTTTAATTAGGTCAAACTGGCTGGCCAACAAGCTAGAGGATCCACTTGTCTTCACCTCCCCCAAACTCAGATTACATATGTGTATCACCACATCCAGCTCCTCATATGGGGGCTAGGGATCAAACTCTGGTCTTTGTGTTTGTATGGCAAGCATTTTTACCAACTGAGTTATCTTCCCAGCACCCACCAGTTCCAGGGTGCCTAATGCCCTCTCTTCTGACCTCTGTAAGCACCAAGCATGCACATGGTGCACATACATACATACAGACAAAACACTCATACACATAAAATAAAATATTTTAAAAAGAAAAACTTGTTTGGTGTGGTGGCACATGTTTTTAATCCCAACACTTGGAAGGCAGAGGCAGGATGGTCTCTGTGAATTCCAGGACAGTCAGAGCTACATAATAGAGAGCGAGGAAAAAAAAAGAAAGAAAAGAAAAAGAAAATCAAGATGAGTTGTAATCACCAGCAATAGGAACTGAATGAATTCATTCGGCTGAATGAATGAATGGGGCCACCTTAGGAAGGGGGCTAAACAAGTAAAGTGGGAGCTACCGAACATCCAAGAAGGTGTCAGAGATTGGGGTTCTTCCAGTTCCTCTTCTGGTCATATGCTGCCCTAGAAACACATTCAAAATGAGTAGAATGGGTCTTCAAATAAACAAGTCTCAGGGTGACTTCTGTTATTTTTTTTTATTTAATTATTAAGAAAAATATGTTACAAAACAATATCATCCATCATATATTTCTTAATTTCCATTTTTTAAAAAATTAAAGCAATAAAAAAGTCATTTTATAAAATAATACAAAAGAGCATGATCAGTTGGGGGTAGGAGGGACTGTCTGAGCTGATGGGCTCAGGAATCCAGTGCTTGCTTTGCCCTGGCTCCCTCCCCAAAGTGGGCTGGGGGCTAGGGAAATAGACGTGGGGTGGGAAGGGTCCCCAAGTTGTGGCAGGGCTCAGAGAAGACCGCTCCTCTGGCCAGGCCTCCTGAGGGCAGAGGGAGAATACAGGCAGTCAGGCATCCACACCCAGGTGGGTCCTGGGCGTGGCAGAGGGCCTGGAAGTAGAGGTGAGTTACCCTGGGACAGCCCCCGTACTCCTCCTCCTCCAGACAGTCTAGTTTCCACTGCTCAACATCCCTAGCAGCTTGCTGGGCTCCATCCCCTGCTGCTGGGCCACCGTCTGCACATCGAAGCCCATGTGCATAAGGAACTGGGCCACGTTCATCTCTTGCCCTGTAAACTGGTCCCTGATGGTAGGGCATGAGGGATTGCAGTGGGGCCAGGGGCAACTGTCCACCAGGTGGAAAGGGCAGCCCTTCACGGGGGTTTTGCTGGCCTTATGGCTGTCATGGAAGCTTCGGTCCCAGCAGTGCAGTGCCCGGGGCAATGAGGTCCCCTTCACCTGGACATCCGTCCAATAGCTGTAGAAAGAACCAAGGTGGGGTTGTCGAGGCCATCACTGTCATTGTCTGGGGATGCATTTCAATCCAGCCACACAGCTAGTGTAGTGGTTTGGAAGGCCCAGAAGGGGCTCATGGGAAGACACCTACTGGTTTGGGAGGGGCCTATGGGTGTATGGAATTAGTGCAAGCCACCTAGAACCCGGGGGTGGGGAGGGACGGGGGGGGGGGGGGGGGGGAGGGGGAGACACTGACCTCCGAATGATGATCTCATGTGAGAGGCAGGCGGGGGCGAAGCTGGCCCTGGTAGGGAGATAATCAGCCTGAGTCCCACAGCCTATCCTTTGCCAGATGATCAACTCTTCCTTTTGCTGTGTCTGGCCAGCCACTTATCTGTCTAGGCCTTGGCTTCAGTACCCACATGCTCCACACTGACCCTTGCCCTCTGGGCCTCCAAAACCTGCTTCATGTACACCTTACACAGCCAGAGTCTGCTAGGCAGTGGCAGGAGGCTATCTTGAACACATGAATCTTTGGCCTCTTTTTTTTTTTTTTTTGAGGCTGGGTCTCATGCAGTCCAGGCTAGCCTCAAACTGGCTATGTGGTCAAGGATGACCTTGATTTCTTATCTTCTTCCTTCTATCTCTCAAGTGTTGGAGTTACACCATGTCTGGTGACTGTGGTGCTGGGGTTGAACCCAGGGCTTTGTACATGCTGAACAAGCACTGTGCCACGATGATCTGTGAGCCCTCTATTTTATTTATTTATTTATTTAGTCAAGGTCTCACTATGTGACTAGGCTGGACTTGAACTCATAGAAATCCACCTGCCTCTGCCTCCTAAGTGACACCACACCCGTCCTCAAGACCTATATATTTTTTTTTTTTTTTTGTTTTTCGAGACAGGGTTTCTCTGTGTAGCTTTGTGCCTCTCCTGGAACTCACTTGGTAGCCCAGGCTGGCCTCGAACTCACAGAGATCCGCCTGGCTCTGCCTCCCGAGTGCTGGGATTAAAGGCGTGCGCCACCACCGCCCGGCAAGACCTATATTTTTAAGGCAAATAGCTTGGAGGGACTGCATGAAACACCCAGCCCAAATCCATTGCACACACTCACTGTACATCCTTGAGTGTGCCACGCAGTTCTCGGCCCAGATTCTGGATGTATAGCCACTGGCCCTCCTGAACCGGCTGCCCAGTGAGATGCACATTATCCACGGTCAGCTGGGCCTCATCAAAAAGCCACTGTACCACGAACACTGGACCTGGGAGGAGGATATGACTCAGCTTGGCCTGCCTGCCTCTGCTGTGGTCCTGCTGTGGCCCTGCTCCTAGCAGGCTCACAGACCAGCTGTGCTCCACACAGCCCAAGTTCCTGTGTCTTTCTTTGTTATGGAGAAGAACCCCAAGCACTGAGCATGCTGGGTAAGGATGCTACACCAAACCGCAGTTCTGTTTCTTCGTTAAAGCCCACTCTCCCTCAAAGGACTCTTGAAAACCCACTATTACTGTGGCCTGGCTCTCAGGGTCTCTGACTTAGATTTGGTGATGCTGTCCCCCTGGCATGGGATCTCACTATTCCTTGGAAAGCAGGGCTCGGGGAACTGTTTGGTGGTCTCAAAATACAGAAAGAAAGCATACAAATTTGGCTCTGATGCCATTGCAAACAGTGCTAGCTTGCTTGGGACCAACAGTTTTGGTGATAAAATCGTGGCAGTCCCAGGTAAGCAGGAATGACTGTTTACCCCAGTATAGGCATGACCACTTTTGTGGAACAGCATAAGGTCTGTCTGTGGTCTAACCTCTTTAATTTCAGGACTGGTGCACAACTCAGGATATCCCACCACTTCCCAAATGCCTCAATGAGCTGGCCACTCACAGCGCAGAGTCGGGTATACTTTGTAGCCGAAGAAGCAATTCCATTCCTCGCCTTCCTTGAACTGGCGCTGACAGCGCTCTGGTACCATCCCATTCCAGTACCTGCAGCCACAATCACAAGTTAGGCTGTGATATTAAGACACTACCTCACCCCGGGTCCTTTGCACTCTAGACAGGGTTATGGCATGGGAGCTGTCTCCCCAACCCACAGGTACCTGATGCCGCGGCGGATGGCCTCTGTGGGTGCACAGTTGATAGTATCAATGCAGTCTGATCGGCGATACTGTTTGTTGTCCAGGAACCAGCCTGAGTCAGCCAGGCCCCGCACCTGGATGGACGGGTAGCCCAACTCCTCCAGCAGCTCAGCCACGCGGTCTACATTCAACAGCACCCCGGTGCCCCCAGCGCTGAGGGAAGGCCAGACATGAGACCAAGTGGCTGGAGAGAGGTGCTTACTGTCCACCCAAAGCCAGCTTAGCCCCAGCCCTAGTCCTGAGGAAGGACTGCCTCTGAACAATGCATTCTGACTGTAGGCATGCTGCTTGTCCATGGGCAAGACACAGGGGCCTCTCTCCCTCAAGATCTGGAGAGGACTGGTAAGTTCTAAGCACTGGCCCACAGCTAAGATTGGCAGGACAGAGCTGACCCTCCTTCCCCTCTTTTTTCCTGTATCAGTTTCCTTATCTGAAGAAAAAGATAAACTCCAGTGTATCAGGCCCCATCATCCAGTCCAGGCATGCATTCTCTGTTCCCATTGGAATACAGTCACTGACCAGTCATCCCAGTCTACCCTGACACTGGGTCCTCAAGAAGAGACATCAGAACACAACTGACCACTAACCTACTATATAGGTGGCTGCAGCCCAACACCCTTGGGGTCCAGAAGCATTCTCTAAACAGTTTCCAGCTCAAACACTCTGAAGCCAGACCTCTAAGGTGCTCCGAATGAGGCTGATCTCCCCGCTCCTGCCTGCGAAGGCTGGAGCCAGCAAGGCTCTGTGAGGATAGATTCCAGGTCTGCAGGCAATTCCCTTCCAGTTTCTCCACACATACTCCACACTACCCATGCTCCAGAGCTGCCACAACAGCCCCTTGTCGCCTCCATACAGAGACCTCTTCCCTTGGGTGCATTCTGCTTACCTGCTCCCAGCCAACAGCAGCACCTTAGCCCCACTCAGCCCTTTGCCCAGGAGCTCCCGCACCACCTCCTGGATGATGAGGGAACCCATGAAGGCATACTCATCTGTAAGGAAAAGGGGGAGCTTTAGGTGAAGTTGGACACAGGACAAGGTCTCCTACTCCGGGAGGCAAGAAGAGGGGTCTAGGCTCTTTCCAGGGATGGGGCAGACTGAGGAGGGAGGACCAAGGGCTTGAGGTCCTGCTAGGGGGTCCCTCAGGGGCCAGGTGAGCCACAGACAAGCAAGAACCTAAGGCATGCTACAAAGAGGTTGAGAAAGTCTTGTGTTTCCCCGGAAGTTTTACCACCCTGCCCTGTCTCAAGGGGCTGGGAAGAAAGGGACTCACTCTTCTCAGACTTGGGTGAAGCCCCACTCCAAACGTCACTGGAGCAGTAGGGGATGAAGCTGTAACAGGGATCAGGTGAGCCCGCAGGATGGCCCTCTGTTGCCCAAAGCTACTGTGAAAGACCCCCAAGAAAAATCCTGCCCAGGACAAGACCCTCCAGAAGGACCCCCTCCCCAGGAAGGTCCTCCTTAGAACGGAATCCCCAAAGAAAGGGACTCCCTAGAAGAACCATCATCCCAGGAAGGAACACTAGAAAGGACCCTTAGGAGAGAACTCCCCAAGAAGGACCCTCCAAAAAGGACCATCACCCCCAGGAAGAACGCAGACTTCCATCAAAAACTACCCCAAATATGGCCCCTTGCAAAGGCCAGCCCCCAAGAATGAACCCCCATGCTCTAAGAAGGATCCTACAGGACAGGACTCCATGGGAAGGACCACGCCAGGAAAGACTCCCAGGAAGGAACCCCCGCCAAGGGAAATTCATGCTCTCTTACACCATATTGGCATTCCACCAGTGAGGGTTCTCCTCTGGCTGGGAGGATAGAATCCCAGTACCTGGGGAAACAGAGGAAGGGGAAAGGCAGGGATGGGGACTTCCTTCCTGATGACCTCAACCAGGGTGGGCCCTGGTCTGAGCTGAGGTGCTAGGATGGATAGGGGGAACGGTGAGGAGATGGACGGACTCAGTTACCCAAGAAGTCACCATACCAAAAAGCGAGCGTGAGCTCACCATAACTTTAGAAACTCGGGCCTGGGATGGGGGTCCTTCCTACAGTCTGACCGTTCCGCCACTTCCCCCAGACTGGCCCGCCCATCGTGTGCTGCTGACCTGTGCGCGTGTGTGGCCAATCTTTGGAGCTCATGAGACGCCGCATGGTGCTGTATCTGGAGTCGCAGTTCTCTCGGTTGAAGCAATACCAGCCGCCTGCAGGCACAGGCACTAGGCTCGGTTCCGCATCCTGAGGACCCCTCCTGCACCACACCGCAAGCCCTAGAACCTACCTTCCAGAAAGAGTAACCACCGCCGACTGCCCTTGGACTCCTTCAAGTAGTAGCTGCAGGAAAGGCACACAGAGTAGGCAGTCAGTTGGGGATACCTGAGTCCCCGCCCTTGGCTACCCTCCACCCCAAACCCCGAATCCTCAGCCTTTTCCAATTCCGGTACCGAAAGGGTCATTCCACCTGTTGCCTGGAGCTCACCGCAGCCGCACGGGGGCGCCCGCGGCCAATCGCAAGCTGAACTCAGGCTAGTGGAACCCAGCTGATTCCCCGGAGGTGGCGATAGTGAGGAAGGGGGGGAAGGAGGGCCGTGAGGTCCGTGGAAAATTCCCACAGCCCGCCTCGCACGGGACCCGTGTTAACCCTGGCGCGGATGACAGTCGAGGAGAGGCGCTCCCGGGAACGCCGTGGCATTGAATAATGAAAAATGCCAGGGCTAGAGGCCTGTAAACCGGTAGGGGTAGGGGAGCGCGGCAAGATGCGGGGAGCCACTGTGGCGGTGTCACAGCCTTCCTATCAAGGCCCAGACTAACATCGATCAGCTGAGCCCGTGGGCACCCACAGTCCCTTCCGACCTCTCAACTCCACCTGTGTCCTCTATCTACTCCAAAGTTGAGTGCGTGTGTGAATGCTGCACCTGGGGCCTTCGGTCCCTCTTGGGCCCCCTCCTTGCTCCCGTGCTCAGATTCCTGACTGTCCCGAACCAATCTGGTATGCACAAGGGGAACCCTGAGACAGGAACCTCCTGTCCCTCAGTGTTGCCTCTTTCTACTGGAGTCAGGGTCACACTGGGACTGCAGTCTCTTTCTGTCCGAGGACCTGAGCACAAAGGCGGGTGCACGGTGGCCATGGGGTCAGCACATGAGCTGGCCTCGGACCAGGGCTTCAAGAGCTGCCCCCTCCCCCACTTTGGGAGGCACCGAGCCAGGCCCTCCCCAGGGCCAGCAGCGCTGGACTCCCTGCTGGAACCCTTTCCTCTGGGGACCAGATCTGCCATTGAAAATGGAGGGTCCAGCGCAGTCTCCGGTTTGTGCGCGCGCAGGGAGGCAGAGGATGCGGGCACCACGAGCGATGGGACGGCGGCGAGCTAGGCGCGGAGCACCGGCGGGGCCAGCCAGGCAGGGCCAACGGCCTCCCGGGGTCCTGCCCAGCGCCGGCCTTACCCGGCGGGGCTGCCGTCATTGCAGGTCACCGACGTGTTCAGTAGGAGGTGAAGGCGCAGGTCCTCGTTGAGCTGCTGTGCAGAGCAGGGGTACAGGGACTGTGCCAGGCTCTTGACTTGCGCCATAAAGCTGTCCATGTTGCCCTCCACGGCCGTGAAGTCCAGCGGGAAGCTCTCCACCGGCTGCCCGGCGCCGGGCGCCACCTCAGCCCGCTGCGGGGGCGGCGGCGGGGGCGGCGGCTGGGGAGGTTGCTGGCCACGGCGCCGCCAGGTCTTTCTGCCCTCGCTGCCCCCAACCCAGTGCAGCAGGCCCAGCAGGAGCAGCACGCGCACCTCTCCGCCCATGGCAATGTCACTCCGTCCTGTGGCCACCTGCGGAGAGCGGGCGGCTGTGAGGCGTCGGTGGCTTGGGGCGCCGGGCCAGGGGGCGCGCGGGCCACTGCTGCTCCTCGGCCCCGGCTCCCGCGCGTTGTTCCTGTCCTGAGCGGCAGGGCAGGCTCTCGGCGTCGAAGCTCTGGAGTCAGGCGCCACCGGTCTCCGCAGCTCGGGCTACGCGCGTAGCCGGCCGAGGGCAACGCAGAGTCTGGGTGCGCTGGCTCGGGCCCGCGCCAATGAGCAGCGGGGGACGAGCTGGGCGTAGTTTGCGGGGGCCGCGGCGGCCCGGGTGCCCGCGCGTTAGAAGTGCCGCCGCCGCCCGGGCGCGGCAGGGGGGAGGGGGCTGCGCTCACTCTTTTCTTGGCGGAGGCTTAGCCTTTTCTTCCCAAACCACAAGCCTGACGGAGGGGCCTGGACTAACCCGTTGCGGCCGCCGGAGGCGCTCCCGGCCCGGCTCCGTGGGGGGCAGCGCGGCCGGGCTGGCCCCGGGCAGTTCCATTCTCCACGGCCAGCCGGCGCCGCTACCCCCGCCCCTCGGAGCGGCCCGGGAGCCGGGAGGAAGAGGCCTTTCCGCATCGGGGGCGCCCTGCCCGCTGCGCAGCTGCCGGGCCCGACGGGCCAAGGCG
This sequence comes from Peromyscus californicus insignis, assembly GCF_007827085.1. Taxonomy (NCBI): domain Eukaryota; kingdom Metazoa; phylum Chordata; class Mammalia; order Rodentia; family Cricetidae; genus Peromyscus; species Peromyscus californicus. The sequence goes on along the minus strand of NW_026294551.1, from coordinate 1,512,753 downwards.
CAGGGTGCGAGCGTTCACCTGGAGCCGCCGGGGCCTTCCCTCCCGCACCCAAGCCCAGTGCATTCGTGGGAGACTCGCACTCGGGCTCCCTCCGCACACCTCGCACTGCCCGGAGTCCTGCGCTCACCGTAGGTCCTCGTAGTTGCTCGAGCTGCGCTATCCCGCTGGTGCGCCCAACTGCGCTGCGCTCCCTCTCTGGCGCTGGCGTAGAGCCGCCCGAGACTTTTATCCAGCCGGGCCCCCGGGATCAAAGCGGCGGCGGACACAGGGCTCCGCGCCGAGGGGCCGGTAGTAGCGGCTCAAGGGGGCCTCTGCGAGGAGCGGACAGGTGGGGCCCAAGGCCGGGCTTTCGGGGTCGACCTGCTGGAAAGATCGGGCATGTGAACTCAGCCAGCAGGAGAGTCTCCCTCTCCGGTGCGGGTGCAGGAGCACGCAGATGTTAGGAGTCATGTAGATCAGAGGCGGTGCTGCGACTTAACAGGCTTGGTAGGCCTTGGTAAAGTCCCTTGCTGCTGCACCCCATGAAGAAGACCCCTAAGAACCGCGACTGGAGGAGAAGAGGGCTGAGGATCGGAGAAGTTGCCAGCTTGGAGACCTCCTCGCATCTGCCAAGTCATCTCACCTAATGTGCCCACCTACTCTACACATCCTAAGGCAGAGGTGACCAGCGGGAATGAAATCCTGTCAGAAATCAAAACTGAGAGCCAGCTGTGGTGTGCACCGAAGGCAAGGAGGTTGCTGCAAGCTTTCGGCCAGCCATGGCGACACAATGAACCTCTAAAGTTAAACAAACGAATAAGTAATCAAAGTTGGGGGAGCAGGGCGCATGATGATAGCAGTAGTGGTCGAACTAGATGCACAAAACACACTCACCCTAGGTGCACCACAACCAGCCACTGGTTTTTCTTTACCTCTGCCTGCTGTCTGGTAGGTAGCCTTTTTCTAGAGACCTGCCTTTCAGGACACCGGTCCAAACCTTAGGCAGGGCATCTGCCGCCCACATTCTAATTCATGACAGGAGGAGCCTGCTTCATCTTTTGGGTACCTGCTGCACCTCCTAGGGAGGAGTCAGGAAGGATGCCACTGGGGCTGCAGGGCCATCCTGCTGCTGTTCTCCTGGCTGAGTGATGAGCTGCAGAAAGCAAGTTCCCAATATACCTTCATGTACAGCAGGCCAGTTATCCCAAGATACAGTGGGAGGCCAAAGAGAAGGAGGCTGCCTGAAGGTCATGTATGCTGGGTCCACTCACAGGCACCTGGTGTAGATGTGTGTTCTGTTTCCAGATGGGAACTGAGTTCAGAGAGACTGAGAGGCTCACCAAGCTCTGCTCATTCAGAAATTCACATTTGGGGTGCAGAGATGGCCAGTGCATAAGAGCACTTGCTGCTCTTGCAAGAACCCAAGTTCAATTTCCAAAACCTACATGGTGGCTCACAACTGTCTGTAACTCTATTTCCAGGGAATACAAAGCCCTCCTCTGGTCTCCTTGGGCACCAGGCACACACATGGTACACAGACACATATGCAGGCAAAGCACTCATACACGTACAGATAATAACAAAGTAAGCTTTTTTTTAAGAGGGCCAGGTGGTGGTGGCACGCACCATTAATCCCAACACTCGGGAGTGGATCTCTGTGAGTTCAAGGCCAGCCTGATCTACAGAACTAGTTCCAGGACAGTCAAGACTACACAAAGAAACTCTGCCAAAAACAAAACAAAACAAAGAAGAAATCCACATTTGCTGTCTCCCTGTTGTTGGATCACCTAGTCTGGCTTGAGCCTGGCCACAGACAGCAGTTCCATCGTGCTGAGATGCTTGTCTCAGCCTCATCCTGAGTGGCATGGCTGACAGGGCAGAAGTACGCATTGAGCAAGACCTGCACTAGAAGACGTCTACTCTAGGAGCCCGTTATGCCACGTCTCGGCAGAGAAACGCTAACTTCCAGCTGAGTGCCACGGCTGCACCGGGCATGGCTGCACACAGGGCATGGCTGCACCGGGCATGGCCGCGCACCGGGCATGGCCGCACACAGGGCATGGCCGCACACAGGGCATGGCTGCACACAGGGCATGGCTGCACACTGTCCTGGCCCAGAGCCATTTCCTGGTGGGAAGATTTTGGGCAAGACCCGTGACCTCTCTCTGTGACTCCGTTTCCTATTCTTTAAAGCGAAGCAGTGACCGTACCTCCGTTGGAGGGTTGTTGTGGGATTACAGGAGCCCATGCATGAAAGTGCTCAGCAGGGTGGTGGTTATGATTGCCAAAGAAATTCCAGAACAAGCCAGCGACATGCATATTCTATTCTCTGGCCTTTGCTGTAGCGTGATTTAGCCTGCACATCGAACCAAAGTGAGTTTGTGTTTGGTTTATTTAACACTAGTAGCAGAAAAGTTCCAACCAAAACTCGCCTTGTTTACACCTCTGCCCTCACTCTCAGTCCTTCCTCTTTCTCCTTCTAAAGTGTCCGCTGTGGCCCCTGTTTACACCTCTGTCCTTTAGCTTACCTAGGCTGATTTTGTCTTCCCCCGAGGCCGGCTGTGTGTGTCCTCTGCACCAGAGTTTTCAGAACCGTAAGTGTGAGGAAGTCTCCCCAGAATTCGGGCCCTTTCAGTCCACCTATGCCAAAACAGGACACCAATACCATTATCACCCTCACAATTGTTTGGAAGACTCATCAGCCTCGGATCAGACACGGCTTCATGCTAACTTGAGTGGATTTGAGCAATAACATGCAAAATAACAAGTGTTGGTGAGGACAAGAAGAAATCGGAGCTCTGTGCACTGCTGAGGGTGGTATAGAATGGTACAGCTGCTACAGCAGACAATCGAGTGACTCCTCCATAAGTCAAACATAGATTCACCATCTGAGCCAGCAATTCCACCCCTAGGTATAGTCTCCAAAGAATTAGAAACAGGTGTTCAAACAAAAGCTAGTACACACGTGTTCAGAGCAGCGCAATTCTCAATGGCTGAAAGGTGGAAGCCGCTCAAAAGGCCACCGGTGTGGTTTATCTCTATAATGGGATGTATTTCAGCTATAAAAAGAAAATTCTGACCTATGCTACAGTCTTAAAAATGCTACGCTGAGTGAAATAACCCAGACACAAAGGACACATACTGTATGGTTCCATCGACATGAAATACCCAGGATGGGTGAATCCACAAGGGCAAAAGCTCCACTGGAAGCTACCAGGAGACTGGGAAGATGAGGGAATTAAGGAGCGACTGTTCGCCGGCATGTGGTGTATCTTTGGGGTGATAAAAATGTTCTGAAACTGTGGTGATGGCTGAACACATTGTAGGTCTACCAAATGTTGTGGAGTTGTGATACTTCAAAGGATTAGGTCCACATTGCTTGAATTTTACCTTTAAAAAAAATCCCAAGTGCTGGGCGGTGGTGGCGCACGCCTTTAATCCCAGCACTCGGGAGGCAGAGCCAGGTGGATCTCTGTGAGTTCGAGGCCAGCCTGGGCTACCAAGTGAGTTCCAGGAAAAGGCGCAAAGCTACACAGAGAAACCCTGTCTCGAAAAACCAAAAAAAAAAAAAAAAAAAAAAAAAAAAAAAAAAAAAAATCCCAAGTTTGGAATGGTGGTATATACCGTTACTTGGGCGGTAGATGAGAGAGGATCAGGAGTTCAAGACCAGCCCCTGTTACATAGAGAGTTGATATCAGCCTAAGCTGTAGGAAACCTGTCTCAAAACAAACACAATCTACCACTTTTGATGATAGCAGCTAGACACAAGATAAGCTGGACCAGGCCTGAAGCCAGAGAGCAGTTTGGATAGCACAGGCTGGTTTTCTCCACAATTCCCTTCATAGCTGGGAATGGAACAGGGTGATGGGGGTGGGAGCTTCTTTCTGTATCTGAAGCCTGGCTCTACCGTTGCTGGCCTATGGGTCTCTGAGCCCCAGTTCCTTATCTATAAAGTACTTGCTGCACTGTGAGAACCAAGCCAGGCAAGATGCTGGGGATTCTGACTGTCAGTTTCAGGAAACGTGTTAAAGAACCGCTATCGTGGTGGGTGTTGGTGGTACCTCAGGGGCCAGAGTGGTTTGAGATCCTAGGTATAGGAGGCTTGTGAACTGGGAGAGTGAGTCAGACTTGGGAACAATGTTACAAGTCACCTTGCTGTGGTGGGCCCTCAGAGTTAGCCCTGTGGATGTTCAACACATCAGATACGAGGCAAGGACTGTGCCCCTCCCCAGCCCTGGCTGCTCCACTGTCCTATTGGGATGGCTACTGTGTGGCTCCTCCTGTTGTCCTTGCCTGGCTCCCATTAGAGCTGGGGGTTGGGGTATGTCTGCCTAGCTCAGATCGAGAGTATGCCCAGTAGCAAGGGGACCCGGAAAAATCACAGTTCCTGGAGCAGGGGCCTATGCATTTTCAGAGCAATAACTCAAGAACAGGACTGGAGTTGGTGGTTTGGTTCTGAGGTTCTGGAGAGAAGGATGGAGTGGGACAGGGATGCACAGATGGACATAAAGTTAACTTGGGAGTTGCAGGCCTTACCTAGGAAAGAAGGAGCACAGTTTCTGGGGAGAAGGAGTCAAGATGGAACTTGTCAGGAAAGAAGAGCTAGCTAGGGTCTGGGTGGAGCTGGTCTCCAGCACTGGGAAGGAGGAGGGTACAGCAGAAGTCAGACAGACGCACATGGGTCCCATCTGAGACCCTCTGTGATATCCAACAGATGAATGACCTGGTTGGAGGGCTGGGCCAGCAGGCTTAGCATGTCCAGCAACTCTGGACCCAATTCCCTTGCCCAGCCTGCACTCTTACCCAGCTCCATGGTCCAGCTGCTGCCTCCCGCTGTCTGGGGCCCAGCTGTTATATGCTGGCCTCAGCCACCACGCCGTACATGGCCATCTGGGTAGCTCTGCACTCCAGCTGCTGGCCTTGGAGGCCTAAGTGAGCAAGAAAACGGGGCAGGCTAGCCCCTTTTCCTGCAGCCTGCTCCGAGGGGAAGCTCTGACGGGTTAGCTAAGACCCCACCTCTAGCTCTCAGTCTGGGCCGGGACTCAAAACCACAGGCTCCTGCAACTAAACCTCTTTTAGTTTCCCCCAAAGCCTCCCCTCTGGACCCCTGTACATTAGCGTACTCTTCCTGCCCCGAGGAAGGCAATTCACCTGCGGCAGTGGGGGTGGGGGTTGGGGTGGGGGTGGGGGGGTGGGGGTGGCTGAGAGTCAACGGCCATCTCAGCTTGAACTTGAGAGTGTGGAAGGGAACAGGGACATTGGGTCAGTCCCAGCCTCCTCAAGGATGGTAAGCTCTTCTGCTTGACACCGGGAACTTTTCTCTGAGACTTTCAGCTCTGGCTCTTAGAAAACAGGTGGCCACCTGTAGGCAGCATGTGAGTAGTCTTGAAGTCACTTGGTAGAAAGAGCTGTATCCCTGATCCTAGGAATCAGTTCCTTCACTGGGAGCATGAGAGTTCTTAGAGGCAAAAACTGAGGCCCTGTTGCCCCTCAATGGTGAACCTGTATAGGGATGCCCCAGTGTGAGCAGCTCAGACCACTGAGGTACCTTGGACCCTACTGATGTTTTTGGCAGTACCTGTTTCAACCAGGACCTCTGCAGCTAAGGGCTGCCCTGCCCCACTTCTCTGCTTGGCACAGTCCAGTGGGAGGACCCTGTTGGATGCTGGCTTGCAGTGACATGGCTAACTGGAGAGGGTCATTAGGGTGTGGCCACATTTCCAAGCTGGGGAGGAAGGGTGTAGATCTGGGAGGGACTCCCTGTTTATCTGCGGAACTTCTTGGGGTGCTTCTGGAGCACCCTGAGATGCCTAGTATAAGTCCTTGATCCTGACGCTAAGGGCAGAGCTGCTATCGGATGTCATAAGAGGTGCAAGCTGGTACCAAAGCCTTAACTGTCCAGTTGCTGGCCCCCAGGTGCCTGAAGCAGTAGGCTCTACAGGCCAAAGAGGCTGGTTGCCATGTGACCTCCAGCTCCCTCCTTCCAACCCTGTGATCCTCCGGCAGGCTTGCACGTGGCCTCTGAGGAGGCAGAAACAAACCCTCAGATCTTGCCACTGGGAACCTTTCAGCGCTGGAGGCTGCGGATGCTTCTCTTAAAGGGCTATACCACTTTTAATTCAAAGCAGATCCTTAGAACAGCTGTCTAGCTGCTGGCAGGGGGAAGGAGGAGGGCCGTGGCCTGGCAATAGAAGGAAGGTATCCTCAAAAAGGATGCTGAATTCGTTCTCAGAAGAAGTTAAAGCACAGAGGCAGAGGTAGATAGGGGCTGAGGAGCTGAATCTGCTCCCCTCAGCCACTTTCTTCTTTCAGGAAAGGACCCTAGAGCAGCTGGGAGGAGGCCTCTCCTTCTCTCAGAAGAGACAACTGAGTCTGAACAGGTCCCCAGGCAGTGCATTGATTATTCTGGCAGCCTGACCCATGGCAACTTAAAATATTAGGCATATTTAATGATCTCTTTTGCATATCAAACAGGACCTGAGATTATTACTTGACCAGGTGTCTGCCCTGCCTGTAAGCCACTCCCTGAAACCAGACACTGGCATCTCTGAGCACCAGATGGTTCAGATGGGCATTCTTTCACCTGACCCTGCGTTGGGTAAAGGGACCTAGACAGGAGTGCTTCTCAGCTAGGTGTCAAATCTTGAGTTGGTGTGTTGGCTCAGTCGTTCCACTGATTGAGGGACCCTGAGTCACTACTGTCCGCCCTGCTGCGGAGAAAAGAACATGGGAGGCTAAAGAGCCAGTAGGAAGCTGCTGGTGGGTCCTCCAAGCATTCCGACATACATATTTGCTTGTTTTGGCAAAGAGAAACAAAGGCTACAGAATAAAATTGGCTTTTTGTGAGGTGATCATGAGTGGGAAAAAAAATGGGTCAGCGTAAGTCTTGTTTTATACTTAAATCTCTGCATCAAAAAAAATCTTTTTCTTTTTGGTTTTTCTTTCTTTTTTTTTTTGAGACAGGGTTTCTCTGTGTAGCTTTGCGCCTTTCCTGGAACTCACTCTGTAGACCAGGCTGAGAGATCTGCCTACCTCTGCCTCTCAAGTGCTGGGATTAAAGACTTACGCCACCACCACCTGGCTCTTTTTGGTTTTTCTAGGCAGGAATTCTCTGTGTAGCTTTGGAGCCTGTCCTGGGACTCACAGAGATCAGCCTGCCTCTGCCTTCCAAGTGCTGGGATTAAAAGTGTGTGCCACCACCGCCCAGAAAAAAAAAAATCTTTTTGAGATAAGGTCTCACTATATAGCCCTGGCAGGCCTGAAACTCTATGTGTCTACCTCTGCCTCTGGAGTGCTGGCATTAAAGGTGTGTACCACCATGGCCCATCTTTGTTTTTGATTGGGCAGGGTCTTCCTATATAGATCTGGCTGTCTAGAACTTGCTACGTAGCCCAGGCTGTCCTCAAATTTAATACTCCTGGTTTCACCTTTCATGTGCTGGGATTATAGACAGGTATGTGAGGGAGCCACAGTGTATATGCGAAGGTAGAAGATAATTTTGGGGTTTGGTTTTCTCCTTCCACAGTGGGTTTTGGAGATTGAATTCAGGGTGTTGGGCTTGTATGTATCATTGTACCAGTTCAGCTTGCCTGCCTTCCTTCCTTCCTTCTTTCCTTTCTTTGTTTTTTTTTTTTTTTTTTTTTTTTTTTTTAGAAGGGTTTCTCTGTGTAGTCCTGGATGCTCTGGAACTTACTCTGTAGACCAGGCCGGCCTTGAACTCATAGAGATCTGCCTGCCTCTGAGACTGTGCCTGGCTGTGCTTTCCTTACTGTTGTTAGTGGTGGGATTGTTACATCTCTGACATTATTATTTTTTTAAATTTTATTTATTTATATTTTTGGATTTCTAAGGCTCAAACTCCAGATCTTGCAAATGCTAGGCAAGTACTTCACCACTGAGCTGCACCTCTATCTCTGCAGCATATCTTAAAACAGAGAAGATGAAGCTGGGCGGTGGTGGCACGCACCTTTAATCCCAGCACTCGGGAGACAGAGGCAGGCGGATCTCTGTGAGCTCAAGGCCAGCCTGGTCTACAAAGTGAGATCCAGGACAGGCACCAAAACTACACAGAGAAACACTGTCTTGAAAAAACTAAAAACAAACAAACAAAAACAAACAAACAAAACAGAGAAGATGAAAAAAAGTACTATACCTGAACACAAGCATTCCTACTGCAGGGGAGAACTTATGTTGAAAGACACAGAATTTTTTTTTTTTTTGAGATGGAGTCTCTCAATATAGCCTGGAACCCACCACACAGACCAGGTTGTGAGACCTTGAACTCACAGAGGCCCTCCTGCCTCTGCCTCCCAAGCGTACCACCAAGCCCAGTCCTACTTCATGTTTTGTCTGTTAGAAAGTGTCCTTGTCCCTAGGAAACAGGCATTCAAGAAGTATTCACAGTGCCAAAGAGGCACAATCCAATTTACTCTTTTCTACTTTTGTTTATGTGTCTGTGTGTTTGTATGTGTCTGTGTGAGTATATGCCATGTGCATGCAGCTGCCTTTAGAGACCAGAGGAGGGTGTTGAAGCACTTGGAACTTGAGTTACAGGAGTTGTGAGCTGCCTGACATGGGTGCTAGGAATTAAACTCAGATCCTCTGGAAGAGCAGTATACAATCATAATCAGTTTATTAATCTGGCTAAAAGATTTTTTTTGTACTATTTTACATTGTTCTTATAAATTTTTTGTTTTGTTTTGTTTTTCAGAATTCTCTGTAGCCCTGGCTGTCCTAGAACTCACTCTGTAGACCAGGCTGGCCTCGAACTCACAGAGATCCACCTGGCTCTGCCTTCCAGGTGCTGGGATTAAAGGTGCATGTAGCAGGAATCTTAAAAATTCTTATTAATAAAGTCAAACCCGGGGCCAGTTATTGGGGTGAAATGCTGGATGGTCAGAGAGACAGAACAAGCCACAGCTAACCTCACCTGGCCAACTTCTCAGCTGGTCTTGTTTCCTCAGACTGGAAGCCTCTGTGTCCTCATACCCGAATGGCTCTCAGCTGAACTGTGCTGCTCAAAACCTAAAATCTTTTTTTTTTTTTTTAAAGATTCATTTATTATGTATACAATGTTCTCTTTGCATGTATGTCTGCACACCAGAAGAGGGCATCAGATCTCATTGTAGATGGTTGTGAGCCACCATATGGCTGCTGGGAATTGAACTCAGGACCTCTGGAAGAGCAGTCAGTGCTCTTAACCTCTGAGCCATCTCTCCAGCCCCAAAACCTAAAATCTTAACCAGCCAAATGCTGCTGGTTTCTGGTCCTCACTCCTTATATACCTTTCTGCTTTCTACCATCACTCCCTGGGATTAAAGGCTCACTTTCTGGATTAAAGGCATGAGTCACCATGCTTGGCTGTATCCTTGAACACATGGATTTCTGCCTCTGGAATGCTAGGATTAAAGGCGTGTGCTACCACTGCCTATCCTAAGTATCTAGTGGCTTTTCTGTTCTCTGACCCCAGATAAGTTTATTAGGGTACACAAAATTTGGGGAACACAATACCACCACAGGTGTGTGCCGCTGCCGCCTGGCAGGTACATTGTTTCTTTCCTTTTTTTTTTTTTTTTTAAGATTAATTAATTAGCCGGGCGGTGGTGGCGCACGCCTTTAATCCCAGCACTCGGGAGGCAGAGCCAGGCGGATCTCTGTGAGTTCGAGGCCAGCCTGGGCTACCAAGTGAGTTCCAGGACAGGCGCAAAGCTACACAGAGAAACCCTGTCTCGAAAAACCAAAAAAAAAAAAAAAAAAAAAAAAAGATTAATTAATTAATTTATTTATTATGTATACAGTGTTCTGCTTACATATATGCTTGCAGGTCAGAAGAGGGCACCAAATCTCATTATGGATGGTTGTGAGCCACCATGTCGTTTCTGGAAGACCAGCCAGTGCTCTTAACCACTGAGCCATCTCTCTAGACCCCAGGTACAGTGTTTCTTAATGGAAAAATGTTTAATGAAGGTAGAATGATAATTCAAAAAGTCACAATTTTGCAGCCATAAATGTTAAAATGAGCCTGTAATCCCAGTTACTTGGGAGGCTGAGAAAGAGGATCAAAAGTTTGAGGCCAGATTGGGCAACTTGGCAAGACTTTATCATAAAACAAAATAAATGGATTGGGACTGTTGGTGAGTGGCAGAGCATTTGTGTAGTATGTGTGAAGTTCTGCAATGAAGCTCCAATACTGTTGTCTTAGTTAGGGTTTCTATTGCTGTGATGAAACACCATGACCAAAAGCAAGTTGGGGAGGAAAGGGTTTATTTGGCTTACACTTCTACATCATAGTCCATCACTGAAGTCAGGATAGTAACTCAAACACAGCAGGAACTTGAAGGCAAGAGATGATGTAGAGGCCATGGAAGAGTGCTTCTTACTGGCTTGCTCCTCATGGCTTGCTCAGCCTGCTTTCTTACAGAACTGAGGACCACCAGCCCAGGAATACCACCACCACAATGGGCTGGGCCCTCCCACATAAATCACTAGTTAAGAAAATGCCCTGCAGCCTGATCTTATGGAGATATTTTCTCAATTGAGATTCCCTCCTTTCAGATAACTCTAGCTTGTGTCAAGTGGACATAAAACTAGCCAGGACAACTGTCAAGGAAATAAAAAGAATTCACTCATCAGTTGATGCTAAAATTGCTTCATAAATAGATTTTGGAAAAACATGACATTTGTAGTCTTAAAGAATTAGCCTAGAGCTGGTTTACTCACTCCACCAGGAACAGACGACCTTGACCGTGGAGGACTCTGATCTTAACTTGACCAATTTCACATATTCACTTTGAGGACAAACTGATGCCCTGTATCTGCTGAGGGTCTGACCTGCTTGTCACCTCAGCGCTCTAAATGTGCTGCCAGAAGAGTCTAACTGTGGAACAGTTGAACGAAAACAGGTTTGAGTTCCTTAAAAAAATTCTAATTTGTCAAAAAATCAAAAGAAACTTGCCAAACAGACCAGGCAAAGGACAAAGCTCAGTGAAGGTCTGAGGTTTCATAGAACATAGACTTTCACATTCTTTTCCTCATGCATAAGGTGGTGTCCACGTTTGTCAATATACAGTGTGACACAGATGTATCATTTACATGAAGGCATGACAGCACCCAGACATGGTGTCACAAGCTTAAGCAAGGACTAATGTTTGCACATGGTCCTCCAGACTTCTACTGTGCACCTGAACTCTGCCAGACACTGTGGAGCAGGTGTAGATAATCAAGCCGATGGACATGTGGCATGGCCAGAGCTAGGCAGCTGAGCTGTGGTTCAGAATGGTACTTAAGAGTTAGCTAAGTCTAGGTTATCAGAGGTAGGGGGAGACATGTACAAATGATGTCCATATGTTGGGGGCTGAGGCTGGTCCATGGCTGGAGAATCATGGAGATCTGCTTTTTCCAGATCTGGTGTTTGCAGTCTGTAGCATGTGAGGCCAGCTACCATCCAGATCTGGCACCTCAGGGCTGCAATGGGTTCCTTGGTCGCCCTTGCTCAGCATGGGACTTGGCCAGGGCAAGTCCACCAGGCACCTGAGCCCAAGTAAAAAATGTGGCCCACTCAGTGTTTCTGGGGTGTGTGCCAATTTCTCCACTCCGTCTTAGAGAGCTTTACAATTCCAAGAACCACAAGCATTTCACTCCCCTTCCAAGCATGGTTGCAAGTCAAGAGAGAGCCTGAAATCAGCAAGATGGCTCAGCAGGTAAAGGTGCCTGCCTCTAAGCCTGAAAACCTGAATTCTATCCCTTAGCTCCACAAGGTGGATGGAGAAAACAGATGCTGGCAAGTTCTCTGACATGCACATAAGCACCATGGCATGCCTGTACCCCCTCTTTCACATAAACACAGTAAAAAACCAAATACATAAATATAACTAATTATTTTTTTTAATGTTTCAAGACAGGGTTTCTCCGTGTAGCCCTGGCTGTCCTGGAACTTGCTCTGTACACCAGGCTGACCTTGAACTCAGCCTGTCTCTGCCTCCCAAGTGCGTGTGTTACCACACCCGGTCCCACAAAATAATTTTCAAAAAGGTCTAGAGCGTAAGTAGTGGGGGAAGACCAGCACAGGGACGCTTGTCACCATGTGAAGATAATGATCACTGGGACATTTGAGAAGGTGGGGCAGGCAGGATCAGTGTTCATCGGAGTAGGTACAAAGAAGGCCAAATATGGTGTGGGCATATCTAGCACTTGGTGTCAGGCAGGTGGCTGCAGAACCCCAGGCGGGCCGCAGGCAGCATCGCTTTTTTGCATGCATTCTCCAGAGCGTGAAGGATCCTGGGACCATGTGGCGCGGGATGAAGGGACAGTGCCACTGAGTGAAGTTCGTTCCTTCCGTGGAAGAGCCCTTCAGGCCACGCTGCAGGACTAGCCCACCCGCCTGTTCCGCACCCAGGCGGAGCCAGGGACGTAACCAGGGTGCCGGGGGCGGAGTCTGGGGCGGGGCCCGGAAGCGAGTCGGCCCCGCCCCCGAGGCCGCGTGGCTGTGCGTCCCGGCTGTTGCGGATAAAGTTGTTTGAGGCGAGCCGGCCGCGGTCACGTGAGCGGAAGATGGCGGCCCCGGCGGGCGGCGGGGGCTCCGCGGTGTCGGTGCTGGCCCCAAACGGGCGGCGCCACACGGTGAAGGTGACACCGAGCACCGTACTGCTGCAGGTGCGGCCACCAGCTCGGGTGGGGAACGGGCGGAGGGGTGGACGGGCGGATGGCCCGAGGTCGCCGCGCCCCGGCCCGCCCCTGCGGTTGCTCCCAGGGTTGCGGGGCGGGGCCGGGCCTTGGTAGGCGGTGCTTGGGGCAGCCAATGAGTGCCTTTCGCGCGGCTGCCCGCCCCATTCTGTGGCTGAGGCGCAGATGCTCGGGCTGTGTCCCGGGGGCGGGGCGGGATCCTCGGGGTACCTTTACTGAGCACCATGGTCTAGGGACCTCATTAACAGGGTCGTGCCACTGGAGGCCCAGAATCTATGGCGCTTGTCCGAATCCATTCTTCTCGATCACCAGGAAGAGTGGCGTCCCTGCTTGCTCTGCTCAGGGGCGTCCTTCCGGACCCTAGCTAGGCCTTGTTTGTGTGCCCGGAAGTGAATTTTGCTAAGTCATTCACTGCTTTTGACTGTTGCCGCTTGTGACCTCGTATGAATTACACCTGTTTATTGAACCACTGTTGTTAGGTTGCAAAAGCGCACACTATTCGTATCTGTGCCAGAAGCCCATAGTGAGGGGAACACAGTTCAAAAATAAGGTTCTGCCATACTTAATACAGCCCCATAACCCTCTGGCAGGACCCATTTGGAGTTGGGCCCATGCAGAGGAAGGTTGTACAGAGGCTGTCAGGCCACAGGATTGATAGAGACACAAAGTAGTCCTTGTAAGGCAGGTTATATCTGTGGCTAGAGGCCACCTAGAACCCAGAACATGGACAGGCTGTGCCACAGTTTGGAGAGTAAGTCAGGAAGGAGTCTCCTGTAGGAAGAGGAAACCCAGACAGAATTTGCAGGTACGGTTTCCTTGGACCTGTTGAGTGGGATGTTTGGTGGGCTGGCTTGTGTGCCTGTCATATGAATTCTCTGGTCCACATAGGTTTTACTGTCCCCTAGGTACTGGAGGACACATGCCGGCGGCAAGACTTCAACCCCAGTGAATACGATCTGAAGTGAGTTTGCTCAGGCTTGGCTGTGGGCTTCTCAATCCGTCTGGTCCTTTTCTCTACACACACATTGTCTCTGCTTTGGAAAAGCCCCTTGGGTAGTTTAAAAGAAGTTTATTCTTACCCAGTTTTGGACGCAAAGTCCAAAATCTAGGTGTCAGTATGGCTGTACTCTGAATGTTTTAAGCGGTAGGTCTTAGCGTTTTCAGCTCCTGGTTGTCCAGGTGTTCTTTGGTTTGTGGTTACATCACTACAGTTTCTGCCTTGGTCTTCAAATGGCCTTCTCTTGGTCTGCTTTGAGGACACAAGTCACTGGATTTAGGGTCTTCTGGATAATCCAGGGTGACCTCATTTAATTTACTTACTCTCTCTCTCTCTCTCTCTCTCTCTCTCTAGCGCGCGTGCGCGTGCGCTCTCTTTCTCTCTCTCTTTTTTTTTTTTTGGTTTTTCGAGACAGGGTTTCTCTGTGTAGCTTTGCACCTTTCCTGGATCTCGCTCTGTAGACCAGGCTGGCCTTGAACTCACAAAGATCCGCCTGGCCCTGCCTTCCGAGTGCTGGGATTAAAGGCGTGCAACACCACTGCCTGCCTAATTTACTCTCCTAACACTCATAAATACCTGTACCAAATAAGGTCATGTTCACAGGTTTTAGGGGCAAGAACAGTGATGTATCTTTTGGGGAGCATTGTCTAACCCTACTGGATAGGATTTTAGCTCGTTGGAGTATGTAAGTTCCTGGTGGGTTTTTTTTTTTAAAGATTTATATAATTATTATGTATACAATGTTCTGTTTGTCTGTATGTCTGCACACCAGAAGAGGGCACCAGATCTCATTGTGAGCCACCATGTGGTTGCTGGGAATTGAACTCGGGACCTCTGGAAGAGCAATCAGTGCTCTTAACCTCTGAGCCCTCTCTCCAGCCCCAAAGACCTGGTTGTGGGGAAATGGGTAGAAACCTGTAAACGGATTGTCACCCTCCTAGTCACTGTAGTTCTTCCATGTCTGTTCTCTGTGTGGGTGCATTGGTACAGAGAGAGGCAGAGTTTTCACTGGGTCCTCCGGTCTAAGGCCAGACGAGGGATGCATCTTTTTTTTTTTTTTTTTTTTTCTAATTTGGTGTTGGTCCCCTGGAACTGTAGTTACAGACAGTTATGAGCTGCCATGTGGGTGCTGGGAATTGAGCCTGGGTCCTCCTGAAAAGCAGTCAGTGCTCTTAACCACTGTGCCATCTCTCCAGCCCGAGATGCATCTCATATATAGCTTTTCACTGTAGAGACATGTTTTCGCAGCATCGTTGTCCTAACACAAGAGCCCACTCTCCTGGCCTTTCCCACACTGCATTATGAGCTTTCTAGGAAAAAGTTTCTTTAAAAAGATACCTGTATCAGGCCATTCCAGGCTCCTGTTCTGGTTGTCTAAGAATCACAGAACATGTGCTCTGAGTGGCTAAGCTGTCCTGCAGTATCCTGCCACAAAGCTTTGTATCAGCTCTGTTTTGTTAACCTGCCCATGGTCCGCATAATGGTGTCTGGTTGGAGCAATGACTGTAATTTGAGTCGGTTCCTCTACAACACTGTATTAGCTTTGCCCTAGTCTCTCCTCTCCATCCACTGACTGTAATTTGTTTAAGAAGTGCTGCCACTGCCCTGGCTGGTGCCTGGCTGTGAACTGAGTGGCCTTTCCTCTCCACCCATTGCTGTGGGTTCTCGGGCCTGCTGTCCTGATTTGCACTAACATGTCTATGGCAGCTTGCAGTTTTTTTTTTTTTTTTTTTTGGTTTTTCGAGACAGGGTTTCTCTGTGTAGCTTTGCACCTTTCCTGGAACTCGCTTTGGAGACCAGGCTGGCCTCGAACTCACAGAGATCCGCCTGGCTCTGCCTCCCGAGTGCTGGGATTAAAGGCGTGCGCCACCACCGCCCGGCTCAGCTTGCAGTTTTTGAGCCTCTGTTGAGGATTGGGATCAACAATGTCTCATTCTTAGTTCTACTTTTATCTCTCTGTTTTCTTTTTCTTTTGCAAGAGAGGGTCTCACTATGTAGCCCAGGCTGGCTTTGAGCTCACAGAGATCCTCCTGCCTTTACCTCCTGAGTATTGGGATTGTGAGTATGCCACCACACCTGGCTCATTCTCAGTTTTTCCAAACACCCTTGGGCTTTATAAATAGGTCACAGTCCTGAAAACTGTTATTTCCAACAGTGTCTTGCATTTATAATGTCGGGCTAGTCACTTTCTATATTCAAAAGTTGTTGTCTTCCATCCACACAAATTTATCTATCTAGTTCTGTAGTTTCCTCCTAAATGTTCATGAAAATAGAGCTCAGGACCCTGCTGTCCTCCAGCAGTCCTCAAGTGGCCTATGCATGTCCCCTAGGCAAGGTCATGTAGCTTTGTGTTTTCAGAGTTGTGGGTTGGAACTTTTCTCAGACATGTGAACTGTAGGGTGGATAGTTGTTCTTATTCCCAGAGAGTCTTGGGTAAAAGATAAATGGCACTGGTTGGTGGCGCTAGTTACCAGTGGAAAAAGCCATGGTCACGGCAGAACCCACTGTTAGTTTTAAGAGCTTTATTAGGAGGGAAAGGGGGGTGGGAAGAGAGGAGAGCCAGGCCTGGTAGGGGAGGGAAGTGGGGAGCAGAGCAGAGAGAGAGCAGAGAATAGAGAGAGGGTGGGGGGGTCCGCGTCCGGCCTTTTAAGGCGCAGATTGCGTGATGATGTAGTCGCCGGCACCCCTTGATGATGTAAGATGCAAGACCCCGAGCTGCACATGTATAGGATCCTAACAGAGTCAGAATGAGAAGGAACTGGGTGGAGGCTGCGGCCCTCCCCCAGAGATGGCATTGAGCAGGCTTCTCTCCCTTCTTGCCTGCTCTTCTCTTCCAAGGGGCGGGTATTAACTTTTTGTTGACCCATAATGGAATGCCAGGAGCCATGCATCAAGATCCAAATGTCATCTTTGTGTGGCCTGAACTGTCATTGAACTCTCCAGTTTTGAGCTGAGCTGTCTTGGGAGGGCAAACATCTTGGAGGCTATTTCCAGGATAATGCCTGAGTCTTCACTGACACTTCCAGATCTCTTGGTCCTTTGGTGATTCTGAGAAACCATATGTTTGAAGCCCCTCCAAGGTCTTGGAGCCTCCCTGCTTAGGACCCAAAGGTTTTAGGTTTGTCTTGTCCTCCAAGTGGGTCCACATTGGCCTTTCTTTACTGATTGGGAGGCACTGAGCTCTCTTCAGGCCTTCCCGCACACTAACCCTTCGGGATGTAGACAGAGAAGTCATGGCTAATGTGACTTTGTATCTTGTCTGGTCTCACTCTGAATTCCTTTAAGGACCTTGGACTGGGCTGTTCTGTCCAGAGGCGGTTCTTGTACGGTTCATACTCCTTTGGATAGCAGCAAGCAGGAGTGATGGGAATAGGGTTCTTGGGCTGGTCTATATTGCCTAAGCCAGAGCAGCTTTGGCAGCTGGAATGACAGAGGGTAGTCTGGTGAACTTTCCTTGGTCTTGCTTGAGACAACTTTCTTTTTTCCTTTGTATTTTATACATAATTGTGTGTGGTAGGTGTGTGCCAGCGTGCTTGTGGAGGCCGAGGACAGCTTGCTGGAGTCCGTCCTCTTCTTTCACCAACTTGTTGTCACCGTCATGTAGGGCTTTTTATGTGTCAAGGTTTTAAAAAGTCCAAGCTGGCCTCCAATTCTCTACACAATCAAGATGATCTTGAACTCCCAATCCTTCTGTGTCTACCTTCTAAGTACTGGGATTATAGGCGTGGGCTACCATAACCAGGGTTGTACAGTACTGGTGATTGAACCGAGGGTTTCATGCATGTTAGGCAAGCACTCCATCACCTGAGCCACATTCCCGGGAGACAACTTTCCGAGAGTCAGCTCTCAGGCCAGTCTCTGTTACAGTATCTCTTGGTGCCATCCTTACCTTTGCATAGGCTCATCCTGTTGTGTTCCAATTCATATCCCTGCCAGGCTTGTGCCTCTCTAAAGGGCCCTGTAGTCCGAGACTTTGTCTTTTGTTTCTTCAGGTCCTAACTTTCTGCTCTGGTGGCTGAGGGAATAGTAGGCCTGGGGCTGTGTTTTCAGGACAGTGTGTGACTGTGTCTGTTGTTCAGGTTTCAGAGGACCGTGCTTGACCTCTCTCTCCAGTGGAGATTTGCCAACCTGCCTAACAATGCCAAACTGGAGATGGTGCCTGCGTCCCGGAGCCGAGAGGGGCCTGAGAACGTGGTAGGTGCCCAGCTGTGAAACACAATGGTACTGCGTCTCTGTCTCTGCTGGGACTGTGGAGCATGGGATGGTACTGCAGTGGACTGAATGGAAAATATGCCGAAACTTTGCCCATGGGCCTGAGAAAGGGTTGGAGAGGTTGAGACAAGTCCTGTGATCAATTCTGCCTTCCTTAGTTAAGCCAAAGCTACGTTTCCTACTTGAATAACTCAAGACTGGGAGTCAAAAATTTCTTCTATTATGCAGTGTTTTTTTTTTTTTTTTTATTGTGTTGTTTTGTGTTTTGGTTTTGTTGGTAGCATTTCCCTACCAGCTGGATGTTTCTGGTCAGAGTTCCTGAACTGCTGCATGGATGTGGCTGACAGACACTTGCTTTTCTGTTAGCCTCCTTGGAGCTCTTGCTGTGCCTCAGCTGCAGCTTTGCCCACTTGCTGCCATGATCTAGGGCAGTAATTCTCAACCTGTAAGTTGCAACCCCTTGAGGGGTCAGATGACTTTTTCACAGGGGTCGCATATCAGATATTTACATTATGATTCATAACAGTAGCAAAATTATAGTTATGAAGTAGCAATGGAATAATTTTTTTTTTTTTTTTTTTTTTTTTTTTTTTTTTGAGACAGGATTTCTCTGTGTAGCTTTGGAGCCTAAGCCTGTCCTGGAACTCATTCTGTAGCCCAGGCTGGCCTTGAACTCACAGAGATCTGATTGCCTCTGCCTCCCAGCTTCTGAGATTAAAGGCATGCAACATCACCACCCGGCCTAGCAATGGAATAATGTTATGGTTGGGGGTCAGCACAACACGAGGAACTGTATTAAAGGGTTGCAGCATTAGGAAGATTGAGGACACTGCTGTGGGGACCAGGGGGACTTTCTTCACTTTGGGTTGTAGCTCGTGTTCCTCGTTGAAGATGCGGTTGCTATGAGACATATAAAGTGGTATGCTCAGTAATAAACAGAGATTGAAAGCACCAGGTATTAGTCCTCTGTGCTGTGTAACAAACTACCCTGAAGATGGTGACATCTTAACTAAATGTTCACATTTCACAGGATGCTGGGGGCTGGGTCAGGAAGCAACTCATCTTTGGTCTCCCAGAGAGGCTACACTGGTGCTGTCTGCAGCTGGGGTAGTGGTAAAGGGGATGTTTCCACGATGGCTCACTAATGTGCAGCTTGCATAAGGGTGCTCGTGAACTTGATACAGCCCTCCTGGGAAGTCCTCTCAGGTGTCATACCCCTCCTCAGTATGGGTGTCCAGGAGGGTCTGCTGGGATAGTGTATTTCTTCCTAATTAGGGGTTAACCTCTTACCTCTCTAGATTCGAATTGCATTACAGCTGGATGATGGCTCCAGGTTGCAGGACACTTTTTGTTCCCGCCAGACCCTCTGGGAGCTTCTCAGCCATTTTGTACAGACCAGGTGAGCACTGGCAGGCAGATCCCAGGCTCTTTCCCGCCCCCTCCTGGCAGAGGTCTGAAACCCACACTGTGCTTCTGCAGAGCCCTGGCTCTTTGGCTTTTGCAGTCCTGATTGACTGGAGATGTGCATTTGAAGGTATTGGCAGCTCAGCTTCCAGGCCTGCTGGCCTCTTGTCCTCCAAAAAGAGCAAAGGCGTTCCTCCATCTTTGTGGGGAACCCAAAAGACCCCAAGACCTGATGAGCTGCAAAGGAAATGAGATGTGGGATCTATCTCCCCATGCCTGTGTAAGGTCTGTGTTTTAGGGATCCTTGATTAGAATGAGCAAGAGGCCACTAACTACTTGTTGCTGTGACATTGCTTTATTTATACAAAAGAGTCTTCCTGATGTGGGTTTGTCAGTTCTTGTTGGTTAATAGTTAAATATTATTCTGAAGTATGTAAAATAGTATTTAAGTTTTCTTTGTGGGGTGGAAGTCTGTCTACTTTTGGGGGGTTTTGTTGTTGTTTTTCTGTTTCGAGACAGGGTCTCTCTATGTAGCCTGGACTGTACTGGAACTTGCTCTGTAGACCAGGTGGGCCTTGAACTCAGAGATCTGCCTCCCTCTGCCTCCTGAGTGGTGGGATTAAAGGCATCAACCCCCTCTCACTGCAAGTCTTGTCTACTTTAAAGATCTCAACAAGCAGAATAGAAGGAATAGTATTTACTGTACAGCTTTAGGTGAGTTGCTTGCCCTTTTTGGGTCTCTGTGGCCTCATCTGTACCATGGCATTGTGTGGACAAAGTAAGCTCATGTGTCTGGTACAGTGAGATGTGGCCTGGCACAGTGCTTTGTGTGTGTAGGAGAATGACTGAATCTGATTCTTATGGTGGCCCCAATGGTGAAGTATGCCTTGCTGTAGCAAAACCTGATTACGGTGGACAGGAAATGCTGAGCTGTCCCTATGGATGATGGTGCAAGTTCTGCATGTTCTGTTCTCTAAGACACTGGTGTCAACAGCCCTAGTAGCAGTGGGAATTGAAGCCAGGTCTGAAGTAGATTTAACACTGAGTTGACGGAGTTGGAGAGGTGGCTCAGTGGTTAAGAGTACTGGATGCTCTTCCAGAGGACCTGGGTTCAGTTCCCAATACCTACATGGTAGCTCATGACTGTCTATAACTCCAGTTCCAGGGGATCCGACACCCTCATACAGACAAACTTCACACATATGCATATTTGGGCAAACACCAATGTGCATAAGATAAAACTAAATAATTTTTTTGTTTGTTTGGTTTTTGAGATAGGATTTCTCTGTGAAACAGTCCTGGCTATCCTGGAACTCATTCTGTAGACCAGGCTGGCCTCGAACTATTTTTTAAATAAATTATTTTTTAAATTTTTTAAATAATCCTAGCACTTGGGAGGCAGAGCCAGGTGGATCTCTGTGAGTTCGAGGCCAGCCTGGTCTACAAAGTGAGATCCAGGACAGGCACCAAAACTACAGAAACCCTGTCTCTAAAAACAAAACAACAACAACAACAAAAAAAAAACAAACAAAAAAATGAGTTGAGGTCAGGTGTGAGCAGCTATGTAAATATGAGGCCCATGTGATGGCCAGGGAGAGTCAGTGGTTGTGTTAGACAGGACCTCTAGGACCTGTCATGTCCCTAGAGTGCTGGTGAGATCATAGACACACTGGTTAGAAAGGGTCATTCAGGCTGTGGATATAGTTCAGTGGGGAGCACTTGCCAAGTGTGTGTAAGGCCCTGCATTTGATGCCTGGTAACATGTATGTGCATGAGGGCACACACACAAAAAGTGCATTCTTCTGCTAGGCATGGCATATGCCCATAATTCAGGACACTGAGGCAGGAGGCTTGTGAATTTGAGGCCAGCCTGGGTTAAACAGTGAGTTACAGACCAGCTTGGGCTATATAGCATGACCTTGTCTCCAAAAACAAGGGAGGAAGAAGGCAGGCAGGCAGGCAGGCAGGCTGGTAGGCCAAGGTGTGAAGGAATTGTTGGAATGTAGGAACACAGCAGCAGTTGGGGCCGCCTCAGCTTGTCCTTCAGCCACAGTTGCAGGTCACCTGCCGGAGCACTGCTGCAGCTACATGGGCTCCTCCCCATGGTGGTTGTGGGTATTGACTGACAGAGCAGACCTGGGCCAATGCTTGGACCTGGCTTGGCATCTTACTGCTGGCTACTGTCGGGCTGCTTGAAGCTCTGTACTCATGGAGGGCAGAGAGCAGATCACTCGGTCGGGGCCAGCCCCCTGTGTCAGGTCACTCACTGCAAAGCAGGTCCGGAGAATGGAGGCTCCAGACAGCCTGGCTGCAGCAGGGAACTTTCCAGAGCTGAAGACACAGTGGCCCTGACTGAGAGGCTTGTAGACACAGCCAGTAGGCAGAAGACCCTTATCAAGGGATCTTGTGAAATGTAGGATCTGGGGACAGAAATGATTCTGTTGACTTCACAAGGGAGGACAGGCCTGGAACCCCTGTGGAGGACAGAGTACCTTGAAGATATTCTTGTGCTAGAATTCTTTCTCTTGCCAGGGTGTCATAGAAGAGTGAGGATAGAACAGGCAACTCTAGCTGTGGAAGGTCCTAAGTTACTGTGCATATCTCTGTAAGAAGCTGCTGGTCTCCAAGGAAGGAGACTACAGACTTTGTGCTGGGGTGCTGGGGTGCTAGGGGGCTGGGGGCTGGGGTAAGTTTCCTCAAGGCGCATTAGGGGTGGGTACAGATAAAACAAAATAGCTGTGTAAAGAAGCCAGGAAATATGCAAGGCCCAGAGAAAATGCCTGAGAGCCAAGGTGCTATTCTTGGGTGTCCCCCTAGGCTCAGTGCAGGATCAAGTGGGCTGCTTCTCCTTTACTGTCGTGTCTTTTATCTCAGGAGAATGAAGATGAAATGGCCTTGAATATCTTAGGGTGTCTCCTGGTAAGAAGCTGAGGGAACCGGAAGAAGTAGGAGAAAACACTGGTGTCCTTGTCTTTCAGGGTTTGTTGACTCCTACTATGAGTGCAGTTGAAGACACAGATAATAGCATGATCCGGGAGACTATGCAGCCCTGAGTGAGGTCAATGCCCCTGGGCCCATGACAGTTGGCATGTCTGCCCATGGATATTATAGATACTTTTTAAACATGGGAGTATTCGATACAGAGTGATTTATGCCTAGCTTTCTTTCATGATACTGGGGATTGAACCTAGGACTTTGTGCATGCTAGGCATGTGTTCTACCACTAATATATCCTTAGCTCACTCTTTTTTACTCTGTGTGTGTGTGTGTGTGTGTACCCCTTGAACTTGTCAATTCAGGTAGATTGGCTGGCCAGTAAGGCCTAGGGACCCTCCTGTCTGTCTCCTGGCACTGGTATTACAGGTTTTGCCATGAGGCTCAGCTTTTTTTTTTTTTTTTTTCTTTTTTGGTTTTTCAAGACAGGGTTTCTCTGTGTAGCTTTGTGCCTTTCCTGGAACTCACTTGGTAGTCCAGGCTGGCCTCGAACTCACAGGCGTGCACCACCACCGCCCGGCGAGGCTCAGCTCTTTTTTTTTTGTGATGTCTGGGGGATTGGACTCAGATCTTCATGTTTATGTGGCAAACATTTCCCTGCTTAAGCCATCTCACTGCCACTTCTTTAACTTTTTGAGACAGGGTCTCTCTCTCTCTCTCTCTCTCCCTCTTTGGTTTTTTGAGACAGGGTTTCCCTGTGTAGTTTTGGTACCTGTCTTGGATCTCGCTCTGTAGACCAGACTGGCCTTGAATTCACAGAGATTCACCTGCCTCTGCCTCCCAAGTGCTGGGATTAAAGGCATGTACCACCACCACCACCACCACCTGTCGAGTGTAGATTCTTTCTGCCTCAGTCTCCTGAATGCTTGCATGCTGTCATTCTGTGCTATCAGGTCTTTCTTTTTTGCTTGTGATTGTCATAAATGTTTTCCTGAAGATGCTTATCGTGCCCCTTCCTGCATGTTGTTTTCTACCGAGTGGATATAGCCTCCATTTGTTCCTGATTTGTGTACTGTGCTGACACCTTGCTCCTCCTTGTGTGGCCTGCATAGGCAAGAACTGAGTGGAACACTCAGCTTCCTGCCATCCTGCTTCCTCCCTCAGATAAATTCAGAGATAGAATCACTGGACCGAGAGGTAAGACATCCATGAATTCCAGCTCTGAACTTTCAGACCTGAGCTGCTGCCCACTCATGTTCCATGGTAGGTGCATTTTCAGTTTCACGGTGAGGGATAGGGACTGTGTAGCAGGAACAACAGTCTCATCAGTGGAGATTTGATGATAAGCAAGTTCCAAGTGGTGAGTCCAAGGCTTTAGGTATTCACCTCCTTGATGCTTCCTGGAAGGTGGAAGAATCCAGGAAGACTGGGAGTGCCATGCCTGTGGGAGTGCCAGAGATTGGGCACTGAGGTCCATAGCCCACGAAAGGGCCCTATTGAGGTTGTCATATTGTATATAAAGCATGCTTTGTGTGTATGTGTTTGGGGGGCACTGGGTGGCTTTCTGGACTAGAAGTAGTATAGCTTTGGAAAGTGGGTCTTTCTGGCCTGACCTACCCCCACCCAGACCATTGGGAATGCCTTGTGGTCTTTATAGAAACCATGTTAATGAAAAGTAAAAAGAATCATAATTAACTATTGCTAAGTTTAACTAAGTACACCTAAAATGTTATCCTTTGAAGCTGGGGGTGGGGGTAAGGGAGTGTGGCACATGCCTTTAATCAGAAGGCAGAGGCAGGCAGATCTCTGTGAATTCAAGGCCAGCCTGATATACAGAGTGAGATCCAGGACAGCCAGGGCTACACAACACAGTGAAACCCTGTCTTGAAAAAACAAAAACAAAAAATATTGTCCTTTGAACATGTAATCAGTTGAAACTTAGGTTATTTATGGCATAAGACTTTTGAAGATTTGTTTATTTATTTATTTATTTATTTATTGTTTTTTTGAGACAAGATTTTTCTGTCCCTGACCAGGCTAGCCTTAAACTCAAGAATCTGCCTGCCTTCTCCTGCCTCTGCTTCCTGAGTGCTGGGTGGTACATGGGTACATATGTACCACCATGCCTGGCTTGAAGATTTATTTATTTCTGGTTTTCATGTTTGTCTGCATATATGTATGTGTACATATACGTGCTTGGTATACATACACCTAACTGGATGTTGTAGATGGTGTACATCCATAACACCTCTGGAACTGGAGTTAACAGATGCCTGTGAGCCACCATGTGGGTTATAGAAACCCAAGCCAGGTCTTCTGTTAAGAGCAACAAGTGCTCCTAACTGCAGAGCCATCTTTCCAGACCTGGCATGACGTTTTTGAAATTGGAGAGTCTCACTAGGAGCGTTGGCCAGCCCTAGTTGCTTGCCTCAGGGACTGGCCAGGCCTGCTATCTACTTCTCGGGCACCAGGAGAGTAGCTGGGGTCACTGACTCTGAGCTGCCCCATGCTCCCAAACCCTGATGTCTGGTGAACAGCTGCACTGATCACTGGCCATGCAGATGGGCCTGTGCTTGTTTTATGGTCATATGATGGAGCACCCCTTCTGTGGTTAGGCAAGACACAAATGGAAAAAACAGTGTCCAAAGGCTATAGAAGTGGAGATTAAGAATGTGTGTAGAGAGTCAGGGACCCTGGGGCTTTGTAGTATTACCCAGGCATCCTGCTATGAGTCAGAATTCACCACATGTCCGGAGGTCCTGTGGCTATCCACATAGCCCATATGGGAGTGTAGTCAGTAGGGCCAGTCCAGCAGGCCACATCAGGCAAGTGGCCATCAGGAAGTGTTGAGTAAGACAGAGGAGATGGGGTGTAAGGGGCTGGGAGGACATGAACTGAAGGGTGTGCTTTGGAACACCCCAGGATTCAGGCAGGTTCAGATTCTGCCTGTCTCTGCCCCCAGGCTACTCTCTGAAGTCTGTTTGAGAACAGTGGTGATTTTTTTATTCTTTGGTTCTTTTTGTTTGTTTGTTTTCTAAATGTCAAGTTCAAGAACTCATTGCAGAGGGGACTTGCCCTCAGAGATGCCAGCTGCATATTCTGGACACTCCCAGGACCCCTGCTGACTCCATTTGCCCTGTCCTCAGATGTTCCCCTTCCTCAACGGGGTCCTCTTCTCTGCACCTGTCCCTCTGTCCCACCCTGGCTTTACTATGTCACCCAGCCCTTTCTTGACTCTGAGTGGTTAGCTACAACTCTCAGAAGAGTGGGGTGATTCTTGGGGTGCACAGAGTGTGACAGGTTGTAGAGAAGACTGTGGGTGAGCATAGCACTCCTCTGGGGCTCTGAGGTCAAGCCTGTGGCCGTATTCAGGGTAGGTTTGTATACCCAGTGGGTACCATCTCAGCTTCTGGCTGAAACTGTCTGGGTAGGACAAAAGGCTTCCTTCCTTAGACTTGTGTAGCTCAGTTGTCTGGGTCTCCTTGGTCCCTCTAGACAGAACATGAGCACATGGGACTCCACTGTCATATGGCAGTGGGCATTGGCATCTAGTGCTCTTAGGACATGGCTTCACCCTCAGAGGGCACCTAAACCAGGAGAAGCCATACTACCTGTAGTCACAGATCTGGTGTTTTTCGTTTTTTGTTTTTTTTTTGCTGGTTTTACCTGTATGTGCCATTCTTGTATCTTGTATTTGGGGACATGGTAGTGCCACGCTTTTTTTGACGGCACTGATGTTAACACCGGTCCTGTGTTAGTGAAGTCTGAACAGATGACATATACAAAGGGTGTGGACAATGCTTGTCCTCAGCATCCAGTGCCCTTACAAGGAGCTGAGCCCCAAATACCCAGACTCTTCACTCCTAAAGGGATGATGAGCTTTGTGGTGGGTGAAACGTGCATCTGAAGCCAACAGCAATGGCATCTATGTCCTGCCAGCCACACTGACTCCTGCCAGGGGAGGCTTGCTGGTCTTGGAGACCTTGCTAGATACCACTAGCACTTACCTTATGCCTGGGGCATCTTTCATGTGGGTGAGTGTGTTCCATAGAAGCCATTAGCCACCACCTGGTGGTGCATTTCTCATTCTGGAGCTTGATGTCCTGTGGCTCAGTCTAGCCTGGGGGGAAGGAGTAGGTCCTGTGAAGTCTGTGTGGGTGTGATGGTGTCCCCACTAGTGCATGAGGGGATGTCTTCCAGTCCCATCACCAGGACTGGCAGTTCTGCTTGCTAGGCAGGGGTGGCAGGTCTGGAAGCTATTTTGGCTGCCCCTTCCTGGGCCTGTGGCCACATGGCATGTTTAGACTCTGCATGAGGGAATTTGATCCGCTTGATGCTTGCTCTGGAGAAGCTACACATCCAAGCTGCCCACTGTCTGATAACTTGATGTTGAGCTCTGTCCCTATCTGTGGTTTGTTATCCTATAATGCCCCAGGTAAGGACTCCTAGAAGGGGCACTGCATTGGCCATGCCCTTGCTGCTAGTTTGGGCACCCATGGGTTAGGTGGCAGGCAGTATGGCCTTCTTGCAGGAATATGGTATGTGTCTGGTATCTGGGAGGCAAAGCCTCTTAGTGTTCTTGTCTTCTTTCCCAGTCTGTATCCTTGTTCTCTGGCCTGTCTTCTTGGCTAGTAAGGATAGTTCCAGTATAGATACACAGTGACGTGGTGAAAGGCCCTCTACAGTTCTGGAAGGGATACCAGCTTGGACTGTACATATCCCACTGAGCCAGAAGCCTGTCTTGTGGGATGGGCTTTGTGGTCTCCTTAAGCTCTGTTGTCTTGCTGTCCTGACAAGGCCTCTGGAGACAGGTGAAGCAGCAATGCTGGGCCTTGTCAGGAAGGGCAGTACTCCAGGGTGGGGAACATACAAGGGCAAAACGGGGCAAGAGTGCCAAAGGAAAACATGCCCTGCACACAGGCTGCAGAGAGCCACTGGTGGACTTGGGTTCAAATGCTCATCTGCTTTTCTGATTGCCTTGCTGCGGGGCTTTGGTTCTGACACTCAGTCTTCATTTTCTTCCACCAGTGCCAGGTTCACTCCTGTGACCCTGACCTGTTGGAGCTGTGTTGGACACACGTGTACCCCAAAGGTGCTTTGAGCACCGTGGGGGTTTCCAAGTACTCTCTTGAGGAGTCAGTCCTGTGCATGTGTTTTACATCTAGATGGTCCTCACATACTGACTTCTGCCTCTCCTTGCCCTGCCCTGTCCAAGCCCAACACTTTCCTAATCCTTTCGTCCTGACTCTGCCCGTCTATCTGGGCCATAATGACCATGAGGCATGGCTGGGTTGTGGTCTTCTCCTTTGCCTAGTCCTTGCCCACGGGCCCAACTCTTCCCTTTTTCTTTGGAGAACAATTGACCTGAGCATGTTTTCACTAAGGTCTGAGATGGGATCTCTAGATGCAGGAACTAACTCCCATTCAGTTAGTTGGCAGAGGAAATTCATGGGCATTGGCAGAGGAAATGCTCAGGGCCAGCCAGTCATCCAGCCCCGACTAGTCACCTTGTGTCAGCAAAAGGTGGGCTACAGTGTGTGTGTGTGTGTGTGTGTGTGTGTGTGTGTGTGTGTGTGTGTGTGTGTGTGTGTTGGGGGGGTGTTACTGTGTGACTTACTGTGCTTGGGTCCAACCAGTGCCCCCTGGGTGCTTCTTGGGGCTTCCTTGTGCAGAGTGGCAATATGTGGAGAAAAGAGAAAGGGCCCAAGTGCTTAGCCCTCGGGGACATTGTTTGAAAGGTAGTGAGAATGATAGAGAATGGGAGAGTGGGGACAGGTGCCTACCATGTCTGTCATCCATCTGTGATGCTTTCCAGCCCTTTCCTGCTCTCTGCCTTTGCTCTCAGCTGATCAGTGAAGCTGAGTGCTGTGTGTGACTGCCATACAGGATGGGGCAGACCAGATCTCTCATTCTGTTTTGGGTAACTATCACCTTGGAAGCTAACCCTGTGGACATCTGGTTGTTCTTCACAAGAGGGCAGGCACTACTCCCACTCTCTGTGTCCAGGCACAAAAGGGACACTTGTGCTCTCCAGCACAAAAGGGACATGGCTAGGATGTGGTGGAATCCAGTACAACTTAGTGCAGTCCAGTCTTTTGGGGCTCTGGGCCATTGTTGCAGGCCATTGCTTTAAGCTGCCTGCAGGTCAAGAACTGATATTCTCTAGCCCTTCTGGGAGATTGCTACCCTCCCTTCAGTCCTATTGTTCCCTTCTGGGGTCTGGGCTAACGGAATAATAGCTTATGGCAGTGCTTATAGCCTTGAGAACCTAGATTGCTTAGAGTCTGCTGAATGGATCTGTGTCTTGAGCTGGTCTTGGGTGTCAGCTCTTAGAGGCAGTTCCAGATAAAAAAGGCTAGACCCAGAACCCTCCAGACTGCTTGGAGGTTTCGTGAGATGATGTTGGCAATGTGCAACATGGGGGTAGGGCTGCTTATCCCCTTCAGGTCTCGTGCCATATGGTGGCCTTTTGGCTGGAGAGGTTAGGAGGAATCCTTGGCCATGTGATGATGGCTGAGGCCCTATTTGGGGCTCCATGCAGCCCTTGGTTGCCTCCTTCTGAAGGTTATGGGATAGAGGAGAGAATTAGGAAGGCTGGAAATGGCTAGCAGAGGGCTGAGCCCCTGAGCCTGGATCCTGGGAATTTCCACAGTGCTGGGCTAGGGGTCCTGAAGTCTCTGCCATCCCCTGTAGTGGGCTCCTGATGTTTTCTTTCTGATCTTTATAGGGAGCGTCTGCAGCAACTGGGTGAGAGGACCCCTGTCTGTGTGTACATGAGAGATGAGGTAGGTGTTGGCCACCCGACTGCTCTCCTACACTCCAGCAGCCCAGCCCACTTTCCAACCTGGAAATTTCACTGACTTGAGTCTTCAAAGCAGTGGCAGGAGCAACAGCTCCTGAAAGCATGATGTGTTCTGTGGAAAAAGCAGAACAGCCGGCTCCACTGGAAGCCGACCACGGCCGCCTGGGCCGCCCCTGAAGCCGCCCTCAGTGCCTTGTTTGTTTTCTCAGCTTCTCTCAAAGCCGAGAGCCACAAAAGTGGTTTCATTTTAGTAAATATTTGCTTTGCTCCGTGTTTTGATCTTTTTCAAAACTGAGTGCAGCGTGGCGCTGGCAAAGCTGGCAGAGAGTCTGTGCTGGCCCGCCAGCCCCGCCCGCCCCACCAGCCCCACCAGCCCCGCCCGCCCGCCACCATGAGGACCCTCCTAGCTCTGGGTCCCCTGACCTCACAGGGGCTTTTTGTTTCTTCCCTGGCCCGGTGCCTTGTCCTGGTTTAGGCAGAGGTGTGCTGTTTTTGCGGGTCCTCAGGAAGGCCCTGGGGTGGGACAGGACTTTCTCTGTAATTCCCATTTGAGATTCCTCAACCCAAGGCTGTGTGGGGCATGAGGAACTCTGAGGATCCCCTGGAGGCTGAGGAGGCTGCTCTGACCACGTTCTTCCTGTGAAGAGATGGACCACAGGACCCCAGGGACCCCAGCCTCATCATCCTGCTTGGCCACATACTCTGGGTCTCGTGCTATGTGTGACTGTCTGCCCTTGTGGATAGCTCCTCAGAGGGTCAGCATTGGTTCAGTGGATGTGGCCAGTCTTGCCTCAGCCCTCCCTGCCCTGAGCTGAGTTGTCAGAAGTGACTTGGGAGAGGGGAGGACCTAGACAGACTGGGCAGTGTTTTTGAAGTAGCTGAGGCTGGCAATAGTAGAGTAGTTGCCACAGTCAGATGGTATGCTGAAAGGGGCCTGTCACCCTGGCCAGGCCAGGCCAGAAGAGCATGTGAGACCATGCATTCTGATTTTGGGCTCCTACAGCTCAAAGAGCTTTGACGAGTGGGTACCACCACCTTGCCTTCGGTCTACCAGACAGGGTCGACTCTCTCTGTGACCTGGTAGACACCTGTGTGGTACTGAGAAGAACCTGATACAGGGATCTATCTGCCTGGAGCCCCCAGGCTCAAGTTGCCTGCTGCCTCTTGCCCATTGTTGTAGAGGGCCATGAAGCTGACTGTAGTGTGGTGGCCTGGAACTATGACAGGTCTAAGAAAGATACTGGGGAGGCCCAGTGGAGATGTTGGCCAGTGGTGGCTGTGGAGCTCAGGGGGTATGGGGAGTATTGGGAGTATGGGGCCTGCAGTCTGCCCTCATCCCAAGATGCTGGCCAAGGAGCCATCTGTGAGTCCCTAAGCATAACTGAAGGCTGAGCACAGGATTCTGGGTTGCTGGGCATCCTAACTCAGCTCAGTCTGCCCCTCTAGACATAGTAGGATCAGTGCACAGCTGAGGAAGCCAGGCCAGGTCAGGACACAGATGATTAGCGGGTCCTCACCAGCTGCAGACCAGTTGCATACTTGCTTTCACAGAACGTGGGGACTTTCAGGGACAGCTGAGGGGTGTGGAGAGAGGGCACCTGATCAACACTGGGCCTTGGCCTGGGGGGATTTTACCAACCAGAGCTCAGTAGGTAGAGGGGTTGTTCCAGGCTTGAGGATCCAGGTAGGGGTCTATGTGTCTTTTGTTTTTTTGCAGGTGACTGGTAGAGCTGCCTTGCAGAACACGACGCTTCAGTCACTGGGCCTAACAGGCGGTAGTGCCACCATCAGGTAGGGGCTCTAGGCTTTGGGATCTGTTTAGTTAAAAGAAAGGGAGCTAGGTGTGGCACATGCCTATAATCCCAGCACTTCTGAGTCTGAGGTGGAGAGCATGGAGGCGGGTGGAGAATATGGAGAAACTGGGGAGAAAAATGTGCCTGGGATTAGGAGTGCAGGTAGTGCAGCACTCTTGGTGATTAGTGGGCATAACTGCCTTCAGGGGCCACTCCTTCCAGCCGTTTTCTCTTTTCTCCTCTGGAGAGAGGAGAAGTGGGTTTCAGAAGGGACCTGAAGGAGGGAATGACCACTTGATGGTGTTACACTCACTTTTCTGCTTCCCCCAGGTTTGTCATAAAGCAATATGACACCATGGGCAAACAGGAGCCCATTGCAGTCAGGAGCAAGGCCCCAGGAAGTCCAACCTCCTCCATGTCAGCTGACCAGGCATCCAGCAGCCCCTTGCTTCCTTTGAACTCTGGGGAGTTCAGCAGAGGAGACCTGAACCATCAGGGTGATGCAAGCACCTCAGGGACCAGCCTTGGGAGTGTCCCAAAGCCAGCAGATGCTCAGGCAAAGCAAAGCACAAAGGAGTCTGCATCTGCCCCGTTTGTTCCCTTCTCTGGTGGGGGGCAACGGCTGGGGGGCCCTTCTGGGTCCTTTAGACCTCTGACATCACCTTTAGCCAAGTCACCCAAGTCTTTCTCTGGCCCTGGGGGCCCTTCTAAGCCCAAGAAGTCAAAGCCCGGTGAGGAGACTCAGCAGGAGCCTGAACCGGTAAGGGCTTTCTCCTGACCAAGACTGAATGCTGTCCATGCTGGCTATGGTGGCCACACGTTTGCAGGCATCTCCTGGGAACAGGATGGTTCGGTCTGAGCTTCCCATTTAAGTATGTGGAAATATGAACTGCACATATCACCACCAGCATGCTTGTGCCACCCAGAATGATCTACACGGGGTTTTAAACCTGGTGTACGCCCATGGGGTGACTGAGAATAGCAGCTACCCACCTTCTGCCTGGTTGGGAGGTTTTGATAAGGTGAAAGTGGCTTTGAGCATTCCCATGCCAGGCATCTTTCCTGTCATCGTCTTATTGCTGGGCAGCAGGTTTGAGGCATAAGTGGAGATTGTGTTAGGTAGGAGTTAATTGGGTAAGAAAGGCAGTGAAATTGTCTGTAGGTCAGGATGTCTATAACTTCATTGAAAGTTTAAACAGGGGGATCTGAGCCTGCTGGTAGGGATGACTTTGGCATGGAAAGTGCTGTTGGCTGCTGCTCATCTTAGTTAGGAGGAGAGAGCAGCTCATTCTCCTGAGCCCTCAGGAAATGGCCCACTCAGTGGTCCCTGGTCTAGAATGACCTGTGTTGTGTGGTGGGCTTTCTCGAGGTAGAGCTTGTTACTGTGCAGTGTAATAACACACTGTTGCTGTGTGTTCCCGTTGTTGCAGTGCACAACCCACTTAACTAGTTTTGCAAAACAGTTTTTATCTTTTTTTCCAGTTTTTGTTTTTTTGAGACAGGGTCTTACTGTGTAGTCCAGGCTGGCCTTGAACAGAGGTCTGCCTGATTCTTCCTCCTGAGCACTGGGATTAACGGTGTGCACCACCACGCCTGGCACAGCTCCTCATCTCCGTTCTGGGTCCGTCTCTGAGCTGCAGCTGTTACTGTTGCCTTCACCCCGTTTGTCTCTGACTCTCCTTATCACACCACTCAAGGGATGGAAGAACACTTTCATTTTGAATCACTCTTTATGGGCAGTTGATGGGACAGGATGTGGCCTTGTGAGCACCTTTTCCCAGCCTGTGGAGGCACTCCTGCCAGAGACCACCTTTGCACCAGGGGTGGGGGGGGGGTGAAGGTCCATGCCATGTCAGTGTCCAGTTCTGTCTTCCCTGCATTGGCTGATGGCCCTATCCAGCAGGAGGACATCGTGTGGGCCACTGTTGGTCTGTTACTGCCCGCAAAACTGGTGTGGTTTTCTATTTGGCTCATCTTTGGAACTTCGTAGCTTAGACAGAAGCTTCCACTGGCTTCTTGGGAAGTGGTATGCTGTGGGTGTTTCCATCTGCACACATTTTTTGGTTCCAGGTGTGGCATTTGCTTGTCCTTAGGTCCTCTGGGCAACCCAAGAGTACCTTACATGAGTAAAACTTCCTTGAAGATTTCCTTAGAAAATACTTGGAGTTCTTGGACTGTCAGCTCTGCTCCTTCACGAGCTTGGTCCTGGGAAGAGCCCCAGTCTTCCAGAGTCCAGCCAAGCAGGACTTCATTCAGCAAAACCTGTGGTTTCTTGCCCAAGGGCTGGAGAGGGTCTTTGGCCAGCACATTGCCTGAAGTTAGCTCTGGGCCAGGCTATGAGGTGGCCATGGCCTGGAGCCTTGTAGCTGCCATCTTAAAAGGAAAGCAGCTGTTTGGAAAGATGATTATTTATTTATTTTCCTAAAAAATATTTGAATTATTATTATTATTATTTTGATTTTGATTTTTCATGACAGGGTTTCTCTGTGTAGTCCTGACTGTCCTGGAACTCACTATATAGACCAGGTTGACCTTGAACTCATAGAGATCCGCCTGCCTCTGCCTCCCAAGTGCTAAGATTAAAGGCATGTGCCACCACACCCAGCTGGAATTATTATTATTATTATTACTATTTTTTTAAAGATTTATTTATTTATTATGTAGTGTTCTGTCTGCATATACACCTGCAGGCCAGAAGAGGGCACTAGATTTCATTACGGATGGTTGTGAGCCACCATGTGGTTGCTGGGAACTGAACTCAGGACCTCTGGAAGAACAGCCAGTGCTCTTAACCGCTGAGCCATCTCTCCAGCCCCGGAATTATTATTTTTTAAAGACAAGGTCTCACTGTGTAGCCCTGGCTAGTATGGAATTTGCTATGTAGATCAAGCTGGCTACTTCACTCATATAGAGATCTCCCTCTATATAGGGATTAATGGGATGTGCCATCACACCCAGCTATTTTAATGTTTTCATGTGTGTACATGTATGTATCCATGTTTTGTAAAAGTGTGCATGATGTGGGTTTGAATATGTATGCACATGTGTACATAGGCATGTGGAAGCCTGAGGTTGATGTCCGGAATCATCCTTGATCATTTTTCCACCTTATTCATTGAGTCAGGGTTCCTCAGTCATACCCAGAGCTCACCCATGTGGCTTAATCTTGCTACCTAGACTGTTCTGGGGATCCCTTGTCTCTGCCTTTGGAGACTGGAATTATAGGTGGGCTGTCATGCACACCTGGTGTTCCCCTTCCCCCCACCCCCCAGGGTTTCTCTGTGTAGCTCTGGATGTCCTAGAATTCACTCTGTGGACCAGGCTGACCTTGAACTCAGAGATCTGCCTGCCTCTGCCTTCTGAGTGCTGGGACTAAAGGTGTATGCCACCACTGCCTGGCTCACACCTGGCATTTGTGTAGGTTCTAGGGACCTAAGATACCACCCTCTTACCTGTTGAGAGAGTATCATAACCACTAAGGCATCTCCTTAGCCACTTTGTTTTTCTTTTTTGAGATAGCTCTTGAGCATGTATCCAGGATGACCTTGAACTTGTGACCCTCCTGTTTCATCCATCCAAGTGCCACTAGGCCTAGCTTGGAGAGAAGTTCTTTCATTTGACACAAGTTTCCTGCCTGGGATATCATTAGCAAGGCAGCTTCCTGGTCCTCAAACCCAGTCCCTGGAGCCAGTCTGGGACTCAGTTGTCACTTGTCTCACTCTGAAGTGATACTGATGTTAATGTCCCCACTTGCACACCTCTCCAGAGTGGCCCTTCTCCTACTGTGCTCACATTCCCGATGGTGATGTGGCACTGGAGGGTTGCTGGTGCCGCTGTTATTAGTGTTTGGAGACAGGATGTCCCATGAAGTGGACAGGCTGACAGGGCACATCCCCACCATCCAGGCCCATGCCTTACATTCAGATTTGCTGTAGGTTTGGACACAGACAATGACAGAGGCCCACCATTAGGGAGGGAGTCTCCCGGGGTCATCTCACTGCCTAGTGTACCTTTTGCCCTTTGCCTCTTTATCCTTTTCTCCCCCATCGTTTGGCCTCCTCCAGCATCCTCTGTGTTTTTTTTGGGGGGTCTCCATCCTGTGTAGGGAGACCCCCCCTACACTCTGTGGTTTGACCCTCCTCATTGCCTATCTCCCTCCCGCCCAGCACGCTTTTGGATCCCAGTACTGCTGTGCATGCTGACAATATCTTGACATGGTTCCTACCAGCCTGCAGCCTTATAGCTCCTCAGTGCCTT
Source organism: Peromyscus californicus insignis (assembly GCF_007827085.1). Taxonomy (NCBI): domain Eukaryota; kingdom Metazoa; phylum Chordata; class Mammalia; order Rodentia; family Cricetidae; genus Peromyscus; species Peromyscus californicus. The sequence goes on along the minus strand of NW_026294551.1, from coordinate 1,477,694 downwards.
GGGCTGTTGGCTACATTTAACAGTTGCCAATGAGATGGGTGGAGAGAGAGAGAGAGAGAGAGAGAGAGAGAGAGAGAGAGAGAGAGAGAGATGTATTTTATTTTTAATTGTGTATGTATGTGTTTGTGTGTATGTTCATTTGAGTGTAAGTACCATGAGGCCAGAAGAGGGCATTGGATCCTCTGGAGCTGTAGGCAATTGTAAGCTGCTAGATATGGGTGCTGAGATTCAAACTTAGGTCCTCTGCAAGAGCAGAAAGTACTCTTGAGGGCTGAGTACTTAGAGTTGCGTTTCCTGACACTGTGTCTTTGGTCAGTGTGGTTGAGCACATTCCTCCCCGAGTTCTTAGCTTGAGCTTTGCCTTCATGCTGCGGATGTCCTTCAGCCACTTTGGTTTTCCTTACTCCTGGCCTGTGGGGCTGTGTTAGTTGAGCCATTGTGACTGTGATGGTGGTGTCCCTTATTGCAGAGAAAGCCTAGGATCGCTGCTTGGACCTGTGGAACCCTTTCTCTCGATCTTTGTGCTTTCAGAGTTACCAGGTGATGTCATTGATTTCCTCGGACTCCATGGGTTAGTTTTTGTCCTATGTACAGAGTATGAGATGGATTCTCTGGGTTTCCACTGAGTGTTCTGTTCTAACCAGTTTCCTAGCACTGCCTTCAGCTACACAGCTTCCTGCTTGCTCTGTCCCGGTGACATCCAGTCTGGAGGGCTGCTCTCCCTCCAGTGGCTCCCTGCTGGCTCTAGCCTAGGCTCATCTTGGAATGGTTGCCAGAGCGAGTCCCCTCCTTGCTTCTCTTTGCCAAAAGTGACATGTCTCTTCAAGGACTTTATCCTTCCAAATCGTTTTCAGGATGTTAGCCAAGTTCCTGAGAAACTGCTGTTGGATGCTGCATGGAGTCATACTGAGTTTCTGTTTACTTTGGGGAGAATTAGTCTTCACATTGTTGTGCCACCTCAGCTGTGGACTTCACATTTTCTTCTGTGCAGTTAGTTGTCTTGTTCTAGCCTTTAACGTAGCACTTGGACATTTAAGATTACTTTTGTGGTATGCTGAATAATATCAGAGTTCCTGCTACACTGTCACAGATGACCCCTTTATTAGTTCCAGGAAGTCTGTCTTCATTTCTTTTGGGGTCTCTGACCATCTTGGGCTTGTTTTTTTATGTCAGACCCATCTTGTCTCTGTTCTTTGTTGTGTCTCTACTGTTGAGTCATGGTAATCCTCGTGGAAACCTTGCCTTGGCCTTAGGGACCGTTCTATGACGTCACTGTTAACAACCTTTGTCAAGCTAAGGTGTCACTCCTGAGTTTTCTAAGATTTTTCTCTTCAGATATAGGTGCTGAGGTTTGTAGGCAGTTTTTTTCTTTTTTCTTTTTCTTTTTTTTTTTTTTTTAAATTTATTTATTTATTATGTATACAGTGTTCTGCTTGCGTATATCCCTTCAGGCCAGAAGAGGGAGCCAGATCTCATTACAGATGGTTGTGAGCCACCATGTGGTTGCTGGGAATTGAACTCAGGACCTCAGGAAGAACAGCCAGTGCTCTTAACCTCTGAGCCATCTCTCCAGCCCCTAGGCAGCTTTTTTCTTTTTCGGTTTTTTGAGACAGGGTGTCTCTGTGTAGCCTTGGCTGTCCTGGCACTCACCCTGTAGACCAAGCTGCTTCGAACTCACAGAGATCAGCCTGCCTCTGCCTCCTGAGTTCTGAGATTAAAGGCATGTGCCACTGTGCCTGGTTTGCAGGCAGCTTTTTCTGGTGGGTCTGTGAGTGCTGTCGTCTTCAGCCCTCATTTTTGAGATTTGGGGTAAATTTGGGTCAAGCCATTCTTTCTTTCAGGGTCAGGTACCAGTGATGTGTTCCATTTTCAGCCACATGTAAGTTTAGGTTAACTGTTTTATTTCTGACCTTTGCATTTGTAATCACAGGGGAGACAGGCTGACAAGCTGTGCTTTTTCCCCCACCTCATTCTTTGTCCAGCCTGGGAATCAAAAAAGTTTAATATTAACTGGGGCTGGTCCCTGTCTATGCCCTGATGTTGTGTGGCTTTTCCAGGGGCAATGTGTAGAGCAGTTTATTCACCCCTTATATAACCCTGAACAAAGGAACGAGTCCATCAGTGAAGGGTTACAAATGGAAGAGCAATTGTATCACGGAAAGGTTTTGCCCCAGCATGGCTAAGGACCTTACAAAAGCTGCCTCAGTGGAGTCCCACCTTTCCTTATCATTCTACCTTCTATACACTCTAGCGCCTCTCAAGACTTCAAGACCACGTGCAGTTGGAGGGCAGGACAAAGAGTAATGGCTGGACTCCTAGGCGAGGGTCTCAAGACTCCTCTTCACTCAGACAACAGCCCCTTACTGCTGTTGCCACAGACCTAGGCATCACTGCTCATTTTATGCCATGACTCCTGGGCTAAGTCTGCTCCAGGATGGCCTGTGGTTGTGATATACCAAGAGCAAATAGTTGTTCCCTAACTCTTAGAGGTAGTAGTAGTTACCAAAGAGGACATCAGTCTTGGAAGGTCAGTGCTGCCTGCTGCGGGCCCTGTCCAGCTGTGCAGCCTGTGCTTCTCAAGGCTTTTCCCCCCCTGTGCATTACCTGTGATGTGGGTAACCCTGAATGCACTTGCATGGCATCATGGCGTGGCTTCTTCAGGTCCTACCTCTGGAGGGCTCTCTGACCCTTCGGCTGACTTGTCCTGGCTGTCCCTGCCTGGGCTTTGTCTGCTTGCACCCTCCCACCATAGGTAGAACCCATTGCCTCAGCATCCTGTCCAGAATGAGATGGTCAAGGCACCTTTGGACTTTGGAGGAGGTAGATGAGGCCATGGGCAGCCCTAGGACAGGCTGGAGACCAGAAGAGTCCCGCGTCAGACACAGGGAGGGGGTGAAAACAGCCCAGCTGGCCCAGGGCCTAGCCAGCATGCACGCCAGCTCAGGCAGGCCTAGCTGTGGAACCTACTCTCCTTTCCCAAATGTTCTGCTGGTGTTAGGATACTGACAGTCCCTTTGTAAATTGGGTGAGGTTGACCTTTTCATTTGATGATTTTTCTGTCCATGGAGTTTTATTTTTATAGCAAACAAAACCAAATTTCCCACTTCTTGGAAGGCACTTCATCTGGATGATGTGCCTTTTTCAGAGAGTTTTATCTTTATGGCTAATCCTGGCATCCCACCTTGTTTCCCAAGGTGGCCAATGTGTGTTGAGGAAAGACCTCCCTGTGTGGTGCTTGGTCCAGACCTCACCTGCTTAGCTCCTGTGCCCATTACTATGGGAGCTGTGCTACCTTGGTCCTGTCGCCATCATGCAGAGGGAATCTCAGACTCTGTTGTGGCCCCTCACCCAGTGGCTCTGAGGACAGTTCATGACTTTGGAGCTGAGGGCATGATCGTGTGTATTAGAACAAAGGACAAGGTGCTCTGAGCCCACTACTGTGGGGCCGTCACTGTTGCTCAGGGACATTACTTGGGCGGCCAGTGGCCAGGTCATAGTGTTGGTGCCAGTAGCCTGACTACCTCCTATCTAGACACTTGTGCTTGGGGCTTTCACTCTTGTCCCCTGTCTCCACATCTGAGAGGGTGGGGGCTGGTTACCTGTATCCATAGGGGTGCGGGGTCACTTTTGTCTACCTCTTTAGTGCCTTGCTTATCTGTTTGCTCATGGTGGCCCTGCACCCCAAAACTGTCCTTGTGGAGTAATTCATCCTGGAATGGAGAGGATGGTGGCACCACCTGACTTCTCCTTTAGGAACCATGGTGATCATTAGGAACTTGCTGATTCATAAGGAACTTGTTGATCATTAGGAACCTTGCTGATCATTAGGAACCCTATGAAGTTTGACTAGTATGAAGTTCCTGCGTCCAGAGTCAGATTGAAAGCAGATTCATGTGGCTAGGGATAGCTGGTTCCAGGGCTGTGGCCATCTCTGTTTAAGGGGCGGGGTAGTGTGTCTTTCTCCCACCCTAAAGGTGCCAGCCTTCAGCTTCTTGCTCCTTGCATGCCAACTGAACCCCATTTCCTGTATTGTGTAGTGTAGTGGGTGCAGCAGTTCAAAGCAGCTGTCCTGGTCAGCGTGCCAGACAGGCAGTCACTGTCCCTGTGTCAGGATCCCAGCACAGCCCTAAGCACTGAACCCAGGGCCCCCAGCCAGCAGGGGTTGTTCCATGGAGGGTGCGTGTGCTCTGCCTGTGCTCCTCTAGCCTTTGATCTGGGAGCCTGGGCAGCTGATTGATTGTGGAGCGTGTTCCCCCCCCCTCCCCCTCTGCCTTGCGCTTCTTGTCACCAACAGCCCCACACCCAGAGGGCTGGCTGGCCACATGCATCTGCTTTGTGTCCCTACTCAGTCTTGGGGGGAGGGGGACGGGAACAAAACAGAACTTTTTTGGGGAACTTCAAAGGTACACTTTAGTAATCAAAAAGAGTTTCCAAGTTTCCCATTAATGTTTTGCCTGTGTGTGGTTTTTGGATTTAAATAAAGACTCAGAAGAAAGAGACAGGATAAAATACAGGCAGGTCCTCTCTGAGGCCCAGGATGGTTCACAGAGCCTGGCGGTTCCTGCCTTTGATGTCAGACATTAATTATTAGAAGGTAGTTTTACTGGCGATCAGAACCGAGCTCTGGGAGAGGCTGGGGCTGCCCGGCGCCCCCTGGCCATGTCCTTTGAAGTCCCTCCACAGCCCAGGAGGCCGCCCTGTAGCTCTAGCTCACTTGCAGGCCGATCACAGCACACACCCCCCCATGCCTGCGGCCTCCCCAGCAGCTGGCACAGGGGCCAACCCTGATCAAAGGCCCTGGGTCCTCCTGGGCAGGACTGGCTGCCCCTGGTGCCTGCCCCTCCCCTTCTGGGGATTTCCTTCGAGTCTGCCCCACATGCCCTGCTCACAGTCTGGCCTTCACCCTCTGCACCCTGGGCTGCTGGCTAGTTAGTACTAATGGGGATGGAAGGAGTCTGTAGGGGTGTTTGGGAAGTATGAAGTGGGTTGTTGTGCCAAACTTGGTGAGAATACCTACTTGGACCCATGAATGTTGAACAGGGCAGAGCAGGGTGGCAGGTGTCTGGATGGCTGGAGTCTGGTGCCCATGGATAGGGACTCTATGTTGCTATTATCTGCCCTAGGGGCTCCTGTTTCTGTCATCTTCATAGGCTGGCCATGGGCCCTGCTGTGCTTGGGTATTTATGGATAACCTTTAGGCTATGAGGACTAAGCTCAGTTTTTTTGAGAGCTGCAGGCCAGGCCTTAATTGGAAAGTCCACTGAGGTTTGCCGGCAGATGGTTCAGAGACTTTGCAGTGGCCAACTAAGTGTCTGGGCTTTTGTTTGTTTGTTTTGTTTTAAAGATTTTTATTTGTATTTATTTATTTAGGAACCAAGGTCTTACTATGTAGCCTTGGATGTCCTGGAACTTACTATGTAGACCAAGCTGGTCTCAAATTCACAGAAAACTCCTTGCCTCTACCTCCTTCCTAAAGTGCTGGAATTAAAGACATGTGCCACCACACTCAGCTTATTTTTATTTTCAATAATGTATATATGTGCATGTCTGTGTGTGAGTATGTGTAAATGTGTGTAGTGCCCACTTATGCCAGAAGAGGATGTTGGATCCCTGGAGCTGGAGTTCCAGGTGGTTACGAGCCATCCAGCGTGAGTTCTGGGGACTAAACGTTGGTTCTTTGTAAGAGCAGTACATGATCTCAGCTGCTGAGCTGTCCCTCCGAGTTCCCCGTCCGGTTGCTTTTGCAGGTGCTTATGCTTTACTGAGTAACTCCAGGGCTTACTGTTCACTGGGCAAGTATGGTAGGGAATGGTCCAGTGCAGAAAGTACCCCCACTTGTTTCACCTGGACTCCCAGTCTGTCTTGTATGCATGTTCCAGTGTTCAATCCTATCTTGGATGTTTATCTTTTAGACAGGATTTTACTGTGGAGCCTTGGCTGGCCTATGACTCACTATGTAGATCAGACTTGCCTTGAACTCATAGAAGTCCTTCTGCCTCTGCCTCCTGAGTACGGAGATTAAAGGTGTGTGCCACCAGATCCAGCATGGAGTTTCATTTTTCCTGAACCCCCAGGAGCAGCTGCCAGCCTGGCCAGGCTGTGCTCCAGCTTCACTAATCTAGCTAATTACTTTTTGGGAGATGATAGATGTCTATGAGGCCTTGGCAAAATGCTCCAAAATGCTCAGGCTCCACTGCTGTGGCTCAGGGTTTGCAACTGTGCCATTATTATTATTATTATTTTGTTTTTTTTTTAGTACAGGGTTTCTCTGTGTAACTCTGGCTGTCCCGGGTTCTGTAGACCAGGCTGGCCTTGAACTGAAGAGATTTGCCTGCCTGTGTTTCCTGAGTGCTGTGATCAAAGGTGTACGCCACCCTGCCTGGCTGTGCTCTCTTTTTTTAAAAAAGGCTTGGTCATTTCTTTGAGGTGGAAGTAATTCAGATCCACAGTAGAGAAGCTAAACCGTTAAGAGAAGACTGTGAAAATGGAGACCTGCCTTAGGATCACTGTCAGGGTATCGGGCTGAGCTTCTCCATAGGTGTCTTGGCATCTTGGAGAAGAGCAGCATCGCTCTGTGTTATTCCCAAGCCTGAATCAGCCTGGCCTCTACTCTGGCACAGCTGCCTCCTGCTGTGCCGTCCAGGGCCTTTGATGGTGTCCATGTGCTCAGGCGCCTCCCTCCCAAGGGTGGCTGAGCCCTGTGAGTAACTCAGAGGTTTGGCCTGCATCCCTCTTGTAGTGATTCATTTAAGCTCAAAGCCTCAAGGGGAAACGCTTCACATTCCCTCTCACCAAAGCCATTGTCAGCGCCGGCTGGGCTGAGGAAGAGCAGCAAAGGGGGCAGGCGGCCGCTGTTCATGGAGAAGCTGGAAAATCTGAGATTGAGGTCATCTCTAAATAGTGTTCATATTTTTTTTTCATCTGTCATCATGTCCTGGAAAATCACTGTCAAAAAAGGAAACTTCAGCAGGGCCATTTCTGATATGAGTAAGGTGTCTATGATTGGCCAGGCCAGGTTATATTGAGCCCTTCCCCCAAAGGCTCTGTGCTTGGCATGGTCCTTTACTCCCTACTTCCCACTGACCCTGGGGTGGCTCCAGCCTGGACACTGCTCTTAGTAGTACTCAGCCTGCTTCTTAGGGGCTCTCCTATGTGCCTCCTGTATCCTAGCTCCTAGCTGCTTGGGGTCAGGTGTGGTGGAGTCTCGGGCTATGGGCAATGGGAGGCTGCTGCTTTCTGCCCTGCTCAGCTCTTTGGGCTATCTCCTGCTCACCTTGTCTCTTTTCTGGTCAGTGTACAAGACCCTCACTGCTAGCTAAGCCTCAGAATCCGTTGTGTTGCTGGGTTCCCAGGAATCAAAGCCTCCTGTACAGGCTTAGTAAGGGGTCTTTCATCCTGATGTCCATCCATCACAGCCCCACAGACAACAGGGAGGCCCTCCGCCCTTGTCCTGGGTGTCTGTACTCCCAAGCCAGCTGTTCCTCAGGCACTCTGTACCTCAGTTTCTTTACCAGTCACATAGCAACCATAATATGCCCTGACCCTGTAGGCTTATTCTGAGGACTTGGGCCCAACATGCACAGGCCTGCTGGGGAAAGGCATTTTGGGAGGCCCTTCACATTGAGCTCCCTATTCCTTTAGTAGGCTATGTGACTGGCTTGTCTTTGGGAGCCTCCTGCCCAAGCTTCTCATTGTGATTACCAGGAGGCCTTTAGCTTCCCTCCAGCCCTCTCCCAGCCCCAGCCCAATGGAGCACAGCCTTGTGTGTCCTCCCCACAACATACTGTGGTTCTAAGACATTATCTTGGATTTTAGCACCCTTTTAGCTGGAAGAATGGCAGGACAGTCCCTTTCTGTCCTTCAGGCCTCAGTGATGCTCTGTCTCACTGGCCTTGTCAGGCGTGACTGTCCTTGATAGCTGTCACTGTGAGCTTTCTTTTTCTCTGATGTCTCATCTCCAGATTCGAGTTCTCTATCTACAAACATTTCTATAAGTACACCTAGGGTGGGAATCGAATGTAAAACCGTCAATGTTGGCAGGACGGCAGCTGGGAGCCGGGCACTGAGAGTATCCCAAGTAAACAGGGTCCAGGGGGGTTGGGGTAGCCGTGTGGCCTCCATGCTGGTGACTGCCTTGCTGCAACCTCCCTGCCCAGCAGCTCTGGGATGAGCTTGTCTTGAGAGGACTGTGGGACTGATGGAGTTTCTCCATTCTGTTCTGTGTTCCCTGGCTGCCACTGATGACAATGTGATGCTTCCTACCAGCCCAGTGCAGACCCTGTGAGGTACCATGGAAAATTCTAGAGGCTTGGACCCTTCTGTAGCTGCTCACTTAGCTCGATCCTTGCCAGCAGGTGCAGTGGACCCTTTGCCTTAGTGCCCTTAAGATGGTGCAGAGCTGTCCTGAGTGGGCTCTTGGTTCTGTCCTTCTGGTCACTGGACTCCTAGTGCTTTGTGGTGGACAGTTCTCCTGAGTAGATAGGAATCAGAAGGAGGGTCCAAAACAATGAAAGAAGCCAGTTTTATTTTTCTGATTAAAATTCAACAGTCCCTGAGCAATGTGGTGCCGATGTCCCTTGTGTCCCCTGTCCTGGAAGCAGCTAGCAATCCATTGTCCTCCCTGCTGCCCCCAGGCTGTACCTAGGGAGGGTCCAGAACTGGCAGCAAGAAAGCCTGTCTCTAAGCTCCTCCAGTCTTTGAGCCTGAGTGCCCAAGGCTACATTTGCCTTTGGATCCCAGGTTGCCACCACCCAGCCTAGACTGGCTGTCCATGGACACTGTTGCATTCTGCCCTCCCCCTGGAGCCTGGGCAAGCTTGTGGCCCTGCTGGAATGCAGGCACTGTGGCCATGGGGGCAGCCTGGCGCCTAGCATCATGCTAGAAAGACCTCTGGAGCAGACTGCCCTCAGTGGCTTTGAAGGAGCAGCCCCCTAGGGCCCTGGCTAGCCACCTGTGGACCCCTGTGCAGGCTTCAGCCAATCTTTCTTAGCTCTGTAGCCCAAGGTCAGATGGGCTCTATGGCTAGAGCAATATGGTAAAACTTGGTAGATTATAGAGATCTGGTGTCCATGGACAGTAGTTATTGGGAGGACTTCCCAGGAGACATTTGGGACAGATATACATCAAAATACACTCAGTGTGGATGTATTGAGGGTGAGTTCCTTGGTCCTGGGCAGGGTCAACCTCCCTGGGCCTGAAGCCATCTTTAGAGGGATGACATGTGGCTTGGCCCTGCCTTGAGAGCAAGAAGGGGAAGCTTGTTCTTAGAGTCAGACGACCTGTCCCCAGGTTGTCACATTTCAGGGTCTGGATTGTGGCATTACAGCTATTTTGTCTGCAGGACAGGACCCAACATGGGCTCTGCCAGCCCAACTGGGCACCTTGGTCAGGCCTGGCTCCATGGGGTGGCCCTAGCACAGAGGAGGTATCCCACCCTCCTGGGCACCACAGATGGACTGGGCCTGCCTTGTAATTTTCATTGCCATTGATGCCAATTAGGAGTGACACTGTCCCTTCCTCTGTCCCTGGGTGGGCAGAGGGAGGGCCAGCTTGCTCCCCAGGGGAGAGGTGGAGTCAGCCTGGCTTTGGGGTTGCGGCCGAGAGAGGGCATTAGGGGCAGCTGGCTGGAGTTTTTGCCAACGCTCTAATTTGGTGGCTTCTACTGTTCCTCCTTTCTGGAACCCCTGACGTGGCCTCCAACTGGGGTGCACCTCCTCAAGTTGGCATCCTGATCTTGAGGTTCTTCCACTGAGGCAAGAAGTCTGTTAGGACATTTCCTGGGTTGCCCTGTAGTTCAGTTCCCATGGGCAGCACTGATGCCCACTGAGGGCTGACATCAGTTCTTCTAAATACTGCTGTCCAAAGCCCTACTCTGGCCCTATGTTACACATAGGCTGTGAAATGGTGAGCTGGGATGGAGAGTCTGCATGCTATTCCAACTGTGGGGGCTGACACACACACACACACACACACACACACACACACACAGCTGAAACCTTATCAACTGAGTTTCTCTGTTCATAGCCCGTTGACCGAGATCCTGTAGTGTGCCACCCTGATCTGGAGGACTTGCTGCAGCCCTGGCCAGCAGAGGTACCTGACGAGTTCTTTGAAGTGACTGTGGATGATGTGAGGAGACGCCTAGCCCAGCTCAAGAGTGAGCGGTGGGTGCCCCTGGCCCTGTAGTCATCTCTCATGGCTTTCATCCATGCTGACCTTCACTCTGGTCTCTTCCTACCCTCTTGGGGGAGAATAGCCCTTAAGATCTTGGAGAGCAAGGGGGAGCCAGTTGTTTTTGAGGCTCAGGGTGAGGAGCTTTTTGGTTGAGAGACTGGGACCTGGCCTTCTTCACCACAGGAAGCGCCTCGAAGAAGCCCCCTTAGTGACCAAGGCCTTCAGGGAGGCTCAGATGAAAGAAAAGCTGGAACGCTACCCAAAGGTAAGCAAGGAGGTCCTTAAGTTCCCTGCGGAGGACACACCCCAGCAAGTGACTATAACATGCCCACAGGTGGTCCACAGCTTAGGCAGCCCCAGGCTTGCATAGCCCATACCACCGTATAGGGCATGTGTTCCCTGGTTGAGTAGGTGTCATGGCAGGTTTGTGTACTTGAGGGTCAGGATGGCCAGCTAATCCCTCAGCATTTTAGGATGAGAAGCTTTTTTTTTCTTTGTAGTCCTGAAAATTGAACTTGACCTTGTACATTCTGGGCAAGTGCTCCACCCCATTGCCTGTTCTCTAACCCTGTGATGAAAAATCTTCATTTTTGTTTTGTTATTGGTGTTTGGTGGGCTCAGAACTTAGTGTTCTGCCTCTACCTCCTGAGCATTGAGATTCCAAATATACATCACCGCACCCAGCCAACAGAGCAGATTTGAAAGTATACACAGGTTGTACTATATGAATTTGTTCATTTGTCCATCCATCCATCCATCCATTGAGATAGGGGCTCATGTAGTCCAGGCTGGCTTCAAATTTACTTTATAGGCAGCAATGACCTTTAATTCATGAGTGTGCCACCATGCTGAGCTTAGTGAGCTTTTAGAGTGCATATGTCCATACATTTGGGCACTTGGCTCCTTTTCCTTGTAGAGCAGATGTATTGAGGATTGTGGGGAAACCCTGGCCTGGGGTAACTGACAGTTCCTGTAGTGGGAACCGAGTAATGAGACCCCTCCCTGTGCTGGGTGTAGCCCTGACTGTTCCTTCCTACTGCACAGGTAGCACTGAGGGTGCTGTTCCCTGACCGTTACATCCTGCAGGGCTTCTTCCGCCCTAGTGAGACTGGTGAGTGCCTGTAGTAGCCTGGGGAGGGCCACTGTGCCCCTATTGGGTGGTTCTAAGTCACAAGACTACAGTTTCTACCTTTGGAACTCTAGGAAGATGGGGTAGTTGCAGGCCGCCATTCTCTTTCTCCGTGACACTCAAATGGCTCTGAAGTTGCAGCGTTTGTGGATCCAGACCCAGTTGAGGACTTGGGCTGGTTCTTCTCACAGTCCTCTGTCCTATCCCCAGAACTCATGATCCTGAGTGTTTTGGACATGAGCAGGTAGGAAGCCTCTCAGAAGAAGGCATCAGAGCCATCAGAGCCGCGGTCTGTGTTGCGACAGGGAGGGTGAGGTAGTTCTAGGCCTGAGCCCTGAAGAGCTCAGGTTGAGGAGTTGGGTCCTCAGTAGGCAGGACACTCCTGCCTCAGAATACGGATCCTGGAAGCAGTGTGTACTGTGGTCCATCCAGGATGGCTGACCATCTAGGAAGGTGGGGAATACACTGTTGAACCCCACATCTAGGGCTTAGCATCTACCAACAAGGTGGATGCCGAGTCTGCATTACCAGGATAGCCCTGGGGCTGATGTCTCTAGGTTCCCAGCAGGACCTTGAGCAGTGAGTGTTAGAAGAGTCATCTCTGCTGACGCTCCCCTTTCTCCACAGTGGGGGACCTGCGAGACTTCGTTCGGAGCCACCTGGGGAACCCTGAGCTCTCCTTTTACCTGTGTGAGTCTCTGCCCCTCATCCTGCCTCCGCTTCATCTGGCACCGACCCTCTTCCCTCTTTTTTAGTCTGTAAGGTGTGACCTCCTCTCTGGGCTGGGATTTGTCTGGCTACCCAACCCTGTGGTCCCTTGGAGGGAGTGTCAGTGCCCAGCTCCCCAGCTTGGCCTCTTTCCCAGTCCCACCCTGTGGCTCAGGCTGTAAGGGAGGCCGTGGATGCAGGAGCATAGCTGTCCCCAGGGTGGTGAGGACCCCTTTGAGCAGCAGAGGTGGGAGGACAGCCTGTGACCTGAGAGACTTTTCACAAGTTCCTACTGAGGCCTGTCTGCACTGAGGTATGGGGGCTGCCAGTGTCCTGAAAGACAGCCCCTCTCTCCACAGTCATCGCTCCTCCCAAAATGGTCCTGGATGACCACACGCTGACTCTCTTTCAGGTACCAATTGCCTCACAAGGGTGCTGCTGGGGCTGGCTGTGTTGGGAGGGCAGGGCGCCATGCTGTGGTTGGGTTGGGAAGGAGCGCCCTGGCAGGCCCTGCGGGTGGGTAATAAAGCCTTTTAGAGCCGGTAAATTCAGAGGGAGCAGTGTGCCTCTGAAGTTGTTTCTGACAGGGCTTTCCAACCTCCTCCGCTTCCTGCCTGGCCCCGGGGTGGGGATGGGCCTGCCCAACTAACTGGCCTGCTGTCCTCATCTGGGGCCGCCTGGAGGTCCTGGACCCTGGGCTGCTGAGTGACACCAGCCCCCTAGTATCTGGGTGAGGAAGGGGCTTGGCACCTTGGTCCAGGAGTAGTACAGAGCCCCGAGAGGGCTGGGGTCCTTGGCTGCTGTTGGCCCTTATCTCTGCCACCTTCTCCTGGGTTCATCCTTTCCCCTGGACCCCTGCTGGTCTCTGGTAGGAATACCATGGCTGGCCCCAGGCTTTTCCATGGGGCCTCTAGAGTTCCAGAGAGCTCTAAAGCAGAGGCTACTTGACCCTGTGCCCTGCAGAGCCAGGAGGAATGAATGCCTTGTCCTTCGCCTCTGGGAGAGCAGCTGGGGCCTCCCTAGCCCCTCTGGCCTAATGGTTTCCTTTTCAAAGTCTTCAGATATTTTAATTAACAACAGAGGCGCCTGAAGGCCTCTACAAAGGTCTGGGTTGGGGGTGACAGGCTCCACTGGCTGCCGAGAGCTGCCACCATTGGGAGCTGGGACGGGCTGGGAGCAAGCAGGCCTGCAAGCTGGAAGCTCACCAGGGGCTGTTGAGGGAAGAAGTGGAGCCACATGGCTTTGGAGTAACGGAAAGTAGGGAGGTACCCCAGAGTGGGCCTGTGACCCTGTGATTCCCTTCTTGGCTTATGAACCTCCAGGCGCCGGCCCTCTTCCTTCATCTCTGCCCCTCCCTACCTCCCTGGCCCAGCCTGTTGATAAACATTGAATCTGGAAGACGCTTTGGGATTGAGGGCCAGTGCCCAGTCCCCTCCCCCAGTTGGGATTCACATGCACCCCCCCCCCAAAGCCCCAGGGTGCCTCTCATCCGCCTTTGCCTGATTCCTGGTGACACTCTGCCCCTGCTACCAGCAGCCGTCTCCTTTCATCCGTCAGCTCTGTCTGGAGCCACAGGGCCTCCCAAGGGGTGGCATCCCTGCCTGCTGCTGAGGGAAAGAAGCCTGCCCCCCTCCGGTAGGTGAGCAGGCAGCATCCCTGGAAGCTGCAGCTTTCTGTCTCTGGCAGGGCTGGGCTCTCCTGCCCAGGGGTGGTCCACAGTAGACCATAAGGGGTGCATGTAGGGGATGCCACTGGCCCAGGAGAACAAGGGCTTTCTAAGGGCAGTGGGGGCAAGGAAGACTAAAACCACAAAAAGGTGGGAACAGAGCCCTGTTGGCACTGTAAGCTTCCTGGGCCTGAGCCCTAGTCTCCCTTTTTTGCCCCAGCCCACCTCCTTGCTCCAGGCTTTGGAGATCAGTGGTTGTTTTGTTGGTACCACAGGGGGGGGGGGAGTCAGTCAAAGCGGGGGAAGCCTAGGGACCCTGTGCCCAGCCCCACCAGCCTTCTGTACTGTCTGAAGCTTGGAGAGGTCTGGTCTTTCTTGCCTTCTGGTGTATGCTGGGAACTGCTGGTCATTTGCTACCCTCATCCCTTTCCCTGAAGCTCTCTGTAGTCCTGGGAGTCTAGGGGGAGGGTTGTAGCTTGAAACTTGTGGTCAGGTGATCAGGCCTGTCCCACTGCTTCTGTGTGTGTGTGTGTGTGTGTGTGTGTGTGTGTGTGTGTGTGTGTGTGTGTGTGTGTGTGTGTGTGCTGGGGATAGAGAGAATGGATTAGAGCTTGGTTGGAGTCCTGGTCAGTGTTAAGTTCCAGTGTGGGGCAGAGTGGCCCATGGGGGGCTGTGGAGTGAGCAGAGGGTGGAATCCCATTTGTTGGTTGGGATGGTCTTCTGTCCACTTGCCCCTTGTTCCATTGGGACCCCAGAAACCCAAGCAAATGGGCAAGGGTTTTTGTTTTGGGCAGGCACTGATGGGTAACAGAGAGGATGAGTTCACCTAGGAGCTGGTCCTAGGGTCCTAGAGGGCCCCCTTGTGGGAGAGGACTCCCTCCCATGCTCTCCTGAATTCCTGCCCCAGGCTAGAGGGTATCCCATCTGCAAGTTCAGAAAGAGAAAGAGGAAGAGGCGAGCAGTGAGGCAGGCCCTAGACTCTGCTGCTGACAGAACTGAGCAAGGCCCAGAGGACTCCTTGTACCTCCAGCTGAGTCAGCCGAGACCCAGCCTGTGAGGGAACCAGTGAGTCCCCCAACCAGGGATTTCCCTGTCCCTATCATGGAGTTCAGGCCACTTTCCTGCTGCTTCCTCCCTTGAACAGACTGGACCCTGGCAATGGCTGGTGTGTGGTCAGGCAGCTGGAGAATGCAAAACCCCCAAGGGGCGGCAGCCTTGCCCTCTTACAGGATTTTTTGGTCCTGGAGAGAAAGAGGAAGGTGGCAGCCTTGCTTTTGGTTAGGAACCAAAGTGGTGGCTGTTCCTGTCTGTGGTCCTGGAGAGGACAGAAGTTCACACTGTCACAGGGGACCAAGCTGCAGGGAGAGGTCCACTAGGGTTTATGTGAAGGCCCAGCCTCCTCTGAAAACTGATTAGCCTTGATGTAAACAAGTCCACTGCCCTCACCTTTCCCTCATCTAGGGCTGGGTGTGGGCAGTGTGGGGACAGAGCCCACAGCTGGCCTTTCCTCTCTTGGTGTTCTGGGTTCTCCCTGGCCCTCGTTGAGATTCCTAAGCACTGTCGGGTAAGGGTCCAGCCTTGGCGCTGCCACATGGCAGCTGCCTCCTCAGTCACGTCCAAGGGAGCCCCCTTGACTGTGGTGGCAGAAAACAGATAAGATCCTGTGGGTGTGCCAGCCAGGATCCCAGAAGTGTTAGAAAGAGTGAGGCCATAGTGTGCCGGGAACGCCACTCAGTTGCAGCAGTGAGTACAGAAGGTAGCCCTGGCCCTGCAGAGCTACCTTGGTGGGAGATAGAGCCAGCCATTCTGGGCTGAGGAAGGTTCTAACACTGTCCTCCCCATGCCCCCTGCTTGGATCCCTGGCTTCCTTCTGGCGCCTTTCCAGGGGCACTAGGGCAGCCCCCCGCCCACCCCACAGGCCTCCTCTCATGGTGCTTTGATCGCAGACCTCACAATTGCGTTTCAAAGCATTCACCGCCCTTGTTTGTGTCCCTCTGCTGCCGGCTGGAGGCTGAGGTTTCAGCGTTCCTAGGCCTGGCCTTTGAAGCTTGCTCTTATTAATCTTTTAACATCCCCCCAACCCCACCCACCCCGCCCACCCCTCCAGCCTGTGGCACTCACAGGAGCCTGGAGCCGCATGGAAAGAATGCCCTCAGCCTGCAGCTGCAGCCCCTTCCCAGGTCCTGCCAGGCTCCTGGCTGCCCTGAGTCTTTGGCCACGTCAGCCAGCCCCAGCCCTAACCCCCCCTCTCCCCTGGTTGGGCACAGAGGCTGAAAAAGAGGAAAACATTCTCATGTGTGATACTAGGGCCTCTCAGGGCTAGTATTGTCACATACCCTGTTAAGGAGGCCTCAGAGCCTTGTGTCCAAGGGTGTCAATGGAAGCAACCCTGTCTACTTCTTGCTCCCACCCCACACCTGTGCCCGAGAAAGTAGGGCCAGTCCCCTGGATAGAAACCTCATACCTTCCACCCCCTTAGGATAGATGTGGTTAAGGAGGCTTTGATCCCAGGCACTCAATTGAGTTTTCAAAGCACTAGCTCTCCTTGTTTGGGTGGGATAGGAGGAGCTTAGGCTGGTCCTGGCTCCAGCTTCCTACTTAGTCCAGTGGTGACAACCCTGCCTGGGCCAGTGTATCTTACAAGGAAGCATCTTTCAGCTTCTGACTTCTCTAAAGCAGCCTGATATTGGGAGCCAGCCCTTGCTTCGTGCCTGGGCCTGTTCTGCTAGGGCACTCCTGTCTCCCAGTGGTTCTGGGTACATTCCTAACTGTGGAGATGCCCCAGCCCATACATAGTCCCTCACCCTTATTTTGGGGGGCATAATCGGGGTAGGGGGTGGCGTGAGTTGTATATTATTGGGGCAGTGACACAGGTCTTTCCCTCCTACTTTTGTTCCTAGACAGTGTCAGGCTGGTAGACCCAGAGTCTCACTCAACAGCCCTGTGTCTCCTCTGACCCCCTCAGCAAGGTGTACCTGAGCCATAAACTCAAGTGCACTGTGAGCTTCCAGACTGACAGAAAATTCACTGGTACTGCAGCTGGGCAGTGGATCACGAAGGAGGACACCATAGTTCACACAAATGAAAAGTGGGGCACCTAACTGGTGCTTTGCTATCCTGTGGTCCATGAGGGTAGAGTGGCAGAGGAAGGGATGGAATCATCTTTGGGAGACCTGAGCCTGCTGAACACTGCCTGTCTGGCCTCTGAGCCCTCCCTGCCCCCTGCCTTCCTTGCAGGCAAACCTCTTCCCTGCGGCCCTTGTGCACTTTGGAGCTGAAGAGCCAACAGGTGAGTGAGGCCTCACTTCTGACCCCTGCCAACAGGGCTCACCCTGAATCCCAGTTCCCTGATACCCAAAGCAAGATTCCTTAGAAGGTATTCACTCAGAGGTCCTGTGGGCTTGGGGGATCTGCAGCCCAGTGCCCACCTCCCTGGGGCACAGGCTCACTGCCCCCACTTGGAGTGTGTGGGAGGAGTGTCGGTCTCTTCTGTGGCTGAGGGTGGGCTCTGGCCTCTGAAGGTCTCTACCTGGAACCTGGACTTCTAGAGCACACCGTCTCCCCATCAACGGCTGATGTGCTGGTGGCCAGGTAAGTTCCTGAGGGGTTGGGAGCTCCTCCAAGACTGTGCCCACCACCTGGCCTTGGCCTCTCACCCCTAGGTGTATGTCCCGGGCCACCGGGTCCCCACCTCTGCTGCCAGCCCCTGACCCTGTGTCCCTGGAGTCTGAGCCAATCACTGAGGAGGGGGCACTGGGGCCCCCAGAGCCCGTTCAAGGGACAATCCAGCCTGTGAGGAGAAGCCTGGGCAAAGTGCCCAAGTGGCTGAAGCTGCCAGGTGCCTGCCTGTCATGGACTAACTGGGTAGGGTAGGGTGGCTGGGCAGCAACCCAGGAGCATGTGGTCATTCTGGTGTTTGTATCACAGCCAGCAAGAGGTGAGAGCTACCAGCCTGGAGATGCCCGTCATCAGCCACAGGATCCCACCCCCACCCACCCCGAGCAGGAATAAAGACTCGCGCTTCTCTCAAGGCCTCTGATTCTCTTTTCTGCAGAAAGGGCCCTTAGGCCTCCATCCAGCTTAGTCTTGTTCACTGCTACCCAGTGGACCCCTGGGAGTTTGGCTGTACCACAGGGTGTTCCTATTAAAAAAAGCTGAGGTATCTGTGAAGGTCTTGAGAGGGCCAGAACCCTGGGTAGGCCAGCTTCCTCTTCGTTTATATCTGACCTCATTAGCCTCTTTACTGAATGAACAGAAATGTAGGAGGAAGCCTCCTTGGCAAATTACCTACAACCTGGGGTCATTCCAAGCTTCTGGCATACAACCAGGGAGGAGGAAGCGGGCACTTAACCACAAAGCTACCTTTGGCTGTGCCTGGCCTGAGGTGTTCTGATAGCCTTTTCTATATGCCTTCAGTGGGAGTGTGGTCCGGTTCCAGCACTTACTTGAGCTGGTTGGAGCTCTGTGTCCCACCAACCAGCTCCTTCCTGAATGTCTCCCGTCTCCCACTGGCTCCCCAGTGCTTGGGACCTAGAAACCTACTGTGTGTGTATGTGGGGGTTGCAGGCACTTAGAGCAGCTCCGTCCATCCAGCTACATCCAGTCTAACCATTGCCTTCAGAGGTTGCCCTCACGTCTGTGCGGGACCCTGTGAGGATAGCTGTTGTCCCTCCATACTCCATGCTTTTCCTACTTGACCTTCCGCTCCCACCTCTACCACTGACGTGGCTCTCAATTCTGGGCCGTAGTGCTGGGTAACTGTGTCTAACTCTTGGGTGCTCCATGGTCCCCCACATTGGACTGACAGTCAGAGGACCTTTTTAAGTGCCTCCCCAAGACCTAAGGGGGCACTATGTATAGGGGTTAGCAAGATACCCTGCATGTCTCCTGAGAACTGGCCTGCCAGTTCCTGATCATCAGAGGGCTCAAGCCTGGACTGGGCTTCCAGGGCGGCCACTCAGCTCCACCTCTCTGAGGGCACAGCCTGTCCCTTACCTATACCCGGACTGCAATTGGGCAGGTCAGGGCTAAAGGAGAGCCTTTCTGCAGTTCGGCATGGTCACATGGTCACAGCCTAAGGGCCCTTTCTGCTGAAAAGAGATCTCCAGCCTTCTCACCTTGAGTATCCTGGTTCTGCCTCCACCAGTGAACCGTTACTGATTCACAGAAACATCCTTGGACCCTACTGCCTACTAGTGGCAGTTGCTGTGGCCTGTGGCAGGAGTAACATTTTCCAAGTGAGCCAGCCACATGTGTGGAGGCTCCAGTTTTACTGCAGCATGTGCACACATGCTGTTTGTTATCCTGTCCTTTCTGAGAGTTCTGCCTTCGTCCTACTGAGACGGATGGAAGGGAACATGGGGCTCAGGCTTTGAAGCAACTAGACTTCGGATGATTAATGGTAACAAGAAGGCCAAGCCTCAGAGAGATGGTGTTGATTTATTGATGTTGCTTTGTAAGAACAAATTTACAGCTCAGGGAGGCATCCTGGGGGTGGGGGTCAGGTGGTTACAAAGCTGCACAGAAGCTTTGATGTAGGTGGCAAGAAGGCGGCACTGCCAGTGGCTGGTTTGTTTACAGTCAAAGGCTGGGGTGGTGGTGGCTGTGGCTGTGGGCAGGCTGGTCCACCTTTCCCTGCACCTGTCTCACAAGGACCCCCAGAGGCAATAGCTGGGAAGGGTAACAGCTGCTGGGATCTTCCCATCCTCTGGAAGCTGGAGAACTTGGAAACTAGATGTCAGTGCTGATGTGAATTCATCCGAGACTTGGCAGGTTACAGGTGCAATCTTCTAGAAGTCCAGGAGCTATGGAAGAGAGGTGTGCTCAAAGTGATCACATGGCGCCACTCTGGAGAGTCGCAGGCTGCCCCACCTGCATCCCACATACCAGCTGAGGAAGCACCTTCTCCAGCTGATCCACGTTCACAACATCTAGGTTCTCTGCCTGGGCCTGCCAAACCCCACGGACAGCAGCTTCTGGAGAAACACTGAAGTGAGCTGGGGGAAGCTGGGCAGCTTTAGCCCTGCCCTTGTTAGGCCTCCTCTGCACCTACTGTAAGCCCTCAGAGGGGACCTAGATGGCTCTTGGGTAAGTTTTTCAGGGACAGGACCTAGGGTTGGCAGTAGCTGAGAAAAACCTTAGTTTGTCTACTGGTGCTGTGAGGGCCCTTGGCTCACCTATTACGAAGATCCTCAGGAGCTCCGCCATGAGCTGCAGTGCATCCCCACTGACTGGAGAGAAAGGGTGGGTTATGGGGACAGCCTCCCTTTCCTCCCTGGGCCCCACATTCTTCCCCACTCCACTAGTGCCCCAAACCTTTAGTCTTGCAATCCCTGAAGTGCAGATGCAGTAGTCTGCTCACCAGCTCCTGGAGGAAGGGCAGGGAGTCAGTACCATTCCCAACAGGTCCCCCAAGTATCAGTTCTGGATGGAGCATGGCTGTAACTTTCAGTTAGAAACAGTGCCAACCTAGGGCCTCTTACCAGGTTGAGGGGATGAGGCCAGCTGTGCTTTGAGGGAGGATGTCATAGGGGCTGTCAAGAAGGGCTTGAGAGACTTGTATAGGGACAAGGGAGCACAAGAGATGGGGACAAGTCCAGGAACATCATTCCTGGTATACTCTATCAGATCCAGGGGGATGGAGGCACATGCTCCTAAAATCGGCCGTGGCAGCTTTGAGGAAATCTGACCCCTTGGGCAGCCTTGACTGTCAACACTACCTAGGTTGGATTACTGCTGCACAGACAGACACAGTAACTGTGACTGGAGGGATGGGTAGCTGAACAGATAGCGGAGAACCCTTGAGCTTCCTTTGGCAAGTAGTTGGAAATCATTTCTAGCTGTAAATGAAGACACCTGTTGACCAGGTCTAGCGAGACCTAGCTGTAATGATTCAATAGCAGTAGTGGTGGTGGTGGCAGCGGATTGGCCAAGTTTCAGGGATGGTTTGAAACCCTGAAAGGTTGGTGGCAATGTGAGATGGGGATGAGGGTGAGAATCCACAGACCTAAGAATTCAGTGGGGACACCCAAAGTGAGACACGAAGAACCCCTGAGAATCTACAATTTGTGAAGCCAGCAGACCACTCAAGTTTACCAAGTGCAGAACAGAATGGGGAATGGCTGGAAAAAGGCAATAGGTTGGCAGCAACACCCAGGACCCTAGAAGTGGGTGGCCTACAGAGGAAGGTGAATTTGGATTCACGAGCATCAGTCACATGGAGGCCATGATACCCATTCGTCGCAGAGGGACACAGGTGCGAATGGACATGAGTCTAAGGCACAGGTGAACTTGTCCAGAGGGACCATGTATAATTTCGCGAGAACAGCGCCATCTGCTGGTCTTTTCCCTGCACACTACCGGAGAGGTAACAGAAAAGGCTCCACAGGTCCCAGCTGCGGAATGTCAGAGAGCAAGCTACAGTACAGGACTGCACTACAGATCCACGGGCCAGTCAGTGAACGAGTGGATGTGACTGCTGGAGGGGAGGATTAGGGAAAAGCCTGTGATACATCAAGCTCCTGTTCCTCGTCCAGAAGGCCACAGTCTGGGATACAGGTCCCTCCTTTCCTATCACTCTCTCCTGGGACAGCCCGGTCACTGTAGTCCAATGAATGATCGCAACCCCGATCTGGCCAAAGCCCCCAAAACTATTCAAGTCCTGAGCGGAGTGAACCCGAACTCCGCACAGGGCGCGCACCGGCCTGATACAAAAAGCCGACTGCTAACCTCACGCACCACTCATGGAACGGAACACCTCTGCTTTAGTTTCCCCCAGCAGATGGGCGAGTCCTTGCATATCTGCTTGTCACTGAGAAATGACGCTGGCCCAAACAGTGGAGGCTCGCGTCAGTGTGCCCTACGCACCCTCATCGGCCGGGTGGGAAAGGCCCTGTGGTCCCTCCTGCGAAGACTCCTTGTCACCAGTCTGGATCTGCGGGCGGCGCTGTCCAGCCAAGCCGCAGAGCGCTCGGGCTGCTCTGCCCAGGTCCACCCGGCTGCCGAACCCCCACCAAAGACACGGGAACACAGCGATAAGGCTGACTTCGAGTCTGCACAAGTGTCACGCGGGGATCAGCAATGCCCAAAGCTAAACTGGTACCACTCCCGGGGGCCTCACCTTCCGGAAGCCGCTGGTTTCCTCCATGGCCACAGTCTCAGTGCGCGCTCTCCGGAACCCTCCCACATCCCAACCAATGAACGTGGAGCGCGTCCATGAAGTCCCGCCTTCAAGACCAGTAGCCAATCATCTAACCCCCACTCTCCCCCCAGCATCTTCCCTGAGTTGCCAACCAATGAGTTGTAGCGCCCTGCTTCAGTTCCTGTGGCTTGAGAGCCAGCGCAAGCCCGCCCTTCGCTCTCATTGGTCTACCAATAGCACCTCTTCCGCAATGCCTCATGGGAGTTGTAGTTCCTATCTTCCATCCCGGAGCTCCACGCTCTTCCTGGATACTGAGGCGCGCGGCACGGCGTCCAGAGCAGAGCATCAGCGACCCGAGGCCACGTCGCGAGGGCGGGCTAGGGGCCGTAGGGCCAGACCAGGGTATGTGCAACGCGCCTACCTGCTCTCCTAGGCCAGTGCTCTGCGCTCCAGCTGTCCCTATCACCAAACCCCTTCCTCGAGCGGTTCTGACCTCCTTTCCATTTCCAATTTCTAGGCCTCCCCTTATAGGGCCAGCTCAGCTCAACGCCCCCGTGTACACTCTCTAGGAAAAGGGGCTCCCAGCCATCGGCCTAGCAAGCTTACATGCAGCCTGTTTTTAGGGGCATGCTTGCAAGGCCCTGTCAGCATTCGGAGACATGGAGGAGTTCCGGCGCTCCTACAGCCGCCTGTGCAAGGAGAGTGGGGCTGAGCCCCAGGAGGCTGTCCTGCAGCAGCTGCACCAACTTCCGCGGGGCCGACTGGACCTGGCTACTCAGAGCCTGACGGTGGACACCTGCAGGGCCCTTGGCAAGCTGCTGCATGATGAGACGATGTTGAAGGAGCTTGTCCTCAGCGACTGCATGCTGAGTGAGGAAGGTGAGGCCGCTGGCCTCGGAACAGCGCCTGAAACTTCTGAGTGGGGTTCAAGCCCTCTGCCTCCTGGCTGGCCTAAGGGCGGGTGTCCAGATTATGTTTGGCCTGGGTAGCTGTAAGCAGGGAAGTCAGTGCGTTCCAAAACCTGGGAGTAGAGGTCAATGTCACGGTAATAGAGAAGCCTTAATGTCCCTGGCTTTCACAGTTCCCCATGCTGACTGACTCAAGAAAGATTAGGCAGACTCACATGTTTCTAACACGACCTTACAGCAATGGGGAAACTCATTCCTTGAGTGAAGCCAAAACAATGGCACCAGTAGGACAGGCGTCCCTCTTCTCCAACTACCTTTACACAGGGTCCACACTGCTGTTCCGAGGGCTGTGTGCCAACACCACTGTGCAGCGTCTGGATCTAAAGGTGAGCAGGCCTCTACCCTCGGCAGTGGAAAGAGACAGACCCGGGGACCTGGGGTCTTGATAGTGGCTAGAGACTGTAAGAGTTCCCAATACCCAGCGTCTTAGGACTGCTCTCTGAGGATCCCATGGGTATTGGGAGTGTGGTTTTGAGCATGCTCTACATGCCCGACTCAACAGTGTTCATATAAACTCCAAGGGACTGAGCACTGTGGTACTGCTACTGTCAGGAAAACTAGGATCTGGCAGCCATGCCTTCGCCCAGGCTGTCTCCTAGCCTTTTTTACTGCCTGATTCTGTGAGGCAGAGATGTAGTATTTGGAGCCAAGGTAACAAGAATGACTGGCCAGGGTGTTCCTTTTCTAGGGCAACAACCTCCGAGCTACAGGAGCCGAGGCTCTGGGAAAGCTCCTTCGACAGAACAAGTCCATTCAGAGGTAGGACTACATCCAGGCCTCACCTGTTCCTCTCTGCGGCTTAGGGTTGGCCCAGAGGATACAATCCTGCAACCAGCTCACTTTCCACCACTTCTCCCTGTTCCTCACCCACTGGTGGAGAGCCCTGGACCCAAGTGTTCTGTTGAGCCAAGAACCTGTGTCCATTCTTCCTGTAGTCTCACGCTGGAGTGGAACAACCTTGGCATGTGGGAAGACACCTTTGCCACCTTCTGTGGGGGTGTAGCAGCCAATAGCACCCTGCGGCAGCTGGATCTCCGAAACAACCAGATCAGTCACAAGGGAGCAGAGGAACTGGCCCTGGCCCTCAAGGGCAACACCACCCTCCAGCAGCTGGGTGAGGTCTCCTGAATTCTGCTGTGCCCCCATGAGACCTGGGTACATTGGGCTGTATTAAATTGCACCCTTTCCCTCTGCTGCTGGAGAGGTTGGCCTGGGCTCCTGGCTATATTGACAGCCACAGGCAGTAAAGCATCAAAAGAAGCATCCTGGGCTGGGCCAGTACCTCCCATGCAACCCAGTGACAATAGGTTTCCTTCCAGATCTGCGCTGGAATAACATTGGCCTCCTGGGGGGCCGGGCCCTGGTGAACTGTCTCCCCAGCAACAGAACCCTGTGGAGGCTGGACTTGGCTGGGAACAACATCCCTGGCGATGTCCTGAGAGCTGTGGGTATGGACGCTCAGGGCTGCTACCTTCTTAGAAGTTGGAGTAAGGCATGAAGCCCTTTAACAGAAGCCCATCCACCATAGAAGGGTGTGGCTCAGGGCTCAAGACATGGGGGCTCCGGATATGAGTAGCTAGCCTCAGTCAAGGGGGAAGCAGCTTACACCAGGCTTCTCTCAGATGCTCACACGTCTCAGCACCTGTGTAGTCAGGGGGTGCTGGTTTCACAGGCAAGAAGCTGAAGCCTGTGGCTTGAAGCCTTTGCTCTGAGAGCCATCGATGGCCTGCACCTCAGCTAGGGAGGCTTCCTGGCATCTTCCCCCAGCTACCTGAGTCTGTGTCTGTGCTGTGTGCACAGTGAATTGAGTGGGGGTGCCAGGCTTGTGCTGACTTATGTCAGAACTCACCCTCATCTGCCTATGAACCCTGAGTCCTTACAGATGATACCTTAGCCTCAGGCTCAGTAGTTTTCACATGGTATCACCCACCAAAGTCTGAACTGTCCGCACTGGAGTCCTGGACCCCGACTTTGCCACATTCCCTGCCACAGCATCATCACCTGCTGGCTGTACCTGACTCTTCTGCCATCCCCGGTGCCTTCTTGTTCCCGGCCCTGTATCTGTGTGGGCATAGGCCTTATAATTGCTTTATGTTTGATCTTTGTGTGTGTGAAAGACAGTCTTGCTATGTAGCCCAGGCTGGCTTTGACCTCATAATCCCCCTGCCTCAGGTGCCCAAGTTCAGGGATCACTGAAATGCAGTACCACATCTGGCTTATATGCTGTCAGTCTTTTGAGAAGATAGCACCCATCTCTTAAAGTCATATACCCCTTGACCTTTGTTGGGGAAGCCAGATACTCCAGGAAGCACCCACCTTTGGGGGTAGTACAGCAGCTTCCCTATATGTACAAGAGACCTCCTGTCTCAAGGTCCTATATCACCCAGTCCTGTCCTCCACTGAAATGCTTCACCCGGGTGCACTGGATGGGGATGTCTTATTTGTTGTGGAGATATTGCCTTGCGTAGGGTGGGCTCTCAGATGACCAACCCCAGACACAGGCAGCACAGGACTGGGTTAGCCATTGCCCTAACGTTGAGCCCAGGATAACATGGCTCTTTCCGACAGAACAAGCCATGGACCACAACCAGGACCGGCTCACTGCCTTTCGGGAGAACCAAGCCCGCACCAACATCCTTAACAAGGAGGTTCAGCACCTCCAGGAAGAGAAGTCCAAGCAGGTGAGCATAGTGCCCTCACTAGCCGTGGGCTGCTCCCAGCTCAGCCTGGGCATCTGCCTCCTTCCTTGTCCTTTCCATCCTCCTTCCCTCCAGGCCTCTAAACCAGGGCTAAGGTGGCCTCCTGGTCCCACTTCCTGTATGCCGACTTCACCTCAGAGCTGAGAGCAAACGGAGTCCTAGCCGCCAGGCCTCCCCCTGTCAGCCCACCTCCTTTTGAAAGAGACAGTGGGGTTAAGATGTCCTTCCAGGGTAGGCTCTGCTTCTAACGGTGTTTTGACTGACTTTGTCTCCAGTTTCTGGATTTGATGGAGACGATTGATAAGCAACGAGAAGAGATGGCCAGAAACAGCAGGTGAGTGAGCCCTTCTGATCTGAGTATGACCTAACCTGAGCCCTGTCTGCTACAAGGCTGAAAACAAGGTCATTGCTTCCAAGCAAGTGGGCTGGCAGTTAGTGGCAGATGTGGACTGCTTAGCTCTGTGCCCGGTGCACTGGGCACGTTATAGACATGAATGTGCAGAGTTCAACAGCCGCTGCCAGACTGGGAGAAGCCAGGGGCTGTGGGGTTTGGATTTCCCAGAACCACCTCTCTCTCCACAGGGCATCAGCAGTACGAGTTGGGCAGCTTCAGGAAGCCCTCAACGAGAGACAGTCCATCATCAATGCCCTCAAAGCCAAGTAAGGCAGAGGAGAGCAGCCTTCACACACCTTAGAGACTTACAGCCGTGCCCACAAGGCAGAGGAGGGGACAGATGCGTCCTGGGGTTTGAGTAGAAGACCTTTGCCAAGCAGGTGACATTCTTGCTGGAGCTGGCCTGGGGCTGGTCTTCCTCTTTGTAGGCTGCAGATGACAGAGGCTGCTCTGGCTCTGTCAGAGCAGAAGGCCCAGGACCTGGGGGAGCTGCTGACCACAGCGGAACAGGAACGGCAGAGCCTGTCACAGAGACAGGAGAAGGAGCGCAAGCTGGAGCAGCAGGTAGGAGCTGGGCTGTGTGGCCTAGGAGGCAGATGGAAGTGCATGGTAACAGCCCAATAGGAAGCATCTGTCACCCTGCCCTTCTCACCCAGGAAGCCGCGGATCGGGAGTCTAAGCTCCTCAGGGACCTGTCTGCCGCCAATGAAAAGAACCTGCTGCTCAGAAGCCAGGTATGAGGGGTGTGGCCAAAGGGGGATAGAGCCAGCCCCCTCAAGAGCCCAGGGTAGTGTAGCAGGGCTGGGTGAAGCTCCCTCTAGTGTTGCCTGCTTCCCAGGTGGATGAGTTGGAGCGGAAGGTAAAGTCTCAGCAGGAGCAGTTGTTTCTGACCAGGCAGGAGCTGACTAACTCATCAGCTGAGTTGAAGATCCGTGCTATTCAGGCTGAGGGTAGGCATGGACGGGCTTGGCACTAAGGGCACATGGAGCTCCAGGGACACACCTCCAGAAAAGACTCACCATACTCTTCCCTATTGGGCCTCCAGAGCGCTTGGATGTGGAGAAGAGGAGGGCCAAACAGAACATGGAAGACTTGGAAAAGCTGCACTCCAAGGAGGTGCTGTCTTATGGATGGATACCCCTGGCTCTCCTGCCTCCACTTGGGGCCTGCAGATCAGCCCTGTGTGGTGCAATATTCCCAGTGCATGCCCCTGGTCAGTGAACCTTGAGTTGATAATGCCAGAGTTGCAGGCAACAGTATCCATAGTTCAGGCAGCTGTGGACTTCCTTGCTGTGTGTTCTCCTGACCACAGCC
Organism: Peromyscus californicus insignis; assembly: GCF_007827085.1. Taxonomy (NCBI): domain Eukaryota; kingdom Metazoa; phylum Chordata; class Mammalia; order Rodentia; family Cricetidae; genus Peromyscus; species Peromyscus californicus. The sequence continues at coordinate 1,450,503 of NW_026294551.1, read as the reverse complement.
TCTGTCCTTGGTGGCTACCAGGACACTCCAGTCAGGCCTTTGCCAAATGATACCTGCTTTCCAGGGTAGGGATTCCCTGGGGTGAGGGCTAGGGAAGCCCGTGTTTGCTGGCCCTGACACCCCTCATTTGGACAGGTGGATCACATGACCCGTCACCTGGAGGAGAGTGAGAGGGCCATGCAGGAGAGGATACAGAGACTAGAGGCTCTGCGGCTGTCCCTGGAAGAGGTGAGACCATATGGGCCCTGGGTTGAGTGTAGGGTGACATTTGACCTCAGGACCCTGGGGCACCCCTAAGTTTCAGCCTCATTAGGTCTCACTAGGACCCACCCATCCCTGAAAGGTCAGAGACGAGAAATGACATTTAGGCCTCTTTGGCAGTAAAAGCCCTGCCCAGTGAGCAAGGAACAGCTGTGTGGTTCTGAGGATAGTTATGGAAAAGTTTTCCCAGCCTGGCTGCTCAGTGGCCTGGAAGGAGCCCTGGGGTCAAGGGGGCAGCGTGTTCTCAAGGTGGACTAGTAGTAGCTATCTGCCGTGCAGGAGCTGAGCCGCATGAAGGCAGCGGTGCTCAGTGAGCGTGGCCAAGCTGAGGAGGAGCTCATCAAAGCCAGGAACCAGGCTCGCTTGGAGGAGGTGAGCTTTGGCCACAAGTATGGAAGGGCCAATTGTAGCACCTTGCAAAGGAGTCTGGTTGAAGTGGGCAAGACCAGGGCTGTGGGCCTCAGGACTGGAGCTCAGAGATCCCAGTGGCCAGCAGGGCTGTGGTGCTTCTTGTACTGCATGGGTGAGAGGAAGGCTAGAAATGATAGAGTTGGCTTGAGATGCAGGAGGAGAGCCCAGCAAGAGATGCTTCTGGATTCAGGACAAGTTTAGTGACTGATAACTTGTGTGACACCATGAAGTCCTCTCCTTGGTCCTTGCAGAGGGGTGGAGGTTAGTCCACTTGCAGACTGTCTGTCCCTCCAGTTTTGGGCTCAGACTGGGAGCCCTTGGTGGGCAGCAGCCATTTCCCTGCCCACAGCAACACCGCCTTGCTCATCTGGAGGAGAAGATTCGGCTGCTGGCACAGGCAAGGGATGAGGCTCAGGCTACTTGCCTGCAGCAGAAGCAGATGGTGGCTGAGTCCCAGACACGGGCCAGCCAGCTGAACTTGCAAATGGAGGGGCAGCAGCGGCGCCTGGAAGAACTGCACCAGGTAACATGGTTTCAAGGAGCACACGCTCTAGGGTTCATTTCCAGGCCGCGGTCTCACCTTCCTCAACCCCATCCCAGGAGCTGAGCAACAAGGACCAGGAAAAAGTGGCTGAGGTGGCCAGGGTGAGAGTGGAGCTGCAGGAACAGATGGGCCGTATGCAGGCTGACCTGGTGGCCCAGGAGGTGCTGAGGGAGAAGGTGGCAGCCCTGGAGCGTCAGCTGAAAGGTTACCACATGTCACCTGGACAGCTGAGCTTGGCCCGGGATGGGGTGGGGATCTCCCCTAGAGATGCACCCCTTCCTTCCCGTACCCCCAGACAGGGTTTCTCTGTAACCCTGGCTGACCTGGAACTCACTCTGTGGACCAGACTGGCCTTCAAACTCAGAGATTCGCCTACCTCTGCCTCCCGAGTGCTGGGATTAAAGGCGTGGGACACAGGCACCCACCCGCTCCTTACTGAGCCCCTCACTTGCAGTGATCGGGAGTGAACACCGGGAGGCGCTGCTGGACAGAGAGAGTGAGAATGCGTCTCTCCGTGAAAAGCTGAGGCTCAAAGAGGCAGAGATCTCACGCATCCGCGATGAAGAGGCCCAGAGGGCAAGCTTCCTGCAAAATGCTGTCCTGGCTTACGTGCAGGGGTCTCCTCTGAGAGCCTTGAGTCCCCCTAAATGAAGGGAAGCAGGGAGACCTGGAGCACCCTGCAAGTGCAGAAATGCTGCATCCCATTCTCAAAAACAGGCCCGGGGTTCAAAAGCGTTAGCTGCAGTGGTCAGGGTGGGGTTCTGCCAACACTGGTGCTCACCGGCACACTTGACCATCCAAGGTGGTTCACCCGCAGCTCACCACTAGCCTAGGCAAGACACAGTGCACAGGAATGCTCTCAGATGACCCAGTCCCAGAAACACAAACCCCGAACAGTAAGTACTGCGGTAGGAGGGAACAGATGCCCCAATGGCAGAATGGAAATACAAGACTTTTGTACTTGGTGATACATGCTTGTCCAGTTTCCTTTCTCCTGCACCCGCTGCCCCAGCCGCGTTAATGAACCTTCCTGGGTGGTACTGGGTTGCTCCGATTGCTACCAGGCAGCTAGAAAGGCCACCTCGGTACTGGGTCTGTAGACACGAGGGTTTCTCAGCTTCAGGGTGGGCTGGTGTCCCTGGGAAACATCGGGCTCGGCCGCCCTGCGCATCCATTTCGCTGGCATCACCAATCTGAGCTGTGCTGCACCACATCCTTGTTCCTGGGTGTGGACCCTCAGTGTAAGCCTTCGGGGTTCAAGGACTGGCTAGGACTCCGCCCCCACCGCAGCTCGCCCCTTGCCCCGCCCCGCCTGCGCACACTCGGCTGTCTTCGCACCCGGCGCTCGGCGGCGTTCGGCTGTCTCCGGCCGCTCGCTCGGCGTTCGGGTCCGCGGCCGCTGCGGCGCCGGGCATTTCTCCGCAGCTCGGCTCGCGGCCGCGCCCGCCGCCGCCCGGCCCCGCGCCCATGCAGGCCATCAAGTGTGTGGTGGTCGGCGATGGGTGAGTTCGCTGTCCCGAGCCGCAGGGGCGGAGGGGCTGGTAGGCGGCTACGGGGTGAGGTGGGGCGGGGCGGGGCAGACAGACTCGAGGTCCTGGCGAGGTGGCTCCGCCGCGCCCCCACCATAGCCTGGCCGCGTGCGTCCAGGGACCGATGGGGTGGGGTCAAGCTCAAGCTGTACACCTTCCTCTAGCCCGGGCACACCTGATGCTGCCCGGCCTGCGCCCCGGTGCTCACAGTGGGTGGGGCCGGGCTTCACCTGCGCTGATTCCTGGGTGGCTCCACCCTCGCGCCCGCTACCCAAGGTGCTGGGAGCTCTGACGCCCCTGTGCGTTGTGGCGCGCCCTATCCAGGATTGTGAGCCCTTGCAGCCGCGCCCACTACTGTGCTCTCTTGGAGGCCAGCCTGCTCTGGTCAGTCTCTATCAGTCTCAGGTGGCTGCAGATCTGCTAGGCTATGACCTACCCACCCCACCCCAGTCACCCAAACTAACCTCTTGCTCTGCGGGAGCTGTCTGCCCTTGCGGGGAGGAAAGGGGCGGAGGCTCGGCCCTGGAGCCACGTGGGCTGAACCTCTTTCCACAGTGCCGTGGGGAAGACTTGCTTGCTGATCAGCTACACGACCAACGCCTTCCCGGGAGAGTATATCCCTACAGTGTGAGTGCATGGGGGTGGGAGGTAGCTGGAGCTGGCCACTAGAGGCCAGTCACACATGTATGGGACCTCCCCTAGGCTCCAGGTCTTCATTCCAGTGACCCTGGTTCTGGGTTTCCATGGTGAGGCTGAGGCGCTGGCCAGAGTTTGGGTTGTGTGGGCTTCAGAACTCAAACCTGCTGACTGGGCTCCAGTAACCTGGCATCACTGCCCAGCCTAGCCTTTCCACTTTGCAGTTTCGACAACTACTCAGCCAACGTGATGGTGGATGGGAAGCCGGTCAACCTGGGGCTGTGGGACACTGCTGGCCAGGAAGACTACGATAGACTTCGGCCCCTCTCCTATCCTCAAACCGTAGGTGGCAGGAGGGCCAACTCTAGGAGTTGGGTGGTTCCTGTATGGGGAGGAGACACAGACTGCTTGGACACCCTTTGGTCAGTTCTGTCTGTCTCTCCCCCTGAAGGATGTCTTTCTGATCTGCTTCTCCCTGGTGAGCCCGGCCTCCTTTGAGAACGTCCGAGCCAAGGTAGGGTGGGCCTGGGGGTCCTAGCAGAAGGCACACCCCTTCAGGGGTCTCTGCTTAGTGATCTTTTCTGCTGAGGGAGGTACTGAAGGTGTTAGTGGGCACAGCTTACAACTGGCCATGGGCCCTGACTGAGAGAGAAGCTGTGGGCAGTCTCAGGCCTTCCTGGATGGGTATCTTTGTTCACTGCCAAGCCCAACAAAAAGAGCCTCAGGAGCTGGGGCCCACTTTGGGCAGATTAGGGGCCCTGCCCCTAGGCATAAGGGTCTCTGAAGCCTGTGGGGTCAGGACCTCTGTTCCCACAGTGGTACCCAGAGGTGCGGCACCACTGCCCCCACACACCCATCCTTCTGGTGGGCACCAAGCTGGACCTCCGTGATGACAAGGACACCATTGAACGGCTGCGGGACAAGAAGCTGGCACCCATCACCTACCCACAAGGCCTGGCCATGGCCCGTGAGATCGGTGAGTAAGCATGGGGCACAGGTTGGGGGTGTGCTTTGAAGAGGTTACCTTGCCTATGCTGCTCCCCCATCTACAGCTACCCCCTCTGCTGTTCCCTTTCTTGCTATCTGTCTTTCTTCCAATGTTCCTAGGTTCTGTCAAGTACCTGGAGTGCTCAGCCCTGACCCAGAGAGGTCTGAAGACAGTGTTTGATGAGGCCATCAGGGCAGTGCTCTGCCCACCTCCAGTGAAAAAGCCAGGCAAGAAGTGCACTGTCTTCTAGAGCCCTGCCTGACCAGCCTGGCTGAGGAGCCCTGGCTCAAGTGTGCCCTCGTATTGAGCTGTCTGGTGTCCTAAGTCTGCTGTGGGAAGTGGTGTGGGTGGGGAGGGAAGCATGGAGACAAGGCTGGGGTGATGGGGTCCTGTCCCCTATGCCTCCTTTTTCTGGCATATAGCTCCAGCCTTCCCTGGTCCCTATGGGAGGCCAGCAGGGAGCAGGGTCTCCCTCAGGGCTGCAGGGGTGGGTTCAGGGAAGCCCCAGGATGGGCTTCCCTGGAGGGAAGGGTGGGGGTGGGTTTTGTTCATCGTGTCCCAGGAAAGGGTGGCCCCTTCTTATTTTATACAATAAACATTCACCACCTCCTTTGTCTCACCGTCTTCCCTGCCTTCCACCCTTGGCATTCCCAGCAGGACTACATTCCAAAGGGAGCTCTGAGCTTAACACACCCTAGAGAGGGAGAGGACACCACTCAGGTCAGAGCAGAGGTATTCACACTTAGCTGTATACAGGATGAACTCTGTATGCAAACCTGGGCCCTGGGAGGCCCTGGGCTTCAGTGGCTCTCACTGAGCTAAGGGGAATAGTCTATAAAGACACATGTCTGGCTCGTATGAGATGCTAACAGGTTGCCGAAGTGGAGAGGCGCAGCCCAGGAGGCCCAAAGTTATGGTCCTGAACTCAGACATCATCCCAGAGGCTGAAGGCATTTCCCTGGAGCAGACATGAGACCAGAGGATGCCCTGCAGGGACACATTCTCCTCTCAGTGATGCATGCAAGCAGTTCATGCTGACTCAGAGACCTGGCTGTTTTTTGTTTGTTTGTTTGTTTTTTCAGGAAGTTTGCCAGCCAGTTGTTAAACAGCTCTCATTAATAATTAAATCACGGCCGGGCGGTGGTGGCGCACGCCTTTAATCCCAGCACTCGGGAGGCAGAGCCAGGCGGATCTCTGTGAGTTCGAGGCCAGCCTGGTCTCCAAAGCGAGTTCCAGGAAAGGCGCAAAGCTACACAGAGAAACCCTGTCTCGAAAAACCAAAAAAAAAAAAAAAAAAAAAAAAAAAAAAAAAATAATTAAATCACACAAACTTACAATTAGTTGTGCCGAGAACAAAATTAACAAATTCATTTCATAATTACTAATATATGTTGCTATCCTTTGCACCTCGTTATTGTATGTAAATGGGTTGCTGCCATGGGCCTCCTCACCTCCATGTCCCCCCAACTCCACATCAAATGATATCAAATGGACAGCTTGAAGTCAGCTATAATGCAAGTTCCACACCACGGAATGTGGCAAACTACAGACTAGGACTTGATGTATCAGTAGTCTGGGCCTTTGGAAGTGAGATATTGCAAATTAAATACGCCACGACTCTCGTTATGTTGTAAATAGCACAGAAAGTTGTAGCAATGTTCACATTTTAGAAATCAAGTTGTTCAGCTCATTGGCAGATTAGTAATGTCTGCCGCCTGTCTTTTGGTGTGTACTATTCACTGACTTGTAATCAAGGTCAGTTGGCATTCACATCAGAATCATAGGGAGCTGTTTGTTCAGTGCTTACCAACAATCCACAGCTCCACTCCAGAAACCTCTGGACAGGCTATCTTTAGGCAAACTGACCAAACTCTTGAGGATCCAGCCTTCTGGAAGGTCCAACCTTCCACCCCATGCCAGGGAGCTGACCAGGCCTGAAAGTCTATGTGGGAACCAGGCTATATGTGCTTTGGATCACAGGTGGCACAAAGATCTCTGTCTATCTGAGAGTCAGCACACAGGCTGGACAAAGACGTTTATTGGAGGGATGGAGGGCACAATGTTCGGAGCATAGGCCTGAGCAGAGTGATGGTGGCAGGGCTCAGGTAGCCAGGAAGCCTCCATCCACTGGTAGAGTGGAGCCAGTGGTCATGCTACTTCGGTTGCTCAGCAGGAAGAGGATGGTGTCCACCACATTCTCCACCTCTGTAGGCAGGTGGACGTCAAGAACAAAGATTAAGGAGGCTTCCCTGGTCCTTCAGCCCCAACTGATCCCCAGGCCCAGGCAAGCACTAGATCTGCTGGTACTGCTTCAGTCTGGACTCCCACCTAACTTACCAGCAAACTTGCCAAGTGGGATGCGATCCAGCATAACCTTGGCCTTGTGGGGGTCACTCCAGTTGGTCCGGCCCATGGGTGTCATCACTACGGTGGGGTTTACTGCATTCACACGGATCTGCAAAGAAGCCAGCAAGGTAAGCAACGTGGGAGAGTGCCCTGGCCATAAGGACTGATTGGAGGAGTTGCCCCAGCCCAACACACCTTGTGGGGCCCAAGCTCTAGGGCCATCATCTTGGTCAGCATGTCCAGAGCACCCTTGGTGGAACCTATGAGGAAGGTTGTTGTAGAGGCCAAGAGCTGGCCGGGGAGTGGTAGTGGGGTGGGGATGGGACACAGCTGGAATTACTCACAGTAGACGCTATGGTTGGACAGCGCACGCTGGGACGCCTGACTGGAGACATTGACGATGGCCCCTGGGACTCCCCGAGCTATCATGCCCCTGGCCACAATCTGAAATTTTGAGGGATGTGAAGCAGAACTAGCATTCGCCTTCAGAGTTCCTACTCCAGCGAGCAGGGCAACTCACCTGAGACACCTGGATGACAGCCCGAAGATTCACGTTGAAGGACCTAGTAATGAACGGACAGCCTGGTCAGGGGCAGGACTGCAGCTGCTGCACGGGATGGTTCTCCAACCCCTGCGGGCTTACGTGTCACAGGCCTCCTTGGTGACCTCAAGGAAGGGCTGCAACAGAGCCACAGCAGCATTGTTCACCAGCAGGTCCACCGGTCCCACACTGCTTAGGGCCTGTTCTGTGGCCTCCCAGTCTGCCAGGTCCACACACACAGGCTCCACGCCAGGACACTGTGTATCGGGGCAAAGCAAAGCTATTAATAAGCAACTGTATTCCAAGAATGTGGTGCTGCTGGCCTTGTCTTCCTGAGGAAAGGTCTGGGAGAGTTGGACCTGGAAGGGGACTTTCAACTGGAAGGGTCAGGGGTTCCTGGTGCAGCAGTTAAATTGTGAGGTGGAACCAGAGGCTGAGAGACACAGCCCCGCCTCTGGGCACTCCACTTCCTCTCCGCCCAGCATTCTTGGACCTAGGATTGCTCTCTCAGCGGACATTTCAGTTTCTTCCAAACTTAGGGAGCCAGGATGGCTTGGTGGACCCCCGACCATATGCGCAGGCCCCGGAACTAGGAAGGAGTGCAGAGGCTTCCCACCCCAACACCCAACGCCAGAGACGCGGCGGGCCTACAGTGAGAAGCTTGCTGTGGGTGAAGGGCGTCAAGGGGTGCAGTGTCTCGCTTAGAGACCGTCTCCTCGCCTCTGGACACAGTGCCTACCTCGCCAACCAAGCTGTCAAGGTCCGCCCGTGTCCGGCTCACGGCCACAACATGTGCACCAGCCGCCTGCAGCGCCAGCACAGTGCTGCGCCCGATACCTGAGGCGAGCGAGGATTAGTGCGGGTACTCCCTTTCAAACCAGCCCGACTCCGCCAGCGCCCCTCTCCTGCCGCCTCACCTTTGCCCGCGCCGGTCACCAGCGCCCGCCGACCTGCAAGCCCCAGGTCCATGGTCGCCCAGCCAGATCCTGCGGGAGGCAAGATGGACTTGGAGTTCCGGAATCGTGGGCGGGGCGAGGAGAGCCAATCGCGTGGGCTGCGTCTTGAAAAGGGCGAGGATATTAAAATAATAGTTCTTTCTGTCGTGTTGATTGGCTGAACTGCAGTGGGCGTGACCGAGGGACGCCGCTGCTCAAACTGCACCAGACTGATCCAACTACAGAGCGTGGAATCCGCTTAACGAGCTGTGGTCTGCATGGTTTTCACTGCCAAGAAAATTTCCATGAGAACCAGATATAGCAACTTTGCCAGGCGTTTTACGGATATTCGTGATCCCGAGAGCCATGTCCAAAAACGTTTTATGTGTTCTTTCCCCAGGCTTGGGAGTGGGTCACAACAGCTCACATGTAATACTCACAGAAAACAAAACAAAACAAAACAAAAACAAAAACAAAACCAAAAACTGGACATCCAGATAAGTCCGAGGAAGACACTGTTACCAATAAAGCCCCAAGTTAGCATCAAGGGGAGCTGAAGCCCAAGGTCACCTCACCCAGCTTGCATCAGGTCACTAGCCCTTTATAGAAAGTGGGCGGGAAAAGAGGATTGGGTTCAGGGATGTACATGAGGACTGGCAGACAAACATTACTTTCCAAGTCAGTTACAGATTAATGAATGTCTAAGTGTGCACTGCGTCTCCTATAAAAATATTTTGTTGTTCGGGTCACGGTACAGAAGACTACCGTTGCTGCTCTCAGAACCTGCTGGCCAGGAGCAGGGATCTGGTGACATGGCCCTGCGTCACTTGGGGCTTTGGCCCCAAAGAGGTGCATGCATGGGCTGACTCAGATTTGAAAATCAGCTGCAGGGGGCTCAATGGTTAAGACTACTGGATGCTCTTCCAAAGAACTCGAGTTTGATTCCCAGCACCCACATGACCGCTCACAAACATCTGTTTTAGAGGAACCCATGCCCTCTTCTGGCCTCTATGGGCACCAGGCATGCATGTGGTACACAGACATACATGCAGGCAAAACCCATACACATAAAATAATAACTTTTTTTTTTAATTTAAAGGAAAGAAAAGCAGCTGAAAGGTACATAGTCAAGTGCCCACCTCCACAATCTTTGACCTGCTCACCACCACTGTAAGACTGTCTGTGAATACTGCCATCTGCTCCTAACCTTGAATTCTGCCTTCTGCCTGACAGAAACCAAGAGAGAGACAGCATCGAGCCTGCCCAACCCCTAGACACAGCTGCTTAGAGTTCATTAGTGGTTTCGGTTTTCCAGGACATGCACAAATCTCATTCACTGTTCTGTGGTCCTGGGTGGACATGGCTGCAGCTCAGGCCTTGCTCTCCGGAGAGAGGCACTCTCAGAACCTGTGTCCTGTTCTCTTTAGAAGGTCTTACCTGAGCCCATCCTCCTCTGCCCTGCCGCTTGCCCTGAGTTAGACCCTGTATCAGTTCAAATGGTTGGCCCCTTCAAGCCCAACAGTCTACCAGATGCCAAGGGCCAATGCAAGCAAACACGAGAGAACCTGCCAGGGCCCTTGAGACACCTTGAGCAGCCCTGAGCAGCCCTTGCAGGGCTCTTGTGCTAGTTCTGGCTAGGGTGATAGACCAGCTAGCTAACTGTGAGGGCTTCCATTGAGCAGCCCTGTCAGCATGCTCTTAAGTATGGAGCAGGCCCTGGAAGTGGGTTCCAGAGAAGACTGAGAGATTCCAGTTCCTGCCCAATGGCTCCTCTCCTTCTCACAAAGAGTACACAGGTTTAGGAGTGACCTGGTCTAGGACATCTCCCCTTTCCTGCTTCCCTTCCCTTCCCTTCCCCTGATTGCTGAGCTGGGGTCCGAACACAAGAGGCACCAGACTCGGTAATGGAGAGGAGAGGAACCTAGGAGAAGGCACAGGACAACACAGCCCTTTTTTTTCAGAAGACCCATCCTTTGGTCGCATTGGTCACAAAGCACAGTAGGTTTTGGAAGATGCCATGCTTTGAGGTGAAACGCCTGCAGCAGGACCTGGGCCAGCATCCAGCCTTGCAGTGCGTCACCCCCAAGGAGTCTTGCGCAATGGTTCGGGAACACGGCGGCCCATTTATTTAGGAAAATGAGACCAGCAAAGCAGATAAGGAGGACAAGGACCCCAAGGTCCAGAGCAGGGAGTGGTCGTGGGATCAGACAACAACACTGGGGGCTGGGAGCTGGGTTGAGGGCAGGGCTGCGGCATAGGGACCAGGCTGTGAGATCGGTAGAAGCTTTGTCTCCAGGGTGGAGCCAGGGAAGCCACTCTGAGGTGAACCACATCTGGGCATCTAGGAGGCCAGGTAACCAGCGTCCACCAGGATGCCAGAGCCACTGGTAGAGGCACTGCTGTCGCTGAGCAGGAAGAGGATACTGTTGACAACGTCCTCCACCTCTGCAGGAGAGCAGAGCAGTCAGGGCTTCTGCTTGCCCAGCTGCTGGGAGCCAACACTGATTCCCTCTCCCACATCCCCAGCTGACCTGCGAACTTCCTCAGTGGGTGGCGCTCCTTGAGCTTCCTGGCAAACTCAGCATCTGCAGAGACTTTCTTGCCCATATCAGTCAGCACCACAGTAGGGTTTACAGAGTTTACCCGGATCTGGGGCCAGAAGCCACAGCTGGTGGTACAGCCAGTGAACTAGCCCTAGCCACTCAGCTCAGGACTTGCCCCAGGTCAAGCCTGATGAGCTTGCTTGCTCTGTCCAGCTGAACACTGGCCCCACTGCTCAGAGCATCCCCAAGCCTCACCCCACCCTCAGCCTCAACCCCCAGCCCTGCCCCAGGTGCCCATCATCTGTCCCTCAGGTGTGAACCCATGCCCCTGTGCCTACCTTGTGTGGCCCCAGTTCCATGGCCATGGCTTTGGTCAGCATAGTCATTGCGCCCTTGGTGGAGCCTGTGGATGTGTGTGTCTGCTGAGGACAATTTAATTATCCAGTCCTCCTTCTGAGAGACCCACCCAGAACCTACTCCTGGTCCCCCCACAATGGAGGGTGCACTCACAGTAGTTGGTCAGGTCAGGGAAGGTGACATAGGCCACCATGCTGGAGACATTGACAATGGACCCTGCCACTCCACGGTCAATCATGCCCTTGGCTACCATCTGGAAGCCAAGAGTTAGGGATAGCTCACTGTGCCCTATGCCATTCCACGCTCCCCAGGGGTTCATCTCTGGGCCACAGCCCTCCTACCATCTCACCTGGGATACTTGCAACACAGAGCGAAGATTCACATTGAAGGACCTGGCAGGAGAGGAACAATGGCGCCCTGCACTGCCCATCTTCAGCAACCCTCCCCAGCCTGCCCCTCTCCCCAAGTGCCCACCTGTCAAAGGCCTCCTTGGTGGCCTCCAGGAAAGGCTGCATTATAACTACTGCTGCGTTGTTCACCAGCAGGTCCACGGGGCCAATACCGCCCAGGGCCTTCTCTGTGGCCTCCCAGTCACCCAGGTCCACGCACACAGGCTCTATCCCCGGACACTGTGGGAGACATCGGTTGGTGGACTGAGGCATTGTCCCAGCCAGCTTCTGATGTATCCTTGAGGGTGGGGAGCAGGCCCAGGAGAGGCAGGGCTGTGTGCCTCACCTCTTTGGCAAGGCTGACCAGGTCTGTGTTGGTACGTGTCACGGCCACCACTTTGGCTCCTGAGGCATGCAGGGCTTTAACAGTGTCACGCCCAATCCCTACAAAGAGGGAATATGGAGGGATTAGGGCCCTATAGGCCTGGTCACAGAAAGGGTTAAGATCACAGGTGAAAGTAAAGACCCCAGAGGGCAGCTGCCTTCTAATAAGCTCCAGCGAAGGCTGACCCTGGTGCTTTCTGCCCAGTCTGGATCTAGGAGCTATCCTGAAGCCAAACTAAGTTCACCCATCATGGGTATTGTGATGGCCAGGATGGGGTTGTCATTCTGTCTTGGTACGTCTCCAGCCAGGTAACATAAATGGGTCAGTCCTGGTCAGTGCAGGTCAGATTCTGGAGGGCTGAGCTGTGACAAGGGCCCCTATTGCATGTTGCGATGGGCCCCCTTCTTCTCCCCAACCTGCATACACTCACCTTTCCCTGCCCCTGTCACCAGAGCCCTCAGGCCACTGAAATTCAGCTTCATGCTGCCGACACCAGTTTACTCCTGCAGCAAGAGACGGGCTCAGATTTTTATGGCTGGGCTGGCAGGCAGGGCAGAGGTGGAGCTAGGAGCTGACTGGCCTGGCCAGGGTGGCATGACCCACTTCCTCCACAGATAGACCTCTCACTCCCCAAATATGACAGCCAGCTGCTTGTTAGGGTTTGAAGAAGAAATGGGAAACGGTGTACACACATATGCCTGTTAGAGGAACTCACATAGCCATGTACCAGGAAAGTCGGAAGCCTGGGAATGAAATTTGTGTTTTCTTTGGTCTAGTTTAGTCTTGACCCTGATCACATGCAATCCTTTTACCACTGGGCCACACTCCTGATCTAGGAGAATAGAAATTTCGGTTTTCTGATTGCATTTCTTGGACAGAAGCCTTGGTCGGCAACAGTGTTAACGGAAGAGAAGCTGGACTTCCAGTCAGTTGTGGGTACTTCAGCCTGACTGAAGGGCCAGGACAGCTGTGCCCATGGACATATAGTGGCTAACCTCTCAGCGTTGACAGTTCTCAGGAGATAATCCAGCATCTTGGATCAGCTCTGTGTCCATAGGGGACGGCGGCAGGCATCCAGTGAACAAGAGCAGCAAGCTGATCCCTGGACTAGGTCAGACAGCAAGTCTATTCCCACCTAACCCTACCCAGCATTCCTGAAGTCTGTCATCTTTACTTGCTTCTCCCAGGTGACCTCCACCTGCCCCCAGACATTCTGCCCTTGGTGACCACTCTGAGGCACCCTCTACCCTTTGAGGTGGGACTCCTCATCTCAGAGCATATGGGTGGATCCCTAGGAGAAGTTTTGAGAAACAATCAGAAGATTAAATGTCCATCTTAGCCAAGGGCAGTGGTGGTGCACGCTTTTAATCCCAGCACTCTGGAGGCAGAGGCAGGTGTTTGAGGCCAGCCTGGTCTACAGAGTGAGTTCCAGGACAGCTGGCCTACACAAAGAAACTCTGTCTCAAAAAACAAAAACAAAACAAACAAAAATGTGCATCCTAATTCTTCATCTAGGAAATTGTCAAAGGCCGTGCTAAGTCCTTCCTAAGTCTGTGTGACAGGGCTCGTGAAATGAACACTTCTCTCCAGGGGAGTCATGGCAGGGCACAAGGCTGCTGTGCCAAGCAGGAGATTCGAAAGCACAGCTCATCCCAGTGACAGCCCCAAGCAGCAGGCACGTTCAGGCTTCTCACCTGCTGCCTTTTCGAGACAGGGTCTCTCTGTGTAGTTTTGGTGCCTGTCTTGGATTTCGCTCTGTAGACCAGGCTGGCCTCGAACTCACAGAGATACCACCTGGCTCTGTCTCCTGAGTGCTGGGATTAAAGGGGTGCACCACCCCTGCCCAGGTGCCTTTCCCTTCTTGTAACCAGGCTCCACACTGAGACTGAGTGAACCTCAGAAAGACGGCAGATATATTGTAGGTGATGTTCACCACTGGCTAGTCCAGGCCAGATGCCCCCAGGGCTTTCCATTGCCCCACAGGAAAGCTGGGTTTACAGATGCATGTGGGTTCTTGCACAGTAAGTACTCTGCCCAGAGTCTGTTCCTCAGCCTTGCTTTTCCTTTTTGTTTCAGCTAAAATTCTGGAGAAATTTAGGAGAAACCAGCAAGGTCACCAAGCCTTTTGACTTATTCTTTCATTTGGTTTTTTTTCTGAGATAGTGTAGCTTTGGCTGTCCTGAAACTTCCTTTGCTAGACCAGACTGGCCTTGAACTCAGAGATCTGCCCAGTGCTGGGATTAAAGGTATGCACCACCACGCCTGGCTGCTATTGCCGCCACCTCCTTCTAGTCTTCTTTTCCTTTCTTTTTTTCCAAAATATTTTATTACAAAACTAAACTGGTAGTACCTACTTTTCAGGAGTGGCTCTGTGCAGCATTTTTGGGCCTCCTGAAATTCATTTAGCCCCCTTTGAAGATACCTTAAAATTTGTGAGCCTGAATGTGGCCATTACGAGACCATTAGTTATGCTCCTTATGAACTGCCTGTTTTTTCTTTATGGTTCTTAGTTGTTCTTTTGCAGAGCTACCAGCTTAAATCATGCTGGGATCAAGAAAAATGGGCCTTGGCAGTTCGTGTTCCTGGAGTTGTATCCATGCCAGTGGATGCCCACACGCTCCAGAAGAGAATTTGACATCGCTGCTGCCATTGTTGCTGTTATAGCAGTGTTGGCCACTGCTGCTACTGTTTCTGGGATTGCCATATTTCATAATTGGTTACTACAGCTAGCACAGTGGAGACCCTGGCAGCAAAAGTAGCTACCACAGTTAGTTAATCTTTCATTCTATTGGGCATGATAAATTTAATTCAATAGTTATATACAATTCGATTGGCTTTGAAAATTATAAATTTATAAACTCAAGATCCATTTGCCTTTGGGATACCATCTTACAAGGACTCCAATTTGCAGTAAGGCTTGTTAAGGAAGGGAATGGCTCAGTTGCCTTTAGCCTCCTGGCTATGGGTGGGTTAGGACTTCTGTTGGTCTTTTCTGTGTTGAACACACAGATTGCAAGCCCAGTGCCACTTTGAGATCTTTGGCAGCAGTTAATTCTGCAGCTCACACAAGACTGAGCCTGTATGATAATGAGTATTCAGAGAAGGCTAATGCCTGGGGGGGGGGGGGCGCTCACCAACCTAAGACAGAGCGCCTGTGTGGCCTGGGCAGGTGTCTCTATGATGGTTAAGGTGACCTGCTGACGTCCCATGCAACCTAAGTCAGAAGCTCATTTTCTAGTAAAAGGGGGACCTGTAGGGCCCTGACCCCTGTTTTGGATAACTGTTGCCTTGCTTGCTGACCTTGACCTTGATATCCTCCCTATGCTAATTCCCTGCTGGGTTCCACCTTCCTGAATGCTTAAGGGAAGTTCCTTGTCTGTGTATCCTGCATAATGGGCATTAACAGGTTAGATGCAAGATTGTACAACATCGGTAGCGAACTTCTGCCCTCTGGGGTTCTCCCATTGCGCTATAAGCCTGTCTTTAAGACCTTCTCCCTCCTTCAATAAACGACATTCGGCAAAAAATAAAATAAAATAAAATAAAAATGGAAAGAGACAGCAATAGCTGGGGAAATGGAGATGAGCCCACAGTCCAGGTTGCTGTTTCGATTTCAAAAGTCATGGTGGGCAATGCATTCTCTAGGAGGTCTGTGTTTTTTCACTTAAAAAAAAAAATTGGGGGCTGGAGAGATGGCTCAGAGGTTAAGAGCACTGGCTGCTCTTCCAGAGGTCCTGAGTTCAATTCCCAGCAACCACATGGTGGCTCACAACCATCCATAATGAGATCTGGTGCCCTCTTCTGGTGTGCAGTCAGAACACTGTATAGACAATAAATAAATAAAATATTTTAAAAAAAATTGACTTTTTTCTTAAAAAAAAAAATAACATTCATTTATGTTTGAAAAAAAAAAGTAAACGCCGGGCGGTGGTGGCGCACACCTTTAATCCCAGCACTCGGGAGGCAGAGCCAGGCGGATCTCTGTGAGTTCGAGGCCAGCCTGGGCTACAAAGTGAGTTCCAGGAAAGGCGCAAAGCTACACAGAGAAACCCTGTCTCGAAAAACCTAAAAAAAAAAAAAAAAAAAAAAAAGTAAACTGGGCAGTGGTGGCACATGCCCTTAATCCCAGCACTTGGGAAGCAGGGGCAGGTGGATTTTTGTGGGTTCAAAGCCAGCCTGGTCTATAGTTTCAGAACAGCCAGAGCGGTTACACAGAAAAACCCTGTCTCAAAAAAAAAACAAATAAAATAAAATAAAAATAATACTAGTAATGACTGAAACATGGACAAAGACATCCTCTTACTGCCCCGCTATCCTATGGTAACCATGGTTAGTCATTTGGTCTATTGTCTACTTTGATGTCTTGGTGTGTTCTTTTCAGCTGTGACCATATTCATATACTTTGTTTTACAATATTTATAGCATTTTCTCATTTTTTTTTATAATATCAATCATTAACTTTTAGTAAGTACATAATGTACCATTCATGGATATCTATTTGCTCACTACTTAGACCAAAGGGTTGTAAATAATGGCCCTATATTTGTAAATAGAGTTTATTGTTGTGTTTTGTTTTTTGAGACAGAGTTTCTCTGTGTAGTGCTGACTGTCCTGGATCTCGCTCTGTAGATCTAACTGGCCTTAAACTCAGAGATCCCCCTACCTCTGGACTTCCCCAGTGCTGGGATTAAAGGATTTACACCTGGCTTGTAAGTTAAGTTTTACTATACACAGTCATGCCCATTTGTTTAGACTATACCTGTTTTCATGTTACCAACAGCAGTATTGGTAAATTACGGCAGAGACAGTATAGCCTATAAAGTCTCAATGATTTAGTCTCTGGCCTTTTAAAAAAAAAGTATGCTAACTCCTGCCCTGAAATTTTAGTTCTTAATTTGGGCTATGTTGCAAAGCTCTGTCCTTGGTGCCAAGACACTGCCGTCTTCCACGTAGCTGTTCCTAGGCTAGAGGAAGGGGCTTCATTGAGAAGACTGTGGGAAAGCCGTTGTCCACGGTAGGTGAAAACGTTCCAGCATGGCTGCTTTCCAGTGTGGTCACCCACACTTCTGTCAGTAACTCCTCACCCATATTCTGTATGTAAGTCCAATACACTTGTTGGTTCCTCAAGGTGAACTGTGGTGGAATTTTCCTTTGGTCTGTCATTGGGACCTAAGGAAGAGGGGGTAGATGTTATTTACACATCTCCCAGGAGAAATGCCATTTGGAATATATTTGTGTATTGTTTTTTATGCTTTGGACAATATACTGGGGATATTATAATAAGGAAAAGAAGTGGTTGTTTAAAATGAGCTCACTGTGGCAGTAAGTACGGTGGGCAGAGGCAGCACACAAGCTCCATCTGTGTGGACACATCCTTGGCAAATAGCCATGGCCTCCTTATAGCCATAATTAACTATCTCTGATAAGAAAGTTCCAGGGCAACTATTCTGTATCCTCAAACAATATAGATTCTTCTGTTTGGGAAAATTGTATTCCTAAAGAAGACGTATGGACAGGGACCAGTGGGTAACCCCGAGGATTTCTGAGACCAAAGGCCCACTTTTTCTAGTCAGGCTTCAATTGCTGTGATGAACACTGACCAGAAGTAACTTGGGGAGGAAAGGGTTTATTTCATCAGCTGTAGTCCATCATAAAGGGAAGTCAGGGCAGGAACTGGAGGCAGAAATCAAAGCAGAAGCCATGGAGGAACACTGCTTACTGGCTTACTCCTCATGGCTTGCTCAACCTGCTTGCTTTTGTTTATTGTTTGTTTTGTTTGCTTGTTTGAGACAGGGTCCTGTAGCAGGAATCTTAGAAGACACTTATTAATAAAATCAAACCTGAGGCCAGTTATTGGGGTGAACTCTCGAAGATCAGAGAAGCAGAACAAGCCACAGTTAACCTCACCTGGCCAACTTCTCAGCTGATCTTGTTTCCTCAGACTGGAAGCCTCTGTGTCCTCATATCCAAATGACTCTCAGCTGAACTGTGCTGCTCAAAACCTAAAAGCTTAACCAGCCAAATGCTTCTAGTTTCTGGCTCTCATGCCTTATATACCTTTCTGCTTTCTACCATCACTCCCTGGGATTAAAGGCGTGAGTCACCATGCTTGGCTGTATCCTTGAACACATGGATTTCTGCCTCTGGAATGCTACCACTGCCTATCCTCATGTTTAATATTATGTCTGTTCTGTCTCTGACCCCAGATAAGTTTATTAGGGTGCACAATATTTTGGGGAACACAATACCACCACAGGGTCCCTCCATGTAGCTTAAGCTGTCCTGGAATTCACTGTATAGACCAGGATGGCCTAGAACTCATAGAGATCCACCTGCCTCTGTCTCTCAACTGCTGAGATTAAAGGTGTGTACCACCACAACCTGCTTGTGTATACAACTCAGGACCACCTGCCCAGCGACGACACTGCTCGCTATGGACTAGGCCCTCCTACATCAATCATTAAGCGAGACAACACCCCACAGATTTGCCTACAGGCCAGTCTGATGAAGGCGTTCTCCCAATTAAGATTTCTTCTTTAGGTGCCAAAGAGATGGCTCAGTAGAGGACCTGGGTTTAGTTCCCAGCACCCACATGGGTCACAACTGTTTGTGACTCCAGTTCCAGGGGATCTGATATCCTCTTCTGCCTTTCACTGGTTCCAGGCACACATGTAGTGCACAGATATACATGCAGGCAAATATATATTAAAAAGTCTTTTTTAAAATTCCGTCTTCCAAGATACATCTAGGTTTGTGACAAGTTGACAAAAGCCGTCCAGCATACAATTCTTTCATAAATGACAGACAGCTTTCATCTTGTAGGAGAATATTCTGAGGATCTGGTAACATAAATCCATCAGTATGTTTCTAACAGACGATTGTACATCCTGCCTCCACGGCCCAAATGAAAGATGCGGGCAAATCCAGCAGTCACAGCACCATCTCATCAACCTTGGAAAACGTGTCTTTTTTTTTTTGTTGTTGTTGTTGTTTTTGTTTTGCTTTTTGTTTGTTTGTTTGAGACGGGGTTTCTCTGTGTAACAACCCTAACTGTCCTGGAACTCACTCTGTAGACCAGGCTGCCCTCAAACTCACAGAGATCTGCTTCCCAAGTGCTGGGATTAAAGGCTTGTGCCACCAGCACCTGGCTTTTTTTGTGTGTGGGGGGGTGTCTTAATAGTAGAGTGAGGAGAGCTATTATGTTTACTGAATATTATTAAGAACCAACCTTAATAATATTCTTCCCAGGGACCCAGAAGAGAAGCTACTAATGGTGAGAATTATTTTAGCGAAAAGAATCTAAGTACACTGAGCTCTTAGTCTGCCTACGTTTTTCCTCTGAGATAAAATCCTATCTACACAGCTTCAGTTCTGTTCTTGTGCCTAGCTCCTTTCTTGCCTGATTTTTCTCTACTTTTATCTGTTGTCCCCTCTATGTTCTATCTTAATTCTCTCATCTTAGTTCTGCCCCATCTTGGTCTTTCTCATCTTGTTCTTCCCCATCTGGCTCTTCCTCATCTTCCATCTCATTCTTCTGGTTCTCCATCTAGTTCCCCAGTCAAAATCCTCCCTAAGTCATGAGGTTTACAGTTATACACCCATGCAATAGCAGTGCTCTAGCTAAAGCAAGGTCACCAGGCTTGAATTCTTACAGAGTCATAAAGGCAGATGAGAGTTTTCCTCAGGCAGTGACTGTCAGACTTTCTTTTACAACCAAAAAAGGGAGTGGTAAAGGAGGTCAACTGAGAGCTAAGATCGGTCAATATATCAAAAAGCGAATTTTTGTGCTCAAACTACATTCCTAGGGGTGGCTAGGTAAATGTTAGGAGTCTATAATGTTAGTATAAATAGCACTAAGGCTGTATAAGAAAGGAGAGTCTGAGCTAATATACCTTAATTCAGGAGATCATTTGACCTTAGACACTTGATAGGTATTTCAGATAAAATACACTGTTATGAGTTCTTGGAAGCATACACAGCATACAAGAAATTCATTGTAGGAATCAGCTAATATATATACAAAAGCTAAAATATCACCAAGACTTCTTAAGCCATGGCTTGACCTTAGGAAAAGCCCCTGACCTTCCCAAGTGATAGTAGCTGAATTCCATCACATTTTCCTGAGGCTAGCAGCTTATGTCACACCTGCGGGTCCAGTGAGCATGACCTCATCATGGCAAAAAACCTGCATGGGGTCCTATATAATGATGGGCGTTAAGGTTCCTAAGCACAGGACCAGCCGGTCAGCACAGCTGCCGAGGAAGGAAGTGTAGGCAGCTGGCTCTGTCACTGAGAACAACTTCTACTGGTAATCCTTCCTACCAGGCTCAGGGGGAAGAGTTTTCAAGCAGGACCACAGTTAATGGCAGGTGGTTTTTACCGTGATGACTTAGAAGGCTTTCTCAAGAAACGGTGTTCACAATGGCAACTTCAACTGTGGTCGTTATGACATTAGTTTGTGATAATCCTATCATCTGCGAAGATCCATCTCCCTATCTTCTGAATATCTAAAGAGGGAAGTCATGTGTTATGGTGATACTTTAATTCTACTGAAATGTGATTTTATTTGCATGTTAATAAGTAAAGTTGCCTGGGGGTCAGAGCTAATAGCAAGCCATAGCAGAGCCGGGCATTGGTGGCACACGCCTTTAATCTAAGCTCTTGGGAGGCAGAGCTAGGCGGATCTCTGTGTGTTCAGGGATACAGTCAGCATGGAGACACACACCTTTAATCTCAATACCAACCACAGAAGACCTGGAGGTCTGTACAGACGGGCAGTGACGAGGAGATCATGTGGTTGGGTTTACAACCAATGAGAAGGCAGAATAGAAAGTCTATAAAAAAGACAAACAGACAGGAAGTAGGTCTCTTGCTGAGGAAGACAGCAGCGGCAGTGAAGGGTAAGGTTTTTAGCTCTTAGCTATTGCTCTGACCTCTTGGGCTTTCATCTTTGCGTTGGCTCTGTGTTTCTCATTTAATAAGACGGTTACACCTACAATGTGTCTGTGCTGAAGCCACCAATCTGGGCATGTTGGTGGCAGATAGATGATCAGAAGCATGTGGTAGGACCGTACAGGCTAGTCACAACACAGTCCTCTTGCTTTGGGTCTTGGGTTGGGGGTTAAGACAGAGTCTTGGGCTGGGCGGTGGTGGCTCACGTCTTTAATTCCAGCACTTGGGAGGCAGAGGCAGGCAGATCTCTGTGAGTTCAAGGCTAGCCTGGGCTACAGAGTGAGTTCCAGGACAGGCACCAAAACTACACAAAGAAACCCTGTCTTGAAAACAAACAAACAAACAAACAAAAAAACCCCAAAAAACAAAAACAAAAACAACAAAACAAAAAGACAGAGTCTTTGACGGTTTACTGATGGTGCTCTTCGCTGACTTTGTGGTCTTGCATCATCCTATTGTCCTTCCATCCAGAGAGCTAGCCGAGGGGTGACTGGATGTGCCCCTGTAAGGGGAGCGGGTCTGGGCGGTCCCTTGCTGGTCAGTGCAGAACTGGCTCAGACTGGCTGTAGGCTGTGTAACTCCTACAAGTCCATTCACCACTGAGCTAACAGGCACAGTGTCCTATCTTGGCTCCCACAGATGAGACTTCTGTGGAGGGTGGGATGTGCCCTGACAAGCCTGGAGCCACTCTGGAGAGAGGGTCTTCACTGGACACCCCTGTGTGTGCACATGTAAACCAAGGAAGAGCTATCAGAAGGGCAGAGCAGTGGGGTAGTGGTGCACCTCAGGCAGCCCAGCAGGTGGGCAAACAAGCAGTCAGACTCTGTGTCTCAGGAGACCCTCCGCAGGGTCAGTGGAACTTCTGGGTGTGATGTGTATGTACAGGTATGACCCCTCCTGAACACATAAATGAGCTGGAGCTGCACTAAAGCCTTCGAGAAGCTTCTGAGCCTCCTCCTCAAATTCCTTCTTTGGATCAAAAAAAGAAAAGAAAAACCCTTCTTTGGGGCTCTGTAGGGGGAAGTTTTATTTGATTTTCCTGTTCTCAAGACATAGAGAGAGCCCTTGACAAAACAACTTGAAACTGGAGTCTGGTTTCACAAGGAATTGCATCAGCCAAGTTTTAGGCCAAGCTGCATTGGAGCTGCCCTTCAGAATTAGGGACAAGAGGACTTGAGAAAGGGAGGGAGCCTCCAGGCACCTGCTGGGACAAGCTAAGGTTCCCGCAGCTGAGCTCAGGGTCTTGAAAAGGACAATGTGGGATGGGATAGGGGTCCCAGCCAGTATCCAGACTTGTCCTAGATGTGACATACTGTAGGAGGGCCACCCCACACAGGGAACAGAATCTTGGGTTCCCTTTACTCACCAAGCTGAATCGTGATGTGTGTGTGTGTGTGTGTGTGTGTGTGTGTGTGTGTGTGTGTGTGTGTTGGAAATATAAAATCAGAGCTGAGTATGGTACTCAGAAGACAGATGTAGGCAGATCTCTGAGTTTGAAGCCCAGTCTTTAAGGTGAGTTCCAGGCCATCCAGGGCTGCATAGTGAGACCCTGTCTCAAAGCAACAACAATCCCTTAAAAACAACAACAACAAAACAAAAAAACAGAAAAAGAAAACACAAATTCAAGGATGGGCCTTCAGTCAGCTTCTGATTTCTGGTCACCTGTGGTCCCCTCATCTCCCAAGGTTCCCTGGTGTGTGTGTGGTCCCCTGTTCTTAGCTAAGGCAGATGTGCACCTGGGCCAGGCAGAACAAAGGACCCTGCCCTAGGATGGACACCGAGTGTTGGCAGCATAGCAGGAAGGTCCTTGTGCTCACAGATCTCCAGAGAAACCAGGAATGTTAAGCACACAGGATTGATTATCTTTCCAATGGGAAAGATGAAAAACCTGTTTTTTGATCCAGAAAGCTGAAAGTTGGAGGTGGTTGACTGCCTGGTGATCTGTGTCATCTGTTGGGTCAGGCCATGTCAAGGCCCCACAACCAGGATCAGAGGTGGCTAATAGCCCAAATGACCTCTACGCTATCTGTATGATTGAGACCAGCCCGGATTCTTCCCTAGAACCTTGAGCTAACACAGGTACCTATCTCCAGAACACATCTTAGAAGAAATGACATATACCCTGAGTTGAATTTCAATGTATTACACTTCCTTGTGCAATGGGAATTGTATTACACCAGGAAACTTTTACAAATTATGCTGGCCTTAAATACACTGGGACTAAACTGTCTGTTACTAGACTTCTGAAAGTCGTATCCAGGTTGAAGATGTCAATCTGTACCGGGTTTTCATTCTTACCTCTTTGTAGGGTTCTCTTCCTTAAATGACACCTGCAGGGTCCCCCTCAACCAAGGGTCACCCAAGCTTGTATCTTATTTTGCCTGGACATTAATGGTCCTGCTGGCTTTTGTACCCTTCCCTCTTATTACATAATTATAAAAGGACTCACGAACAAGAACAAAGAACTTCCTAAACTTGAACGTTGCCAAAATTTAAGCTCTTTTGGGTTGGGCAGTGCAGGCTCTGGCAGAGAGGCTTATGTAAGGAGATACAGCTGGGAAAACCTGCCTGGATAGTCTCCAGATTAAGCAGTGAGCAGGCAAAGCTACAGTCAGGATGTCTGGTATGAGAGAAGACTAAATAAAATTTAAAAAGAAGAAGAAGAAGAAGAAGAAGAAGAAGAAGAAGAAGAAGAAGAAGAAGAAGAAGAAGAAGACGAAAGTTGGGCTGGAGAGGCAGACAGGTGCCAGAACAGAGAAGAAGGACCTGAAATTTCCTGCCCCAGAGAAGTTCCCACTCCTGACCCTGTCCCCAGGGAAACTAAAGCTTCAGTCCTTGGTGTCTTCAGGGTGGGATGGAGAGGGGGACCCCAACTTGTGGGCACCTGTGAACCAGAGTTGAGGCCGTGCTGCTGGGTCCCCACGTTGAGGGGACTCTCTCCATTGTAGACTAGGTCACTACACCGTAGGCCCCTACTCGCTTCCTAACACAGTTCCTACAACTGACCCAGAGGAGCAGCCCTTCCCACCAACCAGGCAGAGTCTCAGGGTTTCTAGAAACTGCTTCACCATGAAGTGGTTCTACCCTCACAGACCTCACCAGACCCTTCTAGACATCTTGCTCCTCCTGTGGGCTGCCTCCTAAGAATGGCTGACCTGTGCTCTCGGTTACTGCATACTGTACGAAAGAATGGCTTCAGACTGTGCCTTGCCCTGGGTGACTCCATTTTGAGTTTAAATGTAGATGCAAAGATGACTTTGTAGGTACTATCACCTGTCAAGCATTAACCACAAGGCTCAGAATGATAAGTGATATGATATGATAAGTACAAGTTAAAAGGCACCAAAGTAGCTTCTCAAAATAGATTGCTGTATCATAGTGTGCAGGGGCCTGTGGGAGTCCTGCTTGACCTGTTGAACTGGGGGGAGTGTGGAATTGGGAAATGATAGCAAGCCATGATACAGAGACTCCAAGGCGTGTGGGCTTGAGCTACAATATGGTAGATTCCTGCTGTGGTACACAGAGGCGTCTCCAAGCCTTGCAGCACACTGCGTGGTGGATTTACCTTTTGCTAGTACAGACAAAAAAGAGTTTCTGGGCTACATGCTGCTGGATGGAGGTATAGACCCACTCCTTCCCAGAGTTGGTGGTGAGCATGACCAATGTACCTCTGCCCTGTTGGGAAGCTGAGGGCGGCGGAGTCAACAGCCAAAGTCACTGTGTGCTTAACAGTTTAAACTCTCTCTTGGCCAGAGAAGTATTATAGATTCACAATAAGACAGATGGAATAAAACTCTAAATGGTTTACAATGTATGTAAAAATGTATGTAGGCTTAGAAGAGAGAAGAAAAGGAGTATAGGCAGTTATATAAAGAAATAGTTTTAAAAAATAAAGTCTTTAAAGAGACAATAAAAAATAATATAAAAGTTTAGCCATGTAAAGATGGAATTACACAGAGAGTCTGGATTATGTTGTCTTTGGGATTTTTAACTGGAGAGAGTCATTTGATTGTAAAGGCTGCTGAGTTAAGCATATATATATATATATATTAAACATATATATATATATATATATATATATATATATATATATATATATATATATAATTTATTTTTTTAAAGGTATCTTGACTTCCAAATTTGTGTCTAGTAGAACCTGCTTTGGAAAAGAGGTTCTACTTTTGTTTCCACAGAAGATGATAATCTGTGGATTACTTCCAGGCTAATATGGTTTGATCAACCAAGGTCCCCTGAAAGGTCTTCGATGACAACCATGGCCCAGATGATCCAACATCCAAAGCAGCTTCAAGGCAACTGGCTGGGATGATCCAGACTCACAGACTACTACAGCAAAGATTTAATTATAATTCTTAATTTTCTCAGGATCCTCATAAGATTGCTAGCACTCCCAATCAGCAGGAAGTAGTATGGGAACCTACACCCAAATTCCCAAAATATTGTTTATGAATGTTTATTTTTATTTAAAGCAGGTGGGAGAGGAATAAAAGTGTGAGGAGAGACACCAGCTGCCACCAAAGGAGCAACAAGATGCCAGCAAATCGGTAATGCCACAGCCATGTGGCAACATATAGATTAATAGGAATGCGTTCATTTAAGATGAAAGAGCTAGCTAGCAAGAAGCTGAAGCCATAGGCCATACAGTTTGTAATTAATATCAGCCTCTGAGTAATTATTTTATAAGCGACTGTAGGACTGCAGGTAGGAGAGAATTGTCTGGACTGCTGGGCAAGGCAGGACTGGAGAAATTTCTGACTACAGATGGCTATGAAATATAGATGTAGATGAAGAAAAAGACAGAAATACAGGATAGCTTCAGGAGAGCTGTGGGTCAATACCTCAGACACTGAATTTATTACTCACAGCCTTTATATACCCAAAGCAAGGGGGGCAAAAAGGCCTCCCCCTTTCAAGGACATCACAGTTCAAGGTACAAAGTACAGTCAAGTGTAAACACCTCCTTTGTACTCAAGACATTTGGTAACCACACCTATGGCAAAGCGTCCTGTAAATAGGCCTTGAAGTATAAGACACCTGGCAACCATGCCTTTGGCCAAAACATCCCATTATGCAGCCTTGCAGGGGAAAACAAGCTCAGACTTTCTGACCTTAAGTCAAGATGGAAATAAGCCACAAGCTGGGGTCTCTGTGGGCCCCATAGGCCTGTACTCTATGGGATCTGGCCAAGCTGTGGTCTGGTTGATTGTATATGAATTCTGGTTCTGCAAGGCAATTGGAAGCATTAACTCTCATTGAATGACTTCAGACTCTGAGGTGCAGGCTCACCCTCAGATAATTGCTCTCTCGGGGTAGTCTGTCAGCTCACCAATGCTTAGGGGTATTTCTGTCCCTTGTTTTAGATGTTTATCAGTCCTGTTGCTCCTGGAATCCAGGGTGACTGCAGGTCTAGGTGCACCTGGGTAATCTGGCACACAACATGGTCACAGTGGACAGTAAGGGGCTTAACGGAGAAAGATGTAAATGAACAGAAAAATGTCCGACTTCCATTCTGTATATAATCACCTGGAGAGGACTCTCAGCTTTAGTGAAATTAGTGTACAGTGCAAGTTATGTCTTTTTCTGAAAGTTGGGTTTAATTCACCTTGATAAAACCTTATCAAGGAAATTTCTTTGTAGACACTTGTTAATAATAAAATTTTAGCAGCTTGGGTATTGTTCAGTGGTAAGTATATCATTTACCTAAATTGTGTTAGTATTAATAAAAACTTAGGAGTCAGAAATTGAGATTAAAAACCTGATAAATCCAAGAAGCAGCAGATGGATGATCACCTGACCCTACTACTCTCCACATTTTCCCAACCCTAAAGCCCCAGAAGTCCCCTTCAACCTCGCCTTCTCTCTTCCTGTGCCTCTCTCTCTGACTTCCTCTGTTATCCAACAACTCTATGGCTAATCCTGGTCATCCAATTGCTGACTCCATCCTTGATTCAAGGTGTCTTTATTGGCATCATGGAGTGGCAGTATAAACAATTCTCCCACAATATTTCCCCCTTTTTGTCTAAATAAAAAAGGAAGGATTTTTTAACTCCAATATAGTAAAACTATATACAATAAGAACAATTATCAGGCTGGAGAGATGGCTCAGTGGTTAAGAGCACTGACTGCTCTGCCAGAGGACCTGGGTTCAATTCCTAGCACCCACATGGCAGCTCACAACTGTCTGTAACTCCAGTTCCTAGAGGTCTGACACTTATACCAATGCACATACAATAAAGTTAAATAAATTATTTTATAAAAAAAGAAAATATTTTAAATAAAAAAGAACAATTATCAAGTAAGAAATATATTCACAATGTCTAGTCCATTAGTATTGGTAGATTTAAAGAAAACACTCCATTATTTATCCCACCTTGGTGAGTCCAAAGTTTTGTACCTGACTTACTTTCTTTCAAAACTAAGGAAAACTGTAACTACAACTATCTAGTCTTCAGCCCCATCAGAGACCTGAGAAGGATAAAATATTACCTAAGTAATCAGAAAATCCAGAGCAAGAAATTTCCAAAACTAAGAAGCAACAGAGACATCTGGCTGCCTGTGTGGTGATATTTTGTTTGTGCTCTAACAAATAAAGCTTTCCTGGAGATCAGAGTGTGGACCTAGCTATTAATTAACCATAGAGGCCAGGTGATGGTGGCACACACCTTTAATCCCAGCACTTGGGATCTCATACATTTGATCTCAGTATTTGCAAGGAGGAAGCAGGAAGTGATATGCCTGGGTGGAGAGAGGATGTGATAGGGCAGGGTGGAGACTGGAGCTTGGCCCTTTTGGTCTGAGGATTCCTAGAGTTAAGTCTCTCAGTGGCTGCTGCTCTGCTTCTCTGATCTTTCAGCTTTTACCCTGATATCTGACTCTGGGTTTTTATTATTAAGACCAATTAGGATTCAAGCTACAGCCTGGATAGTCACTCCAAGGTTCCTCTGCATTGGGGCATCCATCTTTAGCCTACAGGGCTAGAATACCTGACACACTTCTCTGTGTAGCAGGGATCTTAAAGGACGGTCCTACCTACCTTATCTTGGCAAAGTTTGGCAGTTACCTTCTTTCACACCCTGCTTGTCCAATCTGGAAAGCATTCTATCAGCAGTTGAAGAAAAGAAAGGGCAGTTTCTTTGACCTGTTGTTAACTTTGCTACAAATGAAAGCAAACTCCATATGAAGGTTCTTTTGAAGTAAATTGGTACTACCAGGAGAAGATACGTCTCATTGTCATGAAAAGCCCATGTCAGTTTTTATTTATTTATTTATTTATTTATTTATTTATTTATTTATTTATTTATATTTTATGTGCATTGGTGTTTTGCCATGAGTGTCCAGTCCCCTGGAACTGGAGTTACAGACAGTTGTGAGCTGCCATGTGGGTGCTGGGAATTGAACCCCAGGTCCTTTGAAAGAGCAGTCGGTACTCTTAACCACTGAACCATCTCTCCAGTCCCAGAAAAGCCTTGTGTTTTTTTTTTTTTTTTTGGTTTTTCGAGACAGGGTTTCTCTGTGTAGCCTTGTGTTTTTAAAACATTTTAGATGGCATAGTCTGTAGGTCTCTGAATTGTTTGAAGACCATCTATCTATTTAAAATATGTCTGTTTGACCTTGAAAACATACCTAACATGATTATAAGTTTGTTATAGATGACTAACTACTAACTTGTATTTCTTTATTATCCTAAATAGCTTTTAAGGATTAGAACCTTGCATTACATTTTTAAATGAGCTACATAGGTACAATACCTTAAATAAGAAATTGAAAGATATAATACAATATAACAAAAATAACCTTAAATTTGTATCAATATACAAAAATATCTTAAGTGTAGAAACATATATACAGCATAACAAAAATAACCTTAAATTTGTATCAATATACAAAAATATCTTAAACAAGAGTAGAAACATATATAGTATAACAAAAATAAATTTAAATTTGTATCAACATACAAAAATCCATACCAATGTAAAATATTTGAGATTAAGAGTTGCTTTTTTAGCTTGAACGTAGATTCAATAATCAACCCTTTTATCCTATCAATCTTATATCCTCCCTTTTTCTTTTCAGAACAAGATTCTAGAATCTAATCTCCTTTGTTTAGTTTCTTTTCTAACCATGACCAATAACAACATGTAAGCAACCACCCTAAACAATGACAAACATCCATCAAATGACCAAAACCCACCCACTCCACCTCTTGGGAATGTGGGCATTGTGTTCTTAAAATTACTTCCTGTTGTATAGGAGTGACTGCATCTTTAGAAGACCCTGAAAAAATTGAGATAAAGAGAAAGTCTTGGGAGAGCTGGCTGTGTCATCTGTTGCCCAGTCTCTGTGTGATAAGAAAATGCAGGGCTTATCTGAAGTCCTGGCTGGAGTAGTCTATGAGGCTGAACCATCTTAGTTAACTGCATTGAAATTGTACTGAGCACTTTGTAGTCCAACGCTGATCTTTGAGTGGTATTTGTCAACTTAGTGGTGTTATCACAATCCAGGTAGGTTCATCATTGTGGGGCCCAACATACTTTTGGGGACTTCAAAGGTCGCTTAGGGATGGTCATGGTTCAGTGCAGAAAATTTAAGCATTTTAAATGTCATATACAGCAGATCTTGGAAAGGTTTTAGGATCATAATTTCTTAAATACATCTGGGCTACACAAGCTTAATTTCTTATCTTTATTCCGTCTTCTTTTTTTGTTGTTTGTTTGTTTTTTGAGACAGGGTTTCTCTGTAGCTTTGACTGACCTGGAACTTGCTCTATAGACCAGGCTGGCCTTGAACTCACAGAGATCTGCCTACTTCTGCCTCCCAACTGCTGGGATCAAAGGCACACACCACTATTGTCTGGCCTCACGAGCTTAATTTCTAATTACCTGCTTCAGACTCAAGCCCAAAATCACATACAGGAAGCTAAATGAAGCCTAATTTTAGAATTAGTTAGTATTCTATATGACCATTAACATTACAACAGGAATATATATATATATATATATATATTATAAATTTTGAGATAATATTTACACCTTAAGAAAAGTTTTAAAGAGTCAAAATAAAACCAAAGGATTATGAGATTAGTGGCAATAGAATAGTCTCTTAATTTTGGTTTTCTTTTGTTCCGTATCAGGTGACTTTTCTGACATGAGACAGAGATTTTGGATTTTCCTCTAACAAGCATGTTTGGGTTTAGAGAAGGAGAGAGCCATGCTCCAACTCCGAAGCCAGCTTTAAATTTTAATTGACTTCAGATTACATAATAGATAGATAGATAGATAGATAGATAGATAGATAGATAAACAAACATTTGGGAAGACTTATAAAATATTATCCTGTTGGAAGCTCGCTATACCATTAGGCCAATTCACTCTTTTTCTTGGGACATTGTCTCTGGATGATTTGTCCTTCTTCATATATCTTATTTGTCCAGTGGTCTTCAGATTCTTTAGTTGGATCCTTTTATTCTCCTGGAAAGACAAAAGCAAAACCCTTCCCCAACCCTGACTTTGGGAGTTTCCCTTTTTTGGCAGATTATGTCTAATCAAATGAAAGACATTTGTTCATCTTATAAATTAATTTAGATGGAATGGCTATACAGTTGATTAACTATTACCTCTCCTAATAAAGAAGTCTCTCCTGTTTGAATCTAATCTTTATCAATCTTGATGGTATCTATAGCTTTTCTTCTCCTATGGAAACAAATGCAAAACTTCTTCCCCAACATAACACATTCTGGTTTCCATTTTGAGATCAGCACATCTTTAAAGTACACAGGCTGATTTAATTCAGCAGGTTTTTTTACTGTCCAATGTCTCTCTGCTGTTGTTCCTTTCTCATTAGCATTTTAAAAATTAAAGTTAATAAGGCATTATGCAATATATCTCTGGGGGTCTTTATTACCCCTTCCTGTTTAATGTGGTGATATATTGTGTACCCTAATAAAATTTGCCTGAAGATCGGAGCGCAAAGCCAGCCAAAGTTAGCTATAGAGGCCAGGCAGTGCTGGCACACACCTTTAATATAAACACTTAGGATCTCATGACTTTGATCCTAGTATTTGGGAGGCACACACACCTTTAATCCCAGCACTAGGGAGGTTGAGACAGGAAATGATATGGCTGGGTGGAGACAGGTATATAAGGCATGAGGAGACAGGAACTGGAGGCTTTTTTGGCTGGAGCCTTTCGGGTGAAGACTCAGAGGATTTCAGTCACAGGATTCATGGAGTTGGTGAGGTGAGCCAGGATGTGGGTTTTTTATTAGAAGACCATTTAGCAATTCATGTTACATCTAGCATCCAATTTTTGGGACATGAATTCACAAAAAAAGTCACAGGCTCAGGCCAGAGCTGCACATGGCTGGAATCTGCACCCTACCTGGGCCGGGATTCCCTACCCTGCTGGTAAGGTTTTGTTGCAGCCTCTCTGCAGCAAACTCCCCAGGCTCAGGCTCCAAACATGCTGGAATTAGCTGCTTTCCCATGTTCCCACATGAAGACTGCTGGCTCTTTGGCTTCTCCCCTCTCCTGGTGGGTTTTGACCTTCCTTGGGCCCCTCCTCAGGCTGCTGCCAAACCATCATCTGAATCGTCTTTGTCAGCAAATTTGGAGAGTCAATAGGATTTCTTAAAGGGAGGAATTAGTTAAAAGAAGGCTTTTTCCCACATTAAAAAATGGGAAACATTTTTACAATGGAGGGAGTTTGGTCTCTGTTTGATAATACAATTGATGGTCTGAAAATGGAACAATTAAATGAGAGGATAATGTTGATGGGACAGATGTAAAGTCAATTATAAATATTATTTGTTTGACCATTTCTGTTTTATTATTTAAAAAGTTGCTTAATATGAGTACCAAGATAAAAGTTTTAGAAAAACTTATTAAAACAGATCATAGAGATATTCAGACCCAGACAAAGGAATTTAAAGGAGAACCAACCTCAACATTGCATTATAAGGTTACAGAGAAACAGCCTAAGGCTTTCAAACAGCTATCCTTAATTTATTGAGTAACCTTACAGGAACTGCCAAACGATAGATATCCCCATGACTGGATATGAGCTGATTAGACTACTGTGCAAATGTTAGATTTGAGGAGATTCAAAGAAGCAGTAACGTAGTGGGTAGTTGTTCAGTCCATTAATAATAAATGTATAGCCAAATTTGATTTTATTGATAATAAATATGAATACTTAATGGATAGAACAATAACTCTCCTGGGTGAAGTTGTCACTACTCAGACACTTTATAAGGAAGAAAGATTATCATTAACTGATAAAATAAGGTCTATGGAATCATATGTTTCAGAAGAACATAAAAAGTTGTATGATTCCATGAGAAATCTGGAATCCCTTGCAAGAGAGGAGGTTCACTCCCTAGAACAGACCCTAGGTGCTTGTTTGCAAGCCCTAGAAGAAGCTCTCAGTAAAGATAACAAGGGACCTAATAAGTAGAAGGGCAAGACCATACAGGTTGTAACATCTCCAGATGGCTCTCATACAATGGCTTATCCTGTCATCATCCATGAGAGGGCAGCAGATGACAGACACCCTGAGCCTTACGTGAAATATACATTACAACCAATTTCAATGAGAGATTTTTTTTTAAACTATGAAGGAAGTGATAGACACATATGGAATACACTCAACATATGTAAGACAGATGTTAAACTCATGGTCTACCTCACATAGAATCATTCCAGATGACTGAAATCAGTTAATTTCAGCTGTTCTAGAATAGAGCCAACAGTTACAATGGAAAAGCTGGTTGAGAGAAGAGGCAAGAAAATTAGAGCAACAAGGTAAATTCAAAGGTTTTGAGATCTCCCAAGATCAGATTTTTGGTGAGGGACATTTCAGTGACAGGAATGTACAAGCCTCTTATGTTGACCATACAATATTCCTATGCCGTACAACAGCTCTAAATGCTTGGGAAAAAATTCTAGAACCAGGAAAACCAACTGAGGTATACACAAAGATATTTCAGGGACTACAAGAACCTTTCACTGATTTTTTTAGAAAGGCTGACCACAGCTATAATACAAACTGTGTCAGATAAAGAATTAAGACAAATATTAACTGAGTCCTTGGCATTTGACAATGCTAATACAGAATGCAAAAGAATACTTACACCATTGAAGGTCAGATCAGCTGCTTTGGAAGAATGGATTCATTATCTAACAGTGTTGAGTCTCTTAGCTACAGTAATGAGGCTTGGTTAGGAAAGGCAATTTCCAGAGGTGGAAGAAAGCCCCGTGGTAACAAATGTTTTAAATGTGGTACAGCAGGTTATATAAGTAAAAACTGTACATGGGGTGCTCCTAGAAGTAATACTCCTTCTAGAAATAGTCCAAACAGGAGACCCCAACCTTCTGGGTTATGTAGAAGATGTGGCAGAGGGCAACATTGGACCAATGAGTGCAAATCAATAATAGATTTACGAGGCAACCCTTTACCAGTGGGAAATGCCTCAGAGGCCCCCAAATTGAATGTGGTCCAAGCATTTCCAGGCACTATGGAGGAAATTCCTCTCCAGGACAATTAAATAAACCAATGCCTAATGTAAAGAATGATACTGCACTGGACAATAGAACAACTCTGACAGATGAATCAAAATTTCCAAAGAACTAGCCAGGCAGTGGTGGCACATGCCCTTAATCCCAGCACTTGGGAGGCAGAGCCAGGTGAATTTCTGTGAGTTCAAGGCCAGTATGGTCTACAGAGTGAGATCCAGGACAGGCACCAAAACTACACAGAGAAACCCTGTCACAAAACAAACAAACAAACAAACAAACAAATCCAAAGAACACAATAAAATGGATCTTTTGGCAGACTTCCACAACTGAACAAAGACCAAATTCAAATTAGAATTTGAATTAATGGCATTGTTCTGGAGGGCATGATAGACATGGGTGCAGATGTGACTATAATTACACCCAAATCATGGCATCTGAATTGGACTCTTCAAGAGGTAGTCATCCAGTTTCTAGGGATCGGAATCCTATCTCAGATAAAACAGAGTTCAAGATGGGTTGAATGCATAGGGCCAGAAGGACAGAGAGGAAGGCTGAAGCCATATGTAGCAAATGTAGCAGTGAATCTTTGGGGCCAAGATCTGTTACAACAGTGGAATACCCAGATTAAAATTCCTACACTCTCAGAAAAGGAATACAGATGTGTTTCTAGGAATAATATCATAACATACTATAAAAAAATAGCCACCAACCATTCAGGCTGTACACAAACAGAGCACAACTGCTGTTGAACTCTCAGAAGTACCAACAGCCTTACCTTTAAAATGGCTAACTAATAAACCTGTCTGGGTTGGACAATGGCCTTTGACAAAAGAGAAGCTACAAGCTTTAGAACAGCTGGTTAAAGAGCAGTTAAATGCTCAACACATTGGAGAATCTACCAGCACTTGGAATTCTCCTGTATTTGTTATTAAATAACATCTGATAATCGGAGAATGCTGACAGATCTGAGAGCTATTAATAAAGTAATTCAGCCCATGGGCTCCCTACAGACTGGGATGCCCCTGCCCTCTCTGCTACCCAAAGAATGGCCTATAATAGTTATTGACTTAAAATACTGTTTCTTTACCATATTCTTACAAGAAAATGATAGAGAAAAATTTGCTGTCACAGTACTTAATTATAACAATTCCCAGCCAGTCAAGAGATATCAATGGAAGGTCCTCCCACAGGAAATGTTAAACAGCCCTACCCTGTGCCAATATTTTGTGCAAAGACCATTGGAGATAATTCATGTGAATTTTCCACAGCCCATAATTTATCATTATATGGATGATATCTTATTAGCTGATCCAAAGTTAGGCACATAAGAAAACATGTTTGAAGTAAAAAAAAAAAAAAGTTTTGCCTCCCTGGGGACTGTAAATTGCTCCTGAAAAAATACAAATAGGAGATTCTTATAATTACTTAGGATATAAGATAGGGCTACAAAAAAAATCAGACCCCAAAAGATACAACTAAGGAAAGATCAATTGCAGGTTCTTAATGATTTTCAAAAATTGTTAGGAAGCATTTCCAATTTATTGGGTATCATGGGAATACCCCAAAGATGGACGACAAAATTTGGTTAATACTCTAAAAGGGGACAAAGAATTAAATAGTCCTAGAGAATTATCAGCCGAAGCTGAGAAGGAATCAGCTCTAGTAGAAAAGACAATTCAAGAAGCCCATGTGGACCATGTGAATCCAGAACTTAAATGGATTCTGGTCATACTCCCCTCCAGACATTCCCCACAGGTATTTTGATGTAGAGGGAAGATATTATATTGGAATGAATATTTCTACCATGTAAACCAAGTAAGAAGTTACGAAGTTGGCCGGGCGGTGGTGGCGCACGCCTTTAATCCCAGCACTTGGGAGGCAGAGGCAGGCGGATCTTTGTGAGTTCGAGGCCAGCCTGGTCTACAGCGTGAGATCCAGGAAAGGCGCAAAGCTGCACAGAGAAACCCTGTCTCGAAAAACCTAAAAAAAAAAAAAAAAAAAAAAAAAAAAAAAAGAAGTTAAGAAGTTAAAGATTTATATAAAAAAGATCTATGATTTCATTCAAAAAGGAAAATTAAGACTTTGCCAGTTGAGAGGAATGGGCCCAGCAGAAATTGTAGTACTTTTAACTAATGAGGAAATTTCCTCACTATGGAAAGATAATGGATACTGGCAGAGAGCCTGCAGTAACATTTTGGGATACATTAACAACTGTTATCCCAAAAGCAAAAGAATAGAATTCATAAAGAAGACTGAATGGGTCCTTCCTCACATTGTACAACAAAAGTCAATTTCTGGAGTCCTGACATTCTATACTGATGCGAATAAATCAGAGAAAGCAGGATATAAATCAGAAGACTTAAGTAAAGTGGTACAAAGTCCATACAACTCTGTACAAAAAGCAGAACTATATGCCATTCTTATGGTACTGATGGACTTCACAGAACCCCTCAATATAGTCACTGACTCTCAATACACAGAGAGAGTTGTTGTACATATTGAAACTGCTGAATTTATTCCTGATAATACAGAATTAGCGGGCTGGAGAGATGGCTCAGAGGTTAAGAGCACTGACAGCTCTTCCAGAGGTTCTGAGTTCAATTCCCAGCAACCACATGGTGGCTCACAACCACCAATAATGAGATCTGTTGCCCTCTTCTGGTGTGCAGACATGCATACAAACAGAACACTGTATACATAATAAATAAATCTTTAAAAATATAGAATTAACTTTATTATTCATACAATTGCAGGAAATTACCAGAAAGAGAGAACATCCTATATATATAATACATATCAGATCTCATACGGGTCTGCCAGGACCTCTAGCACAAGGTAATGATGAGATTGATCAGTTACTCATAGGTAACATGCTAGAAGCCTCAGAATTTCATAAGAAATGCCATGTAAACAGAGAAGGTTTGAAGAAGGGTTTCTCCATCACTTGGCAACAAGCCAAGGATATTGTAAAAAAAAAAATGTCCTACTTGTTCCTTCTATAACCAAACTCCATTACCTGCAGGGAGCAATCCAAAAGGTATACAAAGAAATGAAATTTGGCAGGTGGATGCGTTTCATTTTGCACAATTTGGAAGTATAAAGTATGTACACCACACCATTGACAGCTATTCAGGATTTCAGTGGGCAACTCCTATGAGTTCTGAAAAGGCTGACTCTGTGATTACACACCTATTAGAAGTTATGGCCATCATGGGAATACCTGTACAAATTAAGACAGACAATACCTCAGCATATGTCTCCAATAAAATGAGACAGCTTTTTGCTTATTACAATATAAAGCAGCAGGGTGGTGGTGGTGCACGCCTTTAATCCCAGCACTTGGGAGGCAGAGCCAAGAGGATCTCTGTGAGTTCGAGGCTAGCTTGGTCTACAGAGCGAGATCCAGGACAGGCATCAAAACTACACAGAGAAACTCTGTCTCAAACAAACAAACAAACAAACAAACAAACAAACAATATAAAGCATGTTATAGGTACACCACACAATCCCACAGGCCAAGCAGTCATAGAAAGATCCAATCAAACTTTAAAGGATATGCCAAATAAACAGCAACAGGTAACAATGACTCCTAGAAATAGATTGCATAATGCTTTATTAACCTTGAATTTTCTCAGTGCTGATGAGAAAGGAACAACAGCTGCAGAGAGACACTGGATGACAGACAAAACTCCTGAGCTAAATCAAGCAGTTCATTTCAAAGTTGTCTTGACCTCAGAATGGAAACCAGTGGAAGGGGTTTTGCTTTTGTTTCTGCAGGGGAAGAAAAGCTTTGGGTACCAACAAAATTAATAAAATTCAATTTGAACAGGAGAAAACCCTTGATGAGGAGAAGTAAAAGCTCATCCACCAATGTGACATCTCTAAAAGTAGTAAGAAAAATTTAACAAAAAAGGGTTGGGGTAGGGTTCTGTTTTTGTCTTTGTAGAATAATAGAAATACCCATCTTACAGAAATCATAAGGCCTTGGATATCCAGATCTCTACAGCAGAAAGAAAGAATCTATTGGTACCAATCTACATAAGGTAATATCTCACTGCCTAACATCTATATCTCTTTAATTCTAGAAAAGTTGTAGTTCTGATTCAATTATATACCAAGTTGGCTTTTGGGTTGGAATTGGCTCACTCCTTCTCTAAATCCAAGCATATTGCTAAAAGAGAGATTCTGTATCATATCAGAAGAGCCATCTGGTGTGTCACAGAAGAAAACCAATAAAAAGGGATCATTGTCTTCAAGATTTTAATTCTCTTCATGCTTATTCTTGATTTCTTGGAATCCTTTATTATATGTCATGTTATCTTTAAATCCAAGCCTCCTATTTTGATATTAATAATGTTCAAGTTTTTCACAGTAAAAAAATAAGTTTTTCCAATAGCAATCTCTGAAGTCTCCAGAAGGAAGACGGAGTCTCACAATGACAACTCTACCCAGTCCAGAGTGATGCCATGGTAATCATCATCATACTACACTTCTGACTAGAATCTCAGATAATCTTACCCATTACTCTGAGACTGACTGCAGAATCTACAGTTAGTCCAACTGAGACTTAATTATCTGAGCTTTCTTACAGAACCCCACAGAGATACCATTGCTCCCTGAACAGCAGGAACCAATTCTAAGAAAATGATGCCCTTTTCTCCCAAAGGTTTCACGTTTCTGAGGGTTATGGATAATGGTTATAGGGTTGGGAGTAGAAGAAAACTCGGTATTCCCCTTAAGAAAAGAAAACAAGGTGAATGGATAGGTATAGGATATTAAGGTAGATTATTGTATATACTAATAAATTAATTTAGTAAAATATCAGCCTTAGATAAATTGTGCTGTTATGGATTCTTGTAATATTGATACAAATGTAAGCTATTTTTATATTCTTATTCCAGATAATTTGTATATTGATACAAATGCAGAACCATATTTGTTGTAATGTACATATATTTCTGCTTTTATTTGAAATGTTTTGTATATTGATACAAATGTAATATTGTATTTGTCATACTGTATGTATGTTCTACCTCTGTTTAGGATACTTGGTATATTGATACATATTTAGAATTATTGTCATATTGCATATTACACTATACATTCCTACCTCTGCTTTAGCTATTTTGTGTATTGTCACAGTTTTGAAGTCATTGTCCTTTTACTGTATATTTGCTTACAGACTGTTTACCCTGTTTACATGAAGCCTTAGTCCTTAGGTTATTTAGGTAGATAAGACTTACAGATTTATAGTCACTTATGCTTGTCATCTCTATAGTTATGTTAGTTAGGTTCTCCAGACTTACAGAAACATATGTCAGATGCATAGGTTGTCTCCAAACACTTCATAGACCTAGAAAATATAGCATTTAAATGTTTTGATAACTTGGAATTCTGTTGATGTGAGACATGATTGCTCCTGGTAGCACCAATATGATCCCAAGAGAATGTTGGACTTCTGAGACATTTCTGTTTGGAAGTTTGTCTTCTTCTTGGCACAAGATGGCCTACTGGGCAAAGAACTGCCCTTGCCTCAACTGCTGATAGTAAAATGGTCTGTCAGATACTCTAGGCCTGTAGCCAATTTGAATGCACCAGCGATGCTGAGAAACTTTAGGTGACTGTCCAGGTTGCCAGCTGTCTCTATCTACTCTCACAAGACTCCCAAAAGTTGCTTGCATCCTTCTCCCATTTTTCAGGTATTATTATATTCCTTCTCAGGTCTTTGATGGAATGAAGACTAACAGATATAGTTACAATCTTCTTGTATCTTAGCTAGAACATATTAAGTATTAGATTTAGGTTCTTTAGGATAGGACACTTTTTGGAATGATCTTTGTAACATGCCAATTACCTATGCTCCAGACTTCTCTGGATTTTAGTATTTTAGTATGTGTCTCTTGTTTGATATTGTTTGTGTTGGTTGAAGTTCCATCTTGTCTAGGTCATTATCCCTTATTCCTGCTGGACAATATTTGATAATCATTCCTATTGTATGTAGTTTTGTATTAGGTTAGAACTTTCTTATTTATACAAAAGGGGGAGATGTAGTGGGTTCCTAGAAATGATGTTTTTTCAAGGAATAATCCCAACAGAATGCCCCTCCCTTCTGGATTATGCAGAAGGTGTGGCAAAGGCAAACACTGGACTAAAGAATGTAGATCAACAAGGGAAGACAAGGTAATCTCTTGCTTTTGCCATCGGGGAAACACCCTGAGGCAAATCTTTTAAAGTGTGATTAGATCTTTCTATAACTTTGTCCTGTAGGATTATGTGGTGTATCTATAATATGCTTTATATTATAATATCCAAAAAACTGTTTCATTTTACTAGAGACATGTGCTGGAGCATTGTCATCCTTAAATTGTACAGGTATTCCCATGATGCCTATAACTTATAATAAATGTGTAATTACAGAATCAGCCTTCTTAGAACTCAAAGCAGTTGCCCATTGAAATCCTGAATAAGTATGTATGGTATGGTACATATACTTTAATTTTCCAAACTCTGTAAAATGAAACACATTTATTTTCAAATTTTACATTTTTGAGTACACTTTGGGTTACTTCCTGCAGATAGTGGAGTTTAGTTATATAAGACCAAGTAGGACATTTCCTTATAATTTCCTTGGCTTGTTGCCACGTGATACAGAAATCTTTCTTCAAACCTTTACTATTAATGTAGTGGGTTTTTTTAATGAAATTCTAAGGCTTCTAGTATATTTCCTATCAATAGCTTATCAATTTTATCATTACTTTGTTCTAGAGGGCCTGGTAGACCCATATGGGATCTGATACAGGTTATAAACAATGGTTGGTTTCTATTTCTGATTATTTCTTGTAATTGAATAAATAACAAAGTTAATTCTGAATCATCTGGGATAAGTTCAGCAGTTTCAATATGTAAAACAACTCTTTCTGCATATTGAGAGTCAGTAACTATATTAAGAGGTTCTGGAAAATCTAATAATACCATGAGAAGAACATATAATTCTGATTTTTGAATTGAAAGGATTTTGAGCCACTTTATTTATTTTTCCTGACCTATAACTTGCCTTTCCTGATTTATTTGTATCAGTATAGAAGGTTGTGGCTCCAGAAATTGGTATTCCCTGTACAATGTAAGGAATAATCCAATTAGTTCCCTTTATAAACTGAAATCTCTTGCTTTTGGGATATTTGTTACTTATCCCTCCCAAAATAATTACTGCAAGCTCTTTGCCAGTGTTTATTTTCTGTACATAATGAGGGAATTTTTAGCATTAATAAAAAGGTACCACAATTTCTGCTGGGTCTATTCCTGCTAATTGACAAATATCAATTTTCCTCTCAGAATCAATTTAAAAACCTTTTCTACATAGGTCTTTAATTTTTTACACTGTTTGTATGGTAAAAATATCCATTCTAAGATATTATCTTTTCTCTGCATAAGAATTCCTGTAGGAGAATGAGCAGCAGGTAGAAGGACTAGGAGTCAACCAGGCTCTGGATCCAAGCCATCCACATGTGCATCCTGTAATTTCCCTTCTACCAAAGCCAGTTCTCTCTCTGCCTCAGCTGATGATTTTCTTGGACTATTTAAGTGCTAATCACATTGTAAGGTTTGAAATAAATTACTTAGTTGTTTGAAATAAGTTACTTACTTTTTTTTTGAGACAGAGTTTCTCTGTATAGCTTTGGAGCCTGTTCTGGAACTCCATCTGTATACCAGGCTGGCCTCAAACTCACAGAGATCCACCTGCCTCTGCCTTCCAAGTGCTGGGATTAAAGGTGTGTGCCACCACTGCCCAGCAAATTACTTAGTTCTTGAGTTGTCAATCCAATTGTGGGCCATAGCCAGTTAATATCTTCCAGCAATTTTGAAAATCATTAAGAATTTGTAATTGGCCAGGCAGCAGTGGTGTACGCCTTTAATCCCAGCACTTGGAAGGCAGAGCCAGGCGGATCTCTGTAAGTTCAAGGCCAGCCTGATCTACAGAGCGAGATCCAGGACAGGCACCAAAACTACACAAAGAAACCCTGTCTGGAAAACCACCCCCCAAAAGAAGAATTTATAATTGATCTCTCCTGATGTGTACTTTTTGTGGTTGAATTTTTGTAAACCTATTTTATATCCTAGGTAATTAACAGAATCTCCTTTTTGTATTTTTTTCAGGAGCAATTTATAGTCCCCAGCAAGGCAAATTTTTCTTTACCTCTTCAAACATTTTCCTAAGGTATCTGAGTCTGAATCAGCTATTAGATCTCATCCATATAAAGGTAAATTATAGATTGAGGAAACTGATTACAAATTATTTCCAATCACTGCTGTACAAACTATTGACACAGGTGGGGCTGCTTAACATCCCTTGTGAAAGAATTTTCCACTGATACCTTTTAACAGGCTGAGAATTACTGTAAGTAGGCACTGCGAAGGCAAAATTTTCCCTATCCTGTTCTTGTAACAGTATAGTAAAAAAGCAGTCCTTTAAATCAATCACTGTAATAGACCATCCTTTAGGTAATAAAGAAGACAAAGGAATCCCAGGCCATAAGGAGCCCACTGGCTGAATCTCCTCATTTATGGCTCTTAGATCTGTTACCATTCTCCATTTTCCAGATTTCTTTTTAATAAAAAATTTAGGAGAATTCCAAGGACTGGTTGATTCTTCAATATGTTGAGCATCCAGCTGCTCCTGTATCAGCTGTTCTAGTGCCTGTAATTCTTCTGATGTCAAAGGCCTTTCTTCCACGTGCACTGGTTTATCAGTTGACCATTTTAAAGGTAGGGCTGTCAGGACCCTTGAAAGACCAACAGCTGTTGTGTCCAGCTTAAGTACAACCTGAATGGTTTGAGATTGTTCTTAATAATACCTTTTAATATTTCTCTCAGAAGCATTCTTTATTTTATGATTTGTGTAGATGAACAGTCTTATTAAAGAAGAAACACAGAGCCACTTGCAGAGTTAAAAGCCCAAGAGGTCAGAGCAATAGCTAAGAGCTAAAAACCCTTTCTTACCCTTCACTGCTGCTGCTGTCCTTCCCCTCAGCAAGAGACCTACTTCCTGTGTGTCTGTCTTTTTATTGACTTTCTATTCTGCCTTCTCATTGGTTGTAAACCCAACCACATGACCTCCTTGTCACTGCCTGTCTGTACAGACCTCCAGGTCTTCTATGGTTGGTATTGAGATTAAAGGCGTGTGTCTCCATGCTGGCTGTATCCTTGAACTCGCAGAGACTCGCCTAGCTCTGCCTCCCAAGGGCTGGGATTAAAGGCATGCACCACCACCGCCCAGCTCCTGCTATGGCTTGTTATTAGCTCTGACCCCCAGGCAACTTTATTTATTAACATACAAATAAAATCACATTTCAGTACAAATAAAATATCACCATATTTCCCCTTTTCTAAATTTGTCTCTGAGATTGAAGGAATATTAATCTGTTTTCCATTGCTACAATAAATCATGTCCCCATAAATTCATTGCTATGTTAACCACATATGGTTTTGATTTTCCTATCTGTCAACCTATACACGCAACTCATCTTGCACTTTGTTTTACCTAAGATAGAGTTTCAATTCCTAGAAGATGAACATTTACCTCCTGAAAAGGCCAATCTAGATACCAAGATTTTGGTGAAATTATTGTTGCAACTGCACCTGTGTCTACTAAACCCTCAATTTTAATGTCATTTATATGTATTTTTAGCTTTGATCTCTGATCATTTATAGAAGTTTGCCAAAAGACTTGCTTTCTGGTCTCTCCTGAACTTTCTGCTGTACCTATACAAGTTGTTCTGTCATTGGCCACATCCAGAGCAGTGTGGGTTTTTTGTTTCTGTTTTTGTTTTTCTTGGTTTTCCAAGATAAGGTTTCTCTGTGTAGCTTTGAAGCCTATCCTGGAACTCACTCTGTAGACCAGGCCTACCTCTACCTCCCAAGTTCTGGGATTAAAGGCATGTGCCACTACCACCTGACAAGCAGTGTGGTTTTTAACAACAGGCATTATCTTTTAATTGCTCTGTGTATGAGTTTCTCTGATGATTACAGGGAATGATGAGCCAAATTTGATATTGGGGCCTGCAGGAGGCCCCTCAGGGCATTTCCCGATGGCAAAGGGTTACCTTGCCTGTCCCTTGTTGATCTGCATTCATTTTTTTTTTTTAGTCCACTGCCAGCCTTTGCCATACCTTCTACATACTCTAGAAGGCTGGGGCCTTATGTTTAAATTATCTCTAGAAAAACCATTGTTTTTAGGAACATTTTGCCTACAATACCTTTTCAAATGACCTTGTTTGCCACAATTAAAACATCTGATATTTTGATTTTTCTTAAAACTTTTAGAAATTACTTCTCCTATCAAGGCAGCATCATAAACATGAGATCCAATATCAGCTGTATTTCTATTTCCATTCATCTATTGGTGCTGATCTTGCCTTTAAAGGCCTAATCACCCTTTTGCATTCTGAATTAGCATTTTCAAAAGCCAAAGATTGAATTAATATTTGTCTAACTTTTGTATCTCATATCATTCTATTTACAGCTGAAGTCAATTTTTGTAAAAAAAAAAAAAATCAGTGAAGACTTCTTTGGGGCCTTGTATAATTTTAATAAATGATTCAGTCCTCTTTGCTGATTCTTCAAACCTGTCCCAAGCATTCAAAATTTCTATACAACA
Source organism: Peromyscus californicus insignis (assembly GCF_007827085.1). Classification (NCBI taxonomy): domain Eukaryota; kingdom Metazoa; phylum Chordata; class Mammalia; order Rodentia; family Cricetidae; genus Peromyscus; species Peromyscus californicus. Next base: position 1,406,503 of record NW_026294551.1, on the reverse strand, counting down.
GAGTGCCAAGGTGTGAGCATAAAATCTAGTCTGTCTTTGCAAATCAGCATACTTTACCAAGGGACTGATCTTGGAAAATTTTCCATACCTATAGCTCTACCTCATTGTTCTACAGACCCAGTTTCCTCTTTCCACCATGTTTTCTGTTGTAACTGAGGACCAGCTTCCAATACTGCTGTAGCTAAGTCTTTCAGTCTTGTGGAATAATTCTGTTCTGAGTTGTCCATGAATGTAACATCTGCTTCACATAGGTTGAATGCATACCATATGAAATGACTGCTTCTTTAAATCTCTTCAAATCTAAAACTCCTACAGGATCCCAGTGAACTTCTGCATAGCCTTGGGATGCCTATCATCTGGTGGTCATTCTTGTATGGTAACTGGATAAACTAAAGTTGGTTTTCTAATAACCTTGGACCACTCCTCTTCAATTTCATAATGCAGTGGTGAAGTAGGTTCTCTGTCTGTGTCTGAATATATTTTTTTGTTTTCATTAATAGGTCTTTCTAAGGCTTGTATCTTAACAGTCAAATATTCATTATTTTCATTAAGAAGTCTTTCTAAAGTTGCATCTTATCAATAGTAAGTCTAAGGCTTGTATTTTACCAGCCAAAATTTTCATATTTGGCACAATTATCAGACCATTTTTAAGGATAAAATATGAATTACCAAGCTGATAGTAATCAAAATCAGTATTCTGTCAATCCCAGGTAAAGTGTTTTATCCCCTCATTCCTTTTTTCCATGTGCAAGCCATCCATAGCCGCACTAAACAGGGTCCTAACTCCCTGCACTGTGACAGTTCCGATTCTTAATAAAAGAAAGATTTGTTCCTCTCTTCTTTTTTAAAACCTAATGGCAGGGCTGTGCAGGAGGTGGGGAGTCAACTGTAGTGTCAGCACTGTGGGGGGGAGTGTGGGGTGCCCAGGCAGCCAGACTAGCACAGCCAGCACTGGGGTCACAGCAGGCTGTTCTTGCGCTGCACAGGTCAGGTTAAGGACACCTGTAGCTGTTTGTGTAGCCAGGGGCTGAGGGTGTGCATCAGTGACAGCAGCAGTGGAAGCCAGAGCAGGTGAGAGCAAGTGTCAAAATGGCTGAACTGTCCTGGGTTGGCATCCTGGTGAGGGGTCCAGGGAGGACCTGCATGGCTGGAAGTGAAGGCATGGGCCAGCTGTGGGCGGGGCAGGCAGCAGCTGGAGGCTGATACAGAAAGACTGCAAAGGAAAAGCTGGGGACTCGCACAGGCCTGTGGGGAGGGAGACTAAGTTGGCTGCGACAGCAGTAACAGACAGGTGGTGGGTTTACTGCCTTGATGTGGTTTAATAATGCCATGAGTTGGATGCCAGAGGTATCGTTTACCTAAATTGTGTTAGTATTCATAAAAAAAAAAAAACCCTGATAAATCCAAGAAACCGCAGAGGGGTGATTGTCTGACCCCACTCTCCATATTTTCCTGATCCAAAAGCCCCAGAAATTCCCTTCAGTCCCTCCTTCTTTCTTCCTGTCCCTCTCTGTCTCTGACTTCCTCAGTCCTCCAATAACTCTATGGCTAATCCCGGTCAGCCAATCACTGACTCTATCCTTGATTCAAGGTGTCTTTATTGGCACCATGGAGTGGCAGTGCAAACAATTCTCCCGCAACAGGTAAAAGGTGATAGGTAGCATTGTGAGGCTCTGGTTCTATTCCAAGCTCATGTGCACTCATGTGCACACAAATATACACTTACCTGGGGAGATGTGTCAGTAGGTAGATGTCTTTGTCTTGCCAGCCAGCTCCCAAATCACAACAACAGAGACTTATTATTAATTATAAAAGCTCAGTCAATAGATTAGGCTTGTTTCTAACTAGCTCTTATAACTTAAATTTAACCCATATCTTTTTTTTGGGGGGGGTTTAATTCTTTTTATTGAAGAAAAGAAAAGGAGAGAAAAAATAGATTCCCCACCCCGCCTCTTTCCAGAGTGGTCTCAGTCCAGCCCCTGGGTCTCTGGGTCAGGACCATGCTCTCTGCCTGGGTCTGGGAGGGGCCCAGGGTCCTGTAACCCATATCTTTTAATGTAGGTTCTTTTACATGGCTCAGTTACCTTTACTTTGTAATGCCTATGCTGCTTTCTCTGGGTCTGCCTGGTGACTCCCCCCTTCTTCTTCCCAGTGTCTTGTATGTCTGAAAATTCTGCCTAGTTATTCAGCTGTTCAGCTTTCTATTAAACCAATCAGAATGACACATCTTCACAGTGTACAAAAAGATTATTCCACAACATTTCCACCTTTTTGTCTAAATAAAAAGGAGTGGGTTTAATTCTAGCACAGTAAAGCTATATATAATAAGAACAATTATCAGTTAAGAATTACATTCAAAATGCTTAGTCCATTTATATTTGGCAATTTTGGAGAAAATACTTTATTTTTTATCTTATCTTGGTAAGTTCAAAGTTCTATACCTAATTTATCTTCTATCATAACTAAGAAAAACTATGAATATCTAGTCTTCAACTCCATCAAAGATCCCAGAAGGCTAATATTACCTTAGTAAACAGAAAATGCAGAGCAAGCAACTTCCAAAACTAAAAGAAACAATAGAAACAGCTGGTTGCCTGGACAACCACCCCAAGGTTCCTCTGCAACATTGGGGCATCCATTTTCAGTCTACAAGCCTAGCATATCTGATAGATTTTTTTTTTGAGACAGGGTTTCTCTGTGTAGCTTTGGAGCCTATCCTGGAATTCATTCTGTAGACCAGGCTGGCCTGGAACTCACAAAGATCCACCTGCCTCTGCCTCCTCAGTGCTGGGATTAAAGGCATGTATCACCACCCCTGGCTTCCTGATAGACTTTTTTGTGAAGCAGGAATTTTTGAAGGACTGTCCTACCCTGTCTTGACAAAGTTTGGCACTCACTTTTCTTTGTGTCCTGCTGGTCAGATTGGACAGCATACTGTCAGCATTGAGACAAGGGCAGTTTCTTGCCTAGTGGGTAGCTTTTACCATAAAGAAGGCAAACTCAATATGGAGGTTCTTTGATGCCTATCATCCTTGTTTGAAGTAAATTGGTGATGCCAGAAGCAGATGTGCCTAGCTGTCATGAAAAACCTTGTATTATTGAAACATTTTAAATGTCATTTTCTGTTGTAACATGAGACTTAAAAGGTCTTATTAAATGAAAAACCCAGAGCCAGATTTTGGGGTGAAAAGCTGAGAGATCAGAAAAGCAGAACATTCTTACCCGCTTGGAGATCCTCTGTCAAAGAGACCTACTTCCTGTATACCCACACCTATATGCCTTTCTGTTCTGCCATCTCATTTCCTTTCCACCCAGCTACATCACTTCCTCTTCCAGTCCAGCTCTGTCACTTCCTGTCTGTCTGTACAGACCTCCAGACCTTTATGGTTAACTAGTGTTAGAATTTAAGGCATGTGCCGGGCGGTGGTGGCGCACGCCTTTAATCCCAGCACTCGGGAGGCAGAGCCAGGTGGATCTCTATGAGTTCGAGGCCAGCCTGGTCTCCAAAGCGAGTACCAGGAAAGGCGCAAAGATACACAGAGAAACCCTGTCTCGAAAAACCAAAAAAAAAAAAAAAAAAAAAAAAAAAAAAAAAAAAAAAAAGAATTTAAGGCATGTGCCACCACCCGTATTTCTGTTCCCAGTGTGGTCTTGAACTCACAGAGATCCAGACAGATCCCTGCCTCCCAGTGATAGGATTAAAGGCGTGTGCTACCATTGCCTGATTTCTATGTTTAATATAATGGCTGGCTTTTTCCTCTGATCCTCAGATAAACTTAATTGGGGGGGGAACACAGATAAAATATCACCATATTCTGTAGGTCTTTGGAGTGCTTGAATATGATCTATCTATCTAAAAATATATCTCTGTATGACCCTGAAAACATACCTAACATGACTACTATAAGTTTGATATTACAGATGACTATTAACCTAAATAGCTTTCAAAGACTAAAATATTACATAACATTTTAAAATTATCTGCATAGTTACAAGGCCTTAAGCAAGAAAAATATATATATATATATATATATATATATATACACAGTATAACAAAAATAACCTTAAATTTGTATCAATATACAAAAATCCATACCAATGCAAAATATTTAAGACTAGTGGTTGTTTAAAAGTAGACTCAGAGCTGGAGGGATGGCTCAGAGATTAAGAGCACTGGCTGCTCTTCCAGAGGTTCTGAGTTTAATTCCCAGCAACCACATGGTTAAAAAAAGATTACCCTACAACATGTGTCACTATGTAAAGTGCTTGCCTTTCTGAGTTTGATCCCTAGAACCCATGTAAAAAAAAAAACCAATGTAGTGCCACAAGCTCGTAATCCCAGTTATGGGGAAGCAGACAACAAGGTGTGGTAGTTTGAGTGCAATTGGCCCCCATAATGTCATAGGGAGTGGTACTATCAGGAAGTATGGCTTTGTTGGAATGAATATGGCCTTTTTGGAAGAAGTATGTCACTGTGAGGGTGGGCTTTGAAGTTTCCTATGCTCAGGACACTGCCCAGTGTCTCAGTCACTTCTGTTTGCCTGTAAGATGTGGAATTCAGTTACTACCCCAGCACCATACCTGCATACATGTTGCCATGCTCCCCACTGTGATGATAATGGACTGAACTTCTGAACTGTATTGAGCCACTACAATTAAATGTTTTTTATTATAAGAGGTGTCATGGTCATGGTGTCTCTTCACAGCAATAAAAACCCAAACTAAGACAAAAGTTGGTACCACAAACTGGGGTATTACTGTGATAGGCCAGACCATGTTTTTGTTTGGAGGAATGTGGACCTTGGTACTTTGGGTTATGAAAGCAGTGGAATGCTTTAAACATTGCATAATGGGCCATACTAATAGAATCATTGAAAACAGAAGTGCTAAGAGTTATTTGAACTATTGGGAGGGGACTGCCTCAAGAGGTTTCGGAGTAGGATAATTTTAGTAGGTTGCAAAATATCTTGTTATATTTTGGTGAAGAAAGTGGCTGCCTTTTGTCCTTGTCCAAAGAGTCTGCCTAAGCCTATAGTGAAGAGTTTTGGATTAATTCTGTTGGCAGAAGAAATCTCACAACAGCCTAGTACAGACTCTGTCATGTGGATATTAGTGGTAACTCTAATGAAGATTTTTAATGAAAAGGAGCAAGCTGAGCAAGGAGAAAAAAAGGAGCACCAGACATTGGAATGAAGCTAAATTCTGTGTTTAAGGAGATAAATAGATTAAGAAATGGAATAAAGGGAGTGGTGGCCTCGGGGCAAGATCCCACCCAGCTAAATTTCCAACCTTTGAAAAGGAACTAAAGACAAGCTTAGAGCCAGTGTGGTGGTGCACACCTTTAATCCCACCCAGCACTGGGGAGGCAGAGGCAGGAGGATCTCTGAGTTTGATACTAGCCTAGTCTATAGAACAAGTTTCAGGACAGCTAAGATTAGGCAGTAAAGGACAGAAATCTGGTGAAGATGTAATTGAACAAGAAGGCCATGTTCCAGTCCCAGCAAGCAGCAGAACTTGGCAGCTTCAGCCACATGGTTCTGGCTTTAGAGTTAAGGATAGAAGAAACAGGTTATGGAATTTGCCTCCATGCCTAAAGAAAGTCAATCCCTGAAGATAGGCATGTGTCAGTTGTGTCCCTGAATATAGTAGTGAGGTCATTGCATGAAGTTGTGAAGTTAAACCTAGATTGCCTTGGAGAACCCAAGATGTTAGAGATGCCAGAGTTATGGGACACTGGGGAGCTGCTAACAGGGAGTGCAACCAGCCCAAGAGAAAGAAGTATGTAGGTGGAGTTTTCTGTCTAGACTACCAATCAGCTCTTTCCCATCAGCTGCTCCCCAAATAACCACACAGAGACTTGCTATTAATTATAAATGCTCAAGTGATAGCTTAGGCTTGTCTCTAGACAGCTCTTACAACTTAAATTAACCCATTTGATTTAATCCATACGCTGCTGTCTCTAGGCTTGTTTACCTCATCTGTGAGCTTCTCCTGTTGCTTCTTTCACATCTGGCTCAAGACTCCTCCAGTTCCATCCTCCTTCTTCCTAGTGTTCTCTCTGCCCTAAAAATCCTGCCTAGCTACTGGCCAGTCAGCTTTTTATTAACAATGAGAGCAACACATCTTCACAGTATACAGAAGGGTTATTCCACAGCAGAAGTGTGTTGCCGTTAACAAAACTGAAAGAAGTTGGAAATGTGAAGAGCATTTTGACATCAGACATGGAGATGCAGAATTTGGAGTTTTCCCAGCTGGTTTTTGGTCTTGCTTTGGTCCAGTATTTCCTCACTATGATCCCTTCCCTATGTTTTAGAATGGTAATGTATATCCTGTGCCATTATATGTTGGAAGTATGTGATCTGTTTTTTTTATTTTGATTTTATAGGGATTACAGTTAAGAGACTGCATGAATCTCACTCAGAAAAGACTTTCAACTTGGGACTTTAAAATATTATTGAGACTGTGATAGACTATGGGGACTTTTGAAGTTGAACTAAATGCATTTTGCATTATGATATTGTTATAAGCTCACTGGGGCCAGGGAGTGGAATGTGGTAGTTTGAATGTAACCAGCCTCCATAATCTCATAGGGAGTGGCACTATTAGGAGATGTGGCTTTGTTGGAGTAGGTATGGCCTTGTTGGAGGAAGTGTGTCACTGTGGGGGTGGGATTTGAGGTTTCCTATACTCAGTATACCACTCAGTGCCTCAGTAAACTTCCTGTTGCCTGCAAGATGTAGGACTCTCAGCTGCTACTCCAGCACCACATCTGCATGCATGTCGCCGTGCTTCCCCACCATGATGATAATGGACTGAACCTCTGAACTGTAAGTGAGCCACCCCAATTAAATGCGGGTTTTTTTTTGTTTTTTTTTTTTTTTTGGTAAGAGTTGCTGTGGTCATGGTGTTTCTTCACAGCAATAAAAGCTCTAACTAACATACCTGGGTTAGCTGGGTAACTAGCCTAGCTGAATTGGTGAGCTCCTGTTCCCTATGAGAGACTGTGTCTCAAAACACAAGGTGAGTGGCTCCTGAGGAAATATACCCAAGGTTGACCTCTGGCATCTACATGTCTACATATACGCATATGTACCTACGAATACAAGAGCATGCATACATATATACATGTGAGCACACAAATACAAATCATATGATAAATACAAGAATCATTACCATTTTATATTTCACCTTTCCTGTTTTTACATTAATTAATCATCAATTAATTTGTGTGCACATGTGCATGTATGCACGCAAGTGCCCATGTGCCTCTGCACACATCTGAAAGTGTCAGTGATGCCTTGCAGGGGCTGATCCTCTCCTCTCACCGTGTGGGTTCTAGGGATAGCACTCAGGCCTTCAGGCTTGGTGGCAAGTGAGCCATCTCACTTTCCAAGTTACATTGAGGATCTTCAGCTTTCCCCACGACTACCGCTTTCTATCTGTGTCCTGAACAACAACCAACACCCCTTGGCCTTACTGTGACTAGCCAGCTATGGCTTTTCCCCAGCAAATTTGAACCCAGACCCTAACACTGAGACCCTGGTGTGACCCTGAGCCAAAATTCCATAATCTCTCACAGAGGTCCCATCCCTAAACACCTCCCTGGATCAACCAAGTAATTCATCCCTTTTCTCTTGAGTCCTCTGATGGATGAGCTCACACTCTAGGTCCCATAAAACTGTGCTACACATACTTGGTGTTTGTGATCTCAAGCCACTCCATCTCATTAGAATGTGGGGCACTCCTGTGTGCCCTACTCTGTTGTGACCACCAAAAGGAATATTGACAACATTCAACCATCATTGCTAGGAGACACACATACACATAACTCAGCAGGCTGTCAACCATGGATTCTATTCTTCTTTACCAGAGGTGGACCCAGTCCCAGGTGCTGGAAGGACGTGGCACTGCCGTAGGGGCCGTAGCCAGAGGCTCTCTGTACTGCGGCGCCCCCTGCTGTCTGTGTGCCTGCTTCCCCGGGAGCTGAGCCTGAGCTGTGAAGTTCTGGGTGCATCAGTTGCTACTCCAATTTTTCTCCACTCCGCTCATCGGCATGACCATTGAGTGAAGTTTGTTTTCAAATAGTCTTTGAATAACGGGAAGGGACCAATTAGCAGCTCCTCACTCAGCACTGCTGACCTCCCGTCCCTGATTCAACACGCCTGTGTCCCTCCTCTGATCTCAGTGCCTGCCCGGTGACCAGGCAGGTACAGAAGCCTAGGCAATATTCTTAAAAAACGTGGTGGTGGTGGCGCACGCCTTTAATCCCAGCACTCGGGAGGCAGAGGCCGGCGGATCTCTGTGAGTTCGAGGCCAGCCTGGGCTACCAAGTGAGTTCCAGGAAAGGCGCAAAGCTACACAGAGAAACCCTGTCTCGAAAAACCAAAAAAAAAAAAAAAAAAGTAAAAAACGTGGTGTGAGATGCCAGTCCCAGTATACGCAACCTTGTTTTCTTGGTGACTTGTGTGTGCCAATTAAATGTGGTACCGCTGAGCTATATCCCCAGTACATTCAAAATTTAACTTTCACGTGTAATATTTCAGTTTTCGTGATTACATACCAATTATATGCCCATCGTGTCTATTATCGATAATTCGTAAAATAAAATGAAGAGAAAAAATATTTTACCGATTTCTTGCGTCTCAGAGACAATTATAGAAGGACAAATGCTATGATTTCTTCCCAGTCTCCTCTTCTGTAAAGCTTTGGACTATCCTACAAGCCTAACTGCCTCCATCATCAGGAGTTCTGCCTCAAGATAATCACAACTGGGTTAACTGACTGTCTACCTTCTCTCACAGAAGGAGGGGTAGGGAGGGTCATGGAACCCTCACCTGAGTGTCCAATCCTCCCCACAACCAGTTGTGCGCAGCTCTGCCCCAGTTACAAGGGGCCTGGTGTAATCTTAGGACCAGGGAAAGGGGGCTCCATCTAAGCAGTCCTGGGAAAGCCATCATCCCTGCTGGGCACAGACCTCCCAGTGTGGTTGCTTTAAGGCCAGGCCCCCTGCACTTCTGTTGGGAGTCCCTCAACTACGGCACTGTAAGCTTAGTAATCTCATTGGCTCCCCCTGGTGAACTTTGGTGGAATCACACCTCTGTTTGTCAACTAGGACCTTAGGAGGGTAGGTGTTGTAGATGACTCCCCAGGGAAGGAATTTTAACAACGCCAGTTAACCAGCCATCCTGGCAGTGTGCACAGCCTTGTGCGGCCATTATCATCTGTCCCACTTCCCTTCAGAGACAGAGATTGGGCTGAGTCCACGTGGAGGGTCCCAGCTCCAACTCAGTCATCGTCAAGTTCTGAGTTGTGAATCACTCTGTCATTAGCTGGGTCTAAATACACCCTTTTGGACCTGCCTCTCTTACCCTGCAGTGGAAGAGGTGTAGGGTTTCTAGAATGCTCAAAAGACTAGTTCACAGGTGAGAAGAGGTCACCAAAGACCATAGACATGTCCTTGCAAACTTCCAGGGCACCCCTTCCGCAGGACCAATGCTTGTGGCTATCTTGCTATCTTGGGGTCTAATAGCACCTACTTACAAGTTTCCCTGCCTAATCTCACTGTGCCAGCTGGAGTCCCAGTTGCTCATCTCTGGGCTCTACCCCTGCTCCCAAAGTGTATAAACCACCTTTAGACTTCCTTTACTGTACTCCACTGCAGCTAACCAGACCATCAGGGACTCAAGTCTGAGATGATTACAGTCTCTTCCCAGAATATCTGAGCTGCATGACTGACTGGATCAAAGTAGAAAATTACTGGTTAGAAAAGTCTGTAATCATAACCAAAAACCAGACAAGAAGAGTTCATGGCCAGTAACCATGAGAAACAGCAAGATTTTATAGTGGCCTACTCTCTGAATTAGAAACAAAATGTCCAAGGAGCCCTGGAAGACTTTGTAGCCTCTGTCTCTCTGTCTCTCTCTGTCTCTGTCTCTCTCTCTGTCATCACACACACACACACACACACACACACACACACACACACACACACATCAGAGAAGGGCCAGCTATGTAGGTGGAGCTTTAGGATCTCCCAATAACAATTCTCCTTCCTTTCCAACTATGTTTGCAAGAGCAACTGGAAGCTAAGTAAGTAAGCCAGCAGGACTCAACCAGCAAAGACACAACATAGGAATGTATGTGAAAAGGCACATGATTCTCTCATTGTGTATCCTAAAGAATCCAAAAGTAGAGCCAGGGAGATGGCTCGGTGGATAGTGTCCTTGTGCAAATATGACCTCAGTTTGGATTCCCAGCATCCATGTCAGGAGACAGCACACATCAATGACTTGAATTCTGGAGAGGCAAAGACAGGGAGAACCTGAGGGCTCACTGACCAGCAGCTAGTATAGCCGAAATGGAAAGCTCCAGGTTCACTGACAGAACCTATCTCAAAAATAACATGGAGGGTGTCTTAGTATTTTATTGCTGTGAAGAGACACCATGACCAAGGTAACTCTTATAGAGGAAAACACTTAATTTGGGGTTTATGATTCCAGAGGGTAGTAGAGTCCACGACCATCATAACAGGAAGCAGGTGGGCATGGCACTGGAGCAGCAACTGAGAACTTTACATCCTTAATCCCCAAGCAGCAGGCAGAGAGAGACACTAGGCCTATCAAGGGCTTTTGAAACCTCAAAGCCTACCTTACGTGACACACCTCCTCCAACAAGGCCACACCTCCTAACCCTTTCCAAACAGTTCCATTAACTGGGGACCAAGCATTCAAACATATGAGCCAATGGGAGCCGTTCTCCTTCAAACCAACACAGAGGGGCTGGAGAGATGACTCAGCAGTGAAGAGTACTTACTGCTCTGTTGGAGAACCAGAGTTTGGATCCCACACAGGGCAGTTCCCAAAAGCCTGTATCTCCAGCTCTGAGGGATTTAACACCCTCTTCTGGTTTCTATGGGAACCTGGACACACATGTGCACACACGTGCACACACACACAAATAAAAACAAATCTTATAAAGATAAGGTAGAGAGGCTGCAGAGATCTCAGTATTGGGGGTACAGAGGTCCTTACACACATAGGTCATTATGGAAACTAGGAATGTTAAACACACAGGTATCTATCTCTTAATGAAGGAGATAAAATACCTGGTTTCCCACCCAGAAGGCTGGGAATGTATTTTGTTTCCGACCTGGTGACCTTGCTATCTGTAGAGGCAGACCTCACCGTAATTCCCCAGAATGGTTATCCCAGACTCTTCCCTCCCTAGACTGTTACCCATACTTAGGGGAGACATCACAAGTACTTTATGGCCTGCTAACTTCTAGGCCATTGGTCAGAGATCACACTAGATTTTGGCCTTTTAGCTATTGAACCCATGCTGATGGTCACATGTGCTTTGTAAAAGAGTTTCTATGTAGTCGCACCTTAAGCTTTATTGTGCGTCTGGAATTGGACTGATCGTTGCCTGGAAACTTTTCCTCAAATTGTATTGTGTTTTAAATATGCTGACAATGAACACACCACCACCACCTGCCAAATTATGCTCCCTGAAGTCTGATCCAGGTTGACAAAGTCAATCTGCACCGGGTTTTCATTCTTCAAGTGATTCACTTCCCTGCCTGGATATCTGCAGGGACTCCCTCATCTCAGTAGTTAAGGGCACTGGCTGCTCTTCCAGAGGACCTGGATTTGATTCCCAGTACCCACATGGCGGCTCACAACCATCTGTAACTCCAGTGCACACACATACATGCAGGCAAAACACCCCCCACGCACAATAATAAATAAATGAAGCCCGAGGAGCAAGGCTGCTCTGCCGGCACCTGCCCCTTCACAGAGCTTGCACCACCTCCTGTGGCCGCAAGCATTCAACTTCTGAACGGCAGCAGAGGGAGCAGGTCTTACTCAGGGACCGATTCTTACCACCGGACACAGTTCCCATCTCACAGACCAGACTGTCAAGATCCTCTCATGTCCTGCTTGTGGACACAACACATGGACTTGAAATGGGAGCTTGGAAGTTGTTGTACCCAAGAGCTGGGAGATCAGGGCTAAACATAGGAGCCACTCCCTTTGGGGGCCATTCTCATTTATACTACCACTAGCGGGATCGAGACAGGGTATTGGTACGTACCTCTGGCTGGCCTAGAGCTCACAACAGACCAGGCTGGCTTCAAACTTAAAGCTGTGAATCTGTGTAGCAAGCTTTCTTGTTGGACTATCTTTGGATGCCAGCTCCCAAATAACAACACAGAGACTTCTTACTAATTATAAAAGCTTGGCCTTTGGCTTAGGCTTATCCCCAACTGCTCTTATAACTCAAATTAGCCTGCTTCTATTAATCTGTATTCTGCCATGTGGCTTTTACCTCTCCTCAGTACGGCACATCCAACTTGCTCCAATCTGCTGGTGAAATCCCTGTGCCAAGATTCCTCCTCCTCTTCCTATTTCTCCCTGGAAATCCTGCCTATTCTCTCCTGCTTAGCTATTGGCCATTCAGCTTTTATTAAACCAATCAAAATTACACATCTTCACAGAGTACAAAAAGATCGTCCCACAATTCTGTCTCCCAAGAGCTGGAGTTATAGGTGGGAACCACCACACTCTGATTCACTGGGTTTTTAAGTCTGCATCTGTGTGGGTGTTGAAGGGACGCTAGCCTGCTCAAGCATATGGCTCTGGCAGGACTTGTCCTTCTCCCGATCCCCTCTGCCTTGCTAAAAATTATTAGATTAAATTCCTAAAGTTAGCCACCAAGGTCTAGTACCTTATTTGACCACTTCCTCCTCCTGAGGATGACTACCAAGGTCCAGTAATCAAAAGCTCCCTTTGGCTCACCTAATTAACAAGCCCAGTTAAAATTAAACACCTCATCCTAACACAGGGTTTCCCCTTTACCTTTATAAACCGCCATTTACTATAGGCCACGTCTGTTTCCTCTCTATCCAGAGGCAGTCCTTTGTCCCTCTGGGGGACAAATACCCCTGTTCTCTCTCCCTTGTCCCCTTCATCGTCTCCCTTGTCCCCTGTCTCCTTTACCACAACATCCTAGCCCATTCTAACACAGACCTCCCTGCCCCGGCCAGCGGGGTATCAACGGGGGCGACCCACCTGTGGGAGAGAATGAGAGGGACAGGGGAGACACGAGAGAAGACAGCAAGACAGTGTGTTCTGATCAAGCTGCAAATTTTATTCTCCTCAGCAAGGCTTATATAGTATGGGAGGGGGAGGGGAGGAGGGAAGGGGTGCACGACGTGCTGTACGTGCAGGTGAAGGGGGACGTGCAGGTGAAGGGCTACGTGCAAGTCGTGCAAGTCGTGAGGCTGCTAGGTGGTAAGGTCACTGGTCAGGGCCCATTGTTCTGTTGCTATGCTACCTGACCTGCCTGACCTGTTCTTTATCTTTGGGGGCATCCGGTTTAGGGCAGGGGCTTGTTCTCTGGCTTAGCTAGTACTTTTCCATGGTCCATGTTTGGTCTCTGACATCTCCCCCTTCTATACGTATAGCAAAACAAAGAAAGGAGGCCCAAATGTTTTTGCCATGACGGGAGAGGGGTGACAGAGGCTCTATCCCTGATAGGTTCCATTATCGGCTGTCGGTCCATGCAGGCGTCCCCACATGCCCCGAAGGAGGCTGGAACGATGCAGTTTTTTACAGGGGGCGGGTTTGAATTCGGGAAGAATGGGTATAGGGTCTGCATAACCGCCATGCAATAGAGCATGTCATCCAAGGCACCCAGGATGGTGGAGCACTTTAGTCTCCCTGCCTTCTGCAGTCCCAGCTGCACCCTCAATCCCCTATGTAGTGGGCTCCAGCCTCCAGGCACAGGTGCATCCTCCCCTGAGCAGAGGGGCCTGTGCTGATATGGAGTCTTTATCTGGTTCATCGAGATCATGGAGATCAAGGCGATGGGAATGAACCTGAATTTGTTTTGCCTGAAGTTCGGCCAGCTGACCGCGCACTAATCGAGTTAGTCGAGACAAGGCCCAAGAGCCGAATGTCAAGACAACAATGAGGCCAACCAAGGGTCCCAGAAGGGACGGCAGGAGGGTGGTTAGCCAGGGAGATGCAGAGAACCAATTTTGGAACCAGCCTAGCTCTTGATCTCTTTCTTTTCTGAGCTTCTCTAAGCCTTCCCGGACCTTGGCCATGCTATCCCTTGCTACTCCTGTGTGATCAGTATAAAAGCAGCACTCTTCCTTAAGAGCGGCATACAGACCTCCTTGCTGTAAAAAGAGGAGGTCGAGCCCTCGGCAGTTTTGGAGGACCACCTCTGAGAGGGAGGTGAGGGAGGATTCAAGGGCGGAAATGCCTCGCTCAAGCTGTGTTATATCCTCATCTATGGAAATTCTAAGCTCTGAATAATGTTGATTAGATAAAACCAGGGAAGCTATGCCAGTACCGGTCCCTGCAGCCCCGACCCCCAGGAGGACAGCCAGAGTGACTGCAGTCATGGGTTGGGGCATCCTACGCTTTCCTCCCTTCAATAAATTTTGCAATTGTGGGCGGTCTGACCCCACCCCCAGAGAAGAAAAAGAAAATTTGTAGGTGGGAGATATAAACTGTAGTCAGGTTGTATTCCTCCCAGTCCTTCTTGGCTTGTGGGCACTGGCAAATGTTGATCACGCGCCATCACCGCCGGCATGATCTCCTGAAGCTTATGAGAACCTTCTTAATAGACAAAATCTTAGACATGTTAGCAATATAACAGTGGTGAACTTTATTGAAGCAAAATTATGAGTCCTTGGAGCCTCAGCAAAACATCATGATAGCCAGAGAATGAAATCTGAAATATGTCATTTATATATCTCTCAAGTCTCATATATATTTTGACAAAAATTAATAAAATACATTTAGAACAGAATGATTCTAATCATATTTCCATAAGTTTTGATGAACAGTTCATCAAAAGGATCTGGAATTGTATCAATTTATTTATATTTAAGGCTCAATATTTAAGAATCTAGAGGTAAATAACAGCCTGTATTTAGACTGGCAGCTTTAGAGAGCCTTTGTCCTGCAGCTGCCAATATATGGTGTGACCAGGCAATCCAGGATTCATAAATGCGGGTCAATGTCCTATAAAGACTTGTATCTTCCTCCTGACATTATGAAAACATCAGGACCTTTTTAAATATCGTTGAGGAGATCATAGAGGCTTAGGTGTAACTTTGTGACTTGGCCTGGTGGTGATGAGGAATACCTGTAGTGGGGGATATGAAAAATTAAGCACCAATTCTTAAGAGCTCTTGAAGTATATGTAAGGCTGTTGTCTATATATGAGCTCCAGGCATTCCTAAAATTAAAAAGCAGTGAAAGAAATGGTATATAACTTCTTATTTTATAACCATAAATCATAAGGACATAAGCCTCGTGGGTGAGCTTCTATAGGGAGAGAATTTATAATTGTTGGACAGACATATGAAAAGGTGTCAGTATATCCTGTAGAGCTATCTGCCATTCTATAGACTCCCAAGTTTCATAGTTTGATATAAATATAATATCATCTGTACAATAAATGTATTGTATGATATATGTATATACATATACATGTATACATACATATAGGTTGAGGGACTATGAAGAAGCTATAATTGACAGTTAGTTTTGATAGTTAATCTGTATATATAATGAGGAACTTTGCTCAACTAATGAGTCCTGGATAAACATAACTCGCATTTCCTGCTCTGTATGTCAGCTTTGGCCTCCATCATGGTAGGGTGAGTAGGCAAGTTAAAAGTGAAATGCTGACAATCTTTAGGTTGAGGAGGTATGGTAAAGAAGCAATCTTGTATATCTATGACTATTTTTTTTTTTTTTTTTGATTTCTGGGGATGGCCCTGGGAGATGGCAAGCCAGGCTGTGAGACTTTCCTTGGCTTTAATAAATTTTCTTTAATTTTTAAGGACCTGTAACAGTCTATAAGCCTGATTTTTCTAAATAAAAAGATATTGGGGTGATTTAAGGGCTGGTGCCTTAAATCATTGCCTTAAATATGCCCAATATTTAAGTTTTTCCTTCACCAGACAGGTAGCAATTATAATTTTCTCAGCATTTAAAAGCCATTGTTTGATCCAGATAGGAGCATTAGATTTTCCTGACCTTCTGGCTACATTATTAGCTTGACCTAGGCCTGTAAGAGACGAAGAAGTAATAGTCATCTTAAGTACTTGGCCAATCTTTTTCTGAAATATAAGAAACATCTATGTTTATGTCTAGCAAGCCAATTATCTTCTTTCCCTATATTTTAAGTGTTTAGTTGTTTGGAATATTTAATTTCCTGAACCCAGAAGGCCATATCACTAGAATCCACACCAGCAGCTCCCTTAGGCGCTGCCCTGTATGAATCTGAATTGTACAATGATCTTAATCTCTCCAGTAAAGTCAGAATCGCACATCCCTAGGACAACCTTGTACAGTCGAGGAGCTACGGCCTATAATTAGCACCAGTGTCCCTTCTGAGGAGGTCCATAGACTTTTGTATTAAGGTATACATAAGTTTATTTTTAAAGCCTATATATCTATCTCAGACCTCAATAAAAACCTTATCCATAGATCTAACTTAGGCATATCCTCAATATCTTTAGGTTACTTATTGAGATTTATGTATCATTTATAACATATCTAGATGTTTATATGTTATATTTTTCTATCCCAATGACTTGCATTACACATATAATAAACTATTTTTTAATGTTCTTAAACATTCTTTATATCTAATCCTTTATATCCTATAAAAACTTTACATCTAAAAGCATTTTTGTATTTATCAGGAGATATAGGTGATTGATTACTGAGAGCAGCCAATGTGGTGAATTCCTTTAAACAAAGGAACAGTCAAAGTTTATTTTGAAATCTGTTTGGCAAGCTACCTTTTCTATGAATTTGGATAGCAAGGCAAATTATCTTTTAGGCCTGGTAAATGGGGATATAATCTAAATGATCTCAATGCATAGTTTGGACAAAACCCTGGCAATAAGGGGTATGACAGTTTTGTCCAAAGGTTAAACATTTTAAATGCTAGGGGGCTAAGTAATGAATTGATTATATGAAATTTAGCATACTCAGCATGTATATAAATATGATTTTGCATACATTAGAAGATTTGATCATTTATGATGATTAACCCTTTATTTGTATCCTAATAATTATCTCTAATAGCTTATAGCTTAAGTACAACTTATCCTTAACAGTTTACAGTTTAGGTCGGCCGATCAATCAATAAGTTTTATTTCTTAATTATCTTTAATTAAAGTAAACTTATTCTTAACAATTTATAAGTTAGTTGTCTTTATAAACTTAGAACTTAGGTTTTATACCTGTCAGGTTTAGCCTTAAAAATATTAAGTTTGTACTGAAGTTATTTTAATACAGAAACAGGAACTCTTATTCAAAATATAATATATGAGGAGAGTAACACATTAATAAATCCTTTAAGGAGTATCATGAAATGAGATAAGCACAGTAAAACAAAGGAGGATTTTTTTTTTTTTTTTTTTTTTGGTAGCAGCTGCACCCAGTCTGTATCAAGCCAGATAGCCACCAGAAATGGCAAGGTGAGGAGAAGGGTGGAGACAACTCACAGGCAGAAGTGAGCTGAGATGCAGATAGCAGATAGTTAGGTTCAGAGGGAAGAAAGCAGATGTTTAGGATTCCAACCTCCAAACATCTTTGGGGGTCTGATGAATCCATACAGGTCTTAGCAGGGCGTCCCCTAAGCAGGACCTGTTTTTGCGATGAGTTAACTGAAGTTCTTGTACTTGGCCAAGATTTTTGTAAGTTACCAAGAACTTAAAAGTCAACCCAGAAAGAGGAAAGGGAGAGACAAAGACACTTTTTTAGGAGAGCTGGGAGTTGCCATTAGTTTTTAAACCGGCTCTGGCTGTGGCTCTTGCATTGTTATTTAAATGATGGCTGCTGGAGTGAGCTCCTAGTTAGCAATTTAGAAGTTTAGGCTCAAGTTGGTCCTTAGATCCATTTAGTTTGAGCACAAAAAAAAAAAAAACCTGTTTGTAGCAGGACACTGCTGCTATGGAGAACATAGTGAACTTCATTAACTCTAGTTTACACTCTCAGGAGGTCTGATAGTGTGATAATATTGTGTTACCTCCTTGTAAGACCCTGAATGAAGTAACGGCAGTTTTCTCCCTAAAAGGTTGGCAGCTTTTAGGTGTCTCCTAAATCTTTTTTTTTTTTTTTGTAGTAAACCTTTAGGATATCCTTAACATCAATCGTCCTTTCTTGGGGAAACCAGGAACAACAACAGTCCTCTAAGTGACTAAAGAATTTGTTGAGGTCTTTTTTTTTTTTTTTTTTTTTTTTTTTACAAACCCTTATCCCTCATGTCTTGAGGGCCTCTTTAAAGCCCTTAAGGAAAAAGGTAATGGGAAGAACTTCCCCATCCCATGGTTAAGCCTAAATTTAGACTAACCTCGTCCTTCCCGCTCTCCTCCTGATCGTCAAGAAAGGGCGTCGAGTCGGGCGGTCTCAACGGACGATCACCAAAAATCTCCACCAGACGTCTGGGCTTTCCTGGAGAAGGACGTTCAACTCCCAACGAGGCGAGGGTCGAGCCACCACATTGGGCGCCAGTTGCCCCGGCCAGCGGGGTATCAACGGGGGCGACCCACCTGTGGGAGAGAATGAGAGGGACAGGGGAGACACGAGAGAAGACAGCAAGACAGTGTGTTCTGATCAAGCTGCAAATTTTATTCTCCTCAGCAAGGCTTATATAGTATGGGAGGGGGAGGGGAGGAGGGAAGGGGTGCACGACGTGCTGTACGTGCAGGTGAAGGGGGACGTGCAGGTGAAGGGCTACGTGCAAGTCGTGAGGCTGCTAGGTGGTAAGGTCACTGGTCAGGGCCCATTGTTCTGTTGCTATGCTACCTGACCTGCCTGACCTGTTCTTTATCTTTGGGGGCATCCGGTTTAGGGCAGGGGTTTGTTCTCTGGCTTAGCTAGTACTTTTCCATGGTCCATGTTTGGTCTCTGACACCTCCCCTTTCCTCCTCTTAAAAATGATACCTGCAAGGTCATTTGCTGCTGTTTTCTGCCTGAGTCAGAAAGCAGCCACTTCGACTTTTCTTTCCCCCACATAATAAAGGATCTGTCTGTGAAAACAGGTGTTTGGGGGTGGTTTGTGCCTAATCTGGAGGTGGGAGGAAGCCCCCACTGTTCAGGGCTGGGGGTCTTCTTCAGGTGGGAGCGTATTTCCTGCAGATGCACATGTGCACTTGTGAGTAGAGGCCAGAGGTCAAGGTCAGTTGTCTTTCTGCACCAGTGTTCCCTAGTCTCCTCCCAAAGGCTTTTCCTCCTGTTGTGCAACAAGATTTTTCCTGGGGAGACACAACACACATATCCATTCACTGAAGACAGGAAGCCCACAAAGACCAACACATAGATAACACCAACGCCCAGCTTAATGAGCCAAGAGTTTTATTGGGGTTTCTTACAAGAATATGGGTGAGGGCATACTTACAGGAGCAGCAATGACCCAAGGACCAAAGCCTATTCACCCAGCTCAGCTCTGGTGACAGTTCGCAAAAACTGGGAACCTGGAGCACACTGCACAGCCTACAGGCAGCTCATCGGGTTGGAGAGTGTCCTCTCCAAGTAACTCCATTGGTCTAAACCTCTTCCAGACAACTCAGCTTATTTTTTTTTTTTTGCTTTTTCCAGACAGCTTGTCTGCCTTCAGAGTCTTCTCTGTAACTTGACTTGGCTGAGAGTGACTCTCAGCTTTTTTCGGTTACTTTGACAGGGAGGAACCTAGTGAAACTGGTCAGTTTCAGGGACTTCCTGAAGCTAAGTTGTTTGCCTTCCTGCTTAAGGAGCTTCCCTGCAGGATGGAGTGTTTAATACTGAAGGAAACTGTTTTACAACAGTTCCTCACATAATGCTGGAGTTAGGGCTCAGCATGTGACTCTGGGTTGAGAAATCTTCAGACCACACAGGTGCCAGGAGGTAAGGCAAGAGCTATGGAGGGCGAAGATATTCTCACCCTGGAGAAATGGTCCCCAAAGAGCAAGGTAAACAGAGGACTACAGTCGCAAAACCCAGGAGCTGACGCTCCCCTCCTGTGGTGTAGATGAAATTCTAGATGGTCTCATTAAATTAGAAACACAGAGCCAAACGCCGAGTTAAAAGCCCAGAGATCAGAGCAGTAGCCAAGAGCTAAGACCACCTTATCTTACCACTCACTGCTGTCCTTCCCCTGAGAGAGACCTTATTCCTGTGTCCTATCTTTTATTTACCTATGGTGGTATTTTATTTGTACTGAAATGTGATTTTAATTGTATGTTAATAAATAAAGTTGCCCAGGAGTCAGAGCTATTAGAGCCATAGCAAAAGCTGGGCGGTGGTGGCACACGCCTTTAATCCCAGCACTTGGTAGACAGAGCTAGGTAGATCTCTGTGTGTTCAAGGATACAGCCAGCATTGGAGACACACGCCTTTAATCTCAATACCAACCATAGAAGACCTGGAAGTCTCTACAGACAGGCAGTGACGAGGCAGTCATGTGTTTGGGTTTACAACCAATGAGAAGGCAGAACAGAAAGACTATATAAAGACAAACACACAGGAAGTAGGTCCTTTTTTCGGAGAGCTCTCTTGGCTGAAGAGGATCGCTGAAGCAGGAAGGGTAAGGCCCTTAGCTCTGACCTCCTGGCTTTCTTCTCTGAATCGGCTCTGTGTTTCTTATTTAATAAGACGGTTGGTTACATCTACATTTGCCTTTCTGTTCTGCCTTCTCATTGGCTCTAAACCCAACCACATGATTTAGTTTTCCTTGTTAAGAATTTTAGAAAAGAGGGCCAGGCGGTGGTGGCGCACGCCTTTAATCCCAGCACTCGGGAGGCAGAGCCAGGCGGATCTCTGTGAGTTCGAGGCCAGCCTGGGCTACCAAGTGAGTTCCAGGAGAGGCGCAAAGCTACACAGAGAAACCCTGTCTCGAAAAACCAAAAAAAAAAAAAAAGAATTTTAGAAAAGAAACTCACTAAAGTGGTGTAAGTATATAAATTTGAAAGACATTTTAAGATAGTTCTGTTAGTAATATAAGTTAGAATAGAAAGTGAATCAGGTACATTTTGGACTTACCAAAATAAGATAGATAATGGAATTATTTTCTCTGAGTTTATCAAGTGCAGATGGACTAGACATTGTTTAAGTGTTTATTGCTTGTATATATTGTATATAGTTATTGTACTTATTGTATAGAGTTTTTCTTATATTAGTTATAACTTTTTTCCTTTTTTTTCTTTTTATTAGAATAGAAGAGGGAAATATGGTGATATTTTATTTGTGCTGAAATGTGATTTTATTTGTATGTTAATAAAGTTGCCTGGAGATCAGAAGTCACAGTGAGCCCTAAGCGGGAGTCAGGCAGTGGTAGCACACACCCTTAAACCCATCACATGGCAGGCAGAGTCTCTGTGGTCAAGGACACATCCAAAGCAAGGTGACCTGAACTTTATTCCCAGTACCAACCATAGAGACATGGAGGTCTGTATAGACAGGCAGTGTTGAGGAAATCATATGGTTGGGTTTAGAGCCAATGAGAAGGCAGAACAGAAAGGCAAATAAAAGACAGGACACAGGAATAAGGTCTCTCTCAGGGGAAGGACAGCAGTGAGTGGTAAGATAAGGTGGTCTTAGCTCTTGGCTACTGCTCTGATCTCTGGGCTTTTAACTCTGCATTTGGCTCTGTGTTTCTAATTTAATAAGATGGTCTAGAATTTTATCTACACTGTGGCATCAGCCATTCTCTACACCTCAGGCAATGGCTGTAGAGACAGTCTTAGAGGCATGGACTCACATTCACTGGGTCCTTCTTGATAAATCACTGCCCGACGCCCAACTGACCAGCCGTGGAAACCAACAACAAATCCCTGACAGGCCACCATATCCCCAGGAGATCCAGCAGCTACCAGATGGAAAGTTGGTCACAATCAACTGCTTTCATCATAGAAGGGGAAGGCCTTTGATCTTACTGGGTGAACCTGGCCAGACTTCTGCGTTCAGTGCCACCTGGAGGTTGGCTGTAGGACTCAGGTGGCTTGCTCAGGCTGGGATCAAGGACACAGTAAGCAGGTATGGTCTGTCCCTGAAGGCTATGAGGAAATTCTTCGAGACAGCAGCAAATCATTAGGTGTCAACCTATGTGTGTCATGGGACAGACTCTGGTATGGCACTGACCCCCAGTCTCTCAAAGTGTCTGTTGTCCCTCTGAGCCCCAGGACACTCACAGAACAGGAGTGTGGAGGAATACTTGGTGGAAGGGTACTACTGCTGTCCCCACACTAGTGAGGCTTCCTGAGGCTTCTTCTCTGAGGGAGTCACACATAAATCATGCCAGGGATCTCCTAGGTATCAGGGCACGTAGAGCACCTGAAATTCAGCTGCCATCTTTCAGAGAGTAACACAGTCTTGCTGCCAAGCCTGGATTGAGGAAGAAGGGAAAGGCAGCAGGCAAGAGTCTGAGCACACCTGTTCACTGGGGCTGGCCCTGGGGTGGTCTGTGGGCCTGAGCCTCCTGCCTGGTACAGATAGCATGTGACCTGCCATGACTTTCTGGACAGACGTATTTGTTCCATGAACCTGGCACACAAGATAGGAGAACCTCCGCACACCCTCAGACAAATTGCCAGAGGTGGAATTGAACAGGAAATCCTCTGATTGTTTCTTCAAACTGCCCCTGAAAGAGCCACCTCTCTACTCTGAGAAGCAGAGACCATGGAGGGACTCAGGGGTCACTACTGGGGCAGGAAACCCAAGAATCCATGCTTAGGTTTACAAGAGTCCTGCCTCAGAGGACAGAAGGTACCTCAGTGCAGTCACCAAGGGCAGAGTCCCAGGCTGGTAGAGGCAGCAGGTGAGGGGCACCTGGGAGGGACAGGTAAGGAGGATGCCATCGTACTCACTGGACAGACTGCAGGCACAGTGGGTCCTTGGGTCCCTGGGCATTTGGGTTCAGTGCCCAGGGTCTTGCTCCAAGTAGGCATCTCAGTCACTTGCTCCAGCTAGGTCAGGTCACTACCCTCATTTATAATAATAAAATTAAAAGTTACAAGCTGATGCTTCTGTCCAGACAAGGCAAATCCCAAACCCAGAATTTTCACTTCCCTAGGCAAAGGGTGTGACTCAGTGGCGCATCATGCTCTGAGGCCCTGGGTTCAAGACTCGGTACTGGAATGCTGAGAAAGCAAATTCTGTTCGTAGGCTGCCACCTCCTCTCCCACTACACTGCTGTGTCAGGCCCCCCACAGTGACGTGTGTGTGTGTGTGTGTGTGTGTGTGTGTGTGTGTGTGTGTGTGCGTGCGCGTGCATGCATGCATGCGCGCGCATGCTCGAGCTAGTATGGACTCTTCTCCACTGCTCTGTCAGGGCTTCTACACATGTGTGCACACCTTTTATTGCTTCTTCAAGTCCCACAGGGAACAGGTCACGTGTCCCTAGCCTCAACCCTGTCCCACTTGCCAGTTCAACCTTGACAACCTCGGCCCCTTCTCTTGCTACAGGAGGACAATTGGTGTCGGCAGCATGAAGCTGAATTTCCGTGGTCTGAGGGCCCTGGTGACGGGGGCAGGGAGAGGTGAGTGAGTGGGACAGAAAAGGGGCCAGTCTTAACACCACACAGGGGCCCCAGATGACCTTGTCACTGCTCAGTCCTACAGAATCTGACTTCACCCAGGACTTATCTGTCACCTGGCTGGAGACCCACCACCCACCAGGACAGAATGCCAGTCTCTCCCTCGCCACCACAGTCAGTGCCACACCCTGAAGGACAAGTTTAGCTTGGCTCCAAGACAGCTCCTAGATCCAGGCTGGGCAGATGGGCACCAGTGGTACCCTTCTCTGGGACCCCATCAGGAGGGTGCTGCCCTCTGGTGCCTCCTTGGGTTTGATACTAGTCAGTCTGACCTCTACCCAGGGATAGTCCCATCTAATCCTGGTTTATAACCTTCTGGAGAGTACCTTCTCACTGCTGGCTGCAGGGATATGGGGGCAACAGCCTTTACTCCCACCTGGGACCCAGACCCCAGCTGTGACCAGGCCTACAGGACCCTTATGCCACCACTCTCCCGCCTTACAGGGATTGGACGGGGCACTGTGAAGGCCCTGCATGCCTCAGGAGCCAAAGTGGTTGCCGTGACACTTAACAACGCAGACCTGGTCAGCCTCACCAAAGAGGTGAGGCACACAGCCCTGCCTCTCCTGGGCCTGCTCCCCACCCTCAGAGATCCATCAGAAGCTGGCTGGGACAATGCCTCAGTCCACCAACTGGTGTCTCCCACAGTGTCCGGGGATAGAGCCTGTGTGCGTGGACCTGGGTGACTGGGAGGCCACAGAGAAGGCCCTGGGCGGTATTGGCCCCGTGGACCTGCTGGTGAACAACGCAGCGGTGGCCCTGGTGCAGCCTTTCCTGGAGGCCACCAAGGAGGCCTTTGACAGGTGGGCACTTGGGGAGAGGGGCAGGCTGGGGAGGGTTGCTGAAGATGGGCGGTGCAGGGCGCCATTGTTCCTCTCCTGCCAGGTCCTTCAATGTGAATCTTCGCTCTGTGTTGCAAGTATCCCAGGTGAGATGGTAGGAGGGCTGTGGCCCAGAGATGAACCCCTGGGGAGCGTGGAATGGCATAGGGCACAGTGAGCTATCCCTAACTCTTGGCTTCCAGATGGTAGCCAAGGGCATGATTGACCGTGGAGTGGCAGGGTCCATTGTCAATGTCTCCAGCATGGTGGCCTATGTCACCTTCCCTGGCCTGACCAACTACTGTGAGTGCACCCTCCATTGTGGGGGGACCAGGAGTAGGTTCTGGGTGGGTCTCTCAGAAGGAGGACTGGATAATTAAATTGTCCTCAGCAGACACACACATCCACAGGCTCCACCAAGGGCGCAATGACTATGCTGACCAAAGCCATGGCCATGGAACTGGGGCCACACAAGGTAGGCACAGGGGCATGGGTCCACACCTGAGGGACAGATGATGGGTACCTGGGGCAGGGCTGGGGGTTGAGGCTGAGGGTGGGGTGAGGCTTGGGGATGCTCTGAGCAGTGGGGCCAGTGTTCAACTGGACAGAGCAAGCAAGCTCATCAGGCTTGACCTGGGCAAGTCCTGAGCTGAGTGGCTAGGGCTAGTTCATTGGCTGTACCACCAGCTGTGGCTTCTGGCCCCAGATCCGGGTAAACTCGGTAAACCCTACTGTGGTGCTGACTGATATGGGCAAGAAAGTCACTGCAGATGCTGAGTTTGCCAGGAAGCTCAAGGAGCGCCACCCACTGAGGAAGTTCGCAGGTCAGCTGGGGATGTGGGAGAGGGAATCAGTGTTGGCTCCCAGCAGCTGGGCAAGCAGAAGCCCTGACTGCTCTGCTCTCCTGCAGAGGTGGAGGACGTTGTCAACAGTATCCTCTTCCTGCTCAGCGACAGCAGTGCCTCTACCAGTGGCTCTGGCATCCTGGTGGACGCTGGTTACCTGGCCTCCTAGATGCCCAGATGCAGTGGACCCCTGGAGGTCTTCCTGGCCCCACCCTCACATCAAGACCCTGCCCCAGCCCAGCAGTTCTACTTCCATCCTGTGGACCCAACCCCTGTCCATCCCCAACTTTAGACTCCAGGATCTCTCCTTTCCATACCAGCTGGGCTGGGCTAATTTGCCTAAATAAATAACCACAGTATTCCAAACCCTGAAAGCTCACACATGGTGTATGGGAAAAGTAGTATATTGCAAGACCATCCAGGGGGTTGTCACACCGAAGTGTCTTGTGCAGGATGTCGCTGGTTTCCCCTGTTGGATCCGCTGCTGCCAGTCTGCCCCCTCACCCATGCCTCATGGCCTGGAAGACCCAGGTCTGTGGTGGCCCTGCCTGATCTGTGATTGGGATCAAGGACAGTTGGCTTTTAAAAAGGAGGGTATAGTCAAACAAGAACTCCTTCTGTCATGGTTACTGGCTGTGGTTAATGGAAGTGGGGGGTGACAGAAGCAGCCCCCCTAGCCCAAGGATGTAGTTTCTCAAGCTGCACTGGATTGATCCAACTACAAAAAGTGAAATCTGCTTATTCAAGCCTTGTGACACAAGCTAGAGACATTAGAGGAGGAAGCCTCAACTGAGGAAATGCCTCCACAAGAACCGACTGTAAGGCGTTTTCTAAATTAGTGATCAAAGGGGAAGGGCCCAGCCCATTGTGAGTAGTGCCGTCCCTGGGCTGGTGGTCCTGTATTCTATAAGAATGCAAGCTTAGCCGGGAGAGGGTGGCACATGCCTTTAATCCCAGCACCTGGGAGGCAAAGGTGTTAATTCCACCAGTAGAGAATAAGACCACTACCACAGTTTAAAGCCAAATTTGAAGCAAGCTTTAATCAAATACTGGACTGGTGAATGGACTATGGCCAGGTCCATACCCAGGTTCCTGGGAAATAGCCCACAATCACAATTTGCAGCTGCTTAAGAGGGAAACCCCATAATTCCCATCAGGTCCCATCAGGGGCAAGCATACATCCTGACATATCTCCTGCCTGTGAACCTCTCACCCACGTGTGATCAAACACATACGGTGTAGAAGGGTCAAACAAGCTTGTTTAGGGGAGTGAAAACATGTGGCTTGTTATCTCCCATAAACAACAGCCTCCAACATTTCAGGAACTATCTGTCCTTAGGCAAGGGGCTTGCAGATCAGAGACATTTTTTTGTTTCATGGATCTCTTAAGCATAGTAGTTAAAACTTAAAATGTAACTTTGGCTCTTACAGAGGCAGGTGTATCTCTGGGATTTCGGTTACACAGAGAAATCCTGTCTCAAAATAACAACAACAACAACAAAGGCAGGCTGAGCAGGTAATGGAGAAGCAAACACTAAGCACCCCCTCTATGGCCTCTGCCTCAGCTCCTGCCTCCAGGTTCCTGTCCTGACTTCCTTTGATTATGGACAGTGCTCTGGAAGTGTAAGCCAAATAAACTCTTCCCTCCCCAACTTGCTTTGGTCATGGTGTTTCTTTTTTCTTTTCTTTCTTTCTTTTCATTTTTTGTTTGTTTCTGTTTCAAGACAGGGTTTCTCTGTGTAGTCCTGTCTGTCCTGGAACTCACTCTGTAGACCAGGCTGGCCTCAGACTCATAGAGCTCCACCTGCCTCTGCCTCCTGTGTGCTGGAATTAAAGGTGTGCACCACCACCAAGAGCAGGGGGTCGGGGGAGTCATGGTGTTTCATCACAGCAAAATGTAACCCTAACTAAGACAACCCTGATCAGCATATCATGCCCATTGGGAAACATTAAAACTCTATCAGGAGCTGCTCATGGTGGTGGCGCATGCCTTTAATCTCAGCACTCGGGAGGCAGAGCCAGGCGGATCTCTGTGGGCTAGCCTGGTCTATATAGTAGGCCTATAGTAAGTTCTAGGCCAGTGATGGTTACATAGTGAGACTATCTCAAAACCAAAGAAACAAAAAAACCTTATTGGGGTCTGAGGAGGTGGTGAGATTGGAAAAATGCTTGCTAGGTAACCATGAGGACTCTCATCTCATCTGCAGAACCTATGTAGCAATACCACCAGGCATGGTGGCAAACTTTCTTTTCTTTTTCTTTCTTCCTTCCTTCCTTCTTTTCTCTTTGTTTTTTTTTCTTTTCTTTTTTTTTTTTTTTAAGACAGGTTTTCTCTGTGTTAGTCCTGACTATCCTGGAACTCACTGACCAGACTGACCTCATACTCAGAGATCTGACTTCCTCTGCCTCCGAGTGCTGAGACCAAAGGCATGCTCTTTCAATCCTAGCGCGAGGGCTATGGAGACAGGCAGTTCCCTGGGGCTCACTGGTCGAGCCAGTCTAGCCTAAATGGTGATCTCTAAGCCAAAAGGAGATCTGGTCTCAAATGAAGTTGATGGTATCTCTGAAGATGACCAACCCAAGGTTGTCCTCTGGCTTCCACACACATGCCCACACTTGTGCACCTGCACACTTGCTGTATACACACACATACACACAAAATTAAAAACAAAAAAAGAAGGCTAGAGATGTGACTCAATTGGGAGAACACTTTTGTCAAACACACGGAGCTCTGGGTTCCATCCCCAGTACTGTATAAAAGGAGTCTTGTGAGGAAGTTCTGTGATCCCTGCACTTGATGTGGAGGCCAAAGGATCAGAAGTTCAACTATACAGCGAGTTCTAAGCCATACTGGGCTATATATATAAGAGCCTGTGTCAAAAAAATAAGCAAACACCACATGTGGTGGCATATACCTTTAACCACAGCATTCAGGGAAGCAGAGGCAAGTGGATCTCTATGAGTTCAAGGCCAGCCAGATCTACACAGCAAGCTGTGAGCTAGCAACGACTACATAGTAAAATCCTGTTTCCAAACCAGCAAGAGCTTTCTGCACTCCCACTGGCCTAGAGAGCAGGCATGACCTCGACATGAAGGGCCGGCGAGTTCATGGACTTGTGCGTGCCTCGGAAATGCTCGCGAGCAACCGCATCATTGGTGACAAGGACCATGCATCCATCCACGAATGTGGCCGAGGCTGACAAGGTCACTGTTTTTTTGTTTTTGTTTTTTGTTTTTGTTATGTTTTGTTTTGTTTGAGGGGGGGTTGAGACAGTGTTTCTCTGTGTAGGCTGACAAGGTCACAGGCCAGTTTAATGACCAATTTAAAACTTATGCTGTCTGTGGGGCCATTTGAAGGATGGGCCAATCAGATGATTCTATTCTCCGATTGACTAAGGATGATGGCATTGTCTCAAAAGAACTTTTGACCAGAAGAGATCAGGGAATATTTGTCATAAATAAAAGTGAGAAAGTTAAAAAAAAAAAAAAGCAAGAAACACACACACACACACACACACACACACACACACACACACACACAAGAGATCTTATCTGAAGAGACACAAAAAAAAATGGTGCAATATTCTCATACTCTTGCCTTGTTCCCATAAAAAAAAAAAGGAATACCTAATACTGGGCTAATAACAGACCCACCCACCCTCCTGGCATCTGACCACCTCGGTACATGAGCATCAAGGGCCCAGCAAGCAGATGTTGTTACACAACCCACTGCCCTTTAGTGTACTCAATAAACCTGCCTTCCTTTTTGGGGGGAGGACATGGCAGATGATAAACACTCAACTGTCCTTGGGTTTCAGTTCAGCAGGGACACACTGGTTGTTGTGGCCCATTCAATTTTTTTTTTTTTTTTTTTTTTTTTTTGGTTTTTGGAGACAGGGTTTCTCTGTGTAGCTTTGGTGCCTGTCCTGGATCTTGCTCTGTAGACCAGGCTGGCCTTGAACTCACAGAGATCCTCCTGGCTCTGCCTCCGGAGTGCTGGGATCAAAGGTGTGCACCACCACTGCCCGGCTCAAATTATTATCTGTCAGTCTGGACCCAGTCCTGTCTTGCCTCTGTAGTCTTCAAGTTGAACTTGTAAATATCTTTTTAAAAAAATAATGAGCCTGGCCCTGTGTGATGGCATACACCTTAATCCCAGCATTTAGGAGGCAGAGGCAGGCAGATCTCTGTGAGTTCAAGGCCAGTTGGGTCTACCAAAATGAGGTCCATGACAGCCAGGGCTACACAGAGAGACCTTGGATATTATTCTTCTTTACAAAGAAGAAAATAAAGTGCTTCAGTGGCTTTCCAGAGGTGGACCCAGTCCCAGGTGCTGGAAGGACACGGGACTGCTGTACCAGCCATAGCCAGTGGCTCTCTGTACTGCGGCGCCCCCTGCTGTCTGCGTGTCTGCTTCCCTGGGAGCTGAGCCTGAGCTGTGAAGTTCCAGGTGCTTCAGCAGGCACTCAGTCTCCCAGCTACTCCCTGTGCACCCATTGCTGCCTGTCTTCATACTCCACCCCCACCCCACCCCCACCCTCCCTTGCCTTTATTATGTTTAGGAATGTTCTTTGTATTCCTGATCTCTCTAAGACCTTTATCATGAAGGGGTGTTGGATTTTGTCAAAGGCTTTTTCAGCATCTAATGAAGTAATCATGTGGTTTTTTTCTTTCAGTTTGTTTATATGGTGTATTACATTGACAGATTTTCGTATGTTGAACCATCCTTGTATCCCTGGGATGAAACTTACTTCGTCATGGTGGATAATTTTTTTGTTGTGTTCTTGGATTCGGTTTGCCAATATTTTGTTGAGTATTTTTGCATCAATGTTCATGAGGGAGATTGGTCTGTAATTCTCTTTCTTTGTTGCATCTTTGTATGGTTTGGGTATCAGGTAATTGTAGCCTCATAAAAGTTTGGTAATGTTCCTTCTGTTTCTATTGTGTGGAACAATGTGAAGAGTATTGGAATTAGTTCTTCTTTGAAAGTCTGGTAGAATTCTGCACTGAAACCATCTGGTCCTGGGATTTTTTTTGGTTGGGAGACTTTTAATGACCGTTTCTATTTCCTTAGGGGTTATTGGTCTATTTAAATAGTTTATCTGGTCTTGATTTAACTTTGGTATGTGGTATCTATCCAGAAAAATTGCCATTTCTTCCAGATTTTCCAATTTTGTGGAGTACAGGTTTTTGAAGTATGATCTGATGATTCTCTGGATTTCCTCATTGTCTGTTGTTATGTCTCCCTTTTCATTTCTGATTTTGCTAATTTGGATGTTCTCTCTTTGCCTTTTGGTTAATTTGGCTAGGGGTTTGTCTATCTTGTTGATTTTTTCAAAGAACCAACTCTTTGTTTCATTGATTATTTGTATTGTTCTCTTGGTTTCTATTTCATTGATTACAGCTCTCAATTTGATTATTTCCTGGTGTCTATTTCTCCTGGGTGAGTTTGTTTCTTTTTGTTCTAGAGCTTTCAGTTGTGCTGTTAAGTCATTGGTATGAGATTTCTCCATCTTCTTTATGTGTGCATTTAGAGCTATGAATTTTCCTCTTAGATCTGCTTTCATAGTGTCCCATAAGTTTGGGTATGTTGTACTTTCATTTTCATTGAATTCTAGGAAATCTTTAATTTCTTTATTTCTTCCTTGACCCATTGATGTTTCAGGTGGGCATTATTCAGTTTCCATGAGATTGTAGGCTTTCTATAATTTTTGTTGTTGTTGAAGTCTAACTTTAATGCATGGTGGTCTGATAAGATACAGGAGATTATTCCAATGTTTTTGTATCTGTTGAGATTTGTTTTGTGACCAAGCATGTGGTCAATTTTTGAGAAGGTTCCATGGGGTGCTGAGGTATATTCTTTTGTGTTAGGATGGAATGTTCTGTAGATATCTATTAAGTCCATTTGAGTCATAACATCTGTTAGGTCCTTTATTTCTTTGTTAAGTTTCAGTCTGGTAGATCTGTCTTTTGGTGAGAGTGGTGTGTTGAAATCTCCCACTACTAATGTGTGGGGTTTGATGTGCGTTTTAAGCTTTAGTAGTGTTTCTTTCATGAATGTGGGTGCCTTTGTATTTGGGGCATAAATGTTCAGAATCGAGACTTCATCTTGGTGGATTTTTCCTGTGATAAATATGTAATGTCCATCCTGATCTCTTTCTATTGATTTTAGTTTGAAGTCTGTTTTTATTAGATATTAGGATAGCTACATCAGCTTGCTTCTTAGGTCCATTTGATTGGAAAGCCTTTTCCCAGCCCTTTACTCTGAGGTAGTGTCTGTCTTTGAAGTTAAGGTGTGTTTCTTGTATGCAGCAGAAGGATGGATCCTGTTTTCTTATCCATTCTGTTAGTCTTTGTCTTTTTATAGGTGAGTTGAGACCATTGATATTGATGGATATTAATGACCAGTGATTGTTAATTCCTGTTATTTTTTGTGGTTGTGTTGTGTTTTCCTTCTTTGGTGTTTGTTGATGTGGGATTATCTATTGCCTGAGTTTTCATGGGTGTGTTTAACATCTTTAGGTTGGATTTTTCCTTCTAGTGCTTTCTGTAGGACTGGATTTGTGGGTAGGTATTGTTTAAATCTGGTTTTATCATGGAATATTTTGTTTACTCCGTCTGTGGTGATTGAGAGTTTTGCTGGGTATAATAGTCTGGGTTGGCATCCGTGGTCTCTTAGTGTCTGCATAACATTTGTCCAGGACCTTCTAGCTTTTATAGTCTCTATTGAGAAGTCAGGTGTTATTCTGGTGGGTCTGCCTTTATATGTTACTTGGTCTTTTTCCTTTGCAGCTCTTAATATTTTTTCTTTGTTCTGTATGTATAGTGTTTTGATTATTATGTGGCGAGGGGACTTTTTTTTTTTTTTTTTGGATCCAGCCTATTTGGTGTTCTGTAAGCTTCTTGTATCTTCACAGGTATTTCTTTCTTTAGGTTAGGGAAGTTTTCTTCTATGATTTTGTTGAATATATTTTCTGTGCCTTTGAGTTGGTATTCTCCTTCTTCTATCCCTATTATTCTTAGGTTTGGTCTTTTCATGGTGTCCCAAATTTCTTGGACATTTTGTGTTACGACTTTTTTGTCTTTAGTGTTTTCTTTGACTGACGAATCTATTTTCTCTATTGTGTCTTCAGTGTCAGAGATTCTCTGTTCCATCTCTTGCATTCGGTTGAGTGCATTCCTGTTCGTTTAGTCAGGATTTCTATTTCCAGCATTCCCTCAGTTTATGTTTTCTTTATTGTCTCAATTTCAATTTTCAAATCTTGAATTGTTTCCTTCATCTGTTTAATTACTTTTTCTTGGCTTTCTTTGATTTCTTCCAATTTTTTGTTTGTTTTTTCTTCCATTTCTTTAAGGGAATTTTTCATTTCCTCTTTAAGGATCTCTATCATCTTCTTAAAGTCATTTTTTTTTTTTTTTTTTGGTTTTTCGAGACAGGGTTTCTCTGTGTAGCTTTGCGCCTTTCCTGGGACTCACTTGGTAGCCCAGGCTGGCCTCGAACTCACAGAGATCCACCTGCCTCTGCCTCCCGAGTGCTGGGATTAAAGGCGTGCGCCACCACCGCCCGGCCCTTAAAGTCATTTTTCGGATTGATTTCTTCTGTTTCATCTGCCTTGGTATGTTCAGGTTTTGCAGGTGTAGAATCGCTAGGTTCTGATGATGTCATATAGGTCTTTATGTTGTTGCCTGTATTTTTGCACTGGCATCTACTCATCTCTTCTTCTGCTCGGTGCAGGCTGTGTCTGTGTCTGAAGGTGCCTCTCTTGTTCTAATTGTTAGTCTTGGTCCACTAGGAGTTCTTGGTTAAATCGGTGCTGTTGGGCTCTGTTTCTTCGGGAGCAGCTGTTCCCAGTCGGTGTAGTGTAGGCTTATGATTCTAGAGATCTGGTTCGGTGGCCTTCTTTTGTGTTCTCAGGTCACGTTTTGCTCATTTGTCAACTCCTCTGCTGATTTTGTTTCCTCAGACTGCAGAGTGTAGGATTCTGAATCCTCTCCCGAATGTATCTCAGCTGAGTAGATTATTTAGTAGGGTAATCTCACCAACACTTCCAAGTTGTTGGGTTTTGCAGGATCGGCAGCTGGGCCCTGGGTTGGTCTCAGACTGAGTGCTCTTATCCGTTCTGGTCACGTCTCACAGAGATGGCTCCTTCCCCGGGTGCTGGGTTTAAAGGCGTCCCTGTTCCAGGTTCTTCTTATCCTTATTTTCAGTAACTCCTCAGCATGTAATAGCTCAGTTTCTGGTCTTTATTATGACCGTGTCTCTGCCACCGCTCGGTCTGCCTCTGCCGCTGCTTTGTCTGCCTCTGCAGCCTCCTCTTTTTTCTTTTGAGACAAGGTTTTTCTGTGTAACAGTCCTGGCTGTCCTGGAACTACTTTGTAGATCAAACTCATAGAGATCTGCCTGCCTCTGCCTCCTGAGTGCTGGGATTAAAGGTGTGTGCCACCACTGCCCAGCTAACAGATCATTTATTAAAGAAAACTTTACATCTGCTTTCTCCTCATGAACCAAAGATACCAGTGAGACTGTGTGGAATCTACTATTTCACAGATACCAGTGGGCTATGTGATGGTCACGGGACCAGCCTTGACAGGTAGAGATACTGGGGATACAACTCTGGGAAGCCTCTGGCAGTCAAAATCTCATCTGCTCTGGGTGGTTACCCCTCCTGCAGAGTCTGCAAACACCCCTCCTGTTGGTGTGGATGTGTTCTCATCCTTGGTCCCTGTAGTCAAAAGACACTGTGTTTACTGGTGGAGCCCATGAGTAAATACAGTCCAGGATAAGAAGAAAATTTTTGCATGCTAAGGGCAAAGAGGGGTCTTCCAAATTCCAGGTGCTGGATGGAGTTGAGATTTGCCACATTATCAGAATTTTCCCAGGGGCCTGCCTTGAGAAAATCCTTCCCAGAGTCCTGGGGAAGATGATACAACTAGCATGGGGTTACCTGAGGGAAAGGAATCTATGTACACCAATTTCTTATGTCCATTTACTTTATTTCTCTATAACAAACTTCATCTACACAGCTTCAGTTCTGTTCTGACACTCAGTTCCTCTCTGTTCCTTCTTTTCCTGTCCTCTCATAGCCCTAGTAATAACTAAGTTCTTACGCTCTCGACCTCACCCTCATCTTCCGTTCCTCTGTCCTCCAGCTTCCCCTCCTCTCTTTTTTTTTGGGGGGGGGATTTCAAGACAGGGTTTCTCTGTGTAGCTTTGCGCCTTTCCTGGAACTCACTTTGTAGACCAGGCTGGCGTCGAACTCACAGAGATCTG
Organism: Peromyscus californicus insignis; assembly: GCF_007827085.1. Taxonomy (NCBI): domain Eukaryota; kingdom Metazoa; phylum Chordata; class Mammalia; order Rodentia; family Cricetidae; genus Peromyscus; species Peromyscus californicus. Next base: position 1,371,958 of record NW_026294551.1, on the reverse strand, counting down.
CCTGCCTCTGCCCCCTGAGTACTGGGATTAAAGGCCTGCGCCACCACTGCCTGGCTTTTATCTCTTCTCCTCTCCTGACCTGACTCAAATCCACCTACAGTCTGCAGAACTTCTCCTTGCTCCTTACTCCTCAGCCTGAGTCAGTGGACAGCCTTACCATCTACAGAAATTCTGCCTTGTTCTCTTCTCTTCTGGCAACTCTATTCTGGCTGGACCAGGAATTCTGCTCCAGTCTTTACTGTACCTGGTTATGCTAAAAACCTTTTGTTCTAAGAAGTAGCTCTAGAGCTGTAAGAGGAGGAGAGATCTGAACTTGATTTGCACAAGAAGCAAAGCTATGCACCTAGGAGCCAGGCTTTTGGAAGGAGGTTTTACCTTAGTTCAGGGGCTTCAGGCACCTAGTGGGTGGTCTGGCCAGCTATTCTGTTCATTGCTTTTCCCTGGATGCTTTTGTCAGGAGCTGGCTGTATCTTTGGATGTAGTTAAAGGAGATATTTGCAAAAGGCAGACACCCAATACAAATGCTAAAAAGGGAGCAGGGAGCCTGGAGGCAGAAAGCCTTGTCTACGTGACCTTATCCAAGTGCTTTGAGCGTATATGTCCACACACATTGTTCCTGGGGAAATTATGAGCACAAGAAATTCATAGCAAGCAGCTGAACATTAAAAGCCAAGTAACACCAAATATTCCCTGATAAATGGCTTCCCTCTAGAAAAGATTCCTTGACCTTTTTCTAGGTATAGCTTTATTAAATACAGCTGAATCTCTATAACATATTCTTGTGGTTTGCAGCACCACATTCCCACATTGGGGTCACAGGCAGGTGAATAGGTCATACCTGAACTGGCTGATACAGGTAACACCTTTCCTCATAGTATCTTAATGCTGCTGTAAGGATTCTTTCTGCAGCAGCTTTCCACAGGTCCATGCTCTCTTGCGTCAAGCTCATCCAGTTCACCTGTAGGCCTGTTTCCCAGCCTCGGCCCTTGCCCTTCTACCCAGAACCTGACGGTACAGAACCAGAGGTTCTCCCTGGAATGCCAGCAGTCTAAGGACCCCAGGACCTGTAAGGTTTGACCCAAAATGGAGTTTCTTTTCCTGTCATGTGCATGCACATGTATGCGTGTGTTTGTGTCTGCTCATGTGGAGGCTACCCTCAGGTGCCATTCCTCAAGTACAAAGCGTCTTGTTTTATTTTCTCTCTCTTTGGTTTTTCGAGACAGGGTTTCTCTGTGTAGCCCTGGCTATCCTGGAACTAGCTCTGTAGACCAGGTTGGCCTCAAATTAAAAGATCCATCCGCCTCTGCCTCCCGAGTGCTGGGACTAAAGGTGTGCACCACCATGCCTAGCTTATTTTTTCTGAGTGTGGGTTTAGTAGCCCAGACTCCTATCCTCAGGTTTGCATGGTAAGCACTGCAGTGACTGAGACATTGCACTGGCCCCCAGTGTCTTTTTTGTGTTGAAACCAGGTCTGTATAGCCCAGGCTGGTCTTGAACTCTCCATCTTTCTGAATGCTGAGATTACTGGCTTGTACCACCATGCAGGGCTCTGGGGCATGTTTCACTTCTGGTGAGCACAATCCAATCCCTACTTATTGCTTCCTGCCCTTCACACACACAAGCTCTTCCAGTGACACTGGAAAGTCATAAACCCAATCCCAGTTGAAAGCATCATAAATGGGAAATGTATTTAACCTACCTAGCTTCCAGAGCACCTTTGCTTAACAACACAGCCTGTTCTGTACACAGCAGTATCCAACCTCAAGACCTCACTGCTGGGACTGTCAACTACTCAGTATCTGGAGAGAGAGTTGTACGGTGTGTCCCTAGTCCAGAAGAAGACCATTTAACATACAGTAGTATTATTTGAGACAGTGTCTTTATTTAGCCCTGGCTGGCCTAGAACTCATGATGTAGATCAGGCTGGCCTCAAACTTGTGGTGATCCTTTTGCCTCAGCCTTCCCAGTGTTGAGATTACATGTGTGAGCCTCCACACCTGGCTTTGGAGTAGAATTTCTACAGTATATAAAGCGTGTGCATTAATACCACGACCTAGGGCTACAAAGAAAGACCGTCTCAAACAAAACAAAACAAAACCAAGTCCTAAGTTGAACTATCTTAAACCAGGGACCATCGATTGCATCTGCATACACCAACACACACAAGTACACATGGATCAGGGTACACATCCTTTCTCAGTGTGTTCACACAAACACTGTCCATGCGCCTGTGTACAGAAGCATACCCATGCACATAGCAGTCATGCCCACATATTCTCATATACCCAGGCACAGCCATGCACATAGCAGCTATTCCTACACTCTCTCATGTAACCAGCATACCCATGCACAAAACATGTGTCCATATTGGCCTTTATACTGAGGCACAGTTATGCACATAGCAGCCATGCTCACATATGTGTATCAGTGGTTCCATCATGTGTGTTGAGAAAGACCACTCTGTAATCCTGCTTGGCCTCAGAGTATGAAGGGTTAAGGAGGTGGGCACTGCTATAGGAACAGGCCTTCCTGCTGTGTGGACATCTGCAACGCTGAGCTGCCAGGAGTCTTGGTCACTTAATACAAGAGGAGCCAAACTAAGGACAGTAAAGAAACCTTTACTCAATACTGTAGCCACTTCCCCACGGTGCACCCCAATAAAAGTGGGCGCTGGGGTCTGCATCTTGCTCCTGTGGGGCCCAAAGGAAAGGCTCTGTGATACTGATTTGTTGGAAGCTCGGGGAAGAAAAACCCTACACATCAAGTTAGAGGAAGAAAGTCTCCCAGTAATGATTCTGGGAAGCCAAGGACTGAGGTAATAGAAGCACAGCCTTGGGGCTGGTCTTAAGCATCCACTGGCCAGGTAGTCTGCATGTTCTGGGTTTTGACAGTGGCCCTGCGGGCCCTCCAGGAAGAGTCTGTGGCCAGGCCTGGAGCCCACCCCTTAATGACCAGCCCATCCGGCACCATCTTCTGCTGGGGAGGACAAGCTGCAGCTGTGGGAGGTTGGGAACCAGTCCCCTCCTGGGCCACAGTCACTGGGTTAGCAGACCTTATCAAGGGGAAGCCCTTCAGGCTGGGCTGGGCATCTGTGGTTCCACGGCACTGCCTTTCTTGCTGTCTCTGGATGAATCTCCGCATGGACAGCCCAGCTGTCCTCACTTTCCCGAGGTACCTGGTGTCCACCGGGAAGAGGAACTGTAGGAGGCCTTCAAGCAGCTTCATTTTCTGCTGACTGCCTGAATCCAAGGCCCAAGGGAGCCAAGAAGAGCAGCCACCAGGGGTCATCAGTTACTGAAAAGCTACCTCAGCCCTGTTCTTCACAGGACACCAGTGGGTGTCTGGGTAGAGAAGGCAGTGCACAGACTGGAACCTGTCCGGGGAAGAAGTGAGGTCAGGTCTGAGGCAGGGGGCTGACACCAGAGCCCTCCAGGGCTAAAAGCCCCCAGTGCCCACTCACCGTGTAGGGTCCTGTTGTATGCTGAAACTTCCAGCTATATTCACCACATTACGTGGGTTCTCAGGACCCCCATAGCTCAGGGTGACCTGGGAGGGTGACCAGGAGAGTGAGGGTCAGTTCTTCCTCTCCACCAGCTAGAGGAAACGTCACTCACCCCTCAGGCTTAGGGAAGCAAGAGAGTGGCCCTTCATAAAGAAGCCCCTTTGAGACTTGCCATGAGCTTCTGCTCCTGAGGGTCCTTCATCCATCAGGCAAAGTCTTGGCTCAGGGTCCACTCCCCAGGGACAAGGATATCCTGAGGCTAGCCCTCTCCTAAATCCTGCACAACTGGGAGACCCCCGGGGAGGGAGTCTGGGTCCTTGTAAGAGTGGGGTAAGGCCCAGGTTGGGGTGTCTTCTACCTGCTGCAGAACAGCATCAGCTGGCAGTCTCTGCAGGTTTTCCAGGTGGGAGTGAAACAGGGAGCTGTGGAGCAGACGGGCACCCAGAAGCCCTTCCACAATGTAGCCTACTGTGCAGTCATCAGGCAGTCGGACCCGCTCGGCTGTGCTCATGAAACTGCCTAGGCTGGAGGGTAGGCTGGTCAGCACCTCTGTAGCCCTTACACCCCCAGGCCAGGCCGCTGGGCTCCCAGCCTCCCACTTACCTGGCCCATGGACTCATTTTGAGGGCAAGGCCCCTGCTCAGGCAGAACCCAGCCCCACCAGTCGCAAACCAGAACTTCACTGTGTTTGACTGGAAAAAGGAAAAGCTTGGTCAAGTCTGCCCAGGATAGGGCTCCCCACCATCAGCCCTCCAACTGAATCATGTCACCCTGGGCCACCATCTAGGAGAGTCTGCAGGAGGCACACGGTGTTCCTAACAAGTCACCTTGGCCTCTAGGCCCCTCTCTGTCACTCTGCCTGATTTGCCTGTCTCAGCCCATTCTCACTCTTGCAGCATTCACTGGGTCAGCCTCAGGGAGGATGTTGGCCTAGCACTCACGGTGCCACCACCCTGGACTCTCTCAGTGGCCTCGATGGGGTGGTCCAGACTAGGTCGCCCCAGGTAGACGTCCTGGTTGGAAGAGAAGGTGGAGAGCAGGTGCAGCAGGCTTTCTGGGTTCACATAGTTGTCATCATCCACGTGGCAGAACCATCTGACGGTGGAGGGAGAGGCCCATGCACTGAGGTTCCCATTTGGGCGGGAGCCTCACCACGCTCAGCCCTGGGTTCTCGATGGGTGAGGTCACTTACTTTCGTCCAGATTCTATGAACTTATCATATTCCACCGACATTTTACAGCACAGTGCTTGCCGGGTGCGCACAGCAGAGCAGTTGGTGTTGATCATGCGGCCGCCTGCACAGTGGGAATGGGGAATGTGAAGTTGACTTCCAGCTCGCCTCCTTAGGTTAGGCTGGTATATGCCTGTCAAGGACCAGATTCAACTGCAGCCCTACCACAGCCCTCCTTTTGAAACAGATGACAGTTACCTAGAACAGCACAGGTGGGAACTGTCCAAGACTTGACAGGTGACTGCTGCTGGGGCTTCCTCAAGGAATGTGGGTGACATTGGCCAGTGGCAGCCTGCCAGGAACTGGGGCGGGTGGGGATCTAATGACTGGAAGGATGGGCACTGAAAGATGGATTGGCCATGGATGGGTGTCCTCCACTAGCTAGGTGACTCTAATCTAGTCAAGTGCCTGACACAGGAACGGAATGGCCTGGGTAGCTACAACTCAGTCCAGGGGAGCGTCTCACCTGCCAGCTGCTGGAGCTCAGGGTCGTTTCCATCGGTGAAAATGAACGTCTGTGGGAGAAAACACCATGAGGTGCCGGAGGATCCAGTGAGTAGGTCTGGGAGCAGGTGCTTGTTCCCGGACCCAGGGGTGCGGCGGCGAGCCGGGGATCCAGGAACCTGCAAGCGGGGGGCGGGGCGCGCACCTGCCGTGGGGCTCGAGAGATCCAGGTGCGCAGCAGCAGTCGCAGGCGCGGGCCGTGGTTCTTCCGAGTGGTCTTGACTGCGATGAAGACGTCGTCGGGCTGCAGGCGGGAGACCTCGAGAGTCAGACCAGGGGTCGGGATCCGACCGGGATCGGGTGCGGGAGCGCGAGGTAGCGGCAGCGGCAGTAGCAGCAACACAGCCAGGACCGCGGCCAGCGCGAGGCAGGCCCGGCACAGCACACCCCGCACACGGCTCATACGATCGCCCCGGCCCGGGCGCTGGGCGCCCGCCTGAGAGTGCGGCGGCCCCTTTAAGAGTGACTAGCGCCCCGCCCCGAGCCTTGACCCGGAACTGACGGCCGCACCACCCCGGAAGTGAACGTCGCTCTGCGGCGCCGGGGGTGGAAGATGCCGCTGCCGGTTCAGGTGTTTAACTTGCAGGTAGGGGTTGGCGGCTGCGCTCGCCGCGCGGCGGTTCGGTCCTGGTCGGGCCTGGTGGGCGGGGCTGGCAGCGGGTGGGGCGGGGCCCGCGGCTCAGGCCTAGGCGCGCGAGCATCGCCAGCCTCGCGGCCGCTCTGGGCTCCAGCCCCCGCCCCGCCCCCGCCTCGCGCGCCAACGCTTTTTCGTGCCGGTGTCGGCTGGCCAGGAGAGGTGCGTCAAGCCAGGATGCGGGGCAGCCCGGCGCCCAGCTCTGCCTCGTCGTCGGCCTCCGACTTGAGCCGCAGCCCTGCGCACAGCAGGTCAGACTTGCGGCCCGGCACGTCGGGCGACTACAGTCTAAGCGCCAGCCTGTCGGCCTGCACGCTACTTTCCGAGGTACCGCTGCGCGCCCTGCGGGAAGCGGCTCTCCGGTGTCGCCCGACGCCCTGGCCCCTCGAGTCCTCGACCAGCCTCTTCCGCACCGTTGCCTGCCTGCTTTGTCTCTCCTGACTGCTGCAGATAGGGTGTCAATCTATTTTATTCTCTGTGATCTGGAGGAAGTTACATTAGTATGGCGGCTGAGAACGCTTGAGGGCTCCTGAAGTCAGAATTGTGCCCAACACCTGAGTGGGAGAGCTGAGGCGGGCACTTGGCGACCAGTACCTGTGGGAGCCCAGTGCAGTTGTGCCTTGGGAAATCTTGGGCAGAACTGACGACGGAGGTCAGAAGCATCCTCTGCTCTCCCTGGGGCATGTGTCAAGGTGCTCTTTCTCTATTGCAGGGGGCTGTGGAACCCATGCAGATTGATGTAGATCCACAGGAAGATCCCCAGAACGCACCTGATGTGAATTACGTGGTGGAGAACCCCACCCTGGTACAGATCCTCATGTGGGGAGGACTGCTGGCAACTTGGGTCTATTAAGGGGTCCAAGTCAGGCGCCTCATATAGTATAGCTTTGAAAGATTGACGATTCTTAGCAACCACTTTAGTTACAGCTTTCTGAGCCACGAAACTGGGTTTTCATTTGCCCACCTATGTTGGGTCCTCAGGCAGTTCCAAGGCTCTGCACCGTCTTAGTGGGAACAGTTCCGTTAAGGCACAATGTGAAGCAACGGCCTATTTGCAGCCAACACACTCTTCTCTGTTCTCACCCCAGCATCAGTCACTGGTCAGGGTATGCCCATGTTCCAGTGCAGAGCTTGAATCTGAAGGTCCTTAATCTACCCCAGTGGTCTCTTCCCAGAATCTGGGACAGTAGTCAATTCTGTAGGCCCAAGACCCAAGGGAATATTTAGTATTCTGGCTGAGGCTGTCTGGTCCTTGCTTACCTCACCCAACCTTCTTCCTCCCCACCCCACTCCAGGATCTGGAGCAGTATGCAGCCAGCTACAGTGGCCTGATGCGCATTGAGCGGCTGCAGTTTATTGCTGACCGTTGCCCTCCACTTCGGGTAGAGGCCTTGAAAATGGCCCTATCCTTCGTTCAGAGGACCTTTAATGTGGATATGTATGAAGAGATCCACCGGAAGCTCTCTGAGGCTACCAGGTAAGGCCTTGGAGGGGGCAAGTGACCAAGTCTGGCTCCTGTCATGCCCAGCCTCCCGCCTGGGATGTGCCTGTTGCAGTACTCTGTACATGGGAAGTGTGAACATGTTAACTCCCTGTGGCAGGGAAGCAAACCACTTTCCCTCTCCTGGCCTCCTTTGCCCCTGTGCAGACAACTGGAATTCCTAATTCTTGAGAACCTGATGTAGCTGTTGTCCTTTGCAAAAAAAAAAAAAAAAAAAACTTGGGCCAAACTCCCTCATTCTCCATTAAACTTCCCTATCAGACTGCGGGCTCCTAGGTCAGGAATTATCTCTGTGCCTCTGGTACAGATTGGGCCCTTTGGGTGGGGCAAGGAGATAGGCAAAGGCCTCTTGAGGACCAGCTATGGTTTGTGATGTCCCCTCCCCTTCCTCCCTGGTCCTTGTGGTTGTCACTATCCTGATGGCTAGGTTATCCTTCAGGGAGCTGCAGAATGCACCTGATGCCATACCTGAGAGTGGAGTGGAGCCCCCACCCCTGGACACAGCCTGGGTGGAGGCCACTCGGAAGAAGGCCCTATTGAAACTGGAGAAGCTGGACACGGACTTGAAGAATTATAAGGGCAATTCTATCAAAGAAAGCATCAGGTCCTGGCCTGCTCTGGGCAGGGGAGGTGGGCAACTGGGCCTGGCTGGTTCCTCGACCAGTATCCACTCACTGCCAGGCTTACAGGCGCGGCCATGATGACCTGGGTGATCACTACCTGGACTGTGGGGACCTCAGCAATGCCCTCAAATGTTACTCACGAGCCCGGGACTACTGCACCAGTGCTAAGCATGTCATCAACATGTGCCTCAACGTCATCAAGGTGGCCTGGGTGATAGGTGGGGTGGCATGGAGGGCCCAGAAGAGGCAACCCAGACTTAGTCTGGCCTTGTCTGCTCATCTACCAGGTCAGTGTCTACTTGCAAAATTGGTCTCATGTGTTAAGCTATGTCAGCAAGGCTGAGTCTACTCCAGAGATTGCTGAGGTAAGGTCCACCTCCATGGATACCCTGCTCTACAAGTCTGGCCCTCTGGTAGGCCCCCATACCCATTCCTAGCCTCAATTTCCTTTGAGTTTGCTCTTGTCCCTTCTCAGGGTAGGTTGGGGACAAGGAGTAGAGCTCCTTGAATGAGGAGGGCAGGGTAGGGGCTTCTCATGTCTGCTGCCTTCCCCTGTAGCAGCGTGGAGAGCGGGACAGCCAGACCCAAGCCATCCTCACCAAGCTCAAGTGTGCTGCAGGTGAGGCTTCCAGCCACCTCAAGCCCTTACACCCTTGAGACAGGGCCCACCTTGGAGAAGTAGCTGGAGATACAGTACTGGCAGGCTTCAGGACATCAGTCTGTGTGTCTGTCTGTGTGTGGCACTTGCTTCGAGTTCAAGTAGAGAAGCTGGTGGGGCCTGGGGAAGTAGGTCAGCTTTCTGAGCCTGGCTATATGGTATGGGCATCTTGAGGATTCCCTGCAGACCTAACCTACAGGAATGTCTTCAGTTAGATGCTGTTACGAACAGCTAGGATTTCTGTCTCTAAACTGAGGAATACTGGGGGCAAGAGGCCATGGTCTCCTAGGGCTCTAGCAGCCTCCTCTAAATGGCCTAGCTTCATCTGTCTCCTCCTCGGTCCCCTTTTAGGTTTGGCTGAGCTGGCTGCACGAAAGTATAAGCAAGCTGCTAAGTGCTTCCTTCTGGCTTCTTTTGATCACTGCGACTTCCCGGAGGTGAGGAGGGGCATGGCATGTAGGACTCTTCAGTATGTCCAAGTCCATAAGAGGAAGTGACAGCTAATGGATTGAGCTGTTAATCTCCTGAATGAGGTCTAAGCATTGTCTGGGTAGTGGGAAGGGCAGGCCAGGCCCCAACTCTGGGCTTCCTCCTTGGTCTGTGCACCAGTGACCCAGAACCCCAGGTCTCTGGACCCACCTCCCCTTCTGTCTCTTAGCTGCTGTCCCCCAGCAACGTGGCTGTCTATGGTGGCCTGTGTGCCTTAGCCACTTTTGACCGGCAGGAGCTGCAACGCAATGTCATCTCCAGCAGGTAAGTTAGGTGGTGGGCTCCTACCTTCTGTTCCTGCCCAGGGTCAGGCCCTTCTGTCCCTTCTTAGCTGAGCACTCTGGTATCCTCAGCTCCTTCAAGTTGTTCCTGGAGCTGGAGCCTCAGGTCAGAGACATCATCTTCAAATTTTATGAGTCCAAGTATGCCTCATGCTTGAAGATGTTGGATGAGATGAAGGTAAGGAACAATGGTATGGTCACATTGAGACTGGGCTAGATTGTGCCTCATGTCACTGACCAGTTCTCCTCTGCAGGACAACCTGCTCTTGGACATGTACCTGGCCCCCCATGTCAGGACACTATATACCCAGATTCGCAACCGGGCTCTCATTCAAGTAAGTGGAGGAGGGGGTGACATAGGCTCTGTGGGGTATAGCTATTCAGAGGAGCAGTGGACAGCTTGTGGCTTCTGTCCTGTAGTACTTCAGCCCCTATGTGTCAGCTGATATGCACAAGATGGCCGCAGCCTTCAACACAACAGTTGCTGCTCTGGAGGACGAGCTAACACAGCTCATCCTGGAGGGGCTCATTAACGCCCGCATCGACTCACACAGCAAGGTGGGTAGACAGGCCTGGTGGACTGCTGCAGGTGTGTGGTGTGGAGACCTGCTGGGCCATTCTGAACCTCCTCTCATGCCTGTACAGATACTGTATGCTCGAGATGTGGATCAGCGCAGCACCACCTTTGAGAAGTCCCTGCTGATGGGCAAGGAGTTCCAGCGACGTGCCAAGGCCATGATTCTGAGGGCAGCCGTACTGCGCAACCAGATCCACGTCAAGGTGAGCAGCCTAGGGTGCGGAGGAGCGGGCAGCACTCACACAGCCTCCACTGAACCCTCCCTGGGGTGCGGAGGAGCGGGCAGCACTCACACAGCCTCCACTGAACCCTCCCTGGGGTGCGGAGGAGCGGGCAGCACTCACACAGCCTCCACTGAGCCCTCCCTGGGGTGCGGAGGAGCGGGCAGCACTCACACAGCCTCCACTGAGCCCTCCCTGTCCACTGCAGTCTCCTCCTAGAGAAGGGAGCCAAGGGGAACTGACTCCAGCCAACAGCCAGTCACGGATGAGCACCAACATGTGAAAGGCATTCCCCTGACCTTCAGAGGATGGTCTGCACTCCTGCCCTGTCCATGGAAGCAGCACCTGGGCTTCCTGCCTGCTTTCCTCAAGAGAAGGCTCCAGACTGTGTGGTTCATGAGAGCAGCCTGGCCACGTGGATGCCAGGTCATTGCCTTCCACTCTGAGGTACTCTCTGCTGTGGTAGGCAAGCTGCCCATTATAGCCACTCAGGCCTGACTCTAGGTTTCTGTCCCAATGAAACAGACCGTGTGCAATGAGGCAGGGTACCTCAAACCCTCCTGTCCATGTGTAGTTCTGACTGCAACAGTGTAGTCCATTAAAGTACAGATTGATCATTGCCACAGGCTCTGTTCTTTCTGCTTTGGAAGATCTGATCCAGGGCAATTCCCTGGATATTCTGACCACTCAGAAAAGGCAGGAAGTACCGCCATTCATTTCATAGTGCTTTCCTGGCTCCCAAGGTCCACTGAGCCAGGAGAGCAGCCTCCTTGGATTCTGGCTGGGAGCAGCAGTCATAGGCCATTATTAGATCTCTGCAAATGCATTTCTGAAATGGTTTATTGTTCAATGCTGGAAACACAAGTTGTAGGAACAGGGCAAGTTCAGCCAAGGTGCCCTTGGTGCGACATTGCCAGGCCCCTGCCTGAAGACACCAACATGTCCTTCTGTGTCAAACAGGAGACTCCCTGAGTAAAGGCATTTCCTTAGAGTGTCTAGGCTTCAGTAGCTGTCCTGGGGTGGAGATGGCTCCTGCTGACTTTCAGGCTAGGGCACTACCCATGACTTCAGAGAAACCACCTGGTGTTCCAGGCCTCACCTGCTGATCCTGCAGCCCAGGCTGGGTCTCTTTCCAGGCCAGAGACTTCTCTAATTTGGTCTTAAAAAGCAATCCATGACCTGACAGGGAGGGCAACAGGAGAAGAATGGTGGTTAGGAAGAAGCCAAGACCCCACTGCTGCTGGAGGTGGATGGGCTAGTTGCAGCAGGCATCTGCTCACCTGGGCAATCTGCTGTCTCTCTGAATGCTCGCTTCTTGCAGCAGCCACGGCACAGGTTAAACACACATCTATTGCCCTGTGTACAGGAAAGCTAGTGAACTGAGGCTAACACCCTACCCAGGCTAAATTCTGAGGTAGGTAGTACCAGATTCCAGCAACATCCATGGGGACTGCCCTGCCCACCTGTATAGAAGGGCAGGCTCAACAGAAGGGCCAGCTCACCTTTGGATTTCCACACTGGTCACACTTTGCATATTTGGCTGGAAAAAAACAAAAAGAGGGCTGGTTGAATGAGATGAACATGAGGCAAGCCAGGATGACTGGCTGTCACCCATCTCTACCAATCTTGCTGTGGCCACCTGGGCCAGGAGACTGGGTAAGGATTGAGGATGTGGCTAGTTATGACAGGAGATGGCTGACATGACAGAGTGAGCATGGCCTCACTGGAATCAAACAGGAAGCAGGTGGGCTGCCCATTCCACCCCTAGTGTCCCAAAGTCCTAGGTCTGTTACCATGTCACTCACTGAAAAAAAGGGCAGCTAGGTATGGTGGCTCATGCCTATAATCCCAGCACTCAAATTGCTGCTGAGAAAGGTCAGTGTGGACTACATAGTGAGATCTAAGGCAGCCTAGATTAATGAGTGACCTACCCCAAGAAACAAAAAACAGCTGGGCGGTGGTGGTACACACCTTTAATCCCAGCACATGGGAAGCAGAGGCAGGTGGATCTCTGTGAGTTCGAGACCAGCCTGGTTTACAAAGCAAGTTCCAGGACAGCCAGGGCTACACAGAGAAACCTCATCTTGAAGAAAAAAAAAACCCACACACAAAATGAAAAAGGCAAAATCAGAACCCCTGTCCTAATGTTCCACTTCCTGTGGTGCACAATGACAGCCAGGCGGTGGTGGCACACGCCTTTAATCCCAGCACTCGGGAGGCAGGGCCGGGAGAATGTCTGGTTCGAGGCCAGCCTGGACTACAGAGCGAGATCCAGGACAGGCACCAAAACTACAGAGTAACCCTGTCTCGAAAAACAAAAAAGAAAATTTAAATGCTTTAGTTGGGTGTGGTGGGGAACGCCTTTAATCCCATCACTCAGGAGGCAGAGGCAGGTGGATCTCTGAGTTCAAGACCGGCTATTCTACAGAGTGAGTTCCAAGGACATACAGGCAAACTCCTCTGTGGTCACTTGAATAGCTTGTACAGTGGCCTTGTCTGATACATTAAGTAGATTTATAGCAACATACCATAGATCAGCCTTCCACAGGTTCTTAGTGTCATACCCAAAGTCTGGTCTGGGCACAGGGGAAATGTCCCTAGGCATTTGTTTCTGGACCTAGGCCTTAAACATGGCAGATAGCCGGAGGTAGTGGTGCACACCTTTAATCCCAGCACTCGGGGAGGAAGAGCCAGGCGGATCTCTGTGAGTTTGAGGCCAGCCTGGGCTACAGAGTGAGTTCCAAGAAAGGCGCAAAGCTACACAGAGAAACCCTGTCTTGAAAAACAAAAAAAACATGGCAGAACCTGGGATCCTATCTCCAGTGAAGAGGATGAAGATGAGGTGTCTGGACAGTCTGCCCAACTAACCTGGCCGGAACAGCAAGAGTAGCACTTACGTTTCAGGGAAGGGTCGAAGGTTTTGTGAGGGTTCCTCAGCTGTTTCTTCAGTTTATTCTTGGACAAGCCGTCCATGCTGCCCTCTTCTTCCTCCAGAGCCCGCTTACTGCGACTACCACTGTTCTCCTTGCTCCCTTCCTTAGGCCTGAAGGGAGAGGGCAGTGAGTGGAATCAAAGACACCCGTAAGATGGGATCAGTTCACCACTGCCAAATGGGGCAGGTCCCAGGCGGGGTCCCAGAGCAGAGGGGCTGGATAGCCATGGAGGGCACGGGGTCAAGGACATGCATGTTTCTCCCATCCATCCCAAGTAACTATTTTTGGCTGCCCAGGCAAAGAGGGCCTGTCCAAGGGTACAGGGCATAGGTGCAGTCCACACAATAGAGTGGCTAACAGAAGTTAAGCCTTCCTGGAATGATACCTAAAGTTCAGGGGCCCAGGGTCTGTGCCAGAGCCCAGGCAGGTTGTGATCACAGATGAGTCTGCCCACTTTGGAGATTCCAGCCCCAGGGTCCACCTGTTAACCCCAAGGACAAAGCCACACAGGACTAAAGGATCTTGGGTAAGTACCCAAAGCAGTTTCTCCACACAAAGCCTCCTCTTCCTTCACTCAGAACAGGGACTTGCCGTAGTGACTAGAGGAGGTGGCAAAGGGCACCTGTGCGTGCATATTCCCACTGTAGGCTGGTTCAGCTCACCCTGGCCGGATGTAGGGCTGGCAGATCCAGTGGAAAGCAGCTAAGTCGCCAGCTGGCCTCACTCCTTCTTGCTGCCTGGACATGTCCTCCTGCAAAGGCCCAAGACCTGTCAAAGACCTGAACTGCTGGCCCACCACAGAGCTTGCTGGGCTCCCACAGCCCCGCACCTGCCTGGCAGCGAAGTTTTAGCGCCTGGCTCACAGCAGCCACACCCTCCAGGGTCTTCACTCTGGCCAGCTCCTCTCGAAGCTGCTGATGTACCTGCAGCCTGAGGCAGATGCTTGTCACTCCCAGTCACCACCTGAGCCAAGTGCTGGGCACATGCCAACATCTCTTCCCACCCAGGCTCCTGCCCTCCCTCACTGCCAAGCCACCGGCCCTTCAGCAGAGTTGATAGCAAGTTGTTTTGGGAAGAGCACAGTATACTCCAGGCAGGGCTATAACACCGCTTAGAGAGACCCACTCAACCAACTCCTACCCAGGGAGCAACTCACGTGTGGTGCCACAGCTTGAAGAGATGGGCCCGGACATAGGAGAGTGGGCAAGGGTGCTGTTGTACAATCTGCAGGTACTCCTCAGCCAGCTCCCACACAGCAGGGCTCCGGCCCTCAAACAGGGCAGGGTTGTGCAGGTTACCCTCTGGGAAGTGGGGAAGAAAGCCTGGAATACCTTCCTGGCCACTCAGGTCACTGGCTAGCTATAGGGTTGGCAAGTCTGGAAAACTTGGTTTAAGGATTTAGGCTTCTTGGAGCAGACAGGACAGTGAACACTGTCTACTTAATCAGGTCTACAAGGACAGAACAAAGCTAAGTCATCCATCTACTCACCTGCACTCATGACCCCTTGCACACCCGTGTCCTGAATGCACCGCTCCACATCCTGCAGGCACCGGATATTCCCATTGGCAAACACAGGGATTCCCACAGCCTTCCTGTGGGGGAAAGAGAAGCCTGACCCTACACCACACCAGGGCAGTGCTAAGCCAGGAGGGGCAGAGACCAGCCACCAAGTTCACCTTGTTGAGACACCTTGCCTTCTATGGTATTGCTGCCTTCCCTCCCAGATAGTTCTAGGACATCGGGTAATGCTGAACATCCCAAGGTGTGGAACTAGGTTTATGTCCCTTCCACAAAGCCCATAAGACCAATGATTGTACCCAACCTACTGTATCCACTCACCTAACTGCCTTGATGTGCTCCCAGGAGGCTGTTCCTGCCATGGGCCCCTTCTGCTCCTTGGTGCGCCCATGCACGGTCAGCAGCTAGGGCAGACCAACACTTGGTTCAACCTTGCTCTAGGCCAAGGTCCCAAACCAATTACAAGGGGCCTGGTCAAGTTTCTCAGCTTTCCATTCTGGGAAGAACAAGGGCCAGCTGGGCCTGGATCTGTCCCTGGCCCCCAGGGTCTTGAGAGCCCTGCCCCTGTGGAGGAGCCCCAGGCTGCAGTTAGAAAACACAGCTAAGATGCAGAACCCCAAGCCCAGGAAAAGGTTAGTGAAACTCAAGATGCAGGGTGCTGAGCAAGGGTGGCGCTCGCTGCTTCCAGAAGCTACATGTCTCAGCACACTTGACCATGCTCAAAATGCAGGACTGGCGAAGGGCACCAGGTCTGATATCCCGTGGCTTATGCCTAGTCTTCCAGAAAGGCTGGATACTGAGCTCACCTAAAGAAGGCCAAGGCTGATGTCTGGAAAGCCTAAGATGTGGTAAGTGAACCTAATGTTACTCCCAACACCCTGGAGCTGGGATGGCAGTTTTAGAGGTCTGAGACCAGGGTAGCAGGTCTTAAAGAAAAGGAGTCAGGAGGGGCCCATTGCCCTGCCCACAGAAAATGTCTTAGATGCAGCTCCCACCAAGAGCTGAAGGAGGAGCAAAAGCCACCTCTGGTCTTGGAAGATTGTCAGAGAGAGAGAGAGAGACAGAGACAGAGAGAGCGCTATAATGTGAGACCAGACTGCCTGCTGGATCCCAACAACCATTCCTGGGAGCCATGGCCCTCACCTGACAGCCGGCCTTCTCCAGCATCTGGGCATACCTCACTGTCTTGTCAATCTCTGGGAAGACACGGATTTTGCATGTGACAGGAACAGAGAGTTTCTCATGAGCCAACAGAACTGAGAAAAAAAGATGTTTCTCTGAGGGAACCATGGTCCTACTCCAAGGTGGCCAAGCCCCAATATGCCAGGCACACAGAACCACACTAGCTTTGTCAAAAAGCACATCTAGGGGTATACTCTTGGCCTTTTCCTGGTCTTCACATGTGATGTGGGCTTGTGCTGACTGCCAGTGAGAAGTGGCATCCAACAGACCTGGTTGTCCCCACAGAGTATTGGGATCATTGTCCTAGTACTTAATGTCTGGTTCTAAGGGGATGGCTGCTATAGGTCATGGGACTCTATAGTCAATTCTTTCTAGCTGGGCAAGTGCTGTGGCCAAGAGCCCTAGAGGGATCACCGCTGTCGCTCCTAGCCCTAACAGAGCAGCTTGTGCTTATGAGCCCTGTCAGCCTGTCTCTGGGGCTCTTTCACTCGCTGACACCGTGGCACGCAGCCAACTCACTCATTCTCTGAAGAAGATCCCACTCCTCCTGCAGAAAGGCGCCATAGTGACCTGTGAAGGATGAGAGTGGCCCAATGTCACTCTTTGTTGTTGTTGTTCTTTAAATCCTTATAATTGTTATAAAGAGAAGACTAATAGCACCATTGATTTAATCAGAGTTTGACATCAATATATTTGTTAATATTCTGACTCGCCCCTTGAAATCCAGATCCTTAGCGCCACCCTGCATCCTGGTGTAAAAGCCTCATTTTAAGGAAAAGTCTCTCTCCTTCCTCTCTCCCTCTCTCTTTCTTCTCTCCCTCTTTCCTATCTTTCTCTTCGTTTCTCTCCAATGTCACTCTTGCATCCACATTGTCATGAACCCCCTACTAGGCCAGCTCCTCAGAATACAGAGGACTCTACAGCTAGGCTGTGTGTATCAGTGCCTTTACATGGGATCCCCAAAATCAGTAGCGTCTCTGGTTGGAGCAGGGGTGAAAATAAAGTCAAGCTGCTTGTCAACACCTGATTTGGGAGCTATCTGGCCGGCTGTCAAACTCAAAGCGGGCTACACAGAACACTCACACCACATAGCCTAAGATCAGTAGTGCCTGCCTGGGGAACCAGTGAACCTGTGTGTGCTATTGCAGAGCCATGGGCCTCCCACCAGCTGATCACATTTATTTAGAGCATATCTATGTGGCCAGCAGAACCTGGTCCCCAGTCAAGTACCTGAGAACAGCCACTTTCCAGGATAATAAAGCCAGGAAAAGGGCTGCTTGCTGGCTACAGGTGTCACCACAATCAGAGGCAGAGATTGACCCATACCCACCCACACCCAGGCTCCACCAGATCAAGTCTAACCCCTTATGTGGAGGCCTAGTGGACTCAGCACTGGCCTGCATGGATGTCAACACAGGACTGTAAAAATGACCTCACCTCTCTTAGCTATCATCTGTGGGCAGCCCAAATTCAGGTCGATGGCATCACAGTAATCTTGTGCCAGGAGAGCCGCCTGGACAAACACCTCTGGGTCATTGGCACAGAACTGAAGAAGACATGAATGTCATCCATGGTCAAACCAGGCTTAAGACTCCCTGCCTAGGCCACTCAGCCCTGTGAGAAGTCCCATGGTGACTCAATAAGCTGTAGTCTTTCCACCAACATTTACAATATGATAAAGCAGGAAACATCTCACACCACTAGGAATGTGAGTTATATATGTACGACATTTCCTTGGAGGTGTAACAGAAGTCACTGGCACTAATTTCTAAAGAACTGAACAATGCCTAATTGTTCTGAGACAGGAGGGTACCAAGACTGAGGGTATCAAGGTGACCCTGGAGCTACAAATCCCTCATATCACCTAAGCTGTCCCTTCACCAGGGCTTATGCTAGTTCCCAGAGAAGAGCCCAGTTTGGGGGAAGTTCATTCAGCAGCTGTTTCCTATTGCATGTGTCAATGCAGGATGGCAGGGACTCCACCATCACCACCACTACCCCAACCCTCCTCCTGGGTATGAAAGCTTGGTGATGCTGTTCCCATATACAGGGTCTGGAACTCGGCTGCTACCTGGTAGCCATGATCCCTCTGCCCACCTGCACAATGAGAGGCCTGTCCTCGGGGCATACTTCACAGTACAGGTTCTCTTTCCGATAGTTAGCATCTCTAACGAAGACCTGGGCATGCAGCATAGGGGTGTAGCAGAGCTGGGCTCCATGGCGGCGGCTCAGCAGTCTCCAAGCCAGCTCACTCTGATCCACCATGGGTGCCACCACATGTCGGGCACCTCCCAGGGTACGGCTCCAAAACTCAAAACCCTGCAGTTTGGGCATCCTCTCCACACTAAAGGTAGAAGAAGACCAGGCTCTCATTTCAGCCATAGTATACCACCATACCCAGGGAGGGTACAAAGTTCAACTGAAAGGGGCTGAACGCTCTGGTCAGTTATTGCTGCGCGCGCGCACACACACACACACACACACACACACACACACACACACACACACACAAGTGAAGGTGTAGATATCACACGATGACAGGAGAGGGGTCAGCCGGCGCAGAGTCGAGCTGCCCATCCCACCCCACCTCTAGCAGTGACCCTGACATGTCACTCACCCTCTCTGGACCTTACCCCTTCATTTGCTACTGGATTAAATGCCAGCCTGGTGGAACTGGTGTGGATGATAAACGGATCAGTGCCTGGACAACGAATTTGCGCCCCTGCGGGCGGGAGCTGGCCAGAGGAGACCACGGGCTGCAGGAGGCCTGGCACCGCCCGAGATCTTGGGCAGGGAGGGCAGCGATCACGTCAGTCTACCAGGCGCCCTTCCTGGTCTGGCCTAGAGCCTCCTGCTCTGACACTGTCCCTTGGGCTGGCCAGGGGGCCGAGGTCGCCACCGGATGACGACGAAGGGGCTCGAATTAGGACTACTTCCCGCACTGTTGGGGCTAGCCGGGGCTCCACCAAGGCCTGTGGCTGCCGGCACGCTCCAAAGAAAGGGACACACAAGGCCCCGGAGCCTCCGCCTTACCCGCGGCGCCGCCACGAGGACCCCCAGGAATGCGGCGGCAGCCACCGGGCACCGTAGCTCAGACTCAGCGCACCGCTACCGGAAGTCCCGGGGCCGGAAGCGCACTGCCAGGCCCTCCGCGCGGTCTGTGGTGCGGCGGAGAACAAAATCCTCGGAAACTGCCGCTCGGCGCTGAGGGGACCGGTCTTGTAGAACCTGGAGCTGAACAGGTACAGACTGCGCATGCCCGGGGCCACGTTGTACCTTCCAGACAATTGCACCGGGAAGCCATTCCTCCCACCTCCACTCCCTCTCCATCACGCGTTCCCAGAGCAGCCCTTGGTTCTTCAGACACAAGACGTAAATTCAGTATAATACAGTAGGAAACGTGGTAACGAATTATTACTTCAGATCCTGGATAGGAGAGGCTACAAGAGGCTGTTAAATTTCAAACCCTGAACAAATGGCTGAGGTATCTATTTAACATATCAAAGCGGACCTGACCTCAGGTTTTCCCAACATCCATCAGTCCCTCCCTCTTACAGGGTATGACTGACACACCCGGCCACTTACCCTGGACTCTTCAGCCCAGGCACTGGGCTGCCCTTGAGTAAGGAGAAGCTTCCTAGAGCAAAGGAGCATGCATAAAGAAAAATGGTGTTGATCTGGCCACTTTGAGTTCTCAGGCTGATGTTGGTGTTTTGTTTTTTTATTTATTTATTCCTTATCATCATCGTGAGACAAGATATTACTGTGCAGCCCTGGCTGGTCTGGGAGTCACTATCTATGTGTGCACCTTAAACTCGCGAGAGTCAGTTCTCCCCTTCTACTGTGGATCCCAGGAAATGAACTGAGGTGGTCAGGTTTAGTGACCGTGAGCCACTGAGTCGCCTCACCAATCCAATAGCTTCCTTTTTTTTTTTTTTTTTTTTTTTTTTTTTAGTTTTTCAAGACAGGGTTTCACCGTGTAGCTTTGGTGTCCTTGAACTCTCTCAGTAGACCAGGCTGGCCTCGAACTCACAAAGATCCGCCTGCCTCTGCCTCCCGAGTGCTGGGATTAAAGGCGTGAGTCACCACCGCCTGGCACATTTGGTCAGTTTATATTTAACACAGCAGTGACAGGGTTAAAGAGAGTCTCTTCTGCATGATGGCCCTGTGTTGTTTCTTTCCTGCAACAGACTAAAGGAAGAACGTAAAGAGCTGACATGAATGGCTATGTTCTTGGTAGCTAAAAATGGACTTCCATGTATAAAAAAGTTAAGCCAGGTATGTGGCTCATGCTTGTAACCTCAACACTTGAGAGGTGGAGTTTGCCACAAGTTCAGTGCTGGGCTAGGCTACAACACAGTAAATATGATGGTTAGTTTTAATTGTCGGCTTGACACACCTAGAATTACCTGTGAAGGGAATCTCAATAAAGGATTATCCAAGGGCTGGCAAGATTGCACAGTGGTTAAGAGCACTGACTGCTCTTGCAGAGGACCCAGTTTCCATTCCCTGTGCCAACATGGTGGTGACTCATAACCAACCATCTTTAACTCCAGTTCCAAGGATCTGAAGCCCACTTCCGGCCTCTACGGCATCGGGTACACATAGTGCACAGACAATCGTGCAGTCAAAGCACTTATAAGCTCTTTTAAAGTTAAGTTTTTTTTAAAGGTTGTCTACTTTGGGTTGGCCTGTGAGCATGCCTGTGGGAGATCATCTTGATTAGTAGGAAGACCTACCCCCATGGGTAAGTTGGCATGGGATTCTAGACTGTGTAAGAGTGGCGATATCGAGCTGAGCACTGGCACAGAGGTGCTAATTCACATTCTCAGCTTTGACTATGGATTAATAAAATTAGTTGCTTTAAGTTCCTGTCGTTTTGACTTCTCCAAAGTGACGGAGTGCAGCCTGGAATTGTGAACCAACTGCGACAGTTATAGTAGTTTGAATGTAATTGACCCCCATAATCTCACAGAGAGTGGCACTATTAGGAGGTGTGGCTTTGTCGAAGTGAGGAAGTGTGTCACTGGGGGGAGGATTTGAGGTTTTCTATGCTCGGGATCCTACTCAGTGTCTCAGTTGACTTCCTGTTGCCTGCAAGATGTTAAGACTCCACGTCTGCCTGCATTTCACCGTGCTCCCCACCATGATGATAATGGACTGAAAGTCTGAAACTGTACGTGGGCACCCCAAGTAAATGTTTTTCCTTGTAAGAGTTGCCGTGGTCATGGTGTCTCTTCACAGCAGTAAAAACCCTAACTAAGACAACATCAAATTGTTATAGTGGTGCTTTATTTCATTTCCTCTATTGGATTCTTAGTACTACTTCATCTTACTGCTTTTTTTTTTTTTTTTTTTTTGAGACAAAGTCTCACTATATATCTTCAGCTGGCCTGGAACTCACAGAGATCCACCTGACTCTGTCTCCCAAGTACAGAAATTAAAGGCATGTACCACCATGTCCAACTAATTTTACTACTCTCTAATTGTTCTAAGGCTACTTACATGCACCTTGAGTTTTCAGAGTCAAAAGTTCCTATTGTACAATTACATGCTTCCACTTCTCACCTCTGCTGTCACACAAACTCCACAATTACAGAAACATTATGTCATTGAGTCCTGCTCGCCAGCCTTAGTGCTATTGTTGGTATGTATTTTTTTTTTAAGATTTATTTATTTATTATGTATACAGTGTTCTGTTTGTATGTATGTCTGTATACCAGAAGAGGGCACCAGATCTCATTATAGATGGTTGTGAGCCACCATGTGGTTGCTGGGAATTGAACTCAGGACCTCTGGAAAAGCAGTCAGTGCTCTTAACCTCTGAGCCATCTCTCCAGCCCTGTAATTTTTTTTTTAAGATTTATTTATTTACTTTATGTCTGAGTGCTCTATCTGCATGTTCACTTTTATGCCAGGAGAGGGCATCAGACCCCAGTAGAGATGGTTGTGAGTCACCATGTAGTTGCTGGGAATTGAACTCAGGACCTCTGGAAGAACAGCCAGTGCTCTTAGCCTCTGAGCCATCTCTTCAGCCCCTGATATGTATTTTATAATGATATGGATTACAGAGGCCACTTATGATACTTTTATTTTCTGCCTCATAAGAAAATGAGAGGGGCTAGAGAGATGGCTCAGCAGTTAAGAGCATTTGCTGTGTGTCTTAGTTGGGGTTTCTATTGCTGTGAAGAGATACCATGACCACAGCAACTCTCATAAAGGAAAACATTTAATTGGGGTGACTCGCTATAGTTTCAGAGGTTCAGTCCATTATAGGACATGGCAGTGTGCAGGCAGACATGGTGCTGGAGAAGTAACTGAGAGTTCTACATCTTGCAGACAACAAGAAGTGGTCTGTCCCACTGGGTGTGGCTTGATCATATATGAGACCTCAAAGCCCACCTCCACAGTGACACAATTCCTCCAACAAGACCACATCTACTCCAACAAGGCCACACCTCCTAATAGTGCCACTCCCTTTGGGGAACAATTTTCTTTCAAATCACCACATTCTACTCCCTGGCCCCCAGAGGCTTGTAGCCATATCATAATGCAAAAATACGTTCAGTCCAATTTGAAAAGTCCCCATAGTCTATAACAACCTCAAACTCATTTAAAAGTCTCTTCTGAGAGTTATGCAATCTCTCTTTTTGTTTTTGTTTTTGCATTTGTTTTTGGTTTTCGAGACAGGGTTTCTCCGTAGCTTCTTCAGGTAGCTTCGGTGCCTGTCCTGGATATCACTCTATAGACCAGGCTGGCCTTGAACTCACAGAGATCCACCCGGCTCTGCCTCCCGAGTGCTGGGATTAAAGGGGTGCACCACCACTGCCCGGCTTCATGCAATCTCTTAACTGCAATCCCCCTGTAATAGCAAAATCAAAAAGCAGATCACATACTTCCAACATATAATGGCATAGGATATACATTATGGTTCCAAAACATAGGGAAGGAAGCATTGTTGTTGTTGTTTTTTTCTCTTTTGGGGGGGCCGCCATCCAACTCCCAAATAAATCACACACGGAGGCTTATTAATTATAAATGCCCATCCTTAGCTTGGCTTGTTTTTTGCGAGTTTTCCTTAACTTTAAATTATCCTGTCTATCTTTGCCTCTGGGCTTTTCCTATTCTCTAGCTTCTGCAAATCTTACTCTTACTCTGCGGCTTGCTGTTTAGCTGGGTGACTGACCCCTGGAGTCCTCCTCCTTTTCTGGCTCCTTGATCTCTTCTCCCAGATTTCTCCTATATATTCTGTCTGCCAGCCCTGCCTATCCTTTCTCCTGCCTTGCTATTGGCTGTTCAGTTCTCTATTAGCCCATCAGATGTTTAGACAGTCACAGTAACACAGCTTCACAGAGTTAAACAAATGCAACATAAACGAAAGTAACACACCTTAAAATAATATTCTACAACAGAGTATAGTGAGGAAATACTGGACCAAAGCAAAACTGAAAACCAGCTGGGCAAACTCCAAACTCTGCATCTCCATGTCAAAATGCTCTTCAGATCTCCAACTCCTTTCAGCCTTGTTGACTGCAGCACATTTCTCTCTCTGGGGCTGGTTCCATTCCCTGCTAGCAGCTTTCCTCAGCAGGTATCCCATGACTCTGGCATCTCCAACATCTTGGGGTGTCCAAGTCAATCCAGGCTTCAACTTCACAGCTTCATGAAATGGCCTCTCTGGGCCTCCATTCAGGGACACCACTGACAAATGCCTTGCCTCAAGGTACAGAGACAATTCCATAACCCCTTTCTTCTATCCTTGACTCTAAAGCCAGAACCGTGTGGCTGAAACTGCCAAGTTCTGCTGCTTGCTAGGACTGGAACATGGCCCCCTCATTCAATTTTCTTCACTGTTTTCTATAATTTCCTTCACTGCCTAAGCTGGTTGTTCTGGAATTTGCTCTATGGACCAAGCTGGCCTCAGACTCAGAAATCCATCAGCCTCTGCCTTCCCAGTGCTGGGATTAAAGGCATGGACCACCATACCCATCTCTAAGCTTTCCTTTAATTCCTTTGCACAAATTGGAAATTTAGCTGGGTGGGATCTTTCCCTAAGGTCACCACTTTTTTTATTCCATTTCTTAATCTGTTTATCTCCTTGAACACAGGATTTAGCTCTATTCCACTTCCTGGTGCCCCTTTTCTCAATCTGTACATTTTTAATTTTTATTTGCTCAGCTTGCTCCTTTTCACTGTAAATCTTCACCAGAGTTAACACTAATATCCACACATCAGAGTCTATACTAGGCTGTTGTGAGATTTCTTCTGCCAACAGAAGTAATCCAAAACTCTTCACTTTAAGTCTCAGGCAGACTCTTCAGACAAGGAAAAAAGGTAGCCACATTCTTCACCAAAATATCACAAGAATGATCTCTAGGCAACCTACTAAAATTCTTCCCCTCTGAAACCTCTTGAACCAGCCCCCCACGGTTCAAATCACTCTTAGCACCACTGTCTTCCATGGTCCTACTGGTATGGCCTATTAAGCAGTACTTAAAAGCATTCTGCTTTAAAGCACACACAAGGAACCTTTCCTAACCCAAAGTACCAAAGTCCCAATTCCTCCAAACAAAAACATGGTCAGGTCTTTCACAGAATACCCCAGTCCCTGGTACCAACTTCTGCCTTAGTTAGGGTTTCTACTGCTGTGAAGAGACACCAGGACCATAGCAACTCTTATAAAGGAAAACATTTAACTGGGGTGGCTTGCTTACAGTTCAGAGGTTCAGTCCATTATCATCATGGTGGGACATGGTGGCGTGCAAGCAGACAAGGTGCTGGAAAAGTAACTGAGAATCTTACAGGCAACAGGAAGTGGTCTGTCTCACTGGGCGTGGCTTGAGCATATATGAGACCTCAAAACCCGCCTCCACACTTCCACAACAGTAGTCCAAGAAGGCCACACCTCCTAATAGTGCCACTCTCTTTTGGGGGCCATTTTCTTTCAAATCACCACACTGCTCTTCCAGAGGTCCTGATTTCAATTCCCAGCACACACAAGGCAGCTTACAACTATCTCTAACTGTAGTCCCATGGGATCCAATGCCTTCTTCAGGTATGCAGGCATACATACAGATAAAACACTATATACACATAATATATAAATATATTTTTTTTTAAGTAAAGAAAGAGCTGAACAGTGGTGGTGCATGCCTTTAGTTCCAGCATTCAGGAGGCAGAGGCTGGCAGATTTCTGAGTTTGAGAACTGCCTAGTCTACAAAGGAAATTCCAGTACAGCCAGGGCTACACAGAGAAATCCTGTCTCGAAAAAAAGATAAACAAGGGCTGGAGAGATGGCTCAGAGGTTAAGAGCACCAACTGCTCTTCCAGAGGTCCTGAGTTCAATTCCCAGCACCCACATGGTGGCTCACAACCATCTGTAATGAGATCTGGCACCCTCTTCTGTGTACATAATAAATAAATAAATCTTAAAAAAAGATAAACAAACCAAAAAAAAAACAAAAACAAAAACAAACAAACAAGAACAAAAAAAAAAAAGGAAAGAAAATGAGAGAGCAAAATGCACACCCCTCACATTGATCCACTTTTAGCAACTCCAGCACTATCTGGTACTTCTGTAGACCTGAACTTCTACCTGGTACAATTGCTCCTTGAGCTAAAAGCATCATGGGTCCTTATAGGTCAGAACTGAGAGAGATCAATCTCTCACTTTCATTTATTTGTAAATCTCTAAACCTCTGTCATCCCCCCCCCCAAAAAAAAAAAAGAAAAAAGAAAACAAAAAAGCAAGATAAAAGAAAACAAAACAACAGCTGGGCGTGATGACACACGCTTGTAATTCCAGCTGGCCTGGAACTCTTCGTCCTCCTGCCGATCCTCCTGAGTGCTGGGATTGCAAACATGTGCCACCACACCCCAGCTCCGACTGGTTTTCTTGGCATTTCTGTTGTTTGGGGTTTGCTGAACTTCTTTCATCTGTAAGTTAATTTTTTCAACATATTTAGCAATGTTTCAGCCATTGTTTTCTTTTTCTTAACAGGGTCTCTAACCCGGATTGGCGTTGAACTAGATTTCTAGCTGAGGATCTGAGGATGACCTTGAATTCCTGTTGTTCCTATCTCCCTACCTCCCAAGTACTTAGTTTGTGCTGTGCTGGGAGTCAAACCCCCAGGCTTCGTGTGTGCCCAAGCACTCTACCAGCTCGGCATATCCCCAGCCCTTTCTTAGTCTTTTTTCCCCCCTACTCTTGTCTTGTTCTGTATGCAACAGCTTAAGTTTCCATTGTTTGTTGACAGTCTTGAGCTGGAATTTCTTTCTGCTTTGTTTCCTGGGGTCCCGTTGGATGAGCAAGGGCATTCCCTGCCCTTAGGTTGGCCTGCCCCCTAGTGGAACCTTCCAGTACTGTCAGCGGAGGCAGCACAGGCCGCCCCTGCCGGGCCAGCTTAAAGAACTGGCATCCAAGAAGGGGCAGCCTGTGATTTCCGCTCACCTCTCTTGGCAGGGACCCACTATCTTACTGTAAGCCTGGGCAAAGACACTGAGACTGGATTCGTCTTCTTGCCGCATGGGAGCTGAACTTCCAACCTCCAGAGGGGACTTGGTGAGGAAGGACCCTGGGAGATGCCTGCATGAGCTCTTGCTCAAAAAGCAGCAGTGTGCCATGCAGAACACAGAGCAAGGATGGAGAGCCTTTGGTAGCCTGTGTGGTAGCCCTAGGCTGGCCCCTGGGGGAGGGAGCCTGTCCTTAGCTGCACCCATCTAGAGTGGAGCTTGCATCATGTGGGCAGAGAGGAGGGATGGGCCAAGGCAAGTGCCCCAAACTCACTGTTCCTGCCAGGACTTGGTAGATTTTCCTGAATACTGTTTTTCCTTTGGCTGAGAGTCCTCAGAACAACTTCCAGGACTTTCAATGACTTTCTGGAGACTTCACCAGAAAAGGCTGCTGTTCTGGGGACTGTCCTCCGAACCCTTCTGGCCACCAGGAGCATGGGACCCTTTTAGTTCAGTATGACCCACACTGATGCTCAGGCTCTGCCAACGTGTTCCCACTTTGTTCTGTCTTATTCTCGTCTTCATTTTTCTTTTCTTACTTTTTTGGACAGGGTTTCACTATGTAGCCTTAGCTGGTCTGGAAATCAATGTGTAAACCAGGCTGGCCTCAAACTCACAGAATTTGCCTGCCTCTGCCTCTCAAGTGCTGGAATAAGAGTGCATGGTGACATGTGCCACCATGCCTGGAAAAAAATCTTAAACCCGGCTGAACTACACAGTGTATTCTGAGAAATATCCTTTCTCCACGACTACTCTTCCTCTTCTTCCCACCCACCCATCTTTCCTGATACACAAAGTGGTATTATCTTTGAGTTTTCTTGTTTGGTCCATTCTGTCAAGACAGGGTCTCACATGGCTGGCTTGGAACTTACTCTAGGCCAGACTAGCCTCAAATATATGGTAGTCTTCCTGCTTCATCCAGCTAAATGCTAGGATTACAGGTGTGCTCCACCATCCTGGGATTATCTGTCCTTCCTCTTTGTTGTCTTGAAGCTCATGTCAGGTTTCCTTACTCACGTACTCCTTTGCACACACGATGCTATCTGTTCTGTCTGGCAGTCACCTATGAGAGACTGTTAGGTCATTTCCAATATTTTGCAATTTTACATAATTTTACAATGTGTGTGTGTGTGTGTGTGTGTGTGTGTAGTCAGGGCACTTTCCAAGAAACTTGAACACAGAGGTGATTTTCTGTGTGCTGCCGAGTCTTCCCGAGACCCTTGGTTCTGTGTACCTCTGACTAGTGTTGCTTTGGTGCCAGTTTCCCTGTAGCATCTGCAGATTGTGTGGTCATGTTTGAAATTGTATCAACCTGACTGGTAAGGAATCATCCTTGTTGTGACTATCAGTTTTTATTTCCCTTATAATGAGAGGTTGAACATCTTTTTATATGTTTAGAGGTCTAACTGACTATTATTTTGTTTATAAATCCCTCCTTAAACAGCTTCATAGAGGCATAATTAATATTTTGAAAGTATACAGAAAGTGACAATTACATGTCTATAGATACCCATATATACAAGCGAAACTGTTACAGTCAGGTAATGAAAGTGCATATCGCTACCCTCCCCCCCCCCCCCCCCCCCCCCCCCCCGTTTCCCTGTGCCCCCCCAGCCCTCTTTATCCATGACAGTCAATCCTGTCGCTATTGACTTTTGTACTTTTCTAGGGTTTTATACACATAGACCTGTGCCAAGTCTTGTTTTGTTTGAGGTGCACAACTCATTCTTTCCATGGCTGAGCAGTGTTACATTATGGAATGCTCTGAAATGTGTCTCTCCATTCACCTGTTTATGAATCTGGAGTGGTTTCTGATTCAAACTGTTGCTATGAATGTTCCTGTCAAATCTTCATATGGACATAGGGTAATTTATACACCTAGGATGGCAGGTCCTATGTTAGATGCACATTTAACCTTTGTTGTATCCAAGGACAACCTTGAACTCCTGATCCTCTACCTCTTCCACCCAAATGAGTGCTAGGGTTGCAGGTATGTGCCGCCACACCTGGACTCATGTTTCTTTTCTTTCTTTTTTTTTCTTTCTGTGTGTGTGTGTAAAGGAAAGGGTTTATTTGGTTTATTCTTCTCAGTCACAGTCCATCATGAAAGGAAGTCAGGGCAGGAACTCAACAGAAACCTGGAGTCAGGAACTGAAGCAGAAGCCATGGAGGAACACTGTTTGCTGCTAGTGGGCAGCCCTGAGCCATGACCACACATCTATCTGTGACTTCTTTGGTGGCTGCTGTGGCCTTTGTATTAGAAATATAAGTACTAGTCCCCCACTGAGGTCATTTCACCCATTCTAGTGAAGCATGCAAACCATTTCCTCTTTTTTTAAAAAAATATTTTTATTTTATGTACATTGGTGTTTTGCCCGCATGTATGTCTATCCCCTGGAACTGGAGTTACAGACAGTTGTGAGCTGCCGTGTGATTGCTGGGAACTGAACCTGAGTCCTCCA
The DNA here is from genome assembly GCF_007827085.1 of Peromyscus californicus insignis. Taxonomy (NCBI): domain Eukaryota; kingdom Metazoa; phylum Chordata; class Mammalia; order Rodentia; family Cricetidae; genus Peromyscus; species Peromyscus californicus. The sequence goes on along the minus strand of NW_026294551.1, from coordinate 1,343,128 downwards.
GAAGAGCAGTCAGTGCTCTTAACTACTGAGCCATCTCTCCAGTCCCTCATTTCTTTTTTAAATTTAGCTTTATTTCACGTATTTAACTGTTTGTCTGCATGTAAATGTGTGTACCATATGTGTGACGAGCATTCAGAGTCCAAAAGAGGCCTTAAGATCCTCTGGAACCGGAGTTAAGGATGGTTGTGAACATCCATGTAGGTGCTGGAAACTGAAACCATATCCTGTGGAAGAGCCGTAAGTACTTTTAACCACTGAGCCATTGGTACAGCCCCCAGCAGGTTCAGACTGGGGTGATTTCTATTGTTTTATTTATTTGTTTATATTATGATGATGATGATGATGATGATGATTATGATTACTATTGGGTTTTTGAGACAGGGTCTCTCTATTATGTAGCTCTGGCTGTCCTGGAGCTTGCTATGTAGGCCAGGCTGTATTGAATTCACAGAGACCCACTTGCCTCTCCCTTCCAAGTGCTGGGACACCCGGCTTAGTTTTTGAGGCAGAGTCTCACTTAGCTCAGGCTGGTCAACTCAGTGTAGCAGAGACTGACTAAACTTTTGGACCTCCTGCCTCCACCTCTCAGTGCTGATTGGGGTGAGCTACATGTGTGAGCTACTAGGCATAGCTTTGGGCAGTGTTGACGCTACTGTTATTGAACCTTCCACTAAGTTTTTTTTTTTCTTTTTTTCTTCAGTAGTTGGGTCTCTCATGTCTAAAACTCATGTGGTGCCAGCTGCTTTATTTTCCTTGCTGGGGTTATAGGTGCATGCCACCTACTCAGTTTAAATTCTTTCCTTCCTCTTTTCCCTCCACCCCTCCCTCCCTATTTTCTGATAATGGAGCTGAAACCCGGAGCCTCTTGACCACAGATGAGCACTCTCCACTGAACTACATCCAGGCACATCAGCTGCGTTGTTTTCTCAGGGCATTCTGTCATTTCAGTGTCGACATTCACTAATGTTTATTTTTGTTTTTCCTATTCAAGAGTTTTCTGGTTCTTGTATTGACTTAAAAAAGATGAAACTTTGCTGTTTGGTGTATTAAGCTGTGAGAGTCATATTTAATCCCTCAGTTTGGCCCATGGTCTGTTTCCTACCAGGACAAAATGGAAAAAGGTCTGGCTGCTGTTGCCTCGCAGGCTATCAAGGTAAAGAGGCCTCTGAGGTGGAAAGGGGTCTTTGTTTCTTCAGATCAGGGTTTGAAGGGGTTGCAGTGAACATCTCTGGCCTCCCAGGCCTTTCTTACACCACTAGAGGGAAGGTGGTGGACTCCTTGCTACAACCTACTGCTCCGGTTTGCTAGGCTAGCTTTCCTGGCCTCTGGCCGATGGCCTTCCCTCACCTTCCTTCTTTTTCTGAGGTTGGAATTCAGGACCTCAGAAATCCTAGGCAAGTCCTCTACCAATTGACCCCCACCCCCAAATCTGTCAAATGGGTATGTAGCCCAGGTTATCCTTGAACTAGTAGCAACAATCTTCTTGCCTCAGATTTGTTTTTGTTTTTGTTTTTTGTTTTTTGAGATAGGGTTTCTCTGTGTAGCTTTGCGCCTTTCCTGGATCTCGCTCTGTAGACCAGGCTGGCCTCGAACTCACAGAGATCCGCCTGACTCTGCCTCCCGAGTGCTGGGATTAAAGGCGTGCGCCACCACCGCCCGGCTTGCCTCAGATTCTTATCTTTTTTTTTTTTTTTTTTTTTTTGGTTTTTCAAGACAGGGTTTCTCTGTGTAGCTTTGGGCCTTTCCTGGAACTCACTTGGTAGCCCAGGCTGGCCTCGAACTCACAGAGATCCACCTGACTCTGCCTCCCGAGTGCTGGGATTAAAGGCGTGCGCCACCACCGCCTGGCTTTGCCTCAGATTCTTAAGTGCTCAGGTCACAGTTGTACACTACCATGTCCTGGAGACCTTTGGGATTGGAGGCTTCCAGTCTGTCCCTTAGACTCTACAGGCTCCTCCCACCCCATCCCCTGGGTGTTGAAGGAAATAAATACACACACACACACACACACACACACACACACACACGACAGTTGACCTCCTATTTAGGATTTAGTATTTGGTTTTATTTCCATGTCCTTGTTCAATGTACTGTGTGTGAAACTCCCAGCTATATTAACTAAGCAGGCGGGGTGGGTGGGAACCACTCATGCCACCTTCCCACAGCAGAAAAGTTTTTGCTTCTAATATTCTTCTTTCTTGTTGGTCTTTGAACAATTTGACTGTGATAGACCCAGGCATATGACATGTTTCCTGAGTCTTGGAGCTTGTTTCCTGAACTTGCAAATTTGAAGATGAACCCTCACCCCCTTTTCCAGCTGTAAAGATTGAAAGCAGGGCCTTGTGCACATTACACACAGGCCATTTTTTCCTTTCAAGCTGCACTCCTGCCCCTTTACTCTACTCCGGGATTCCAAAGTACCCATGAGGTCCCATCTCTTCCTGAGCTCTGTTCATTATCTGAAAAAATTCCTGTCCCTGCAGATCAGACCAGATTGTTCCCTGTCCTGGTAACTGCCTCTCACAGGTTTTAAGAGTTCATTCTCTTGCTTCTTACATACTTTACTATTCTAAACATCTGGAATGGTTACCTAGCTTACTTTTTCGGCTGGTATCCTAAAGTTAGTGTCCATTCTGAGTGTTTTGATAGGTTGATTTTTGTGGCCTTACCTGTCCCGTGTCCCCCCACCCCACCCTCTACTCCTATGTAGCCCTAGCTTTCCAGGCTAGTCTCGAACTCAAGAGATTTGCCTGCCTCTGGGATTAAAGATGTGCACTACCACTGTCAGGCATCCCCCTGCTTCTTACATAAGCCCAGGGCTGGCCTCTGCCTGCTGGGGTAACGGGTACACAGGTACCCAATGAGCTTTGCACAGAGCAGTTTAGTTAGAGACTTTGACCCAGGCTGGGCAGTGGTGGTGCACACCTTTAATCACAGCACTTGGGAGGCAGAGGCAGAGGCAGGTAGATCTGAGGCCAGACTGGTCTACAGATCGAGTTCCAGGATAGCCAGAGCCGTTACACAGGGAAATCCTATCTCAAAAAAGCAAAAAGAACTTTGACCCTTATGGTCTTGAGACTTTTGTTCGTTTTTAGATTTAGTTTTATGTATGTAGACCTTTTGCTTGTATGTATGTCTATGTACTGTGTATGTGGTTCCTGCAGAGGGCGTCAGGCCCCTCAGAACCTCACCAATGGCTGAGCTGACATGGGTTCTCTGCGAGAGCAGCCAGTGCTCTTAACCGTGGAGCCACTTCTCTAGCCCATTCTTGCTGCTCACGTACAAGGTAAATTTACGCCACTAGAGCAGAGGCTGAAGATGACTATTTCTGATCGATGGCAGGACACACTAGTATCATGTCCATGAGCCAGATGTTAAGTTTCCTGCTATACCAGCATCCTCTCAAGATGCCTGTGAACAGCAACTGCTGGTTTTTTTTTCCATTTATTTTAGTATTGTTCCACTCAACACGTGTGTGGTCAGAGAACAACTGTTAGTTTTTTCCACTTTTATGTGGGTTCCAGGTATCAAACTCAGGTCGCTTAACAAGACTCTACCCACTGAGCAGTATCACCAGATTCAACAACTGCTTAAATCACATGGGAGATAATCAGAAAGAGCAAGGAGCAGAGTGGTCTTAAGGAGTCTCAGGATTTTATTGCTGGTCACAAAATGGACTTATATAACACCACGTGAGCCCCTAAGGATCACAAAGCAGTGTGAGGGAGTCAGGCCTCTCTAGGCTAGTTTATAAATCCATTCCTTTTTGTCACTAGACTTCAGCTGGGTAACCCAGACACTAGAGATGGGGCAGGTCCTTCCTAAGAAGGTGCATGCCATGACAACAAAGAGCTTTTAAAGAATTTTCTAGGTGGGACTAGAGCTAACCAGATGCTTGTCAGTCTTGATCTAACCACTCGGACTGGGACAGACCCTTATGAGCACCCTATCTGGGCCCTATTGAGGTTCTCTAGATTGGCCAGGGTGCAGCTCTGTCTGCTGCCACCCATTGACAAGAGTACCGCTGCTTCCTGACAGTCTCCTGGACACTCACTCAGGCTTGGGGACCTCCTTTAATCCTGGCCCTTAACCCATCATGGCTTACCCAAGCCCATGTATACAGACTGGCTGCCATGTGGGCCCTTTAGGCTGTGCCTACTTTCCTTGGGGACCTCAGAGACCCATTTTACTCTTTACCCCTGTGTATTAGCCCCCTGTTCTGGCCACGTCGCCTGCTTCCAGGGAGTTGCAGCACTAGCCAGGTCCTGCTCAAGCTTCCCCCTAGAGTGCCTGGCACCAACTAAGCCGATGCCCTTAGAGCGACTTGAAGGTGGACAAATTCTGCTCATACCAGTGTTCAGGTCTCTAGCCAGCTCCATATGCTGAAACACTCATCAGTACATGCTTCCACTCTTATTCCTCACTGTAGAGGAATCCCCAGATGGTGCTAGAACCTGAAACCCAGGTCAGGGACTGGACAGAGACTGAACAGAGGCCAGCGCTCGCATGCGGTTTAATTGTGGGAAGGGCACAGCATCAAGAGCAGCATTTTTACCACCAGGCTGGTGTAAAAATCAGTCCAGACATGGTTCTTCACACTGACAGCTGCAGCAAATCCAAAACCCAAGCAGCAATTTCAATCTTTTCTTGGAAAACAAATACAGTCAGTGCCCGGTGCGGTCCGCAGGGTCAGGTTGGCCCTGCATCATGGGTGCAGCCGGGGGTGCTGGGGACCAAGGGCATGGGCTACAGTGTCTGCTGGGGTCCTCATTCCCCGGGAACCAGCCCTCTCCATACCCTGCCCTGCAGTGGGCAGGGCCAGGGCCAGGATAAAAAGGGGCTCCAGCCAGCAGTCTGTGTATAGTGAGTGGGTCTGGAAACTTTCCCAGGAATTTGCCCCACACGGCTTCTGCCATTTTAAGGGGTTCTAGAATGAGCCCTGGGGGTCTTTCCCAGCAATGCAATAAATATGAGAATTTAAGGAGAAACAACCATGTGGCGAATGCCACGTGGCAGAAAAGGCTCAGTTTGGCTCCTGCTGGTCTCCACTGACTCTTCACAGACCAGGGTGTCTCCAAGTCAGTGGCTCTGGGAACCCCACTAGGTGGCTGGGACACATGTGATGGTCCTGTTTCTAGCAGCCACCAAGGGAAGGGGTGGTGCTGGGCCACTAGGAGCAGGGGTCCCACCAGCAGGACCCTCCCCAGTTCCTGCATTTAGGTTGGAGCATCTCTGGTGGCGGGTGTGGAGCGTGGCTTCATGGTAGGCAGGTCTAGCCCTCCCGTACACTCACGCGAGGTTCAGCCAGGGAGCTGTGGATGATGTTGATGATAGACTCCAGGCCACTGCCTTCCAGCAGCGTACGGTGGTCACCCTCAATGATGTGCACAGACACCTTCCCATCGCACACCTGCAAATATGCACATCTCACTCTGTGTCCACCATCAGCCATCACACCCGTGGCAAGCACACTTGCCTCACCTGCCCCACTCACCTGAGAGAGGTTGTAATCAGCACCCAGGTCCTCACCGTAAGTACCACCTGTCTTGGCACGCAACAGTGTCACGTTGCCATGGTACTTGGCCTTGGGTTTATACTGATCAGCTGCTCGCAGCTTGTGGTAGAAGGACTGGGCAGCAAAGCTCAGCTCACGGCGGTCCAGGTCTTGGTGGCTTTTGGTGATGAGGTCCACAGCAGCAGTCACCCGGTCCTCCAGGCTTTTCAGTGGTAGCAGGGCCTCTAGCACCTACAGGGAACAGGTCTGAGCATGGGGGTGGGGCCCTGGGGAGATGGGGTTCTAAAGCACCCCAATCTCCCTGGTCCATATCAAAGGTGCACAGACCCCAATTCTCAGCTCCAACCTCGCCTTTCCTGCCCACTCTGGGGTGTCTCCTGGCCTACCTTGTTGTGCTCTGCATCAGTGAACTGCTTTATGAAGAAGCATATGGCCTCAGCCTCAGCCTCAGCCTCACAGCCTGGGGTCATCTTTGCCCGATAGCTCTGCCAGGGGAAGAGAGACTGCTGCAGCAGGCACTGAAGTGACAGGACCCTCCCAAAAGCGTGTTCAAATCCAAGACACAGGAGGCAGCCGCACTCAGGACCAGTTGGCCCAGCTCTTACCTGGGTGTATGCCAGTACGTAGGTGTGTGAGCCGTCAAACAAGAAGAGGCTGTTGTGGGTGGGGGCTGGGCCCTGCTGGGCCTGCAGCTGAGAGCACATCTCGAAGGCTACACAGGCTCCGAAGGAGTACCCAGCCACTCGGTAGGGCCCCTCGGGCTGCACCTGCTTGATGCAGTCAATGTAGTAGGCAGCCAGGTTCGGAATGCTGTCCAGAGGCGCCGCTGTAATGACAGCAGAGGGCTCAGCAGTTAGTGAGGAACGGAGGCCCAAGGCAGCAAGTACTGCTCCAGCATGTGCACAGTACCTTGGGTGCACTGCAGACCATAGGTGGGCACACTGAGCTTGGCAGCCAGGCTGTGGAACACAGTGGTGGAGCCTTCAATGGGATGCACCAGGAACAGAGGCCGCTCAGAGTTCTGCACTGAGTTGAGTCGTGTTAGGGTAGGGCCCTCTGGGTTCACCAGCAGGATGCTCAGGTTCAGCTGGGTCTGCTTCAGGGCTGTGTCATTCTTGGACTTGGAGGCTGTCATCTCTGTAATGACAGAGGATAGAGGCTAGCCTTGGCACGTGGACTCTGGTGCACTTGTGAGGATGTGCATCTGTGTACTAGGCATTGGTCCCAAGTGCTCTTGGTAAGGACAGTGCTGCTGCCTCCAGTACTGGATGCTCTGATGAGACACACCAGGACCCTCACAGCCTGCTGCCTGGTACGCACCACTAGCTGAGCCAGCCTTGGAGGACAGTTCCTGTAGCTTCCGAAGTGTGAGCTGCCGCACCTCACGCATGGGCAGCACCAGATCATGTTCATGTTCCAGGATCTGGCGTACTTCCACACCCATGAGTGAGTCCAGGCCGAGGTCTGCCAGCGAGCTGTCCAGGTTAATAACTGCCAGGTCTCGGATGCCTGCCAAAGGGGATTACTTAGACCAAAGGGTCATTATTTAGAAGGGGATGTGGGGACAACCTAGACATAGGAACCAGGTAGGGGCTGAGAGTGCTGAGCCCAGGACAGGTCCATTTCTCTCTCCAAACAACCATCACTATAGGCACAGCTCCCCGCATCACTGCCGATCACTCAGGACAGCACTCAGACCATGTAACCCTGTCCTCTGCCTCTATAGATGGGAAAACTAAGGCTCAGAGAGCTAGGAAGGTCCCTGAAGTTGGCTCACCTAGGATGTGTGCTACAGCCTTCACCAGATCCCTCTGGGCTCCACCATCACCATGGGCCACAGCTTTCTTCTCAGCCAGCACAAAACTACTCAGGACCGCATGAGGCTGATTCAGGAAGAGGTCCAGCACCTCCATGCAAGAGGTGATGCGCTGCGGCAGTGTGCCCCCGATGACTGTGTCATTGGTACCCATCGCTTCCAGGACAATGCCCACATCACCAATGGCACCCCACTGCACGGCAAGGCCTGTGAGCAAGGGAGGCAGTGGGTCAGGTGCTTTGGCGAGTGTGTGAAGCCACAAACAGAGGTGAGCTGGGCAGAGGCTCACCTGGGAGGCCATCGTGCTGGCGCTGCTCACATATACGCTCCATGGCAGAGTTGGCGAAGCCGTAGTTGGTTTGGCCAGCATTACCACGCCCACAGCTTACAGATGAGAAAGCCACAAAGTAGTCCAGCTCAGGACAGGCTTCCCGGGTTGCCCTGTGGGTGTTCATGTCACTCTATCAGGCCCAAAACCTCTCTAGGGCAGTCCAGAGAAGGCCACAGGTGGCACAGCCTTGCCTCCCCCAGACCCCCAGGTCCAGCATGGACCAAATACAGGTGGGATCATATAAATATATATGCTAAATGGAAGTACTGCCCACCTGTCGAGGTTCAGGGTACCATTGTATTTGGGCTTGTTGACATCCTGGAAGAGCTCTGGCGTCTGGTTCTCTAGCATAGCGTCTCTCAAGACCTGGGAGAAAGGGTTTTAGTGCTGCTGCAGCTCTGGGGTTCTACCCCATTTAGCAGCTAGCTACCCTGGGTCTCAGGCTTTGGAGGTATCTGGAGCCCAGGACGCCTTTCTCACCATGGCCAGGTTGAAGACACCTCCAACAGGCCCAAGCTTTGTGGCTTCGGTGACGAGAGCGCGGGCCCCCTCCAGTGAGCTGGCATTGCTTGTTGACACCAGCACATGTACGCCCTGGCGCCTCCACTCTTGAACCTGCTTGGCTTGGTAGCCTGTGGGACACAGGGCTGTGGGGCTGCACGAGGAGAGGGAGTGGCCTACGGCCCCTCCCAGAACACCTTCCACCAAAGGGAAGCCGGCATCACCAGCTGCCCCAGGTACCCCTACTTGCTTACCTGTGCGGATTCCAGACCGGGAAGTCAGCACAAGCCTCTGGGCTCCCCGAAGCACGAGCCACCGGGCCAGCTCCAGGCCAAAGCCACCTAGGCCACCAGTGATGATGTAACTCTTGTGGGCCGGGCAGAAGGTCTTGGAGACGGCGGAGATCAGGGTGGGCTGAGCCCCCGGCAGCACAGCCTCTGACTCCTCCTCACGCACCTGCAGATAAACAAGAGTGGCAGGGACCATCGAGGTGGCTGAGCAGCTGGCGGTGCTCCTATCCAGCTGAATGACCGAGTCTGATCCCGAGACACACGCGGGAGAGAGCCAACTCCTACAAATTGTCCTTTAGTCTCCACACACGTGCCGGGGCATGCACATACCACATAAGTAAATGAAATTAGAAAAAACAAACTCTGCAAGCCAAAGCCAGGGCAGGCACCCAAGGGCCTCACCTTACCTGGACAAGGACTTTGCCAATGTGTTTCCCCTGGGCCATGTAGCGGAAGGCGTCTTCCACTTGGGCCTTAGGAAACACCGTGCACCTCAGGGGCTTCACGACCCCATCCTGGATGCCAGCCTGCAGCAGCGCTGCGACCTCCCGCCAGCTGTCGCTGGCCTCCTCAAAAAGCGCGTCCAGCAGGATCCCATGGAAAGTGACGTTCTTCAAGAAGATAGCCATGCCTGAACGGGAGAGTCATGTTCACTGGTGGAGAACCCAGGCCCCCGCACCAGCCCCCACTCCTGCCCCCAGGACTACTAACCCAGGGGGTGGTTGTTAGAAAGATCAAATTTGCCAATCTCTAGGAAGCGACCGTGCTGAGCCAGGCACCGCACACTGGCCTGTAGCTTCTCTTCTGCCAGGGAGTTGAGGACCAGGTCGACCCCTGTGGTGGCAACAGGTCCTCTTGGTCATGCGGGATCGTCCATTCCTCAGAGAGAGGGTTAGACTGACTGCATGAACCACTCTCAGGCAACGGCCTGGGTGGGTACTTACCTCTGCCACCTGTATGTAATAACACATGCTGCTCGAATGACGTGTCTCGTGAGTTGGCAAAGCTCGTGTCGTCAAGCTGGGGGAACCTGGCCTGGAGGTATGCTCGCTTCTCAGCTGAGCCTGTCAGGGAAAGGGCCCTAGTGAGCTTGCGCCACGGAGCTCAAGAAGGTCTGAGGGCTTGGGAGGGGCAGGGACCTTACCCACAGTGGTGAAGACTCGGCAGCCCAGACTGAGGGCAATGGAGATAGCTGCCTGGCCCACACCACCGGAGCCCGAGTGGATGAGCACTGTTTCTCCAGGCTTCACCCGCCCACGTACCACGAGGGAGTAGTAGGCAGTGGTGTAGACGACAGGCACAGAGGCCGCCTCCTCCAGGGTCCTGAGGGACAGCACAGAGTCAGTCTGGCCACCAACTAAGTCATGTTATCCCCCACCTGCAGCCAGCCCACTCACCAGCTGGAGGGTACTTCCCAGAGGAAGTCTGGCGACAACAGGACTGAGGTGGCCAGGCCTTCTGCGGGCACGAGCCCCATCACACGCCGGCCGCACCTATCACGGCCTGAGAATTCCATGCCCAGCATGCAGTCCCGGCTGGCCCATTTTCCTGTAGGTAGACAGAAGGGAGGCTCATGTTAGCACTAGGAGTTCCATCTTTAAGACAGGTTGTTAAGGGTACAGGGTACAAGTGTAGGCCCTGGTGTCAGGGAACACCTCTCTTCCCCAGGACGGTTTGCACATGGGTTTGCACATGCACTTTCCTGACTCCCAGCCACCCAGTCACACCAAGACCCCGTCCTGGCTGGCACCTGGGATGGCATCGGGGGACAGCTTGCCCGTGGCTAGCATGATGTCTCGGAAGTTGAGTGAGGCATAGTAGACAGTGCAGAGCTGTGCCCCTGGGCTGGTGAGCTGGGCGTGTTTCAGGGGGGAGCAGACCCAGCGGATAGAGGCAAGGTCCCCCCGGGTGAGGACATTTACGAAGGCATGTGCTGTCTGCTCCTCGGGCTTGTCTAAGGCAAAAGGAAACAAAGATGCCGCAGAGCCTACCTGGCCAGGCTCTCTGACCCCCCAACTCCTCCTCGGCCTAGCAAGTGTGGAGCAGCAATGGACTCACCCTGCTCTAACAGGAAGTGGCGGAAGGCACCCCAGGCCCCATCGCGGTATACATTCATCACCAGGTCATTCTCCAGCACCTTCTGTAGCTCTGAAGAGCCAGGGTCCAACTTAGGGACATGAGATGTGCTGCTGAGGTTGGACAGCAGGATGCACCTGTGGGACAAAAAAGGAAGGACACCAAAGGTGGGTGGGAGGGAGCAAGGGATTGAGGGAGCGTAGGTGCCTCTCAGGGTCTCTCCTACCGAATCCGGTGTCCACCAGGCTCTTTGCGGAGACAGTTCACCAAGCCTACAACACCTGAGGTAGGGCAATCCATGGCTGTTAGCCACACAGGCTGGGAGGAAGATGTGGCCAGAATGCTCTGCAGGACAAAGAAGGGTCAGCCTCTGGGAGGGTCTCATGCCAGGGCAAGGAAAGGTACCCAGTCCCAAGGCCTGACCTTCAGAGAGTCCACCCACTGGAAGCTGGCATCTTCCACAGGTAGGAAGATGGGGTTGTCCTGCAGCATGGCTCGGCGGCACAGGAAGAGCGCAGTACCATAGAAGGACTTCTTCAGGCCCACCAGGTGCAGCCCCTTCCTTGAGAACAGGCTCTCCCACTCTTCCTATGTGTTTGAGGTCTTATGTAAGTGCTGAGCTGGCGGGGCCATACTCAGCCCTCACCTGCCCTGCATGCCCAGCAGCAGTACCTGGCTTAGGAAGCTGAGCCCAGGCTGCACCACAGAGGGGAGGCAGGCCAAGGTCTCCCCAAGGGAATGACCTTGGAGCACTGTGTGCATCAGCAGGAAACCACCTTCCTTGAGGGCAGCTACCATGTTGCTCAGGGCCAAGGCTGGGTCGCCCAGAGTGGTCACTGCACAGTTGCACACCAGGAGGTCAAGTGCACCCAGGCTGCTGGGCGCAGGATCCTCAGGGTTCCACTGGCCCTGAGCAATATCATACTGCTGCAGCTTGGCCTGAACATCCTTCAGTGCCTGCGGGTGCTGGTCAGTGGCTGTATATTCCAGTTGTAGCATAGGCTGGGTGTTCAGCAGTGCCGGGATGCGGGAATACAAGTGACCTTGTCCAGCCAGCACCTGGGGTAGGGGAACATCTTAGATCTGCTGCCTCTAGGAAGCAGCAAAAACCTGGGGGCTGGATACGCATCCCTGGGCTGTTCTTTCTACCCTCCAAATCCGTCTACAATGTCCCAGCTTGGAACCCAAGGCATCCAGGATTCTTTCCCAGAAGTCTTCTTTCTGGTATCTCATCCCCTGGGCTGGGAGGGGTGAATTTCCCACAATCTTTAAGGTGGAACAACAAAAGCAGAGAGACCCTGGAGAGCCTGCTCTTGAGTTCGGTCTGAGACTGCCCGGCTCCAGGCATATGTCCGGCCCGTCTACCTTCCCAGCACCCACCTCCACCACTTTCATCTTGAGGGCAGGCAAGTTCTCCAGGGCTGTGTCTATGCAGGCCTTGAGCGCCTGGGAGTTAAGGAGGCCACTGATCAGAGGGTCTTCTGGCAGCAGGACTCTTTCTTGGGCCAGTGCCTCGCCTAACTCCAGTTGCAGGTTCCCATTGAGCTGCAGCTGGCAAGCAGCAGTCAACAGCCGAGGCAGTGCGTCCTGCGGAGGGTCCTCTGGCCCAGGCACAGTCAGCTTCAGCCCGTGCTGGGTAGCCTTGGTCTGTAAAGCCTGTGCCAGATCTGGGAGGGAGAAAGGCCTATGTTCTCCAAGGCCTCCAGCCAACTTCCAAGACCCATTCCCCAGCTTGTCCATAGGACAAGACAACAGCTAGAGGAACAGCAGCCGGATGAAGGGAGGACACAGCAGAACGCTGCCGCCTAGCCACAGTGTAAGCCCACTGAAGGTAGGCACTAGTCCCACCAACCCCAAGCTTCCCACAGTACAGGCCTTAGGAGGGGAGTCTGGGTTCCTCAGGGAGAGGGGCTGCCTTACCCTTGCACAGCTGCAGCTCTCTCTGTAGGGCAGTGCTCTCAGACAGGCACTCAGCCTCCACATGGGGCGTGAAAATGAATTTTTCCAGGGTGGGAACCAGCTGTTCCTGCTGCCGTCGTGGGGCCGCTGTTGTGTGCAGTCCTGAGATGTGGACACCACCAGACACCGTGCTGCCCAGACAGAGGCTTGTTGTCACATCAGCCACTATGGAGACACACTGGTCAGTGTAGGCAACACCCAGCCAGGACATGGGTGAACAGAGCTAGGGCCAGAGCTACCTTGATTCTCCCCCTCCAGCGTGTACACCTTCTGTAGGTGGGTTGCAGGGTCGATGTGGATGGATGTCACACGGGTAGGCAGCCTCAGACTCTGCTGGCTGACACCCAGAATGGACATCTGCAGCATTGTGTCCAGGAAGGTCACCCAATTGTCTTTCCAGAGCACCTTGCCGTGTTTGCCTGCAGCAGAAGAGCTGGGTCAGGATTCCAGATCTCATCTGCTCCAGGAGCCTCTACTTCCTCCCTGTCTACCCTGTCTCCCAGCAGGAGATGGCCCAGTGAGAAATGGCCCCTGGTAATCATGCTGACTCCAGGATGCTCTTGCCCACCTTCAAGGCTGGCCTCAAAGATGCCCTGGAAGTGAGGGCCATAATCGTATCCACGCAGCCGCAACTCCTTGTACACTTCTGCCCGGGTCAAGCGGGAGACCGGTGCAGACTCAGGGGGGTTCAGATCTTCTTGGGGGTCGAAGAGCTTGGAGTCAGGGTCTTCCCACTGGTACACTTTCCCTGTAGGAGACAGGGTAGCAGGGGCACCTGAGCATGGGGCAGGGCAGGCTAGGTTCTGGGGTCCCCAGCCCCACAGGCCCAGCCAGGTCCCACTCACCACTCACTATCAGGTTGCCATTCTCAGACACTTCAAAGGCACGGGAGGCCTCTAGCAGCCGCACCTCCAGAGGCACAGTCCCTGCAGGGAAGGAAGGTCAGGGCAGAGGCACCAGCAATCCCAGCAGCCCCTACTGAAGATGCCTCTTACCTGTCCTGGGGAGTATGGTGGCCTGATGAAGGATTACATCCTCAAACACCACAGGAGTCTCTTCTAGGGACAGGCCCAGGCTGCGAGCCAGTGTCCTCCACACCAGGCACAGGTAGCCAGTGCCAGGGAAGAGGACCCGGCCATCAATGCAGTGGTCTACCAGGTAGTGGTCAGGAGACTCAGGACTGGCATCTGTAAGGGACAGAGACCTCAGCACTAGCCCACGTGCCTGGGAAGGAACCTACCCACCACGAGGCCCTGCTCACCGATGTTGTAGACTGTAGCAGAGGAGGAACTGGAACCATTGGGGAAGTCTTCAGCAGCTGGGACATCCCAGGTCTGGCTGTGGTCCCACTTTATGTGAGGGGAGATGAGGGGAGTCCCTCGGGGTGCTGGGAACTCCACAGGTGGGAACAAGGCATTAGGGTTGACGTCAATGCTGGTGAAAAGGGAGGCTGAGTGACACACCTGGCCCTGAGGTCTGAAACACCTGATGCTCCGTTTGTTTCAAGACCCCAAGATAGCCAAGCTGAGGACCAGAACTGAGCTAGGCCAACAGCAACCCTTCTCATGGAGGGTGGTGTGGGCCCCCATGGGAGCAGCAGGGAGGAGGGGGACCTACCCTGTGAGATGCACCTTGCCAAGGTTGGTGAGGAAGAACTCCAAGTTATCTTTATGGTCCCTCTTCATCAAGGGGATGATGGTGCAGCTAGACTTCACACCCCGCTTCAAGACAGCCTATGCACGGCAAAGAAGGGCTAGGCTTTGACCTCTTCCATGCCATAGTCATCTTCTCCACTGACTGGCAGGCTGCTGTGCCCCTTTCCCAGGCAGACCAGGTGCTCACCTGCAATAGTGCATGGGGTGCAATCTCCAGCAGCACAGCATGCTCAGGGACATGCCACAGTGCTTCCTGGAAGAGCACGGGGCTCACCAAGTTGTTGACATTGTACTCAGCAGAAGATGTGCGGGCCAGGCTGCTCTGCCACTGGGCCTCAGGAATGGAGGTGCTGAGCCAGCGAGCTGAGCGTGGCCGTGGTTCCCGGATCACCTGCACACAGGAGCTTGGTTAGCAAGTGAAGTGAAGTTACCACACCCTCGGGTCCATGTATCCAGCCAGGTACTTACCTTCTTAAGGGCCTGCAGCAGCATGGGGGCAATGCCTTCCATGAAGTAGGAGTGGAAGGCAAGGCCACCCGTCCTCACCTCCTTGGCAAACACACCCTCTTGCTTCAGCTGCTCCACAAACTCACTCACTGCAGCCTGCAGGCATCAAGGCTAGTGGTCAGACGGGCTTGAACTTGCTCTCCCTTGTCAGGTACAGTCAGTCCACCCAGCTTAGGCCTCACGCAGTGGGCCTGGGACAAGTGTAGTTCCAGCTGGGCCCTTCAGAACTTGGTAGACAGACTGAGGAGGGCTTGCCTCCCATGTAGGGCCAGGGCAAAGAGCAGGGGACACAAGTCCTTCTATGGTTGCAGGGCCCACCTGAGGTCCAGAGATGGTCACAGTGTCCTCAGAGTTGTGGCAGGCAGGCACTACACCAGAGGGGCAGCGCTGTTTACATTCCTCCCAGGACAAACCTGCAATCAGAGTGGCTAGCCTCAGAGCAGGTCCCCGCCCATCCTGCTGGACCAAGGAGGATTCTGCCGTGAGCACCACCTGGGGCCAAGGGTGTTGGTGGAATGACACAATGACAGCCTCAGAACTGGCCTTCCCAGGGCCGCGTCTGATCTCAAGAGGAGGTGTCATTATGAAGTTAGTGAAAGAAGGGAGCCAGGCCTCACCTCAGAAATGACACCTCGGGGTGTCAGGGGTAAGTGATGGAAGGGCCGGGCAATGAACACCCAGGGTCAAGGAAGTAGCTCTTTGCAGCTCCTTGACCCTCATCTCATGTGTGTGGTGTTTTCATACCTTGCTCAGGCCTGTAGGCTCAGCAGAACTGAAGCCTCCTATAAAGATAATCTGAGCAAAGTGACCTCTCCCCTTGTATCCCCACTTCTCCCACCAAGAAGGCAGCTGATTGTTTTAAAGGACCCAAAACAGAAACCCCTTCCAAGAAGATCCTGGTGCCTAATGAGGTTGGGGTCCTGGGAGGATACCTACCAACAGCTGCCATGGACCCGGGTGGGAGGCGGGCCTCCTTGATGCACTGGCCTCTCCAGTAGGCTGCAAGCACAGCCTCACTCTGGGAGAGACAGCCATCGGCATAGCCACAGGCAACCTCTCCCAGAGAGTGCCCAATGATGCCGTCAGGTTTCAGTCCCACAGAGGTCAGCAGGTCTATGAGGGCAATCTGGGGATTGGAGACATAGGTCATGTCACAGGTCTGATGATCCCTAACAGTAAGGTGCACACCCAGCATACCAGGCCTCCTGGGAAGGGTACATGTTGGGTGCCTGCACACTGGACAGGGCCAGGACTGTGTGATCCTGGGGAGTATATATAGTTCCTTGCTTCTGAGCATCCCAGGATCCCAACACCATGCTGGTGACTTACCTGGATGGCAGTGAGGCTCACAAAGGCATGCACGATATCATCAAAGGTGCTTTCATCTGTGCTCAGCAGCAGGTCTGACACTTTTATTCCCAAAGGTTTCACAGCCTCATCAGAGCGCAGAATAGATTCACGGAAGCTGTCCAGGCGCATGAGGCTCAGCCCCATTCCGCGCCACTGTGTGCCCATCCCTGTCCCAGAAAGCTTATCAGGGCCACAGCATGGTCACCTACCAGCCTTGCCCTCAAGAAAGGGGACCCACCCCCCTCCTTTGAGGGCAAGCCCAGAAGCAAGTGGCAGGCTCACCTGAGCAGATGAACCAGAGGGGGCGCTTGCTGGCAGGGACTTGCTGCACTTCCTGGACATCTCCCTCAACACCCAGCACAGTATAACCCCTGAAGGGCATGGCTGCTGTAGGGGTAGCTGCAATGTCATTGAGCATGCTCACAAAGGCCAAGTCCTGGCTGTGCTGGCGGCCCTGTTCCAGCAGGCCCTGCACTGCCTCTACAGTCCGTCCACTAGCGTGCAGTAAATGGGGAAGGGCGGCATGTGGGGCAGGCGCAGGGGCCTGCTGTGTGTTGGGCTGGAGGATGATGTGAACGTTGGCACCTCCAAAGCCAAAAGAGTTGATGCCCACATTGCCACCACGAACAGGCAGGGGCCTGTCCACCACCTGCAGCCGGCCATCAAGAAGGGCTGGGATTTCAGGGTTGGGGTTGTGGAAATGCAGGTTGGGGGCCCAAACCCCATGCTCCAGGGACAGCAGCACCTGCAGTCAGAACACATGGTTAGTAGGCAGCGGACCCCAGCCAAGTGTGTCGACCTAGGGCCCATGTGCTGTGGTATTGGGCACAAAGACCCTTGTCCTCTCTGGCCTTGTGCCCTCACTGGTTTTCTGTATCACCAAGCTGAGGGGCTGCAGGCCTGAACACAACCCCCCTCCCCGGGCAGGCACAGAAGCCCAGAGATGGGTCTTCCAGACAACCATACATACCTTCCAATGCAGAAAGAGGTAGGTGTGCAGGGTCACCCAGCAGGAAAGGGGACGCCAGAGCAGATGCTGGCTCACCCTTCCTTTCCCATCACAGAACAAGGCACTTCGCTGAACCTGGCCACCTAGATACTTCCTCAGAACTGTACCCATCCTTTTCACAGTCAAGTCTTTCCTTTGGCCAGAAGCTACACAACTCAGCACATTGACCACAGGGCATGTGCCCTGAAGTAGTCTCATCCTCCCTGCCATCTCAGCCATGGTGCAGCCAAAGGGGTCGTTAGTAGGCAGGCAGGAGCCCCAAGGTAGGTCAAGTGGTGGTCAGTACACACTATCCAAGTAACAGACTTCTGACTCACACAGAGCCCAGCTGCTCACCTTAGTCAGAGCCGCAAGCCCCGAGGCAGGCTCAGGGTGTCCCATGTTGGATTTGGTGGATCCAATTAACAAAGGACCCTGGCGGGAGGCACACAGGGCTCGCACGATGCTGTTCAGCTCCTGGGGGTCACCCACCTGCGGGGAACAGAGTAAGTTAAGGCTGTAGCCAGGAATCTCTCTAGCAAGGGTAGGAGTCAGGTATGGGCCAGAAAGGGCTTTCACCTTGGTGCCTGTGCCATGGGCTTCAATGTACTCAAGGGACTCAGGGGCCAGACCAGCTGGCCGATACAGAGAGTGGATGAGTTGTTCCTGGGCTTCTCCAGAGGGGAATGTCACGCCTAGGGTAGATGGGATACTGGTGTGGTATCAAGCCTTGAATACTCCACCTCCTCATTTCTTGTGACCCATGCTCTTTTCCCTCTGTGCCCACCTTGCTCCTTGCAGCCATCTGTGTTGGTGCCAGCATTCAGTATAGTGGCATAGACCCGCCGGGCCAGGGACTTCTTAGTCAGCAGAACTGCCACCACAGCCTCAGAGCGACAATATCCATTTCCTAGGGCAGACCAACACCTCAGTCAGGTGCTCTGGGATAATGGGGTGTATGTGTGTGTGTGTAGGTTGTGTATGTGTGTGTGTGTAGGTTGTGTATGTGTGTGCGTGCATATACACTTGCACTCCACACACCTCAGCAGGAGCCAAGATGCCATACTCTGTGTATAGTTTGGAACCCTGCAAAGTAGAGCCTAAGGATCCCACCCATGCCAACCTCACCTGAGTCATCAAAGGACCTGCAGGTGCCCTCTGGGCTGAGCATGCCCAATTTCATGAACTGCACAGAGGTGTTGGGCTTCAGCAGTACGTTGATGCCACCCACAAGGGCAGCGGGGCATTCCCCACTGCGGATGGCCTGATAGGCATTCTGTAGTGCCAGTAGGCTGGAGGAGCAGGCTGTGTCCAGGGCAATGCTGGGCCCTGTGAGCAAGGGCATAAAGTAGGGGTGGGTGCCCCAGGGCAGACACTGGCCTTGAGCACCCACTCTGCTTTCCCCAGCAACAAGGAAGTCTGAGCCCCAAAGGGTTACCCAGGTGGATGGACACATGCAGGTTAGGCCTATGCTGGGGCTGGGCTGTCCACCTACCTAGGCTGGGAGGAAAACCAACCTTTGAAGTCGAAGAAGAAGGAGAGCCGGTTGGCCATCATCGCACGCTGGCAGCCCACCATGCTATAGCCCAGGAGTGTCTCAGGGTCTCTGCTCAGGGCCTCTGATGCCTCGGAACCACTCACACCCACCCAGACACCAGTGTTGGTTCCTCGGAGTGAGGCTGGGTTGATGCCTGCCAGGGGCAGCAGTAAGGCTCAGCTCTTGGCCACATAGGCTTGGGTGAGAGGGGTGCAATCAGGGGGAAAAGTGGGCCCCTAAGGTCTGGGTCAGGCTGCAGCCATAGGAAGGACAGAGGACAGCATTGTCTAAAGGCAACTCCTTTGGCCTCTGGTGTCACTGGTGGGTCCCAAGAGCCTACTAGCCAATGAGTTCTCTAGTGCCAAGGGCAGTCTGCCCTAGGACAGGCTGAGATAAGGAGATACAGGGAGACAAAGGCCAAGTGTCCAAGCTGGGAAAGCAGAGGACAGTGGGTAACCCCTAGGGAGCTGTGCCCAGCCTTTGATTGGGCATGGGCAGCCAGACAGGCCCAAGGTGGGGACCTCCATTTTCACCATGGAGGCTGCCAGGGTGGTTACACATCAAATGTAGGGCTAGTTAGCACCTACCAACCTGAAGCTCACTCTCCCCACCAAGCCCAGACACCAACCCACAATGGCTGCCCACTGTGGGGCCTTCTATCCCTGGGAAGGAACATGTCCATGTCCCAAGCGGCAGGATCCAGAATCAGAGACAGCCAGTTGGACAAGGCTGTTTCCAAAGCTAGAGGCTGAGCCCCTGCAGAACTACCTGATGTAAGCCCCGCCCTCAGCTCAAGACCAGCCAGACATCAGGGAGTGAGGAAACTGGGGTGACAGGGCGCGCCTGGGACACTACTAGTGTGCAGTTGTGAAACTGTGACTGCCCAGGGCCCCGCCTCCTGAGCCACTGGACCTAGATCAGGGTTGGGGACACGGCCAGGGGCCTATGCCATGCTTTCCTCTGAGCTCTTGAGATCTCAAAGCCAAGAAGATACTATTGTTGTTACATTTCCTTTTCCTTTTAGAGCGCTGGGGACAAAACCCAGGTTCTTGTGCACACTGGACAAGTGCTCTACCACTGAACTACATACATCCCCAGCCCTCATTACAGCATTTCTAAAAAGGGCAGGAACACCCCAGTGACCCACCTCCGTCCACAATAGCCTCATAGCTGACTTCCAACAGCAGCCGGAGCTGGGGGTCCATTGTGTGAGCCTGCTTGGGGTGGACCCCAAAGAAGGAGGCGTCGAACTTGGACAGGTCCTTCAGCTTTCCAGACCGCTTGGGCAGCCCATAGAGCCCTGTGGAACATCAAAGCCTCTGAAGCCAGGGAACCAAGGAGCCCCTCTTCCTGGGGAAGGCTCCCTGAAAGAAGTGATTGGTGACTCAACCTCACTGTTAATGAGGGGCCCCAAAAGACCCACATGTATGTGGCCCAAAGCAAAACCTGCCACAGATGAGGCTGGTGACTACCCCCTGCTACCTCCAACCCGATGGGAGACCCTCTGCCTGATATGAGGCTGGACAGGCCAGCCTCACAATGCTGACTCACACTTGTCCATCAGGTAGAGCCACTCTGTGGCTCTATTTTAGAGCCTCGAGCCCATTGGGTGTGAAAGTCAAATCAGCATCTGAGACACCGTCTGCCAGCTCAGGGCACAGGCTGCAGACAGGACTTTCAGAAGGGCCCAGTCCCCTTCTCTTGCCCAGCTTTGGTGTCCTCCATGTAGGACCCAAGCAAGTCACCTGTCCTTTTTTGATTCTGACTGGTTCTCAACCTCACAGCTATACAGGAATCTCAACAGACACTGTCTCCAGGAAGTGTCTTTGCCATAGACTCTCAATCTGTTCTGCTGCCTGATCCTCAGGGGGCACTCACCGGCCTTCCATCGCCTGTCATCGTCTGTCACCATGTCCACACCACCAATGAGGTTGGCCCAGAACTCCTGCAGGTTCTCTGACTCGGGCAACTTCCCCGACATGCCGGCTATCACCACCTCCTCCATGGCTCTTCTCTGTGGGGAAGGTAGCATGGTGGGCCCCACACAGTCATTCCCAGCTACAGCCACCACATAGTCACCATTGCTCAGTTGGTTAAGATGGGCTGTGATCCACAGGTAGTACCTGAGTGCCCTGCACTGACTCTCTGAGAGCAAGGGCTCGGAAAGCCCCCAGTGGAAACTAGGAGGACTCAACCTTTTAATCACTAGATGAGCCGGTGCTCAGGTCTCTTAGCACTGATAGCTACTTCTAAGGTTTTGATCCCTTCCTTTTGTCCAGGATACCGACTTGACCTGGCCTGACCCTACCAGGCTTCGCTGGAGCTACCTGGGACCATATGACCTCCAGGTGCCTACTGGGTGCTCCATCTCAAGCTGGCCAAATCAGGAACTTGAAAATACACTTGGAGCTTCCAAGAAGCAGGGTCTGGAGTACTTGAAACCACGCTCTCACCTCAAGCCACCGGGAAGCCGGCGCTTCCCTCTCAAGGTAGGGGTGGAGACCGGGTGCTGCTCAGGGCCAGCAAAGACACCAGGCTTGGTAAGAGAGGGAACAGGCCCGACTACTATTGAGTGCCCAGGTCTGGCAGGGCTGAGGCAAACACAGCCCCTGCCAATGGACCCCTCCAGCAAGATCCAACCTGGAGTACTATCCCCGTTGGGTACGGAGCAGCGACAGTCAAAGCCTCTCGCCACTTGGCCGAACACCATATAACCTGGCCGAGTCAGCAGAGAGTCTGCATTAGGTCCTCGGGTCCTTAAGGCCTTTGCCCAGGGCAGTCCAGGCCTTGCATCCGTAGGTCCAACGTGGAGGCTTCCGCGCCACCCCGCCGGCGAGGCCTGGATGGTCCGGTGACTTCCGCTGAGGCCCCTGGGGCCTCGTGCGCACCCAGACCCGCATCTGGCCTCTGCAAGCTGGCGCCGGCGTACCACCGCCGCGGCCTCTTGCGCCCTGCCAAAGCCTCCCAGCGCAAGCGAAGGCCCCGGCCCCATCCACGCGGCGCCCAGCCTCCTGCACCGGGCTGGCGCGGCGCCCACGTGACAGCGGCCCGCCGCGCTGGCCCTCCGCACACCCCTCCCGCGCCCCTCTCGGCCGGACCGCACCACGCAGCCCGGTGGTTGGCCGTCGGGGGTGAGCTGCGGCGCTTTTGTGAGCGCAAAAATGCTGAGGATCGGCGCCCACCTGTCCTCCCACCGGATCCACGGCACCCCGACACCGGCCTGCCGTCCCGGACCCGGGAACGTAGCCGCGTACCTACTGGGCTCTGGAGGCAGACGACAAGCGCGGAGCGCGACAGGAGAACTGGATGGGACGCCGCTGCCGTCTCTCTGGCTCCCTCTAGGCCGCGCCGGCGCTATTTAAACCGCGGCCATCCCCGCGCGGCCACGCCACATGGGCTGACAGCTTGGCTGCGCCGCCCAGGCCAATGAGCGTCGGGGCTGCGCCCCGGGACCCGGCGCGCCGCCGCCGGTGGGGTGATGCCCGCGCGCGCCGCCCCCAGCCGGGACCCTGCGCGGGCGCGCGCTGGAGCAAAAGGAGCGCGCAGCCCCCGCCCGCTTCCGACCCCGCCCCCGGCCTCGCGCAGGCCATGCGGAGCCCATCCCGACGCCCTCGTCTCTGCCCTCCCCACCCCACCCCCGCGGCCGGGCCAGGTGTGCACTGTGCGCGCGCAGTGTGGGACGGGCGTGCTTGGTCACACTGGGGACTGCACTGAAGACACCAGGAAGACACCAGGGCCACGCGGGGGCACAGGCCCGTGTAGCCGCGACTCCACGCCGTGATCGTAGCGCGCGCGGAGCTGAGGGGCGTGGTCTGCTCCACATCGAGACCAATTGGGTACCGAAGCTGTTCGCGACGGCCCAATGGCGGCGTGCGGGTGGGCGTTGCTAGGCAATAGGGTGATGGGCCGGCAACAGCGGCGAGGCGCTTCGCGGGCCCCCGCGCAAGCGCGGTCGTTGACCCTGGCGGAGGGCGCCTCCGGCGGGGTTACTACCGGTCATCGTGGCTCAGTTTTCTCGGACACCCTCTCTGTGGCCGCCTTGGAGACCAGGATGCGAGCAGGGACGGGAACAGTGATCAGGATCAGGAACACTGACAGACGCATGCCGCGGTCTCCGGAGTCCGCTCACGGTCCAGGCGCGGCCATCTGGCGAGCGGGATACCACCCCTCCCCCGCATGGTGGGAACAAAGGAGCTGCTGCGCGCCGCCCTGAGATCCTAGTTTCCGGGACCCTCTCCCTCCCTTTAAATTCCTCTTTTGAAAGGGTCGTCGAATTTGGGGGCGGGAGATGACAAAACCCACCGACAAACTGCACAAGGGCCCGCTTGAATGCCCAGAGAGGTTGCTCCCTTCCCTGCTGTCCTTCCCCTTTAGGCCCAGGCCGCCAAAGAGACACCTCCTTATGGGGCAGTGGCCTTTTTTTTGGGGGGGGGGGGCGGAGTGAGTGGTCCTTGACTGCCTCTCTATAGCTTGGTGCTTCAAAAAACCTAGATGCAAAAGGGTGCCAGCGCCTCAGCCTTGCTTGTCAACCCTGGCTTCTAGCTTCCCCAACTTGATTGTCCACCCAGGCTGTCTGTGGAAGGGGGCTAAGCAGGACCCTGAAGGTCAGCCTACAGCTGGCAGGTGCTTTCTGCCCACACGCTTGCCCCCAAGTTCTCCCACTACTGCCCCCAGTCTTTAAGGACCATTCCATACCTTGTTGGCATCTTTTGCTGTGATGTGTATTCTACAGAGGTGGAGGGTGAAGGACCCAGGCCCCATACCTGCACTGTCCCTATTCAAGGGTCTTCACTTTGGTGTTCACTGTGGGTGTCTTTAGGTTCAGGGCCAGCCCTAGCAGAGTTCAAAAGGCTTGTGCCTGTGCCAGCCAGAACTGCCCAACCCCACCTCCTGGTGCTTTCAAATATGCCATGTTTGCTTCTTACTGGCCATGCTGCTGGTCAACCATCAGTGGTCAGCAGGGGTCTGCTCTCTGCAGCTACTAGGGACTCAAGTGGAGGGGTTGTAACCCAGGATAGCAGGCTGAATGCAGAATCTGCTAAGGTCAGAGCAGATGCATGTGGAAAAGCCCCATCAGGATGACCTGCCATTGCCCCTGCTGGTCCTGGAAATACAGTGCACCCAGGGGGCCATCAACCTAGCTGGCCTACTGTAAAGACATCCCATGCTCTCTGCAGATGCACCTGGAGAGAACCCTACTACAAACACACAAGAGTGATCTGCAGATCTCTGCTACCTAGGCCTACGATTCTCAACTGGCACCCAAGACCACATTACTGAGTGTGGGCTTTCCTGTGGTGTTTGTCTCACCTACACACACGAGCCAGCCAGTACTCACTGTCAGTATTTTACACAAGTGCAAAATGAAGCTGCAAGTCACATGACTAGACTGGGAGCTGCCTTCACCCCCACAGCCCTCTGTGTGTCTGGCTTGGAGGATAGCAAGGCCAAGGCTACAGCCATTCTTAGGTGTGCTGGGGGCAGGAAATGGTCATGCAGTGACACCAGGCCCTAAGACATTTTAAATCAAGACAAGCCATCATGCACTTGACTTGACCAGTGTCAAGGCAGGGCTCATGATGAGGTTTTCAGAAGTGCATATGGCTGTGTTCCTGTGGTACTTGAGAGTGATGGGGCCTCAGCCAGGCACATACTCCTGGGAGGACCTCTCACACAATGTTCTTGGGGGACATACTTGCTTTGCAGGTGGCCACTATTCTCCCCCCAGGTTCTAGAGGACACTCTCAGTGACATGGTCAGTGAACAGTAGCTGTAAGTAGTGATATGGGCAAGTGGCAAGTAGGACAAGATAGACAACTTTGCAGGCCAAGCAGATGGAGGAGGGTTTTAATGGGTCGGTGGCATCAGGAAGGCCATCATTTGGGAGCCTGCCCTGTGCTCACAGCCCACCCGTATGCCATGTGTACACTCACACCCAACTTGTACCAGCACAGGCCCTAAGCACCAAGGTGGGGGCCCTCTTGGGTCCCCGGCAGAAGGCTGGGACTTAGTCCTTGAGGTTGTAGTTGCGGATCCTAGGGTGCCGCTGCTGTCGGCAGTTTGTAGGTTTAGTTGGGTGAGACTTGCTGGATCTGGGGTGTGTGGCTTTCGGCTGAGCTTCCATCTTTAGCCCTTTGACAGCAAAGTTGCTCTGCATGGTGACAGGGCTCTGATTAACCTTTTGGAGACAGCTGGCTCCTGGAGGTGCTAGGCACTCTACAGGCGAAAAGCGGAAAAAGTGTAGGTTAGAAGCACAGGAAGAGGAGAGCGGGTATACCCAGAGCTGGTCATGCCACCATCAACAACCTTGAGGACTTTTCTGTTTTCCTTTGCAGGAGCCCATACAGGCCAGCAGGCCTCCCATAATGACCTAGCCCTAGCTAATGGCAGCAGTTGGGTTGGGTCCTGACTGGGGTGCAGTGCAAGAGGTCTTTGTGGGCATGGGCTCCATATATTCTGATCCTGGGCCTGCCTCCCCCAGCACACAGAAACAAAACAAAAACATCCTGACCTGCTGTGACCATTTCCTAAGGGGATGGGGGCGAGTGACCCCACCTCCCATTCATGCCAGACCACCCCATTGAGAGTCCCCAGTGAGAGTCAGTTGTCTTGTCCTCAGGACCTGAGTATATTGGTGGTGTTCCTGAACACTTCCAACCACTTAGCATTCCTTACAGAGACGGGACAAGGGCCTGGGAGCTGCACTGCACACAGCCACAAGGTTGAACACCTGCCAGTGTCCACTTGAGCCATGGTATGGGTGATCATTTTCTTGCTGCTGCTAGCATCCAGACTTAATGGGCAAGCCACATCTAGCCTTTGTAGGTAACCATCTGTATCTTTTAAGCTTGTCTGTCTTTTGAGTCTTTGACACTAAAAATGCATTTCTTTTGTAAGGCATTATTTCACCTCCCTAAAGACCCGTTTTCTCTCTGGCAGCCTGGCCCAGCAGACAGGAAACTTCTGGTTTACTTGGAGCTGGGGTTTTTGCATTTTTATACTTTTTTCTTTTTAGGCAGGATCTCACTATGTAGGTCTGGTTTATCTGGAACTCAATATATAAACTTCCTGGACTAGAAATGGGGACCCATCTGCCTCTGCCTCCCAAGTGCAGGGATTAAAAGCATGCAACACCATGCACTCCACATTTTATAGCAGCATCTAGTGGCTTGGAGACATAATCCCAACTGCTTGTCAACCTTAAGTCAGCCATTTTAAGAGCATAAGGCAGGCTGGGAGGTGATATGCATGGTCTGTCCAGCATTGATGAGTCCACCTCTCTGTGACTTCCATGGACCTGACATGGACCTGAATGAGCATTGAGCAGAGTACGAGTCAGCCACACGGTACCCAGCTGACTCCACTGTGCAGTGGGGCATGGAGCCTGAGTACTTGCATGGGCTCCAGGGAAGTGATAGGCAGATGAGCCGCCTTCCACTCTGCTTCCCATCCTGCATTCATTTCTGTTTTGCTATGGGGTGTGTGTGTCTTTTTCTTTGGGTCTGTCTCTTAAAGTTAGGGTCTTACTTTGTAACCCAGGCTGGCCTTAAACTCACATCAATCCTGCTTTAGCCTTGTCAGGGCTAGAGTTATAGGTAGGTCATACTATGTCCAGCTTTCTGACGAAACTTTTTTGTTTGTTTGTTTTGAGGCAGGGTTTCTTTGTGTAGCCTTGGCTGTCCTGAAACTCACTCTGTAGACCAGGCTGGCTCAGACTCACAGAGATCCACCTGCCTCTGCTTCTTGAGTGCTGGGATTAAAGGTGTGCACCACCACCCAGCTTGAGGAAACTTTTTGAAACACCTAGAACCAACAACCTAATTAGGGCCATTTCTGTTCTAGCTCCTGCTGGGCCAGGCTCTGCTCTCTGACTCAGGATCCTTCTGGGATCCTAAGCACTCCTGCTGGCTGTATCTGGTTCTCCAAACCCAGACTACCCTCCTCTCTACACAGATGTTCCCACCCCATCTCTCTTCCAGTCATGAGCTACCATGTCACTTGATGGGGCCCCTCTCCCTCTCCTTCTCCCAGAAGGCCTCATGGAGGGGCAGGAATCACAGGAAGGGCTTCATGCTAGATCCCCTTGCTGCCCACCTGAAACAGGCAGGGGCAGAGGCCAAGGAGCCCAGTCTAACCGGTGGTCACAGTGGAGCTGTTGTCAGGCCAGTGTCGGACAAAATAGCTGCTACCTGGCACTAAGAGCTAGGGAGACCCAGAGCTGGAGGGTCTGGTTGGAGGAGGAATGGGAGACTGCTTTGTGGCCTTTGGTTTCTGCCGTAGCCTTTCTTTTGAGAGTCCTCCTGTGGGAGGGGAGGAGGTACCTGGCCCAACTCCCGGGCCTTGGGGCTGCTACTCTAGCTGGAAGGCATGGCACTAGGTATGCCAAGCCTGTCTGGGGCCCTAGTCCCTGGGACCATAGGTTTGGTTCCACCTGTGCTGACCAGTAACTTGCCTGTAAAACCCACTCTGCCTCTCTGGGATTCTACTTTTTCACCTGGGTGTTTGAGTAGGCACCAGAAAGAGAACTCTGGATGCATAGCTGTCTCGCACATTGCCAGGCAAAGTCCCCTGCACATCAGCCTCTTGTTTGATCTGTCTCTGCCCAGCACTTGTGGAAAGTTCTGTCTGTAAGATATTTTAGTCCTTGTGGTTCTTAATTGAGGGAGAGGTGTTGGAACGTTATGGATTGGTGTGTGGCGTTACTGCAGCACCATGGCATGTCCTCACTGAACATTTGATCCTGGAGTCTGGGGAGGACAGCTACTGTGTTTGGAGTGGAGATGGGCTTGGCTCTTATCTGCACTGGGGGCACTAAAATGTCTGACTACCAAGGGGTAATACTTTCTGAGCTTCAGCTCTCCTGCCACTGAGATTCCTAGCCCCAGGAGTCACCTTCAAAGCTACTATCCCAGCTGCTTGGCTCCAGGATATCATGTGACCTCCCAGCTCTATGGCTGCCCTCATGTGGCTTTCCAAAGGACTGGACTCAGTCAGGTCTCCAGAACTTGTCTTGGGGCTAGGGAGGGCTTGCCCTAGGCCCTGGCTGCAGCTCAGGACTCAGTCCAAGTTGTCCGGGGCACAGCTGATAAGACCTTTCCAGTTCATCTTAGGCTTGGCTGCTCCAGCCACTCCTATCTTTAGGGGTTAACCAACCTTCACTGAGACCTCTTCTGTCCCCATGGGACCTGTGTGCACCTCAGCTTTCCTTTTGCGTTCAACATGAGCTCCTTTTTCCATCATGTTTATCAATTAGGTTGTATTACACTTTCTGGCCCTTCAAACTCTCTGAGGCTCCCTACCACCTCCAAGGTGGAGTCCGAGCCTTCAGTCGGCTGCACGGTGAACACAAACTTGCTTTCCCAGCTCTCATGTGCATATGCTGTGATGGCTCAGTATTTCCATTCCTCTACCAACCCCCTGCCTCATGCCTTTTTCTAGAGGAGCCTCTAACCTTGGGTAGTCAGATGCTACCAACCCCCAAATGTTGACTCCTCGCCATCACCTTGGGGAACCCAAAGCTGCATGTCTAGCGGCTTGACTCCATTCACAGCACTGTTGGATACCATGTCCCCTTAAGCTACGCAACAGCAGAGGAGCAAGAACCTGTTAGTGCCACAGGGTTCAAGAGAGGGAGCCCTGGCCCCACCATCCCTCTTGAAGTTCCTTTGCCAGGTGTGGACACTGGGTCTGCCTCCTGCTGTGCTGCTGACAGCATCTGTATAAGGAGCACATACAGAGTGTGGCTGTGCCCAAGAAGTGCTCGCCTGATTCTGTCTCCCTCAGGGGTCGGGGAGACGGCTAAGGACAAGGGTGGCTGCTGCAGGAGGAGCAGTACTGTCCTCTGGATGCATTCTTGGGAAGACACAACAGTGTAGGCGAAAAGTGAGATAGAGGGGCAAGGGAGGCCCAAGAACATAACATGTCTCACATTGTCTGGGAAGCTCTGCACCTGCTTCAGGATCCTCACTGTCCCTTATGCCCCCCATGTGGAATCCTGTGTGTGTTCAGATGGTGTGTAGCTCTATCAGATATTCTCTGGGGATGGCCAACTTGCGTTTGGCTGGCTTCTAGATAAAATGACAGAGGAACTTTTGCAGGAGCTACCTACCAACTTGGGACTTCAGGCAGGCTCCTGAGCATCCTAGGTTATGTCGAGCAGCCAAGGCTGGTGAGGGACGGTTAGGCCCTCAGTGATGGCTACACTGTGGGTAGCAAGCGCCTCACTAGCTGCATCTCACCTCGCTGTGGCACCACAGGGTTGTGGCATCTCCGTGCTGTACCTTAGCTGTTTTCTGCTTTCCTGGCCCAGGACAGCTGAATGAGGCAATGCTCCCCTCATCTACCAGTGTGGCCTTATGGGGAGAGGCTGTGCTGGCCACGCTGACACAGGGTGCCCTGCTTGCTCAAGACATTATGGGCGACTGGCCAGGTCAAAGGCCTCCTCTGAAATCATTCTCTGGAGTTATGGCCACTGACCCTTTGGACCCCATGAGCTGATTTCTGTCCCCCCAGGAAGGCAGAGGGATAACATGCCTGTAGCACATGCAAGGAGGGTACAGTCACCCAGGCAGTGGGCCTGAGGGCCAGGGCCAGAGGCACAGGCAGTGCTCTGGTGCCTGGTGGGATTCACACAGTTCAACACAATGCCTTTGCTACCTTATCTCAGTTCTCAGGTTCAGCATGCCACTATATGAAGGATGGGAGAACTACTTCCCCAGACTGAAATGTGGGGAAGAACCTCAGGGAGATGAGTAGTCATGGCTTCTTGAAGAGACCAGCTTCATCCAACCTAATGCTCAGCACCTCTTGGGTCCACAGGATCAGTGGACAGGATTGCTTTTGCAGGTTCCAGGCCAAAGGGCCTTGGTGAGCCGGGAGAGGTAGAGAAAGATGAAGGTAGAGACTGGATGAAGGTAGCCACTGTCCAAAGTTATGCTTCTCTGGCTTCTTAGGGATGCAGGATCAGTACTACAGATTAGTGAGCCAGTGTCTACACTGAGGTGAGGGTTCTCCTGGGAGCAGTGCGGCTCCCTCCACACCAGAGTGCTCATGATGTTTCTAGGATAGGCAGGATAGCTACAAGGTCTGAGTCACTGCAAGGAGAGGGGAGGCTTCTGGACCCATAGGCTGGGCCACTGTGTCAATCTCAGGGATAGGAATTCACATTAGAAGATACAACCGGCTGTTCCCAGGCCCGCCTGGTCTCGCCCTCCCTTCCTCTACATCTCCTTGAGTTCTGCCCATACTGGTTTAGGAGCACACAGTGCTTCCATGTTCTCCATCGGTTTGGTTGTTTGGTTGGTTGTGGGGGAGGGGTTGTTTTTATTTTTGTTTTTTGTTTTGGTTTTCCGAGACAAGATTTCTGTTTCTCTTTATAATAATCTTGGCTGTCCTGGATCTTGCTCTGTAGACCAGGCTGGCCTCAAACTCACAGAGATCCACCTACCTCTGCCTCCTGAGTGCTGGGATTAAAGGCTTATGCCACAACACTGGCTCATGTTCTCCATGCTTAAGGCCAGAGGCCACTGTCCTCAGGGCCAGGTCAGATTCCTTGACTGTGGTATTTGGAGAGCACAGACAAGCCACGCTGGCTGGTTAAAAGGGCCTCTCTGGTCACTATCGAGGACATTGCTGGGAGGTGGCATCTGCTGGAGTTTCAAATGTCTGATCTGCATCTCCACCCCACAAATAAGGGGATCCCACTATGGGTAGCTGCACTATCCCTGTTCCTATGAAGGCCCCTGTATTCAGCTCTGGTTACAGAGTGACATGAACTTTGCAAATTATGTATACCTTAAGTGATAGAATAAAGTGTGCTATCAGCCTGTTACTGGTTTTCCATTTTAGACAAAAATCAATGGTGCCACAATGTACATGGTAGTGTCTTCAAGCCACAAGAAACATGCCCAGAAAACACCATTTCTCCCTATTTCTTCGGAGCGCCCAAACAACCTCTCACTTCCAGTTCTCAGTGTCAGGCCTGACAGGGAACATGGCCTTTGGCCCTAGACTGATTAGTTCAAGTTTAATTAGGAAGGCCACATTTCCTAATCCTGAGTTTGAGTGGAATGTTTTATTGAAAAACTGCTGCCAGGGTACCCAGCAGTAGTTAACCTGAGAGCTAGCTCCTGTTGTCTTGCTGTGAGGAAGTCAGGAAACAAGTAGGTGCCTGGTATGTGTGCATGTGCTCCCCTGCAAAGAGAGAAAGTGATAGGGAGACATGGACTCCTTGCTCCACCATTGCTGACTCTAGGGTACACAGTTTTCAAGGGTAAGGATAAAGGGCAGCATTGTTACCTGGGGTCAGACTCAACCTAAACTCTTCTGCATCTTTGTTTTGAATTGTAAACAGAACTTTTCAGGTACTACAAGTATACAGCACAGGTTCTTAAATGTGGAGGGAGAATTCTGGTTCAGGTTTTTCTTTTTTCTTTCTTTCTTTCTTTCTTTCTTTCTTTCTTTCTTTCTTTCTTTCTTTCTTTCTTTCTTTCCTTTTCTTTTCTTTTCTTTTTAAAGACAGGGTCTCTCTATATAGTCCTAGCTGTCCTGGAACTCACTTTGTAGACCAGGCTGTACTTGAGCTCACTGAGATTCACCTGCCTCTTGAGTGCTGGAACTAAAGACATGCACCACCAAGCCCAATGAATTCTGGTGCTGTATAAGGGTCTACACCTAGAACCCTCTTGTAGGAACTTCTAAGGCAAGGAGAGGCCAGGTGTGGTGGCACACACTTTTGATCCCAGCACTGGAGAGGCAGAGGCAGGAGGATCTCTGCGAGTTACATGGTGAGGCCCTGTCTTTTGTTTTGTTTTTTTGAGACAAGGTTTCTCTGTGTAGCCCTGGTTATCCTAGAACTCAGTCTGTAGACCAAGCTGGCCTTTTATTCAGAGATCTGCCTGC
This sequence comes from Peromyscus californicus insignis, assembly GCF_007827085.1. NCBI lineage: Eukaryota > Metazoa > Chordata > Mammalia > Rodentia > Cricetidae > Peromyscus > Peromyscus californicus. The sequence goes on along the minus strand of NW_026294551.1, from coordinate 1,311,703 downwards.
TACTGCTTCCTGAGTGCTGGGATTAAAGACATAGGCTTCCACCACCCAGCATAGAGATCCCATCTTAAAAAAAAGAAAAGAAGTAGGGCAAGAAATTTTAGGAAATAGTCAAGTCCTATCGCATCCAAATTATCCATAAGATGGAAAGAAATGAGAGTTGGGATAGCCTGATGACATATACCTGTAACTCCAGAATTTGGGAGGCAGAAGTAGTAGGGCCATGAGTTCAAGTCCAGCCTGGGTTATATAGTGAAGTCTTATCTCAAAAATCCAAAAACGGAGGACTGAGAAACGGCTCAACAGGTAGAAGGGCTTGCTGTATGAGCCTCCAACCTGAGTTCAATCCCCAGAGCCCATATGAAGGAAGGTGGAAGGAGGGAACTGACTCCAAAGTTGTCCTCTGACTTCCACATGGGTGAGTGGCATGCAAACTCTCTGCCCCCAGACACATACATACACACACCACCTCCTCCTCCTCCACCACCACCACCACCACCACCACCACCACCACCACCACCACCACCACAACAATATAAATAAATAAATAGAACCAGTACAATTGTATGTAGGCAAAAAAAAAACAAGACAAAACAAAAAACCAAGAGATTCAGGAATTCAAGGTCATCCTTGGCTACAAAGCAAGCTCAAGACCATCTTGGGGTGTATGAGACCCTGCCTTAAAACCATAAAACAAATACAGGCAAAAAAAAAAAAACCCCTCATCAGTACTAAGAGAGCACATCACTGCAAAGTCAAGTTCATATCTGCACTGCAAGGCGGCCTCACCCTAGGTCTGCACTGCAAGGAAGGCCTCACCCCAGGTCTGCACTGCAAGGAAGGCCTCACCCCAGGTCTGCAGCAGCTTTACCACACTCACTTTAATATAGATAAAGTACTGGGCAAGGTTTAAGGCCTGTCTGTGATGACATATCTCTATAAATCAGGGATATATAAAGTACCTTTTTACAGTTCTGGGGATAGAACTCAGGCTTTGTGCATGCTAAGCACACACTCCAGCACTGTACTCCAGCCCTGGCTGAAGAAATGCTTAGCTTGATAAAGGTCCCATTGAGACGCACACAGCAATCATCACATTAGGAACTTTAGCCTAATCCCCTTCAATTTGGGAAGGATACAACACAACTACTGTCACCACTCCTGTTACCATGGTGCTAGGAGGCCCAGCCAGCCCTCTAAGAAAAGGAAAAGGAGTGTATGGATTGGAAGAGGAGAAATAGAGGGAAGACATCACCAACTACTTAGTAGGAGAAAAACCAAAGCCAAATTGTAAAGGTCTATTCAGGGGCTCAGCAAGTGGCTCCACCTACACTCCAGACCTCTCTGCAGCAGCTGTAGGAGCCACAACTTCAGGAACAGCAAAGCTGAATTGGCCTGCCACCACCTTGCAATAAAATTTTCCTGGCACGGCCCCAGGTGTAGTGTCTGGGCCTAGATAGGAACACACCTCAGGGCCAGATACCTGCTCACCAATCCAGGAAGCTAATCCTGATGCTCGCTTTATACCCTGGTTTTTAAAGTTTAAATTCCTGTTTCTTCAAGCTGAATCTCACTCAAGCTATCCTGGGGTTGGGGAATGGAGGGGGGTGGGCGATGTTGGGCTCCTCCACTGGCACTCTCCCCTGGGCTCTACTACACTCCCATGATGCTGGGGCTCCTAGCCTGCTTGTCTGCAATAATGGCCTCCCTTGGTGTCCCTAAGTGCCACAAAGGTGAACAATTAAGAAATCTCTAGTGGCTTGATGAGAATTATAAGCATCCTGCTTGGATCTTCGAGGCCAACAAACAACACACTCAGGAGGATGAGGCACTTCCTACATAGACTTGTCTTGATTTTGTCTGTGATGGTGAGCCATCTCTTAGGCCCCTTAAATCACTTTTATTAAGGAGTAATTTACATATAATAGTGGGCATCTTTCTAGAACTTCCTGGCAATTTACCTATTTTGTAAAGTATCTACTCAAATACTTAAGTTTTGTTTTCCTTTTTCTTGAGCCAGAGTTCCATATGTCCCAGGGCAGCTCAAACTTACGATCCTTCTGCCTCTACTTCCTGAGCACTGGGATTATAGGTGTGTGCCATCATTCTCTCTTTATGTAATACTAGGGACTGAACCCAGGGCTTTGTGCATGCTAGGGCAAGCATTCTACCAACTGAGTTATTTATCCAAAGCCCCAAGTTGTTAATTCAGATGTTCTGTATATGAGTCTTTAATATGTTTTTGTTTGTTTGCCTGTTTTGAGACAGGATCTCACTATGTAGCCAAAGCTGACCTCCAACTTGTGATCCTCCTGCCTCAGCCTCTTGAGTGCTGGGATTATAAATGTATGGTGCCAGGCCTGGTAACTTTGTTTTGTAGTGTTGGGGTTAAACTGGGGCCTTCCAGGGCAGAAGTAAAGGCTCAATGGCTAGAGCACTTGTTGCTCTTGCAGAAGATTGGATTCACTTCCAAGCACCCATTTGGTGATTCAAAGCCATAACTCCAGTTCAGGAGGATCCAATGCCCTCTTCTGACTTCCAAAGGCACCAGGCACACATATGGTACATATACATACAGATAAAACACTCTTAGACATAAATAAATCTAAAAATAAAAATAAATAAACAAATGGGACTTCCATAATATACGATGAGTGCTCAGTCATTGAGTTTCCCCTAACCTTTTTAGTTTGTTTTTGTTTTGAGACAGGGTCGAGTATGTAGTTCTGGCTGGTCTAAAACTCCCTATATAGACCAAGCTGGCCTCAAACTCAGAGATCTACCTGTCTTGCTTCCCAAGTGATGGGAATTAAAATGTGTGCTACCATGCCTGGCCTTTTTCTTTTTTCTTGGTGGGTTCCTGGGAATGGACCATGTGATGCTGGAATAAACAGTACTTCCTGCCGGGTGTGGTGATGCTGGGGAAGCAGAGGCAGGCAGAAAGTGCTCCCTCTTTACAATCTGCTTGCCCACTTTCTTGCTTTGTTATGTTGTAGGCCTGCCAGTGTAGGTAGGTGGAGGGATATGGGCATCAGGCTGTAACCAAGGTGGCAGTGACAGGTTCTTCATAGGTGCCTTCTTGATTTACTGAATTGTTTGGTTTGAGACAGTGTCTCTGTTGGCCAGGTTGGCCTAGAACTGATGGTAACCCTACCGTCTCAGCCTCCTAAATGCTAAAATTACAGGTATAAGAAACCAGACCCTGTTTGAACTTACTGGTTTTTGTTTGTTTGTTTTTGTTTTTTTTTTCGAGACAGAGTTTCTCCATGTAGTTTTGGTACCTATCCTGGATCTCACTCTATAGACCAGGCTGTCCTCGAACTCACAGAGATCCGCTTGGCTCTGCCTCCCAAGTGCTGGGATTAAAGGCGTGAGCCACCACTGCCCAGCATGAATTTATTGTTTTTAATTAATTAAAATTTAAGCATTTAAAAACATTTTAATGTGTATTTTCATGAGTTTATGTGCACCACATGCATGCAAGGGCCAGAGGGTGCTCTATCCTGGGACTACAGTGGAATTATAGGCATTTGTGAGCTGTCCTGTGGGTGCTTGGAACCCAATCTAGGTCCTCTGCAAGAACACTAAGTGCTCTTAACCACTGAGCCATCTCTCTAGGCCCTATACTTTGATGATTAGATTATCACCATCATTATTATCACTATTGTTGTGTGGGCGTTTGTGTATATGTGTGTGACTCCAAGTGCACAAATGTGGAGGTTAGAGAAAAACCTTCAGGAGTAATTTCTTTTTCTGTTTTTCGAGACAGGGTTTCTCTGTGCTTCTCTCTGGCTGGCCTTGAACTCAGAGGTCTACCTGCCTCTGCCTCCCGAGGATTGTGTTGGATTACAGCCGTCCCACCACACCTGGAAAGTCAGTTATTTCTTGTCACTGTAGGTTTGGGTCATCAGATAGAGTGGAAAGGACTTGTACTTGCTGTCTCTACGAAGTTCTGAATGGCTGTTGTTCTCAGATAGGGGCTCACTATGTAATCCTTGAGTGTTGGAGTCACAGCCTGTGCCACACATGACGCCCTGTTGATTTTTGTTTGTTTGTTTCAGAAAGAGTTTCACCATGAACTCTGGCTGGCCTGGAATTAGCTCTGTAGACCAGGCTGGCCTCAAACTCACAGAGATTCACCTATCTCTGCCTCCTGAGTGCTAGAATTAATGGTGTGCAATACCATCGACTGGCATGTTAAACAACAACAACAACAACAAAAACATGAACATTTGTGACTGTTTTTTTTTTTTAAACATCTAAGCCATTAGGAAAATGTTTAAGATAAGACTAGTGTGAGCCGGGTGGTGGTGGTGCACGCCTTTAATCCCAGCACTCGGGAGGCAGAGGCAGGTGGATCTCTGTGAGTTCGAGGCCAGCCTGGTCTACAAAGTGAGTTTCAGGAAAGGCGCAAAGCTACACATAGAAACCCTGTCTCGAAAAACAAAAAACAAAAAACAAAACAAAAAAAAAAGAAAAGCCTAGTGTGGTGGTGCATGCCTTTAATCCCAGCATCGGAGTCAGAGGCAGGAAGATCTGTGTGAGTTTCAGGCCAGCTAAGTCTACATAGTGAGTTCCAGGGCAGCCAGGCAAACAATGTCCCAAAAAGAAAAGAGAGAGAGAGAGAGAGAGAGAGAGAGAGAGAGAGAGAGAGAAAGAAAGAAAGAAAATGCTTAACCTAAAAACAAAAAGAGGCTGGGTTTGGTGGCTCACACTGTAATTTCAATACCTGAGAGGCAGAGATGCAGGATAATTATAAATTCAAAATCAAATTAAAAGAAAAGAAAAGAAAGAGGCAATATGATTGGACAGGGGTGAGTGTTTGAGTTGAAAAGATCCTCACCTTTCATCTGATTCACTCAGTGCTGGCTAGAGTGTGACAAATTGGGTACAGGGTCACTGTGACACAAACCTCTACACGTGTGCCTGTGGATGGCATTTCAGCTCCTGCCCAGCCCCCTGTGGCTTCCACCTCAGCTACTTCCCTGCCTGTGAGCCTGGGAGGAAAGCACGTGTATGTTCATGGACCTTAAGTATTTTCTTGGATGCTGGTGTGTTTGAATATCACCTCCATCAGAAAGGTAGCTGAGACCTGGGTCCTCAATACCAAATGTGGCAGAGAGGCTTTGGGGCATCTTGTTAGAGATTATTCATGTACTTTACAAAAGCCTTGCTTCCATGCATTCATTAATACATTCAATTCAATTGAGAAAATTCTACCTTTGGCCTCTTGGTAAGATTTACAAACAAATGTGTGTAGGATCCCATGCCAAACACTGGGGTCAGTATGGCTGCAGCACACAAACTCACCCACACATCTTGTGGCATCATGATTTATGATTAGTAAGTACTTTGGTCTTTGTCCCTATTTCCTGGTGCACAGTTGCTAAAATCATATTGGAGTCGTGCCTTAGTATCTACAGGAGCTCAGCTCTAGGCCATCTCCCTCCCCAACACTGATATATGCCCGAGTTCTCATACACAATGTCCAATTGTTTGCCTGCAAGTTTTGAATAAGCCCACTGACTCCTGAGTTCATATAATCAATATCTCTCTCTCTCTCTCTCTCTCTCTCTCTCTCTCTCTCTCTCTCTCTCTCTCCCCTCTCTTTCTCCTCTCTTACCTGAGACAGGGTTTCTCTGTGTAACCCTGGCTGTTTTGGAACTTCCTCTGTAGACCAGGCTAGCCTTGAACTCAGAGATCCACCTGTCTCTGCCTCCGGAGTGCTGGGATTAAAGGCATACACCACCACCACCACCCAGCTCACATAATTTCTCATAAAATATAAATGCTCTCCCTATAATCATCTGCTGTACTATATTGTTAGAGATGATAGAATAAAGCATGTACATGTTTAATACAAATTCAGTTTAAAAAAATGATTTTTGCTTTATGGTGGTGGTGCAAGCCTCTAATCCCAGCACTTGAGAGACAGAGGCAGGAGGATGGATCCCTGTGAGTTCCAGGCCAGTCTGGTCTACAGAACTAATTCTAGGACAGCCAGGGCAACACAGAGAAACCCTGCCTCGAAAAAACTAAAAAAGAAAAAGAAAGAAAGAAAATAATAAAGTATGGCCCCTGGAGATAAAGCCACTTAAATTGTAGCTGGGCATGGTGGCTCACATCTGTTTATGCTACAGCACTTTGGAGGCCAAGACAGGAAGATTGCTGTCCAAGCTGGAAATACAGGCCTTTGCTGCAAGGCTCAGCTAAAGAGGTTATTTCAAAGTTACTTTCCTTGCTGGGGATGTAGCTCAGTGGTAGTATTTGCCTATCATGTACAAGACCCTGGGCTCAGGCCTTTAATCCCAGCAGAGCCAGGTGGATCTCTGTGAGTTCAAGGCCAGCCTGGTCTACAGAGTGAGATCCAGGAAAGGCACAAAGCTACACAGAGAAACCCTGTCTCGAAAAACCAAAAAACAAACAAACAAACAAAAAAACAAAACAAAACAAAAAACCAAAAAACCCTGGGCTCAACCCTCTCAGCACTCAAAATTAACTAACTAAATAAAATCACTTTCTTTGTAAGGTTGGAACTGGCAGCTGGACAATAGGAAAGTAACTGATTAAGTAACACTGGTTAGCTTTGGGTAGGCTATTTTGTGAAAGGATCAGGGTAGAGAGAACTCTGTTATCTTGCCAGCTGAAAGTGGCCTGTTTGGGAATTTGACCATTGTCTCTCTGGGTCTGGAAGGTGAGGTAAACAGCTTGGCTTTAAATTGGACAAGGACAATGGCCTCAGCAATTCCATGTTGACATCTAGCCTGGTCTGCCCGGCCCAGCGCAGGACTGAACCCCAACAGAGCCCTGTTTCCTCCATTTCTCGGGCTATGGCTTCTGTGCTCCTTTTCTCCCCCTCTAGGGATTTGATGTGTGTTTTGTCCTCATGTATGTAGACACACCATGTGCACACTGTGCTCCTTTTCTTCAGAAGCACACCTAAGGCTGCTGTGTCCCGCCACATAGACATTTTCATCTGAAAACAACCCTTGTTGGGACACCTACTTTGCCTTAATCCTTTCATAGAAAAACTAACCTAAACCAGTTGTGTTAGCTGATCAGTTATTTTCCCATTACTGGATTCTTGGCTTTCTTAATCTGCCTTTAGACATTTTTTTTTTTTTCAAAAGTGAGAAAGAAGAGTCTCAGGGGTGTGGTGATGTACTCGTGTAATCTCAGCACCTTGGATATAGAGGCAGGAAGATGAGTTCAAGGTCATTCATAATGAGTGCAAGGTCACCCTGAGCTATATTAGATCCTGTCTTAAAAAAAGAAAAGAAAGCCAGGCAGTGATAGCACTTGGGAGGCAGAGGCAGATGGATCTCTGTGAGTCTGAGGCCAGCTTGGTCTACAAAGTGAGTTCCGGGAGAGCCAGAGTTATTACACAGAGAAATCCTGTCTTGAAAAGCCATAAATGAATGAATGAACGAATGAATGAATGAATGAAAAAAGAGATGGGGCTGGAGAGATGGCTCAGTAGTTAAGAGAACTGGATGCTCTTCCAGAGGACTCAAGTTCTATCCTCTGCACCTGCATGGCAGCTCACAACTGTCTGTGACTCTAATCCCAGAGGGTATTACCTCTCTTCTGGCTTCAGACATAAATGTAGGCAGAACACCCATATATACAAAACATGCATGCTTCCTGTGCTAGTCTGGGACTCCTAGGTTCAATGGCCCTCCTGTCTCTGGAGTAACTGTGACTATACAGGTCTACAGATGTTGTCACTTCCACGCTGTATGGGCTCCTGAGGACAGGACAGAGCTCAACCTGGGCTTTTACTCTCCATCAGTGAGCAGAGTGTTTCGACCATGACATTAAATATACTTTATTTTGTGAGGCTAGAGGTTGCTCTGTCTTACACGTGCCAGGCAGGGCTTTTTTGTTTTGTTTTGTTTTTTTCAAGACAAGGCTTCTCTCTGTAGCCTTGGCTATCCTGAAACTTGTTATGCAAATTAGGCTGGCCTCCAAATCACAGAGATCCGCCTGTCTCTGCCTTCTGAGTGCTAGGATTAAAGGTATGCACCACCACCGACCAGCTTCTCTCTCTCTCTCTCTCTCTCTCTCTCTCTCTCTCTCTCTCTCTCTCTCCTCCCTCTCCCTCTCTCTCTTTCTCTCTCTCTCTCTTTTAAAGGTCTCATGTAGCCTCAAACTCCATATAGCTGAAATACTTGACTTTCTTGCCTTTGCCTCCCACATACTAGAATGACAGACCTGTGTCACTGTACTTATTTATGCAGTCTTGGATGGATGGAACCCACAGACTCCAGATAAACACTCTTATCAACTGAACATCCTCAGCCCCCTAGTGTTCTAACACTGAGTAATCCTGGCTGTCCAGGAACACATTCTGTAGACTAGATTGACCTCAAACTCAGAGATCTGCCTGCCTTTGCCTTTGGAGTGCTGGGATTAAAGGCGTGTGCCACCACTGCCTAGATTTATTTTATTTTATTGGAGACAGGGTCTCATTATGTAGCCCTAGATGTCCTGGAACTCACTCTGTAGCCCAGGCTGGCCTCGAACTCACAGAGATCTGCCTGTCTCCTGAGAGTGGGGATTAAAGGTGTGCACCACCACACCTGGCTAGTCTTTTTCTTACATTACTGAAATTTCCTTTTGTCTCTCAGAGAAGCCTGAGCTAATTCTGGTACAATTAAGCTACCCTCTAGGCACCTCAGGACTGTAGAAGCAGATGAGGCCTCACCCTCCTGCAGTGGGTCCTGTATTGGTGCTTTCCCTGGGAACGTCACTCACACTGTCTGCAGCCTGAACATGCCCTACCCTGGCAGAGCTCTGGAAACTTCATTTTGTTAGTATTCTTTTTCTTTTTTCCTCTTCCTCCCCTTAACTCCTCCCTCCCCACCTTTCTTTATCTCTCACTGCTTTTTTGAGATAGGGTCTCAACCTATGTACCCAGGCTAACCTTAAAAATATTTTTAGGGGGGTTATTGAAACAGGTTCTCATGTGTAGTCCTGGCTGGTTTGGAACTTTATACACAGAGCAGGCTGGCCTTGAACTTGTGGCCATCCTCTTGCACTTCTGTTTTTCATTTTGTGTTATTGGGATAAACAGAGCCTTGGGCATGCCAGACAAGTGCCCCACCACCCAGGTATCCCCCAGCCCAGAGCCTCGTTTGCTGGACATGTTGTGGGATATCTAGGGCTCCTTTCTGAATAGTTCTTCTCTTTTGTTTAGAGTCTGCCTCAACTGCCATCCTTCCTTGCCTCTCAAAGTTCCATCCTCCATCTCCTCAGCACATCTGCCTGCTCAAGACTGTTCCTTGAGGCCCAGAAGTGGCTTCCATTCAGATGACCTGATGACCTAGAACTGGCTTCTGTCCCCCTGCTCCAAGGGTGGTAGGTAGTGACGACTGTCCTCCTATCTGCAAACAGCTGCTTTGTATCTTTGTCTAGTTAGCCAGTTAGCTGTTTATGGGGGACTTTAGCGTCTAGTCCTTATCACCACAGCTTGCAGAAGCAGAAGTGGGTGCCAGACATTCTATGGCTTAGAATAAATACCACTAAAAAGCAAGCCGATATGATTATTTCAAGATGTATTTGCTTTGTTTTAGAAGTGACTTCAACATGTTGCTTTCCTGAGTGGCAGTCGTCATTTCCTCATAACTGTTTCAAAAAACCCAGCAGATCTCTGAGGCACTGTGTCTCAAGATTGTGGAGAGTCCTCTGCCCTGAAAGGACCTCAGCACAGGCAGCAGACAAGCTGCTCATCTACTTCAGGAGCTGCACTAGTTTGCTTGATTCTTTTTTTCTAAAATTTTTTTTCTTTTTAAAAAATATTTATTTTTATTTTATGTATGTGAGATTGTGTTGGAACCCCTGGTGCTGGAGTTATGACAACTGTGTCTATGTGGGTGCCTGGAATAAAACTCAGGTCGTCTGGAAGAGCAGGCAGTGCTCTTAACCTCTGAGCCATCTCTCCAGGGCCACAGGCAGTGAGTGCTCTTAACTGCTGAGCCATCTCTCCAGCCCTTGCACAGGTTTCTGTACAGGCAGTTCCAGGATGCAGTGGGGTTATGCACAGGCATCTCAGAGGAGTGTTGCCAGCAGCAGGCTCTCATTTAACAACAGGGACCAGGCCACGGGCAGAAATGCTGAGAAAGAGAGAGGAGCCTTGACCCCATGAGTGAGAACAGTCTCGGTTGTGGTGCAAGGCTGCGGTGACAGTGGCCGGGCGATGTGACCTAGGTCTACACAGGACTCTCTTTGCCCTCCTCTGGCAAGCTCCTGGAGCTCAGCGAGAAGGGTCCTGATAGATTTGCTTCTCCCTTCCAGCGCTGTTCCCAGGCTCTTCTTGGTCTGTCCATCTCACTTTGGCTACCAGGAGCCTTATGTCCACCTTCCAGCCCAGGTCACTCAAACCTTAGAGGAATTCTGTGTCAGTTTTCTAGTGTGGGAAGCAGACAGGAATGGAACGCGGTGTTCTGGATCAGTTTACAGTAGTCACAAACTGTTCTTGGAGGTTACCCATCCTGTGAGTGAGATTTTCACTTGGTTTTTCTTATCACAAATATGCATCATAACTAGCTCATTACCATCTCCCACAAGGACATCTTGATTGCTCTCCTGAGCTCACCCTGAATTTCACAAGAGACACAAAGTGACTGTAGAGGCCAGACAGTGGGCAGCTCTGGTATCAGGGACTCCAGATTAATAAACAACACAGGAGGTCAGGTTGGAGGCTAAGACTAACAGATCAGAAAAAGCATCAAAATGGAGTCACTCACCATAAAATCCCACATCACTATCCGGAAGCCAGCCTGTTTACCTGACAGGGTTAGAGAAGAGACTGCCACTTCCCAGCACAGGTCTTTTGTTTCCTCCTCCCTTCCTGCCCTGCTTCCTTTCTTTCCTCTCCTCTCTTCTTTTTTTTTTTTTAATTTATTTTATTATGTATACAGTGTTCTGCCTGCATGTATGCCTGCAGGTCAGAAGAGGGCGCCAGATCTCATTACAGATGGTTGTGAGCCACCATGTGGTTGCTGGGAATTGAACTCAGGACCTCTGGGAGAACAACCAGTGTTTTTAACCGCTGAGCCATCTCTCCAGCCCTTCTCTCCTCTCTTGTCTTCCCCTTTCTCACCCCAACTCTCCTTCCCTTCCTTTAAATTTTTTTAAAAAAGATTTATTTATTTTTTATTATGTATACAGTGTTCTGCTTGCATGTATGCCCACAGGACATAAGAGGGCACCAGACCTCATTACAGATGGTTGTGAGCCATCATGTGGTTGCTGGGAATTGAACTCAGGACCTCTGGAAGAGTAACCAGAGCTCTTAACCGCTGAGCCATCTCTCCAGCCCTAATTTTTTTGTTTTTCATGTGTGTGAGTGTTTTGCCCGTCTGTATAATGTATGTACTATATGCATGCCCGATGCCCATGGAGGTTAGAAAAAGGCAGCATTCAGAAGAGGGTGTCAGAGTGTTGGATTTACTGGAACTGGAGTTATGGATGGTTGTGAGCCATCATATGGGTGCTGGAATTGAGCAAAAGAAACAAGTGCCCATAACCCTGACCCATCTCTCCAGTGTCCCCGAACTTGGGTTTTTAAACAGGGTGTCGTGTAACCTCAAACTTCTGATTTATTAAAGGCATGCACCGCCACCACCACCCAGCAACCGCCACCGCTCAGCCAATTTTATTTATTTTGATTTGGTATGTTTCAGTGCTTTAATTAAATGTATGTCAGTGCACACGTTTGAGTAGGGCCTTCAAAGGCCACACGCGTGTGTCAGATTCCCCAGGACTGGAGTCACAGAAGGCTGTGTATGGTGAGATATTGTGTAGCCTAATAAACCTGCCTGAGGATCAGAGGACAGAGCCAGCCACCACTTTAGACACAGAGGTCAGGCAGTGGTGGCACACGCCTTTAATCCCAGCACTTGAGATCTCATGCCTTTGCTTGGGAAGCACACATGCCTTTAATCCCAGGAAATAATATGGCAGGGCAGATTTTATATATATATATATGGTGTGAGGAAACAGGAACTCACTCTCTTTAAGCTGAGGATTTCATAGAGGTAAGAACTAGTGGCTGGCTGTTCTGCTTCTCTGATCTTTCAGCTTTCATTCTGGTATCTGGCTCTGTTTTTTTTTTTTTTTTTTGAGATTATCATTTTTTTTTTATTTAATTTTATTTTATTTTACAATACAATTCAGTTCTACATATTAGCCACGGATTCCTTTGTTCTCCCCCCTCCCCTTCCCCCCAGCCTACCCCCTATTCCCACCTTCTCCAGGGCAAAACCTCCCCCGAGGACTGAGATCAACCTGGTAGTCCAGGCAGGTCCAGTCCCCTCCTCCCAGGCTGAGCCAAGCCGACCCTGTATAAGCCCCAGGTTTCAAACAGCCAACTCATGCAATGAGCACAGGACCCAGTCCCACTGCCTGGATGCCTCCCAAACAGATCAAGCCAATCGACTATCTCACCCATTCAGAGGGCCTAATCCAGTTGGGGACCCCTCAGCCATTGGTTCATAGTTCATGTGTTTCCATTTGTTTGGCTATTTGTCCCTGTGCTTTTATGCCTGTCAAAATGGCTAAGATCAAAAACACTGAAGACACCTTATGCTGGAGAGGATGTGGAGCTAGGGGAACTCTCCTCCACTGCTGGTGGGAATGCAAGCTTGTATAACCACTTTGGAAATCAATATGGCGCTTTCTTAGAAAATTGGGAATCAATCTCCCCCAAGATCCAGCTATACCACTCTTGGGCATATCATATACCCAAGGAATGCCCAATCATACCACAAGTGCACTTGCTCAGCTATGTTCATATCAGCATTGTTTGTAATAGCCAGAGCCTGGAAACAACCAAGATGCTCTTCAATTGAAGAATGGATAAATAGGCCAGGCGGTGGTGGCGCACGCCTTTAATCCCAGCACTCGGGAGGCAGAGCCAGGCGGATCTCTGTGAGTTCGAGGCCAGCCTGGACTACCAAGTGAGTTCCAGGAAAGGCGCAAAGCTACACAGAGAAACCCTGTCTCGAAAAACCAAAAAAAAAAAAAAAAAAAAAAAAAAAAGAAGAATGGATAAATAAAATGTGGTACAAATACACAATGGAATACTACTCAGCAGAGAAAAACAATGACATCATGAGGTTTGTAGGCAAATGGACGGATCTAGAAAAAATCATCCTGAGTGAGGTAACCCAGACTCAGAAAGACAAACATGGTATGTACTCACTCATAGGAGGATACTAGATGTGGAACAAGGATGACTGGACTGCTACTCACATCACCAGGGAGGCTACCTGGAAAACAGGACCCCAAGAAAGACACGGGGATCACCCAATGATGGAGAAATGGATGAGATCTACATGAACAATCTGGACATGAGTGGGGGTAATGAAGGGCAAGGGTCGAGGGAAAGAGAGATTGGGGGAGTGGGAGATCCCAGCTGGATCAAGAACAGAGAAGGAGAACAAGGAATAGGAGACCATGGTAAATGAAGACCACATGAGAACAGGAAGAAGCAAAGTGCTAGAGAGGCCCACAGAAATCCACAAAGATACCCACACAACAGACTGCTGACAACGGTCGAGAAACAGCCCGAATTGACCTACTGTGGTGATGGAATGGCCAAACACCCTAATTGTCGTGCTAGAAACCCCATCCAACTACTGAGGGAACTGGAGGCAGAGATCCATGACTAGGCCCCGGGTGGAGCTCCGGGAGTCCAATTAGCGAGAAAGAGGAGGGTTTATATGAGCGAGAATTGTTGAGATCAAGGTTGGATAAAGCACAGGGACAAATAGCCAAACAAATTTTTTTTTTTTTTTACTAGAAGACCATCTAAGATTTGAACAACACCTTTTGTCCAACTTGTGGGGCACAAATTCACGAAAAAGCCACTTGTCTGTGTCCTTGCAGGCCCCTGCTCGGACCTGAGCTGCAAGCGGTTGGAGTCTCCACCACACGTGGGCCCGAGTCCCTAACCCTCTGGCTAAGTTTTTGTTGCAGCCTCTCTGCAGCAAACTCCATTAGTTTTTTGGGCTCCAAAAACCACAGGAGTTAGCCACTTTCTTGTGTTCCCTCCTGCAGATGATTGGCTCTTTGGCTTCTTCTCTCCTGGTGGGTTGTGGGATCTCCTTTATCCCCATCTCAGGCTGCTACCTACTAGGTAGCTGCCTTGAAACCTACTCGGGCTTCTACTGTTCTACTCAGAAGCAGTCAGCCTCACATCTGAATCATCATTGTCAGCAGATTTGGTGAGACAATTGGGATTTCTTAAAGGGAGAAATTAGTTAAAAGAGAATTTTTTCCCCACATTAAAAAATGGAAAACAGCCGGGCGGTGGTGGCGCGCACCTTTAATCCCAGCACTCGGGAGGCAGAGGCAGGCGGATCTCTGTGAGTTCGAGGCCAGTCTGGGCTACCAAGTGAGTTCCAGGAAAGGCGCAAAGCTACACAGAGAAACCCTGTCTTGAAAAACCAAAAAAAAAAAAAAAAGGAAAACATTTTTACCATGGAGGGAATTTGGTCTCTATTTGATAATACAATTGACAGTCTGAAAATGGAACAATTAAATGAGAGGATAATTAATGCAGATGGGATTTATGTAATGTCAATTATAATATTTGTTTGATCTTTTTTTATCATTAAAAAGTTGGTTAATATGCAGTAGCACAGACACTGAGAACAATTAATAAATGGGATCTCTTCAAACGGAGAAGCTTTTGTAGGGCAAAAGACACGGTCAATAAGACAAAAAGACAGCCTACAGAATGGGAAAAGACCTTCACCAACCCCACATCTGACAAAGGACTGACCTCCAAAGTATATAAAGAACTCAAGAGGCCAGGCGGTGGTGGCACACGCCTTTAATCCCAGTACTTGGGAGGCGGAGCCAGGTGGATCTCTGTGAGTTCAAGGCCAGCCTAGGTTACAGCATGAGTTCCAGGAAAGGCACAAAGCTACACAGAGAAACCCTGTCTTGAAAAAAAAAAAAAAACTCAAGAAACTAGATATCAAAATACTGAACAATCCAATTAAAAAGTGTGCTAAAGAGCTAAACAGAGAATTCTCAAAAGAAGAATCTCAAATGGCTAAATGACATTTAAAGAAATACTCAACATCCTTAGTCATCAGAGAAATGCAAATCAAAATGACTCTGAGATACCACCTTACACCTGTCAGAATGGCTGTGATCAAAAACACTAATGACTATGTTGGAGAGGATACAGAGCAAAGGGAACACTCCTCCACTGTTGGTGGGAGTGCAACCTTGTACAACCACTGTGGAAATCAGTATGGCAGTTTCTCAGAAAATTGGGAATCGATCTACCTCAAGACCCTGCCATACCACTCTTGGGCATATACCCAAGGAATGCTCAATCATACCACAAAGATACATGCTCAACTATGTTCATAGCAGCACTATTCATAATAGCCAGAACCTGGAAACAACCTAGATACCCGTCAACTGAAGAATGGATTAAGAAAATGTGGTACATTTACACAATGGAGTACTACTCAGCAGAGAAAAACAATGACAGCATGTAATTTGCAGGCAAATGGATGGAACTAGAAAATATCATCCTGAGTGAGGTAACTCAAACCCAGAAGGACAAACATGGTATGTACTCACTCATAAGTGGATACTATCTATAAAGCAAAGAACAATCAGATTGCAACCACAGAACCAGGGAGGCTACATAGCAGGGGGGACCCTAGGATGACTGTGGCTATAATAAGTTTTGGTTTTACTCAATTACTTGGCAAGCCTCAATGAAACATTTCACTATTAGGATAAGAATTTGTACTGTATCAAGCTGATAATAGAAAAAATAAATAAACAAGCAAACAAAAAAGTTAGTTAATATGAGTGCCAAGATAAAAGTTTTAGAAAACCTTGTTAAAACAGATCATAGAAATATTGAAACCCAGACAGAAGAATTTAAAGGTGAACCAATCTCAACATTGCATTATTCAGATATAGAGAAACAGCCTAAGGCTTTCAAACAGCCAACCTTAATCTATCCAGTAACCTTACAGGAACTGCCAAATGCTCAAGGCTGTATAAGAGCTGAATGGACTCCTGTGAAAATGTTAGATTTGAGGAGATTCAAAGAAGCTATAGTGTTCTGTGGTATGCATTCCCCATTTGTGAAGCAGATGTTAAACTCATGGTCAACTTGTAATAGAATTACCCCTCAAAACTGGAGAGATTTGGTTACAGATGTCTTAGAAACTGGTCCCCAGTTACAATGAAGGACCTGGTGGAAGGATGAAGCTAAGACCATTCATTGAACAATGAAGTAGGCTAGAGGTATGGAAATCTCCCAAGATCAACTTCTTGGAGATGGAGATTATGCTAACGTAGAAAGACAATCTCTATATGATGACCACACCCTGGCTTTATGCCAATGGCAGCCTTGAATGCTTGGGACAGAACTGAAGAAGTAGGAAAGAAAATTGAGTCATTTACAAAAATCATACAGGGCTCCAAAGAAACCTTCACTGATTTCTTACAAAGACTGACTTCAGCAGTAAATAGAATGATACCAAATTCAGAAGCTATACAGATAATAATTGAATCTCTGGCTTTTGAAAATGCTAATACAGAATGCAAAAGGGTAATTAGGCCATTAAAGGTAAGATCAGCACCCTTGGAAGAACGGATCCGAATACAATTAATATTGAATCTCGCCAGGTGGTGGTGGTGGTGGTGGTGGTGGTGGTGGTGGTGGTGGTGGCACACGCCTTTAATCCCAGCACTCGGGAGGCAGAGGCAGGTGGATCTCTGTGAGTTCGAGGCCAGCCTGGTCTCCAAAGCGAGTATCAGGAAAGGCGCAAAGCTACACAGAGAAATCCTGTCTTGAAAAAACCAAAAAATAAAAAAAATAACTAAGAAATATTGAATCTGATGACCATAATAATGCTTGGATAGGAGAGATGATTTCCAGAGGTTTGAAGAAAAATAGTAATGGCAGATGTTTCAAACATGGTGAACAAGGTCACTTAAAAAGGGAATGTAAACAGGGCATTCCTAGAAATGATGTTTTTTTCAAGGAATAATCCCAACAGAATGCCCCTCCCTTCTGGATTATGCACTGGACTAAAGAATGTAGATCAACAAGGGACAGAGAAGGTAATCCTTTGCCGTCAGGGAACTCCCTAAGGGGTCTCTCACAGGCCCCCATATCAAATTCAGTCCTTTTCTGTAATCTTAGAGAAAAGGAAAGGCGCAAAGCTACACAGAGAAACCCTGTCTTGAAAAACCAAAAAAAAAATTTAAGGAGAAATCATAAATCAAAATCGATAAAGATTTGGGAAATTCCCCAAAGTTAGGGCTGGGTAAGGGTTTTGTTTTTTCTTTCAGGAGAATAAAGGCTAAGGAATCTGAAGACCACTGGACAAACGAGACATGTGAAGAAAAAATATCCCACGAAATAGATTTTCTGCAGTGACCATGCCTAACAGCAACTTTGAAGTCTCCAAAAAGATGATGGGACCCCACAACGACAGTTCCATCAGGATGATGATAATACCACTAAGGTGACAAACACCACCCAAAGATAGGCTTTGGATTACAAACTGTCAGGACAATTTTGAGATTGCTAGTTGAGATGATCCAGCCTCACAGACTACTCGAGCGATTATACTTGAGACAAGCCCTGCACTTTCCCATTATGCAGATACTGGACAAATAATACAGCTACCTCTCCCAGGTCTTGACAATTAACCCCAAAATTTTCTTTTCAGGATTCCCTAAAGATGCCTTCACAGCAGGAAGTAATTTTAAGAACATGACACCCAGCTGGGTGGTGGTGGCGCATGCCTTTAATCCCAGCACTTTGGAGGCAGAGGCAGGTGGATCTCTGTGAGTTCGAGGCTAGCCTGGTCTACAGAGCGAGATCCAGGAAGGGCACAAAGCTACACTGAGAAACCCTGTCTCGAAAAACCAAAATAAAATAAAATAAAATAAAAAAGAAACCCAAATACAATCTAACTTGTAGTCATATTAGGTATGTTTTCAAGGTCAAACAGAAATATATTTTAGATAAACAGATCATCTTCAAACACTTCAGAGATCTATAGAATATGGCATTTAAGATGTTTTAATAACATAGATTTTTTTTTTTTTTATGACAATGAGACATGTCTGCTCCTGGCAGCACCAATATACTTCAGAGAAGATGATGGGCATCGAAGAAACTCCTTATGGAGTTTACTTTCTTTGTGGCAAGTTAGCCACTGGACAAGAAAATGCCCTTGCCTCGACTGCTGACGGCAGTATGCTGTCCAAAATGGACAAGCAAGACACAAAAGAAAGGACTGCTGAACCTTACCAAGGCAAGGTAGGAAGGCCCTTCAGAGAATCCTGCTTCACAGAGGAGTCTGTCAGATGTGCTAGACTTGTGGGCTGAAGATGATCCCCCAATGTTGCAGAGAAATCTCGGGTGACTTCTAGGCAGCCAGCTGTTTCTGTCATTTCTCACATTTTTTGGAAGTTGTTTGTTTGTACTTCCTGCTTACTTAGGTAATATTATTTCTTTCTCGGGTCTGTGAGGGAGTTTAGATAGTTATAGTTTTCATTGTTAACAAATTCAGAAAAGAAACTCACTAAAGATATGTAAAGTGTGTAAGTTTGAAAGACATCAAAAGATAGTTTTCGGTTGCTATACAAGTTAGGATAGAAAGTGAATTAGGTACAACATTTTGGACTCAGCAAAATAGGATAGATAATGGAGTATTTTCTCTGAATCTGTCAAATGTTAATGGACTAGACATTGTTAATGTAATTTTTTTTTTTTTTTGGTTTTTCGAGACAGGGTTTCTCTGTGTAGCTTTGCGCCTTTCCTGGAACTCACTCGGTAGTCCAGGCTGGCCTCGAACTCACAGAGATCCGCCTGGCTCTGCCTCCCGAGTGCTGGGATTAAAGGCGTGCGCCACCACTGCCCGGCTGTTAATGTAATTTTTGACTGTATAGATTGTATATACTTATTGTACATAGTTTTTCTTTTCTTGTATTAGTTATAACCTTTTATTATTTTAGACAAAAAGGGGGAAATATGGTGATAAATTGTGTACCCTAATCAACTTGCCTGAGGATCAGAGGACAGAGCCAGCCACTAGATTAGACACAGAGGTCAGGCAGTGGTGGCACACACCTTTAATCCCAGCACTTGAGATCTCATGCCTTTGCTTGGGAAGCACACATGCCTTTAATCCCAGGAAATGATGTCTAGGCAGAGAAAGGTATATAAGGCTTGAGGAAACAGGAACTCACTCTCTTTAGACTGAGGATTTCATAGAGGTAAGAACTAGTGGCTGGCTGTTCTGCTTCTCTGATCTTTCAGCTTTCACCCTGATATCTGGCTCTGGGTTTTTTTATTAAAAGACCATTGAATAATAGCTGTGAGCCACGTGGGTACTGGGAATTGAACACAGGTCCTCTGGAAGAGAAGCCAGTGCTTTAATATATTTATTATTAATTATTATTTTTTTTAAGACAGGGTTTCTAAGGGTCCCTGGCTGTCCTGGAACTCACTCTGTAAACCAGGCTGGCCCTCAAACTCAGAGGTCCACCTGCTTCTGCCTCCCGAGTGCTGGGATCAAAGGCGTGGGTCGGCCGGCCGGCCGGGCGGTGGTGGCGCACGCCTTTGATCCCAGCACTCGGGAGGCAGAGGCAGGCGGATCTCTGTGAGTTCGAGGCCAGCCTGGTCTACAGAGCAAGGTCCAGGAAAAGGCGCAAAGCTACACAGAGAAACCCTGTCTCAAAAAACCAAAAAAAAAAAAAAAAAAAAAAAAAAAAGGCGTGGGCCACTGTACCTGGCCACAGCAAGCACTCTTCACTGCTGAGCCATCGCTCCAGCCCACTAAGCCAGTTTCATTGACAGTGAGGCTGCTGTTGGGGCCTACAAGGCTGCCTAGTCATTAGATGGAGGCCAGCCTGGCTGCAGGAGTGTGCTGCCTCCCAAAAAACATTAAGTGCTAATGTTCAAAGGTGAACATTTTAAATTTTAATTTAATTAATTTTTAGTTTTTTTAAAATTTATTTATTTATTATGTATACAGTGTTCTGCCTGCATGTATCCCTGCAGGCCAGAAGAGGGCACCAGATCTCATTAGGGATGGTTGTGAGCCACCATGTGGTTGCTGGGAATTGAACTCAGGACCTCTGGAAGAACAGAAAGTGCTCTTAACCTCTGAGCCATCTCTCCAGCCCTAATTTTTAGTTTTTTAAAAAAATTTTTTTTGTGTGTATGGGTATTTTATCTGCATGTAAGTATGTGCACTGTATCTTTGGTCAGAAGACGGTATTGGATACCCTGGAACTGGAGTTACAGATGGTTGTGAGCAGTTGGGAATCAAACCCAGGTCCTTGGCAAGAGCAACAAGTGTTCATTTATGCTAATCCATCTCTCCAACCCCCCCTTTTTGTTTTGTGTATGTGTGTGTGTGGGGGGTGGGGGACACACACACTTGTCTCAGCAAGTATATGAAGGTTAGAGGTCAATTTGTGGTAGTTCTTTTCTTATCATGTCTCAGGGACCAAATTCCAGCTGTCAGCCTTGGCAGCAAGCACCTTCACCCACTAAGCCATCTTCCTGTCAACCCATCACATTATTTTATGTAGTTACTTAGTTAGTTTTTTTGAGACAGGGTTTCTGTATAGCCCTGGCTGTCCTAGACTTATTCTGCAGACCAGGCTGTCTTGAACTCAGAGAGATCCACCTGCCTCTGCCTCCCAGAGTACTGGATTACAGTATCTTAAGTTTTTTGAGATAGGCCCTCTCTATTATGTAGCTCTGGCTGTCCTGGAACTCTATATGTAAACCAGACTGGCCTTGAACTACAGAGACCTATCCACCTCTGCTGGGATTAAAGGCATTGCCATCATACCTTACTAAGGTTTTCTAATGTTTTGAGACAAGGTCTCTCACTGAATCTGGAGCATCCTGTTTCAGCTAGACTAGCTTGCCAGCATCCCCAAGATCCACAGGTACATGTTGCCATACTTGGCTTATGTGGGTGCTGGGATCTGAACTCCGGTTCTCACTTTTACCCACAAAGGTATCTCCTGAGGTCCCAGAAAGTACTGTTTTACAACTGGCACCCCCTTTAATCCCAGCACTCCAGAGGCAAGAGGATCTCTGAGTTGGAGGCCAGCATGGTCTACAGAGCCAGCTCCAGAACAGCCGGGGCTACACAGAAGAAAAACAAACAAACAAAAGAACTGTTTTGCTTTTGTTCTCAAAGTGAACATTTTAAAGAAAAAGTGCCTAGTTTCTCTAGAAACTGAAGTTTATTGGACCCACAAAGCCAGGGAGGAGCCACTGTGGGTGTGCCCAGTGCCCTCTTCCTGCCTGCTCCCCCTCCCCCACTCTCCTAACCTGCTGGCTAGAAACACTCAAGCCTAGAGTGTTCTCCAGGTGAGGCCTGAGGTGGAGTCTGGGACGGGCGACTCCACAATCAGGCCACCAGACAAGGAGCAGTTCTTTTTAGTTCCTTTTCTTTTCTCCTCCTGGATCTCCAGATAAGAGAAGCCTGGTAATAGAGTGTGGTCACTGTCACTGTTAGAATCTGCACAGAAGCTAGGTTATGTAAACAGGATTTAAGAAACGGCTTTGACAAACCATTTTTTTTTTCTTTCAGACTGGGCCCAGGTATGTAGCCCAGGCTAGTTTTGAATTCACTATGTAGCCCAGGCTGGCCTTGAATTCATGATGATTCTCGCCTACTAAGGGCTAGAATTACAGGCTTGTTCCATGAGGCTGAGCTCAAAAAATTTCACAGCATTTTAAAGAAGAAAACCAGCCCAGCCATTGCACTGCATTATGTTTGGCCTTTGGCTTGATGGGGGAGGCCAGTACTGACCGGGGAGGGTCTGGGCTAGTCCCAACTAGTAGCCACATTCCTCAGGAGTTTCCACGCCCATGACCCTTTGGCCTATGGACAACCTTAGCCCTCTTGCTAAACCCGCCCTTTCTGCCCTGTTCTGGTTGGGTATGTGCTTTCTGGAGCTTGGGGATTCGAGTGCAGGTCGGAAGTACTGGACTGCCTGATGACTGTGATCTGCCTTGGTTTCCATTTGAAAATGGGATCATGGTACCTGCACACCTCAAACCAAGAACTTGCCTGGTACTGAGGTTCATGCCACTCCCACCTGGAATCCCCTCAATCCCTGGTTCCTGCAGGCACAGAACTTCGGCCCGGCCTCTGGCCTCCTTACACCCATCCCTTTCCTAGGTAGAGGGTCCCTTTCTAGAGCACTAGTCTCCCCTCCTCAGCTGTCCTCTGTGAAAAGGTCACAAATCCACATTAAACCCAACCATGAAATGTCTACAGCTTCAACACTGCAGATTAATGTGGTGGCATACATCTTTAATCTCAACACTCCAGAAGCAGAGGCAAGCTGGTTTTAGTGAACTCAAGGCCAGCCTGGACTACAAAGTGCATGGACCAGTCACTGCTATCAAGTCACATCCTGTCTTAAAAGCAAGCAAACAAACACAAAGCAAGAACAGCAACAAACTGAACAAACAACAAAACATGTAACTGCAAATTAAGGAGTTGGAGGCAGGAGGATCAGAAGTTCAAAGTCATTTTAAACTACATAGAGTTTTAAGCAAGTCTGAACTATAGGAAACCCTGTTTTAAAAACAAACCAACCCACCCCCCAAAAAATTGTAAACAAAAACCAAAATTGAAATATCAGTTTTCATTTACCAGACTGAGAAAAAGACATGGGACAAAGTCCAGGACACTGGAGTAGAGAGAGAGGTGCCTTCCACCCTGCAGGCAGCTGCAGGCATTGGGCCAGTTTTTTTTAGAACAATTTGGTAACACTTCAAACTATCCACACCTTTGACCCAGCTATTTCCCTTCTAGATAATTGTCCAACCATGGCTCCCACAAGCACAAGGACACACTGCAGCATCTATCGTGGAAGACGACACACATGAGACCTTGAGACAAAATGAGCTTCACAGCACTATGGACCACCCAAAAGATCTGCTAGCCTCAAAAGATCTGCTAGCCTCGAGTACTGTGAAAAGATCTTCAGATACAATAAGAACTCAAGCTGCCTCAGGCCACACACTGTTGGAAGAAACAGGGCAGATGTGTGTGTTTAAAGACAGTGCACCTGGCCCTGGTAGCTGGGTAGGTGGAAGGGAACTAGGCAGTGGGCGGGCTGGAGTCAAGCAGGGAGGCCTGCATGTTTGTTTGTTAACTCAGGGAGGCAGAAGGCTAACCAGGTTGCCCTTGGAGACCCTTATCTCCAGGGAGGCTGTCGGAAGACACCAGGGAGGCTGGACTGTCCTAATACCTGGGAAAGACATTTGGGGGCACCAATAGTTACACTTCTAGAAGGCAGACAGCCTCAGGATTGAGCTTTGGAAACAGATCCTCTGGATGGGGAAGGTCTTCTAAAGCCCCTGGCTGGGACCTGTGATCTTTAGAGGTGTCTGGACAGATGAATAGGTGGAGCAGCTGTTTGGAGACTACTGGCCTTTGTTGGGATGCATAAGGAATGCTTCCAATTTGATCTTTACGATTACTTTTGATGCTGAGGATAATCCAGGGCCTTGGAAATACAAGGCAAGTCTCTGCCAATGAGCTAGTCTTTTTTTCAAAGAGTGTCCCACGGTGCTGCCCAGGCTGGAGTAGAACTCCTTACCTCAGAGCTGGGAACAAGTTCTGTTTTGGCTCTTCCTGTGTTAGTGTCTCCTACCCTCAATGTGTGAGCGTGTGTGTGTGTGTGTGTGTGTGTGTGTGTGTGTGTGTGTGTGTGTGTGAAGATGAACCTAGAGCCTTGCACATGGGAGGTAAGCCTTTGTCACTGATATACCCCAGTCTTGCATCATATGTCTTAATGCTTAATGTGTGGAAGGCTGCAGCAGGCTGATTACCTCTTCTCCAGGCATTTCATTGCAGTGGAACTTGAAAATCCACTGGTTTGGCTTCAAGAGAAAGTCTGTCCATGTTTCAGTTAGGATTACACCAACGGTTTCCTCACTTTGGGGAAAACCACTGCCCTGATCATATTTAATATTTTCATCTAGGAAGTACATGTATTTTTAAAGTCTTACATTATTTTTCTTTTTCCTTCCCTGAACAGGGTCTTGCTATGTACTCAGTCTGTCTTGAAACACTTTATTCTCCTGCTCCAGGCTCCAGGGTGCTGGAATTATAGTTGTACACCACTCTGAGGGGCAAGCCTTAGTTGGTGGGGGTGTGTGCTGGGGATGAACTGAGAACTTCCTGGATGTTAGGCTAGGGCTCTACCCTTGAGCCAAGGCCTAGCCCTAAGCTTTGCAGTGTCCAGATCAGTCATCAGTCTTACTTCCTGAACTTCTTTCTATCCTCTCCCAAGCCCCCAGCTGCAGACCTCTACCAATCCTTTATCCTGCACACTGGCTGCTTGGTATTAGGAGTCCAGCATCCAAGACAAAGCCTCAGGTGTCCCCACCCTTAGGTACATTCCTGAAGAGATAGAAGGGACTCAAAGAAGACAAAGAGAACAAGGCCTGGGGCAGGAAGGTGGTTAGGGTTTGACTTACTGAATCAGCAGGGGAGAGTTCTGATGAGGGGAGGAGGCAGGTGCTAGGGCGATGGGGTGGGAGTGAGGGATGCCCTTAGGTATGTGAGGAACTACAGGAGTGGGAATGCCTACTTGTGTCTGCAGGTGGGTGCTGGGCTCCTGGGCTATGCAGTAACACAGGGAGCAGGAGAATGGGACCCAGGCATTGGGCCAGCACTGCTCAGAGAGACCTGAGGCTTTTGCAAGAATGAAGGTGAGGGAGGAAACATGGCTTGCAGGTGGGTAGGTATGTGTGGTGGGATAGAATTTAGGGTATGTGTGTAAGGGTGCTATCTCACCCAGTATGTGGATGATCTAGACCCCAGGAATCTGTCCAGTGCTGGTTGTGGGGCTGAAGCCTTGCCCTCATCCTGGCAGGACCTGGACAGGAAACCAAAGAAGCCAGTGAGGACTGAGGGGGGTTGGTGTGGGCAGAGTTGGTTCCCACCTCAAAATCCAGAGGTGTGAGGCAAGTATTCCCAACCTCCAGACAGGGTGCCTCATGGTTCTCCTACCTCAACCTCTTGAACGCTGGGATTGAAGACAATTGGTGGGCCCCAGCACCCCTGTGGTTTTGTGTCCTTACATGTTGTCCCTGCCCATGTGTTCCATCAGCATTGTTAACTATCAGTCACTGCTCAGGATGCGCTGAAAGCGCAGGAACTGGAACAAGCCAGAGGGAAGACTTCCAGGCTGACTGGGGACTGGTCCTATCTCACTCACTAACATGGTGAGGTCAGCCACATCTTCATCAGAGACCTCATCCCCCAAAGTGTCACTGTGTCCACCAAGAGGGTCCACAAGCCATTACAGTACTATCATACAAAGTGACAAATCTCACCTAAGCCTCCAAGATGTAATGGGAACCTAAGGGGTAATTAAACCACTAGATTGCACTGATAATGTCTATCTTTTCCTCTCAACAAAATCCTCTGCAAAGGGCCAGGACGTGGTGGCGCACGCCTTTAATCCCAGCACTTGGGAGGCAGAGGCAGGTGGATCTCTGAGTTCAAGGCCAGCCTGGGGTACAGAGTAAGTTCCAGGACAGGCACAAAGCTACACAGAGAAACCTTGTCTCGAAGAAAAAAAAATCCTCTTCAGGGTGAACCACAACAAAGCCAGAGATCTTTGCTGGACTGTAGTTGTTTTTTTGTTTTGTTTTGAACTTTACTTTTATTACAAAAAGGGGGCTAGGAGTCGTCAGCCACATCCCACACTCAGGCTGGGGACGGCAGCTCAGCTTCTCCCTATCTTTCCCACTGAGAGCCCCAAGCAGCAGCTTCTAGGAAGATGGCCTGGGTCCTAGGGCACAGGTATAGGCAATTCCCTGGGACAGGTGAGGACAGTCAGGAGACCCATGAAGAACAGGTGTGCGGGTTCTAGGAAAGCATTCCCCTCACTGATGAAGATGAATCAGGAGGAGGAGGGGGCAGGCTTTGTGACTCATGGGAACCTTCCCAGCCAGCATGGGACGAGGAGGAGGACTGTTAAGGACCCAAAGGGGCCAACCAGAGGCAGTGGCCTCCTACTTGTCCTGCAAGTTGATGCAAGCTTGTGTTCTGGTCAGTGTACGCCGCTGTAGGGACTTGCACTGTGTGACAGGATGTGGCCAATGCTAGTCTCTGTGGCTCTCTTGATAAAGTGATGCATTAGATCTGTGCCGGTAAGCTCTGCTCTATGAACTTCCACTGGGATACTGTGACTTGCAGCTCCAAGCATTTTGCCCGGTATGTGCCACCTTCACACTCCCTCAGGTCACACTCCACTTGTAACTCTTGGGTTACCAAGTGCTATTTCTGCTGTCACTCTGCTGCCAGCCAGGGTGCTCCCAGGCTGCATGTGCAGCTAACATCCTGAGGACCTGCCACTGGACATGCCTCTCAGTTTTGTGAGTTTCTGCCTGGCAGAGATACCAGCAGCTACTGTCCAAGAGTCAGACTGGTTTCCTCAGGGTCATCTGTACCGCTGTTTCCCATTAGGGCCATGAGGAAAGTCTGTGAGCATGGGGAAAGTTTGCCTGCCAGGGTCGGCAGCAAGTCTACCCTCTATTCCAGTCACTCTGCCCTGTTCTAGGATTAGTTGGCTGTCCTGTCCAAGGTCAGGACTGCAGGGGATCACATCCTCTCCTCACCTCCTCCAGGGCTTCTAAGTGTGTCTCCCATCACTTTTCCCCACCTCACCCACCTGCACATGACATAGGCTTCTCAGGCTTCTGGTAGTCCCTGGTTCCACCTCTCCCCGGACTGTGGCCTCCTGACTGCTGCTTCCTGAGTTGTCCATCCTACTCTCTGCTGAAGCCACTCAGCCAGGGAGACTAAAGTGATGACCCTCACTCCACTGAGACCACTCTTCAAACCACCAGTGATCTATGAAAGGGTAAATGGCGCTAGTTGGTTGGCAGAAGAGTCACAGGCCACCGCCATGACTACCAGAGTTAGAAAGAGCTTTATTAGAAAGAAGAGGGGTTAGGAGGGAGAAGCGAGGCCTGGCGGGGTTGGGAAGCGGGGCAGAGCAGAGAGCAGAGAGGAAAAGAGAGGGTGGGGGTCTGTGTCCAGCTTTTTAAGGCAGGGATGCAGTCGCCGCGCCCCTGATGATGTAAGATGTTAGACCCGGAAGAGTGAGAGCAGGATCCTAACAATCTACACCAGGCAAAACTCAGGGGTTGGGGCATAGCAGCACGTTTATAATCCTAGCACCGAGGGGCAGAGGCAGGAAGATGGGGGCAGGTTCTGGGCTAACCAGGGCTACATAGCAAGACCATGGCTCAAAAAAACAAAATCAAATCAAAATAAAACAAGGATCACTTCTCTATCTTATCCTTGATGCATCTGTGGGGTTAACCACTTCCTCACTCTTTAAAGCAACCAGGGTGTGGTTGCTGTAATTCCTGTAATCCCAGCACTTGGGAGGCAGAATAAGATCACTGCAAATTGAAGGCCAGACAGAAATATACAGTGAGATACTGTGGTGATATTTTATTTGTATGTTAATAAATAAAGTTTGCCTGGAGATCAGAGAAAATATCAAGCCATTAACACAAAAGTCAGGCAGTGGTAGCACACACCCTTAATCCAATCACGAGGCAGGCAGGGTCTCTGTGTGTTCAAGGACACACTAGGGAGCAGCCAAGCGTGGTGACACACACCTTTAACCCCAGTACCAACCATAGAGACCTGGAGGTCTGTATAGACAGGCAGTAACAAGGAAGTGAGGTAGCTGGGCTAAGAGCCAATGAAAGGGCAGAACAGCAAGGCAATGAAAACCTGGGTAGACAGGAAGTTAGGGCATTTTGGAAGCTACAGAGCTGGTGAGGTAAGGCGGTTGGTGGCTCTCCTGATCTCCAAGGCTTTCACCCCTATATTTGGCTCTTTCGGCTACAAGATACTGTTGGTTAAGCGGCCGACGGACTGAAGACTCACAAGCCATGGTTACCTTTCTAGAGCTTTATTGGGAGAGAAAGGGAGACAGAGAGAGAGAGAGAGACCACGTGGAGAGGGGAGAATATGAAAGGAGAGAGTACAGAAAAAGAGAACAGAGAGGGCACGCCCGCTTTTTAGGCTGGGACACCCTTGCAGGCTGGTGATGTAATGAAGGACATAATCCTTACAGATACAGTCTCAAAAACACACAAAGTAAAATAAAACTAACAACAAAAACATTAAGCACATGTAATATACATAGTTGAAAGAACAATAAAAATAAAATAATTTAAGGTTCTGTACATCTAGTTTAAGGAACAGAATGCCACACTGCCACTTGCTTTTTTTTTTTTTTCTTTGTTTGTTTTTGTTTTTTCAAGACAGAGTTTCTCTGTGTAGCTTTGTGCCTTTCCTGGATCTCGCTCTGTAGACCAGGCTGGCCTCGAACTCACACAGATCCACCTGCCTCTGCCTCCCGAGTGCTGGGATTAAAGGCATGCGCCACCACCGCCTGGCTAGCCACTTGCTTTTGTAAATAAAGTTTTACACATACCAGTTGTGTTTGCTGCCGGTCAGGACTCTGCATGGGTCTTCTGCTTTTGAGGGCTGAGATGCAGAGTTGAGGATGGACAGATGGGTGACTGTCAGATCATATATATTTGTATTTGGCTAACTATGAACTTGTTTCTCATGAGAGACAGCTGGTGGTGACGTAGGCTTCTTGGTTACTGACGGCACTTCCACCCTCTTCCCTGAATGTACCAGGCTAGTCTCTGCTGCCTCTTAGTTCCCTGTGCTGATCAGTCAGATCAGTCTGTCCACTGCTACCTCATTCAAAAGGATAGCACAGTCATTGAGACCCAGTGTCTCTAGGTTCTTATGTGGAGATCTTTGCTACAAGAGCTGATTTATGATAACCTTGAACAAATGACCCTGGAATAACTGGAATTGTCTGTTTTCAGTGGAGTGTCAATTTAAGCTCTTAGGCTGTACATGACTAGAAATCAGTTTATCCTGAACCAGACGATGATTAAATGTGAGGCACTAAAAAATTCTATTTTGGCTGGGCGTGGTGGCACACTCCTTTAATACCAGCATTTGTGAGGCAGAGGCAGGAGGATCTCTGTGAGTCTGAGCCCAGCCTGGTCTATATAGTGAGTTCAAGGACAGCCAGGGCTATGTAGAGAGACCCTGTCTCTAAAAAAATATTTTGTCAGGCATGGTGGTGTATGCCCATAGCCCCAGACGTGGGCAGTGAGGGTGAGAAAGTTTATAGCAAGTTTGGAGCCAACTTGGGCTACATGAGACCATGGTTTTGTTTGTTTGTTGTGGTAAAATCGGTTTACAAACGTGAAGAGTCCTGGGGCAAGTAAGGATGTAGCTCAGGGTTTGTTTTTGTTTTGGCTGTTTGTTTTTTCTGAGATAGGGTTTCTCTGTTTAAGAGCTCTGGCCATAGGGATGCAAGGATGGTTCAACATACGAAAATCTGTCAATGTAATACACCATATAAACAAACTGAAAGAAAAAAACCACATGATCATCTCATTAGATGCTGAAAAAGCCTTTGACAAAATCCAACACCCCTTTATGCTAAAGGTCCTAGAGATCAGGAATACAAGGAACATTCCTAAACATAATAAAGGCAATTTACAGCAAGCCAACAGACACCATCAAATTAAACGGAGAGAAACTCAAAGCGATTCCACTAAAATCAGGAACAAGACAGGGCTGTCCACTCTCCCCATATTTATTCAATATAGTACTCGAAGTTCTAGCTAGAGCAATAAGACAACAAAAGGAGATCAAAGGGATACAAACTGGAAAGAAAGAAGTCAAACTTTCACTATTTGCAGATGATATGACAGTATACATAAATGACCCCAAAAATTCTACCAGGGAACTCCTACAACTGATAAACTCCTTCAGTAAAGTGGCAGGATACAAGATCAACTCAAAAAATCAGTAGCCCTCCTATACACAAATGATAAACAATCTGAGAAAGAAGTCAGAGAAACATCACCCTTTACAATAGCCACAAATGATATAAAATACCTGGGGATAACACTAACTAAACAAGTGAAGGACCTGTTTGATAAGAACTTTAAATCTCTAAAGAAAGAAATTGAAGAAGATGTCAGAAAATGGAAGGATCTCCCATGCTCATGGATAGATAGGATTAACATAGTAAAAATGGCAATCTTACCAAAAGCAATCTACAGATTCAATGCAATCCCCATCAAAATCCCAATACAATTCTTCACAGACTTGGAAAGAACAATACACAACTTCATATGGAAAAACGAAGGACCCAGGATAGCTAAAAGAATCCTGTATAATAAAGCAACCTCTGGAGGCATCACCATCCCTGACCTCAAGTTCTACTATAGAGCTGTAGTAATAAAAACAGCTTGGTAACTGGCATAAAAACTCTATGTAGCCCTGGCAATCTGGAACTCACTATGTAGACCAGGCTGACCTCAAACTCACTGAGCTCTGTCTGCTTCTGCCTCCTGAGTGCTGGGATTAAAGGTGTGCGCCACCATGCCAGGCCTTGTTTTTGGTTTTGTCTGACTTAGATTTTGAAATCATTTTTTTCTTCCTCTACCCTTCTTGCTTGGTGTCATCTCAAACAGTTGCCCCAAAGCAAGTCCTTTAGAGAAATTTTCCTAAGAATTTCACTGCAACCCTTATTGGCTCTTCTAGAGAAGCAGAGCATCCTCCCAGAATCTACTGTGAAGAAGTAGATTCCATCCAGAGGAGCCTGGGGTGTGACACAGTGTGTGACACCATTTCTGACCTGCAGGGCTGTATGATACATGGCAGGGAACGCTTTAGCTCACATAAGAGCTAAGGTCCACAGGCCTGGGAGATCGAAAGGGCAGAAGAATTCAACACATCAACTCCAGTCTCTTCAGAACATTAGAGCCACACTATTCTCGCTCCTTTGGTACCATACCCTTCCTGTTGGTAGTAGTCAAGCAGGCAGCTCTCCTACCTGCAGCAGAGTCATCCTGTGAGGGGATGCCTGAAGGGTTGGATCCCAGGTCTAACAGCCTCCAGGTATCTTGGAGGGAACTGCTGGCCAACGAAGATGATCTGTGGGTATGGTGGTCACTTTCCTCAGGGACTTCTTGAGCCTGTGGTGGTAGCTTTGGGGACCTATTTTCTTTCTGATAAACTGACTTCCAAGTCTCTGTGGGGACTCTGTATTGTTTCTGTGAAAATTAAGAGGACAGTTATCTTTGACAGCAACCTCTCTCCAGCCTTGGAATGTTAGCGCTCTCCTTTCCTGCTCCCCTCAGGATAAGGGGACCAGGACACTTCTCAAGATGGGGACAGAACACCAGCAGTGCTGACTGACATTACCAGGCTCACCTGAGTGTCTGAAGCTCAAGTGAGTCCAGGATACAGGTGTGGGGACAGAGCCTTGAAAGCTGTCATTCCTACCAGAATGTGAAGGCCACCATGGGGTGAATGTACACTAGGTGCCCTGACTCTGTGTTCCTCCATCCGCCGCCCCCCCTCCTCCCCACCCCCACAAGTCCATGGCAGACATCAGAGCAGCGTGACCTTTCCTAAGGTGCCCAGAGTGTTCAAGTTCCCACAATTTCCACACTCAAGTGTGTGTGAACACCCTGCCTGGTTATACCCCAGCACCCACAGAACCCTATGACTACACTCCAGCTCCCATATGTACCCCCAGAAACCCCTGCACCCCACCACCTGGCTGTACCTGAGCAGGCCTTGATGCCACGCCTGTCTTGTGGCCTCGTGGGGTGTTGTTTTTGCTGACCACTTGGGCAGAATGGGGTTGATTTTTTCCTGTATATTCAGAAACACACTTTCTCTTGGTGTGCCTGGGGTCCTGTCATGAAAAGTCAAGAGAAATTCAGGAACTGGTATCATTGGTATATGAGCTTTCCCACAAGATTGGGAAGAAATGTTCCCCAAATCCTGGGACTAGCAACTCTTCATTTGGTGGCAGCCCTTAAAGGAAGGACATGTTTGTTTTTCTACACAGAACAAATTCAGCCAGCTCCCTCCAGTTGGTCTGAGTGCTTCTTACAACCTTCTGGGGAAGGAAGCTGTGATCCATGTAGAAGTCTCTTCCCCAAGAGCAGGGCATCCTGCATGGCCCTGGCTTAAGTAAAGCCCAGCCCAAGACAGCACCTCTCGGGCTTGGTTCCACCCATGCTCTGCAGAGAAGTCAATGGGGAGGAGGTAGGGACATCAAGGAGAACCACATGATATGAAAGGAATCATGAAAAAAAAGAGGAAGGAAAAAGCAGCTGGACTTGTGCAGAACTCAGAGCAGCGGGTGGGAGAGGGTGCAGACTTCTCTGGCTATCCTCTAGTGGACACAGTAGTGAACGCACCCAACACACATGCTTTTGGGCTTAATTTAGAGCTCTTCGGTTGCTAGTGGTCATGAGCTCCATCAGCTCACTGACCCCTGGCTTTCTTCCTCTTCCTGTTTTTGCCCTGTTTGTCTTATTCTTACATATATACAATCCTTTCTTTCTTTTTTTTTCTTGAGACAGAGTTTCTGTGTGTAACAGCCCTGGCTGTCTTGAAACTCATTTTGTAAACCAGGCTGGCCTCGAACTCATAGAGATCCACCTGCCTTTGCTTCCAGAGGCTGGGATTAAAGGCGTGCACCACCAGGGCCAGCATGTAATTCTTTTCAGTGTGTTCTTTCAGTATCTTCTTACTCTGTAGGTAGCATTTACTACTGGAAATAAACAGGCAGTGGTGGCACACACCTTTAATCTCAGAACTCAGGAGGCAGATTGATTGAGAAACTCTGTCTCAAACAAAACAACAAGAAAGAGACTGGGAGTCCTTTTTTCCATATATATATGGAAATATATATATGTATTTTATGAGTATAGGTATTTTGCCTGAATGTATGCCCCTGTGTATCATGTGCATGGCTGGTACCCACAGAGGCCAGAAGAGGGCATGGGATCCCCTGTGACTGGAGTTACAGATGGTTGTGAGCTAATACGGGTGCTGGGAATCAAGCCTAAGTCTTCTGGAAGAGTAGTCAGTGCTCTTAAACCACTTAGCCATCTCTCTAGCTGTTTTTTGTTTGTTTGTTTGTTTGTTTTGGTTTTTTGTTTTCTGCTTCTTCATAGTGAAGACAGGCTTTAAATTCTCCATCCTCTTGCCTCAGTCTGCAGTGCTGATAAATACCACCGTGCCTGGTTTCTTTTCTAGAGTTTTACATTATTTCAGTAGGTGTAATAAACAAATGTAGTTTTATAGTTTGGAAGAAATTAATAGTTTAATAAAATATTTACTATACTAGGAAGAAGTAGTCAGATAACAGGCATGTTTCTCTGCAATGGACTGCAGGCTGGTTTACTTGGTGTGGGAAAGATTTCCTCTGACAACACACATTTGAGAAGTTTGGGCAAAGACTAGTGCAAGTGACTGAAAATTCCCAACTGTTAGAGTGGAAACTCCCCCGTGATTCAAGATCGTCTCTCACAGGTCAGGAGTAGAAGCACGTTTATAAGTGTATGCATGCCTGTGTGGCCCACGGAGGGTCTGGAGGGAGCATGTGCCACACGATGCCCCAGTTTCCAGTAGTGTGGAAGCAGCACCCTCCACACTGAATTGGGCCTCCTTTCTGGGCTCAGCCTCCTGCTCAATGCTTCCTTTATAGTTTCCTCCATGGGGAGCATGGTCTGCTGGGGAAACACCTGGGCCTGCCCTCCTTTCTTTGGCCAGTCCTGCTCAGTTTCTTCTCTGACCAAACAACTGACCTCCAAGTGCCCCGGCTGTTCTCTCCAGGCCTGTTTCCTGGGTGGCCTTGCCCTGTCCTGACTCTGCTCTTTCCCTTGGCCTGTGCTCTTTGTGTGTGGCCTCAGGCTGGCCACAGGTGGGAATGGAGAAGGAATGCCCCCAACTTGTCCCCCTCTTCCCCACCCAGCTGCTCAGGCTAAGCCTTGATGTTTTTTCTTGATGTTCTGGTATTCTTTTTTCACATTTTAGCTCTGCCCTTACTCCTACCATGCCTCACAGTCTCAGTGGCCCTCACCAGTGATGGTCGGCATGTTGCTCCCTGGCCCAAAGCTGCTGTTCTTACCTGGCTGGGAATAAACTTAGAATTTACATCACCCCAGGGAAAAACCATCTCTACATGGCTTTCTTTTCTTTTTTTTTTTTTTTTTTTTTTTTTTTTTTGGTTTTTCGAGACAGGGTTTCTCTGTGTAGCTTTGCGCCTTTCCTGGAACTCGCTTTGGAGACCAGGCTGGCCTCGAACTCACAGAGATCCGCCTGGCTCTGCCTCCCGAGTGCTGGGATTAAAGGCGTGTGCCACCACCGCCCGGCTTGGCTTTCTTTTCTTTTAACTTATTTTAAGTAAACTGAAAAGGCAAATTCCTTCTGGGAGCATATATTTTCAGTTATTCAACAAATAAATGAATCTGTACTGAGATTTAAAAAAAAAATTCCCATAGCCTTAAAGGAGCCAATCATTAGTAAATTAAAAGGTATAATCAGATGGTCCTGAGTGGTGACCTGTAATTCTAGCACTTTAGGAGCCCAGGTAGGAGGATTGCAAGACTCTGTCTCAAAAATCAAATAACCCCTGCTGTACACATGTAGCTCCAAGGCACAGGCTTGCTGTTTCACCAGTCAATGGTATAAATTGCTAGTTGTATTGAAACTCGTGGGAAGAACAAAGCAGTATAAACATTCCCGTGGCAGAGACATGGACCTCAGCTTTTAGTGAGGTAGAACCCCCGCCCCCAACCTCAGCTAAAGGTCTGAGTGAGCAGTGCTGGACACTGGACTACCAGAGGATGGATATCTTGCAAGGCATGAAGCTGTTCTGGGTAAAACTTAAGGATGGAACTTATTTTTTTGTTTGAGACAGGGTCTTACTATGTAGCCTTGAATGGCCTGGAACTCACCAGGCTGGCCTCAAACTCACAGAGATCTGAATGCTCCTGCTTCCTAAACGCTGGGATTAAAGGTGGGCGCCACCACACCAGAAGAAGGCACTTCTCTGAGTGACAGAAAGTCTCTGTCAGGTGAAAGGAACAGAATGGCTGGAGCTGACCTTGTAATGTTAGGGATGGAACCTGGGGCCTCCTGCACACACCAAGCAAGTGCTCTCAACTGAGCTACACCCCAGTCCTTGACCATAACCAATATGCCTGTCTATAAGAAATTTTAAAAGTTGGGTGTGGTAGAGCAGGCCTTTAATCCCAGCACTTGGGAGGTAAAGGCAGACAGATCCCTGTGGGGCCAGCCTGGTCTAAATTGTTCCAGGCCCTTCAAAGCTACAGAGAAACTTTGTCTTAAAAAAAAATTACAAAAAAGTTTTAAAGATTTATTTTTATTTATATGTCTGTAACTATAGGTGTGTATGCCCTATGTGTACGGGTGCCTGCAGGAGCCAAAAGAGCGCACTGGATCCTGTGTTGGGTAGTTTTCTGTCAACTTGACACAAGCTGGAGTCATCTGGGAAGAGGGAGCTCGAGTGAGAAAACGCCTCCATTGGATGGGCCTGTATGTCTGAGGCACTTTTTTTTTTATATATATATATTAATGATTGATAAGGAGGGCCTAGTCCACTGTGGATAGTACCACCCCTGACAGCAAGTTGTATAAGGAAGAACACTGAGTAAGGCTTGTGGAACAAGCTAAAAAACCAGCATTTCTCCACAGCCTCTACCTCATTTCTTCTCCTTTTTGTTTTTTTGTTTTTGGAGACAGGGTTTCTCTGTGTAGGCCGGCTGTCCTGGAACTTGCTCTGTAGACCAGGCTGGCCTCAAACTCACAGAAATCAACATGCCTCTGCTCCCTAAATGCTGGGATTAAAGGTGTGCGCCATCATCACCCGGCTTCCTACTTCAGTTTCTGCCTCGAGGTTCCTACCCTGATTTCTTCCTTTCATGAAAGACTGTGATTGAGACATGAAAGTCAAATAAACCTTTTCTTCCCCAAGTTGCTTTCGGTCATGTTTTTATCACAGTAATAGAAAGCAAAGTGAAGCCGGGCGGTGGTGGCGCACGCCTTTAATCCCAGCCCTCGGGAGGCAGAGCCAGGCGGATCTCTGTGAGTTCGAGGCCAGCCTGGGCTACCAAGTGAGTTCCAGGAAAAGGCGCAAAGCAGAAACCCTGTCTCGAAAAACCAAAAAAAAAAAAAAAAAAAAAAGAAAAAAAAAAAAAGAAAGCAAAGTGATAGAAATTAGTATGAGGATAGTGGGTATTACTGTGATAGACCTAACCATGTTACTTTGAGAAGACTGTGGAAGGGGTCTGGGATTTGGGCTGGAAAAGCCATTGAGTTCTCCGAGCTTAAGGAGCTCTTGTGGGACCCTGGAAGGTAAGGGTGCTGACAGCAGTGATAGAGGCTTGGCTGGGAAGTTTCAGAGGGAAGCCTGAGAGTCCTCCAAAGACTGTCAGGGACATTCATGCAATACTTTAAACCAAGAATCTGGTTTTTCTTTAGCTGGGGCTTTAGGATCAGCTGTGACTATGAAGAGATCAGCACCTCTGAGGTGAAACCTTCGTTTTATTTGGAAAACCAGTGCTGGCTAGCTAAGGCTGAAACTCAGCTGTGATGAAGAGACCTGTATCGGGCGGTGGTGGCACACGCCTTTAATCCCTGTTCTCTGGAGGCAAAGGCAGGCAGATCCCTGAGTTCGAGGCCAGCATGGTCTACAGAGTGAGTATTAGGAAGAGAGAGATCCGCATCATAAGTTAGGTGAAATCTATCTTCTGGGAAGTGTTTCCTTAGGGCTAGCACTCAGAAGCTAGGGCTCAGCGGGCCAAGGCTGCAGCTTAAGCTGGCAGCCAAATTTGCTAACGTATAAAAATCTCCCACCGGTTACTGGTTTTGGCAGCATGAGAGCTACCAGGATTCAAGGGGTCATGGAACATAGATGAGGCTTGACCCTGTGACGCTGTGGGATGGTCTGTATGTCAAATTGCTCTGATTGATCAATAAATAAAACACTGATTGGCCAGTGGCTAGGCAGGAAGTATAGGCGGGACTAACAGAGAGGAGAAAAGAAAGAACAGGAAGGCGGAAGGAGTCACTGCCAGCCGCCGCCATGACAAGCAGCATGTGAAGATGCTGGTAAGCCACAAGCCACGTGGCAAGGTATAGATTTATGGAAATGGATTAATTTAAGATGTAAGAACTAGATAGCTAGAAGCCTGTCACGGCCATACAGTTTGTAAGCAATATAAGTCATTGTATTTACTTGGTTGGGTCTGAGCGGCTGTGGGACGGGCAGGTGACAAAGATTTGTCCTGACTGTGGGCAAGGTAGGAAAACTCTAGCTACACTGTGAGAGGTCAGGGAGGCTACTGGTGAATATGCTGCCTCAGTTGCAATGTAAGCTTCAGGACTGAAGCCATCATAAAGAGCAGCTGAGGCTTGACAACACGAAACAGGGTCAGAGTCCCTAAAGAGAGGCCAAGAAAGGTCACTGGTGAAGATGCAGCCCAGTTGCTGTGGAGACCCCAGTATATCAGAGATGCCAGGACTATGGGATGACTGAAGGGAGCAGGCAAAAGCACCTTGGCCTAAGCACTGCCATTTTTACTCCAGACTCCATTTTATATGTAGGGTGAACTAAAGTTCAGGTTCTCAAGTCCTAGGGGACTCTTCAGCGGCTGACCCACCTCCTCCCTAAAGCACAGAAAGACCCGTTATGCATCTTTAGTTCTCTAGAAACATATGTCTGTTCCTAACAACAGAAGAAACAAATCGGTCTGATTGACTGGACTGAAAGGCTTGCATTGTATGTCGGTTGACAATGGTGGAACACATAGGGAAAGCCCCTAATCTTTGACTCCTGATTGGTGAAAAATGTAACTGCAACTTGGCAACAATATTTGTGATTTTTGTGCTTATAAATCCCACTTCTGCCCCTGCTCAGGGCTGCCAGGAGAAATGAGGCTCCTGAGTCCTTTTCCTGCAGCCCTGATCGATCAATGACCCCCTTATGTGGTGATTTATTAAAATCTTTGGAACCCATAAGTGTTGTCTCTCTCCTTCCTTGTGGTACATAATGGACTGGGTGTAACATGACCACCAAGAATAGTAGCTGGTGTGGAGTGGAGCAAGACTGAGCCTTTGGGTACAGAGACAACCAGCCAAACTAGCGGAAACGCATGAACTGTGAACCAACAGCTGAGGAGCCCCCATGGCACTGGACCAGGCCCTGTGGATAAGTGAGACAGTTGTTTAGCTTGGGGCAGGCAGTGGGACCGGGACCTGTCCCTAGTGCATGAGCCGGCTTTTTGGAGCCTAGTGCCTATGGTGAGACACTTTGTGCAGCCTTGGTGCAGGGAGGAGGGGCTTGGACCTGCCTCACCTGAATCTACCAGGCTAGGCTGACTACCCAGGGGAGACCTTGCCTTGGAGGAGGTGGGAATCGGGAGGGGGGGCATTGGGGAATTAAGGCTGGGGGGTGGGAGGAGGGAGGACAGGGGAATCTGTGGTTGATATGTAAAGTGAATAGAAAATCTCTCAAAAAAAAAAAAAAAAAAAGACTGAGCCTTTGGGACAAAGTAGGCGTGCTGTAGATGGTGGAGCTGGGAGTGGGACTTCCCAGCCTTTTGGAGCCCTAAGATTGTGAATGAACCCCAGACATTGGACACTAAATTATTTACACTGTTGGAATTTGGTTTTGTTTTGATTTGATTGTGAATGCCCCAGGATCCTCACTCTTAGAGTAAAAAGTAACTTGTTTTTTATTTTACAGAATCCTATAGTTGACAGAATTTGGGTTTTTAAAAGGAATTTTTGTTTAAAAGTGTTTAAACTTTTTGTTTTGTTTTTCAAGACAGGGTTTCTCTGTGTAACAACCCTGGCTATCCTGGAACTCACTCTGTAGAACAGCCGGCCTAGAACCCAGAGATCACCTGCCTCTGCCTCCTGAGTGATGGGATTAAAGGCATTCCCCACCACACCCAACTAAAGCATTTAAATTTTTAAACACTGAGACTTTTGAATGTTGGCATGTATACTATATTGTGCTATTGATATTAACATGAGCAGAGCTCAGGGATACATAGCACAACTTCCCAGCCTAATCCTAAAATCCTAACCCATAGCCCTAACTCAGAAAGCTGCACAGAGCGGCAGAAGGAACAGAGTTACTAACAGTCACTAAATAAGAAAGAACACAAAGTTATGGCTTAATATTGATGTATTATTGTGTCAAGCTGATAAGGGTCAATTGTGGTTAGCTTTTTGACACATGCTAGAGTCATCTGGCAAGAGGGAGCTTCAACTGAGAAAATGTCTACTTCCAATGGCCTGTAGCCTAGTCTGTGGGGGCATTTTCTTTATTAATAATTGATGTGGGAGGGTCCTGCCCATTCTACTGTGGGTGGTGCCATCCTTGGGCAAGTGGTCCTGGATTATATTAGAAAGCAAACTAATCGGTGGAGAGATGGCTCAGCAGTTAAGACCACTGGGTGCTGTTCTAGAGGACTCAGGTTCAATTCCCAGCACCCACATGGTGGCTCACAACCATCTGTAACTCCAGTTCCTAGGGGCCTAATGTCTCTTCTTACCTCTAAAGGTACCAGGCACCCACATAGGGTACAGACAAATATGCAAGCAAAACACCAATACATATAAAATACAAATAAATAAAACACACACACACACCAACAACAACAACTAGCTGAGCAAACCATGAGAAGCAAGCCAGTAAGCAGAATTACTCCACGGACCGTGCCTCAGTTTCTGCCTCTAGGTTCCTGCCTTGACTTCCCTTCATGATGGACTATGACTAGGTAGTTCATTTAAACCCTTTCCTCCTCAAGCTGCTTTGGTTCTGGTGCTTTGTCACACTAAGATAGGACCCCCCCCCCCCCCCAGCTATAGTTAGTTATGGGAGGCTGAAAGCTGCCTGATGGTGGTACTGGGAGACAGACTTAGGTGCTGGAAGAGCAACAAGTACCTCTAACTACCAACTCATCTCTCTAGCCCCAAGGCATTTTTTACTAAATAGACAAATTTAAAAGTTTATATTGGTAAAGATTAAAAATATAATACCACTTGGGCAGTGGTGGCACACACCTTTAATCCTAGCACTCAGGAGGCAGAGGCCAGCTTGGTCTAGAGAGCAAGTTCTAGGACAGCTAGGGATGCTACACAGAGAAACCCTGTCTTGAAAAACAAACAAATAAACAAACAAAGTAAAAATATAATACCCATATGGGTAAAGCTATAGTAAGTCATATGTACGTTAGTTACTTAAAACCATAAACAAATCCAGGAACCAGGCATGGCAGGACACTTGTGTAATTCCTGTACCCAGGAGGCTGAGCAGGAGGGCCCAGGGTTCAAGATAGCCTGGGCTACATAATGAGACTCTGTCTCCAAAAACCAAAACAAATAAAAAGCAAAGGAGCAGGAAGAGTTGGGCGCTGCCAGCACCATGGTGGGCACTGGAGACAAGAGGCTTTCCTGCCGTCTTCCCTGGTTTGTCTGATGAGAACCTATACTTCATGCTTAGGAAGATGTCAACACAGATTTCCTAGGTGAAGAAGTTACCTGAGTTGTTGAGTGGGGCTGCAACTGTCCCAAAGGTAGGCCATGGTCCAAAGGTATCTCAGGTACCTCACAGGGGTCCTGGGACTCAGAGGTGGAAGGAAGTGGGCAAGGAGTCAGTTTCCCTGGGAACAGGATCAGGAAAGGGTTGGTTCCCCATGTACATCATACAGGATTTCTTGAACACAAGAACAGCAAACTACTTTTTAAAACCAAAGCAACTTTTACACTAGAGAACTTGGGGGCAGAGGTCAAGTGTGAATTGAGACACATCATCCCCTAGCAGAGCTCAGGGACACACAGCACAACTTCCCAGCCTCACCCTAACCTATAACACTAACCTTCAGACAGCTGCACAGAGCAGCAGAAGGAACATATTTTTACTAACAGTCACTGAAACAGGCCTCTGGGCAGTGCATCAAAGTATGTTGAGGAAAAGGCCAGCAAAGCTCCTTTAAAAGAATGGGGTGGGGGTGGGGCTAGAAAGATAGAGAGATAGCTTAGCTGTTTGGAGCATCTACTGCTCTTAAAGAGGACCTATACTCAGTTCCCAGGACCCACACAGTGGCTTACAACCATGTATAACTCTAATTGTGGTGTATCTAACACCCTCTTTTGGCCTCTTCAGGCACCAGGCATGCATATGGTACATACACATACATACAGCCTAAACACTCATACATATAATACAAAATAAAATTTAAAAAACCTAAAAAAAAATAGGGAAAAACTTATTTGCAGAAACTTAAAAGTCATGGCTGTAATAAATGATTCTGTGCTCTTTTACTGAGGAATGATCTTGAAATCAAATGAATAATTTGATTAATTAATTTAACTTGAGTTATTTTAAGTTAACCTAAACATCTTGGAGTTTTTTTGTTGTTGTTGTTGTTGTTTTTTTTTTTTTGGTGTGTGTGCGCGCGCGCGTGTGTGTGTGTGTGTGTGTGTGTGTGTGCGTGTGTGTGTGTGTGTGTGTGTGTGTGTGTGTGTGTGTGTGTGTGTGTTTAAACAGGACCGCACACGTGCTGACCAGTAGCCAGGCTAGATGCTTAGTCATCCTAGGACCTTATGTCCTACATAATCCGTGCACTATGTGATCATGTAATCTGCACACAGTGTGGTCATGTAATCTATGTGCATGCGTGGCGTAGCTACATGAGCCCATATTCGCATGTGTGGGGGGAACCTATAAACGCAGGTTCCACCTATCCCTCTCCTCTCTTCCTTCACCGTCATTCCGTAGGCCTATGCATATCCCTTCTGTTCCCTTCCATTAATAAACTCTTATAGTGGGTTTTGTTGTACCTCGTGCCTTTTCTCACAAGGTAATCAGTGCCACTTCATGAATAACACATATCCTACCATGGTGAGGTACACAAGGACGAGAAAGAAACTGGAAGCAGCATTTAAAGGAACAAGGGTTGGATTTTGTGTTTTTTCATTTCTCAAGTGTGTAGACATGGTTTTATTTCATTTGTGTAAAGGTTATAGATGCGTGTGAAATGCATGCATCTGTGTGCATGTGGACTCTGAGGCCCAAGGTTGATGTTAGAAATGATTCTTTTTTTTTTTTTAATTGGTTTTTGGTGGTGGTATTGTGTTCCCCAAAATATTTTGTACCCTAATAAACTTATCTGGGGTCAGAGACAGAACAGCCACTAGATACAGAGGCTAGAAAATGGTGGCACTCACACCTTTAATCCTAGCACTCCAGAGGTAGAAATCCCTCTGGATCTCTGTGAGTTCAAGGCCACACTGGAAAGGCCAGGCATGGTGACACATGCCTTTAATCCCAGAAAGCGAGCCTTTTATCCCAGGGAGTGGTGGTAGAAAGCAGAAAGGTATATAAGGCTATGAGGACCAGAAACTAGAAGCATTTGGCTGGTTAAGCTTTCAGGTTTCTAGCAGCACAGTTCAGCTGAGAGCCATTTGGATATGAGGACACAGAGGCTTCCAGTCTGAGGAAACAAGACCAGCTGAGGATCCGGCCAGGTGAGGTTAGCTGTGGCTTGTTCTGTCTCTCTGACCTTCCAGTGTTCACCCCAATAACTGGCCTCAGGTTTGATTTTATTAATAAGAACTTTTAAGATTCCTGCTACAGTTTTTCGAGACAGGGTTTCTCTGTGTAGTTTTGGTGCCTGTTCTGGATCTCAGTCTGAAGACTAGCCTGGCCTCGAACTCACAAAAATCCACCTGGCTCTGCCTTCTGAGTCCTGGAATTAAAGGCGTGGGCCATCGCCACCCGGCAGAAATGATTCTTGATGACCCCTTTGACTTTATTCCTTGAGGCAATCTGTCAATCAAACACAGAGCTCACTGATATAGCTAACCTCCCTAGCTAGCTTGTTCTGGGGATCCCCTGTCTCTGGCTACCACATCCACTGGAATTTGGGGATTCAATTCCAGTCCTCATCTTTACTTATCAAGTACTCAACCACTGAACCATTTTCCTAGTCCCTCTGGCTAAATTTTCAAGAGTATGAAGAACAAAATAAAACAATGTATCCCAAGATCAGAAACACATGGACTTTTTTGTGTGTGCTAGTTTTTTTGTTTGTTTGTTTTTTTGGGGGGGGTTGGTTTTTTTTTGTTTTTTTTTTTTGAGACAAGGTTTCTCTGTGTAACAGCCCTCTCTGTCCTGGATCTCGATCTGTAGACCAGGCTGGCCTCGAACTCACACAGATCCACCTGCCTCTGCATCCTGAGTGCTGGGATTAAAGGCATGTGCTACCACTGCCCAGTCACATGGAGTTTTTATTAGGACAACCAAATTAAGCCCCAGCTGGACACAGCAACATAAAATAGGAAGAAAACAGATCAGAAGTGTCCAGTAGGTGTAGAATAGACTCTTCACCGAGGAGCCAAGACCAGACTGGTAGCTGACTGTTTAGGAGATGTGAGAAATTTCTCTGAAGAAAAGGTTGCAGAAACCTAGTTTGGCTTACTTATCTGTGATTCCAGCATGTGGGAGGCTGAGGC
The DNA here is from genome assembly GCF_007827085.1 of Peromyscus californicus insignis. Classification (NCBI taxonomy): domain Eukaryota; kingdom Metazoa; phylum Chordata; class Mammalia; order Rodentia; family Cricetidae; genus Peromyscus; species Peromyscus californicus. Next base: position 1,268,219 of record NW_026294551.1, on the reverse strand, counting down.
AGAAGGATTTTGAATTTAGGTCAGCTTGGGCTACACAGTGAGACCCTGTCTCAAAACCAAAAACAAACTGGGAGAAGAGTTCCAGCTCCAGCTCAGCCATGGTTCTAGATAGCAGCTGAACCAGGATCACTTTCAGACATGGAGACCGGGGGAAGGCTCTGCTCACAAATGTTTGCTAAAGGAACAGCTAAAAGAAATGCCTAAGAGGATGAAATATAAGTCAGGTTTCCTCCAAAGGAGGTAGCTGCCTTTATGGAGTCTGAGAGGCCAAGTGAAGAAGGCTGCTGCCAGGGCCAGAGGGTGCACAGCAGGGGAACACTGGGTTTATAACAGTGCATTCAACTGGCTCATGAGGTGAAATTTTGTGCTAAAGCTATTTCTTCATAAGTAATATACTTTTGCAGTAGGCTTCTGGATGCATGAGCCATTGTAGTTTCTAAATATGCAGATCTGACAACTGTGCACACGTGCTTTAGAGGGCAGAACCACATCAATTGTGACCACAGGGAAAAGCTAACTGAGGCCCCAGTTACCTCCTCTTTTACTTTTTGACTGTGGCTGGTCTTGAATGCATGATCTTTCTGCCTGGGCCTTCCGAGAGCTGAGATCACAGGCAGGCATCATTGTTACCAGCATGGTAGGTTTCCCCCAAATCATGATGAATCAAATTTTCATCAGCAGGGCTGGGGATGTAGCTCAGTGGTAGAGTGCTTGACTGGCATGTACACGGCCCTGGGTTTGATACCTAGCATATAAATCAGAAGTATAATAATATAATAAAATATAAATGGGGAAAACCCCACAAAAATTAAAGATACATACAGTAAAACAATGAGATGTTTTACCTATAATGATTTTCTAATGAATATTTACTTTCTGTGGGCCCGTGGCCAAAGGGGGATTCTAACTCTTGGCTGTGCGAGTCTCTTCCTGCACTTCATAGCTTCATAGAGGAGTGTAGAGAGCAGTCTGTGGGAGACAGACACTAAGCTGCTGGCAGACAAGAGGAAACCCAGACGCCACCAACAGACCACCGGAAGAAGGAAGAAATCAATGATGCCATTGTTCCATCTCTTCTAGGAATCAGCTTGCTAATGACTCCAAAGGCACAGCATGCCCTGTTGGGAGGAAAAGCAGGCTGTGTGTACATTGTGTACCTAAAAGTCTATGGATGACGGTGTGAGTTGAGTGTAAATGAACATGGTGTGCACATGGACTAGAAAGAGTGAACGTATACATAACAGAAAAACAAAGAGGTGCTGGCATCTTTACCAAAATGTGGATTAGCTCCAATTTTTGTTTCCTTGTAATTTTTGTTTTGTGCTTTTATTAAAATTTAGATTTTTTTTTTCATTTTATTTTATGTGTATGTGTGGTTTGTCTGCATATATGCACATGCATGCCTGGTGCCTATGGGGGTCAGAAGAGGGTGTTGGCTATCCTGGAACTAAAGTTATAGATAGTTGTGAGTCACCAAGTAGGGGCTAGAACCAAACCCAGGTTCTCTGCAAGAGCAACACGTGCTCTTAAATGCTGAGCCATCGCTCTAATCCCTCGATTTAGTTTTTATGTAAGAGTCTCACTCTGTAGCACAGTCTGGTTTTGAACTCACAACGTTCCTGCCTTAGCCTGCCTTGTGCTGGATTAAATAAAACATTAGGTACCAGGTCTAGGAATGTATGTTTGTTAGTGCAGTGCTTGCCTAGCATGTATGAAGCCGGGGGTTTGATCCTCAGCCCATAGAAAATTGAGTGTGTTAGTGCAAGCTGGTAACCCAAGTCAGTGCCTGGGAGGCAGAGGCAGAAGGCTCAGAAGTTCGTCATTCTTGACTACACAGGGAGTTCTTTTGAGGCCAAAATAAGCTATATGAGACCTTGTCTCAAAAAAAAAACAAAAAAAAAAACAAAAAAAACAGGCTGGAGAGATGGCTCAGAGGTTAAGAGCACTGACTGTTCTTCCAGAGGTCCTGAGTTCAATTCCCAGCAACCACATGGTGCCTCACAACCATCTATAATGAGATCTGGTGCCCTCTTCTGGCCTGCAGTCATATATTCTGTATACATAATAAAAAATAAATAAAACTTAAAAAAAAACAAAAACAAGGGGCTGGGGAGATAGTTCAGTAGTTAAGAGCACTGGCTGCTCTTCCAGAGGACCAGGGTTCAATTCCCAGCACTCACAACTATCTGTAACTCCAGTTCCAGAGGATCTGACACCCTCACACAGACATACATGTAGACAAAACACCAATAAAAATAAATAAATCTAGCCAGGCGGTGGTGGCGCACGCCTTTAATCCCAGCACCCAGGAGGCAGAGGCAGGCGGATCTCTGTGAGTTCGAGGCCAGCCTCTTCTACAGAGCGAGATCCAGGACAGGCACCAAAACTGGAAAAAAAAAAAAAAAAGGAAAAGGTGGTCCAAATGGATATCTGCTTTGCCTGGCCCGTAGTGACAGGGTCTATTTGTGGACCCTTATATTTATATATTTATATTTATATTCCCAGAGCTGTGCTCCTTGGCTGGTCTTGGCCTGGACCCTGTAGTAAGCACTGGGATCTGAACTTCAAGTTCTCCTAGCCACCCAGTCACTTCTCCAACCCTTGTTTGTTTTTAAGATAGGGTCTTACACCACGGCCCAGGCTGCCCTGGAACTTGTGACCCTTCTGCCTCAGCCTCGAGTGCTGGGATGATGACAAGCATGAGCCACTATACCTAGCTGTTTTACATTTAAAAGAAACAAAACAAAAACAAACAAACAAAAAATCCTGGGACTCAAGTTCACTTGCTTCTGTAGGAAATCCACTGAGTCTCTGCAGACATGGCTGCGCTATCTGGGCACACCCACAGGGGGCTGGCCTGGAACCAACGTGTTGCTTGCCTCACAGGACCTCAGCTGCTCCAAGGCTGTTTCTTCCAGATGTAGCAGTGGGTCAAGGGACACCCAGTGCTGAGATGAAGCCCTGTTTGTGCCTAAGGCGTCTGGTTGGCTCCATTCCACCACCAGTGGCCTCTGTGCAGCCAGCCTGCAGCCCTCTTTCTGGCCCCAGGCTTGTGGCAGGCAAGCCAGGAAACTTCTCTCTTTTGGCCTCCTGTGGCAGAACCATGGCACCACCTTCCCTCCCCATTGGCATAACCCCAACTGTGGCCTGGCCCACCACCTCTCCCAGGTACTTACCTTCAGGGCGGCCCAGCTCTGCTCGGAGTCTGTTCCCCATTTCCAGGAGCTGCTCCCTCTCTTGGCTGAGGCTGAGTATTTTCCTAGCTGCGTCCTTGAGTTTCCTTTGCAGATGTGGCACAGATGTGGTCTGTGGAAGCTGTGCCCCTTCCTGGAGAAGACTAGGGAGCTCCGTCTGGTCCTCTGTGACCGTGAGTCTCCAGTCAGTCAGACCCTGTACACAGAACCCAACTAAGACACAGTCTGTGGGACACTGCAGAGAGGCTGCTGAAGATCACACAGGCCGGGAGTTGGTGGGGTAGCCCACTGTACGGCCCACCAAGCTGCTCACCTGCCCTCTCAGAATCACCATGGCTAGGGGGCTCAGTGGTGACATTCATCCAAAAGAAAGACAGTAGAGTGACTATTCCCCCTGCTTTACCTGAGTTGGGAACAGCACCCAGGCTTCAGTGAGCTGCTTCTCTCCCAGGAATGGGGGAGGGCTGCATAGTTCTGTCTCCCCACTCCTGCTGCCTGTAAGCCCAGAGCATTCCTTTTCCCCATAAGCTCCTGCTGAGCTTTGTGTCTTTCAAGTGGAGACAATGAGAACTTATACTCAACTAGCACTGGGCTCTGTTCTGGAAGAAAGAAGAAAGGCCTCCCATTAGCCTCTAGCAATACCCTAGACCTGGGAAGCCTGAACCCTGTGTGGACACAAGGCACTGTACCCAAGCCACTTCTCACTGCTATGGGCCCGCTGCTGCTGCCCTCTGACCTGTGTGTGCTGACTGGACCTTCTCAATGTCCCCTGTTGCCCAAGGGCTGGCATGCCCTTCATCCACCTGCCTGTTAAAAGTTCCCTTTCCACCTTGTGGGTCAGCTGTGGTCGCCTTCCCTGAGAAAGTACAGGAGAAAGCAAAGGCTGCTGGGGAAGAGGTGTACTACACCAGGGTCGAGTGGACATAAACCCTGGAAGCACCATCTGCCCCTCACTCAGTCCAGCCAGGGCCTGGGGCCAACCCACACACTGCAGAAATACAGTCACAACATAAGAGAATGTCTGTGATGAGAATAGGGGCATGGGAAAGACCAGGTTCTGACATAGTCCCCCTATTCTTGACAGCTATGAGAAGTCATGACAATCTGTGGCTATTCTGGGTGCCGGAGCTCCATGCCTTGGAACACCCTATATGCCCTGCTCTGGCTCCCTGGTCCTTGCCAGGGCTGGCATGTGCTTGTGCCCTCTGGGTGCTACTGTTCCTCAGGTAGCCTGGAGTGTGTGGGTGATTGCACCTGTAGATGACTGCATCCAGGTACTTCTGGCATATGCTGCAGGCCACAAGGGACTGAAGGGCTCACAGAAAGACACCGCAGAAGAGTCAGAGAAGGTCCTGTGGACCTACAGGGCCAAGATAGGCAAGTAGTGTACAATGCTCCCAGAGTGATGTTATAGGCCCAAGCATCACACGTCTCAAGTGGCCTCCAGAATACAAAGAACTCAGATCCTAGGAGAGGTGGGCTGACCTAGAGGGAGGCAGGCTGGGGCTGGCCTGGTAGGAGATTCCTGTCACTTCAAAGGCCTGGGGCTCTATAAAATACAAAGCACTGAGAGGAAAAACTGTCTCTGGACAGTGACTCTTCACTCAACTGACAGCCCTGGTAAGGCACAGCACCTAATGGAACCCTGGGCCTAGACCCCTGTGTGTGACCACACAGGTAGGCTTGTTCTGATAGCACACCTGCCTGGAGGATATGGAACGATTTCCCTGGGCTCAGCTGTTAAAAATTTTTATTTGTGTCAGGTGTGGTGGCGCACGCCTTTAATCCCAGCCCTCAGGAGGCAGAGGCAGGTGGATCTCTGTGAGTTCAAGGCCAGCCTGGTTTACGGAGTAGTAAGTTCCAGGACAGCCAGGGCTATACAGAGAAACTCTGTCTCAAAAAACCAGTAAATAAAATAAACATTTTACAACATGAGACACATTCAGAGATGTCTTTTGGTCCACAGGCACTTGAGCAAACACTATGGCAACCCACACCTTGGTACTTGTCCCAGGGTTGGGAACTCCTCCCTGCCACCTATGGCACAATCTTGACATGGTAGCAAGTCTAGACAGTAAGGAAATCTGCAGAAATATCTCGATGAGATTCACCAAGTCCAGACTGGAGTCCTTCGGGGGGCTGTGGTCAAAGCCAGTGGACTCCATGGGATACAGAGGGCTCCTTCACAGGCCAGGGTCAAAGCTTCCACATAGCTAACCCTGTCCCAGGGATGGTCCCTCACACTACCTCCAGCACAGGGCAGGAAAGCTTGGGGCTAGGAATGAGTTGAGGAAGGCGTCAGACTTGTGAGCAGAGGATAACCTGGGCCCAAGCCATGACTACACAGCAGGGCCCAGCTGAGGTCAGGTGTAGGAGAGCAGTACAGCCCTGCCCACTGCCCACGGCATTCTACACAGTACCTGTGTGGGCAGAGTCACAGAGAACCGTGGCCAGCTTTGCAGGCTCTTTGGTTGGGCAGGGTAAAGGAGACTACCCTTTTTGTTTGTTTGTTTCTTGAGACAGGATTTCTCTGTGCAAGAGCGAGTTCCAGGTTACTCTGTCCTGGAACTCGCTCTGTAGACCAGGTTGGCCTCGAACTCACAGAGATCCACCTGCCCCTGCCTCCCAAGTGCTGGAGTTAAATGTGATATATTGTGTCCCCCAATATATTGTGTACCCTAATAAAGCTTATCTGAAGATCAGAAGAAAAAGCCAGCCACTATATTAAACATAGAAGTCAGGCACATGCCTTTAATCCTAGCATTCGGGAGGCAGAGACCCATCCGGATCTCTATGAGTTCAAGGCCACACTGGGAACAGAGCCAGGCATGGTGACTCATGTCTTTAATCCCAGCACTAACTATGGAGGTCTGTACAGACAGACAGGAAGTGATACAGCTGGGCAGAGAGAGGAAGTAAGATGGCAGGGCACAGAAAGGATATAGGCGTGGATATACAGGAAGTGGCTCTCTCTGAAGGCTGAGGAGTTGGTGAGGTGAGGTTGGCTGTGGCTTGTCCTATTCCTCTGATATCTCAGTTTTTCACCCCAATATCTGACTCTGGGTTTTTCATTAATAAGACCGTTTAGCAATTCATCTTACAGTTAAAGGTGTGTGCCACCACTGCCAGCTGAAGACTGGCCTTCGATAGAAGCTGAAAGGACAGGTGGAGGGGTTGGCTCAGACTCCTGCCTTGGGAACTGCCATTGCTCTGCCCACTGCCCACCACTCTGCACAGAACCTGCTTTCTTTTTTTTTTTTTTTTGGTTTTTTGAGACAGGGTTTCTCTGTGTGGCTTTGCGCCTTTCCTGGAGCTTGCTTTGTAGACCAGGCTAGCCTCGAACTCACAGAGATCCGCCTGGCTCTGCCTCCCGAGTGCTGGGATTAAAGGCATGTGCCACCACCGCCCGGCAGAAGCTGCTTTCTGAAGCCCTGGAGAGTGGATGGGAGACAGTGTGCTTTCTCACCCAGACACTGCTCTGCACAAAGGACTGTGGTACACTGCTGATCCTGGTGACCTCACCTGGCCTACTGAGCATATCCCTCCAAGCTGGATTCCTTTCCAGGGTCCAGGACCCCAGAGTATGGATGTGCTGATGTCCTTGCCTATTGCTGGAAGCTCTGCAGTCTTCATTTGTATTTTAAGACACTGACATCTGAAGTGTCCAGAGCAGCTAATCTGTAGATGTCCTTCCACCGGTTCTGTCTGAGGTCACCTCTTACTTAGGTTCAGGTTTTGTGTTTTGGTGGAACCCCAAAAGTGAGTCTTGGGTATGTCCCACTTAGGCACAGATGCTAGTGTCCTGGTGCTGAAGTTGGTCTAGCTGGTGTCCTTAGGTTTCTCCAATGAAAGGACTTTTCACCTTGTGATCAAGGCCAACTGGGTGTGGGAGAGATCAGCACCTTGGGTCTCAGCAAGCCTGCCGTGGGTTCCACATCCGCACTCACTCAGCTGCCTTGTCTCTCATGTCTACTCACAAGTGTGCTGATGGAGGAGTCACTTCATATTTTCTTTTTAAAAATCATTTTTGTTATACCTCTCTGTCTGTCTGCCTGTCTGTCTGGGTGCTGTGCATGTCATGGTGCGCACGTTATGGAGGAGAACTTGTAGAAGTCAGTTCTCTCCTTTTACCACTTGGTTCCCAGAGACTGAACTTGGGTCCTCAGGCTTGGCAGCAAGTGCCTTTACCTGAGGAGATATCTTTCTGGCCTCCATTTCTTCATGAATCTGTCTACTTGGCCCAGATCACTTCAGGACTTCCTATGAACTTGGTGGACTGTAGTCTTTCCTGGCTGAGATGGTCAGTGGGAGCCCTGCACAGCTGGCATCTGTACCCTCCTAATACATCCATTAAACTGGCATTGTTCAAGGAGCCCTGATCCTGGGAATGGAGCAAGAGATTCTGGATCAACCTTTGGATATGGGTGCTGGTGGCTGCAAGGCCCTCAGGACAGTGAGGAATGGGTATGCATATGTCTTATCCATTTCTCTACATATCAGTAAGGAAAGCTGAGGACATCACTGACCATAGTTCCAGCTTTCCTTGGAAGCACTGACTTCCTGGCCTCTACTGCACACCTACACTGGTCCAGGTAGGGGACATACTGCTGGGCAATGGTTGCCAGCCTTGGGGCCTTGTCCAGCAGGGGCCTGAGCATCCTTACTTCCTGAGCTTCATCTAGAGAAGGACCTCACAGTGTGCCAAAATCATAGGTACTAAGACCCAACAGGAACAGGGATACCTGATAACTGTGCTCTACATATGTGACTGCTGAGGTCTGGCCCTACTGCTTCAACCTAGTCTACTACTAGTTAAAATTTAGTGTATATATTTAGTGCTGACCTACCTGTTCCCCCTGGACTGCTAGATTTTGGGGAGGTCTGGGGGCCTGGGGAGGGCTCGGTGCAAGAACCCTTGGGGACAAGCACTGCTCAATTATTTCATTATTGGCCAGTTCAGTCTTTTGCTGGAGCCTCAGGCTCCCTCAGCCCTCTACCCTGCCCTGTTTCTTTTTCTGCTTGTTCTTAGACACAGCCTATGCCAGAGGCCATCAGCTGTGTTCCTGTTCTTGTCATATGGTGCCATAAGGGCACACACTGCCTTCAACCTCTCAGCTGAGTGCCTATGACCTCTGGTGATTAACAGGTCACCATTGGCAACCACAGGTGGCCATGGGCCATTATAGGTCAGCATAGGTAGCCAAAGGTGACCATAAGTCACTATTGTCACTGCAGGTTAATTGGCAGGGAGTCAAATCAAAGGTCACTGTGATATGTAGATCACAGCAGGTCAGTGCAGGGGCAGAAGGTCATGATAAGTCAGTACACATCACCCCAGGTCACTGCAGGACTGACAGAGCCTCGGGGGCATAGCAGGGGAAGTAGGGGCTGCCATGGTTCCCTAGGGCCTTAAGTGAGAAGCAAGTGTTCTGTCATAGGATTCGATGGGCATTCAGTTGATCAGGTCTCAGCCCTGGCCACAGTGCTGACCAGATGTTGAGTGCTCTGTGACCCCTCCTCTCACAGGCAGGCCAGGTCTGTGCATAGTGCCTTCTTAGCCATTAGCGCAGGCCTGTCTATGGAGAGATATGCATTCTCTGCAGTGTGTGTCCTAAGGAAGGCTTTTCAATCAGAGGGCATGAGCTCCATTCCAGCAATAGTGTGGCCAGCCAAGGAAAGAACCAGAGGTGTGAGCAAGACCCCTTAGACACCTCCTCTGGACACCATCATCTGGCCTCACAGACCAGGAATCCAGCCATGTGCCAGCAAGCATGTGACAGGCCAGGGTGGGAGAAAATGGTGGCACTCATGCATGTCCAGCACCTACCTCCCTCTGTAGCTGCTCCCTGTATGAAGGCTCTCCTTGAGGATGGGCTGTCTTGAGATGCTTCCTCAGCTCCATCACCTGCTTCTGCAGCTCCAAAACCTCCAGGTGCACCTGGTCCACTTCACTGGGGAGCTCCTGCAGGACAGTGACCGACTCCAGGGGCTTCTGCCGCAGCTAGGCAATTAGTTCAGAAGGCAATGTTAGGAAGAAGTGGGGTGTGTGTGTGTGAGGATTTAGCTCAGTGGTGGAGCGCTTGCCTAGCAAGTGCAAGGCCCTGGGTTCGGTCCTCAGCTCCAGAAAAAAAAAAAAAAAAAAGGAAGAAGTGGGGGGACTGTCCTAGGAAGGACAGGAGTATGAGGTATAGGGCTGGAGCAGGGCCAAAGGCTAGTTCCTTCTCCAGCTGTCCATGATGATCTGCAAACCTGCCCTGTGTGTTTCACTTCTGTGCAGTCCACACTAGACACCAAGGCTCACTGGGAAGAATGTGTGAATGAAAATGGGTTACAATCCTCTCCTGAGCCCTAGTTCCCAGGATGACACAATTGCCTCTGGAACACTGCTGGGGACTAGGAAGTCCTTTCTCTCAAAAGGGCAGATGGCAGCCCAGGTGAGGTGGCCCATACCTTTAACCTCAGCACTTGGGAGGTAGAGGTAGGTGGATCCCTGAGAGTTCAAGGCTAGCCTGGTCTACATAGTGAATTCCAGGACAGCCAGGGTTCTGTAGTGAGACCATCTCAAAAGACCAAAGAAATGGGGGGAGAGGCTGTTGCAGAAGGAGACAAGAGGGAAGTGAGCGTGAGGGGGAAGCCACAAAAGGCAGTGATGGACTGGGGACGTAGTTCAGTTGACAGAGTGCTTGCCTAGTGTGCATGAAGGCTGGTGCTCAGCTGCCAACATCACATAACCAGGGTGCAGTGTGCACACCTGCAGTTCTAGTGCTTTGGAAGTAGAGGCAGAAAAATCAGAAATTCCAGGTCATCCTCAGCAAGTATGAGGATGTTAAAACAACAAAAGACAGTGGAGGAAGCGGCTGTGGTGGAAGTGAGGTCCAGAAAAGAAGGTCCAGGCCATAGGCACGACAGTGGCAGCAGAGTGACTATGAGGACCCATCCTGAACCTTTAGCACCACATTGCCAGCACCCACAAGGCTCTAATGTGGCCTGGGCCAGGTAGGAGGAGAACCAGGCAGATGGAAAACACACTTCTTCATACTCTGGCTTCCCAGTCTAGGTGAAGGGAATTAAAATAATGCCTCTGTGTGACTATCTTGTTTGGACAGTCACATACACACGGAAGAGGAGACCATTAGGGAAACAGACACTGTTAAATAAAAATGAAAAACACTTGAAGGTAAACCTGTTTTGATTTAGACAGCATCTCACTGTGTAACCCTGACTGGTGTGGAACTCACTATGTAAATCAAGGCGGCCTCAAACTCACAGAGCGCTATCTGTCGCTGCCTCCTGAGTGCTAGAATTAAAGGCATGTGCCATCATACCTGACTGGAGGTAAATATTTTACCCAGCTTATTCCAACTGTCTTTAGTTATCAAAGTGAAATTAAAATGCTTTAAATTGGGCTGGAGGGATGACTCAGCGCTTAAGAGCATTGGCTGCTCTTCCAAAGGTCCTGAGTTCAATTCCCAGCAACCACATGGTGGCTCACAACCATCTGTAATGAGATCTGGTGCTCTCTTCCGGCCTGCAGGGATACATGCAGGCAGAACACTGTATACATAATAAATAAATAAATTTAAAAAAATGCTTTAAATTAAATTCTTTTTTTTTTTTTTTTGAGACAGGGTTTCTCTGTGTAGCTTTGCGCCTTTCCTGAAACTCACTCTGTAGCCCAGGCTGGCCTCGAACTCGCAGAGATCCATCTGCCTCTGCCTCCCAAGTGCTGGGATTAAAGGCGTGCGCCACCAACGCCTGGCTTAAATTAAATTCTTATTTCTTGTCTACAGCATTGAAATGTGTGTGTGTTTGTGTAAGTGTGTGTATGTGCATTTGTTGTTGCTGTTGCTGCTGTTTTGAGATAGGGTCTCATGTATCCCAGGCTAGCCTCCAACTCTCTCTGTAGCCATGGATGACTTGGAATTTTTGATCCTCCTGCCTCTACCTCCTGAGTGCTGGGACTACCAACACTTACCACCATATCAGGCTTCCCTGTGAATGATCCACAGCCACACAGGAGGTAAACTAGCCACTGCACAGCACAGTCCTTTGTTTAGCAGGAAAGAGAAGCTGGGAAGACACCCAAAACACCCAAGGTCAAGGAGGTCACACCTGGCACCTCTCAGAGCCTGAACCTGTGTCAAAATCCGAACTGGTTCTTCTGTAGGGATGCTTGCACAACCTTGGTGTTAAGGGCTAGTCTCACCTTCTTCTTGAGCTGTGTCACCAGCAAGTTCAAGAGATGCACTCTGTCTCCGAGTTTTCTGAATGCTAAAGCAATGGATGCCTGGCCTGTCAAAGCTCCTCCTGTAGATAAGAACAGTTGCTGTCAGCTCAGATCTCAGAAAGAAAACAGTCTCCCTGGGGAGTTGAGCCTCCTTTCCCACAGAGGCTTACTGAAGTTTCTAACTGACCTCAAGGTAAATATGTCCATCCCCGAATCAAAGGGTTAGGTCCCTAGAAAGACCAGAGATGTGCTGACTATTTAGTACAACCTTATGGAGCAAGAGCAGGACTATAGGATGAAATCCAGCCTTACCATGTCAGATCAATTTTCCCACTTGAATACAGGACCATTTATTTGGAAAGTAAGAAAAAAAAAAAGATGTTCACATAACACCTGGGGCAAAGGAGAAGGGACACTGATATTCCAAGTTATGTTGAGCAGAATGGTAAAAACAGCTTTAAAGAACATATGTAACGCTGTCCTTTCAAGGGAACTCACAGAACCTAGGCCTGGTGGCTCACAACTATAAAGCCCAGACACTCAGGAGTCTGCAGAGGGAGTTCAAGGCCAGCCTAAGCTACTTGGTGAGGATGTTTCAAAATAAAAAAATGGCTGTTGGGGTAGGAGTGACTAGAGAGATGTCTCAGGGTTAAGAGTACTTGCTGCTCTTCCAGAGGACTAGGGTTTGGTTCCCAGCACCCACATGGCAGCTCACAATCATCTGTGACTCAGTACCAGGGAATCTGACACTCTTTTCTGACCTCTGCAGTCACCAGGCACACATGTGGTACACATACACACATGTAGGCAAAATACCCATACATGTAAAAAAAAAAAAAAAAAAAAAAAAACCACACACACACACAAAAAAAAACCAAACTGGCTGTGGCTGGAGCACAGAGGCGGAGCCGGCCAGTGTGTGCCAGGCTCTATGCTCTGGAGCTCAGAGGCAGAGCTGGCCAGTGTGTGCAGGCTCTATGCTCCATTTCTAGCACTGCATAAAAAGAGAAAAAGAACATTTATAGCTTTAAGTGTATATCTTAGAAATAAAAGATTAACACGTGAATCTAGAAGGAAGGACAGAATAAAATTAACATTAAATACTGAGGAAATAGAAAGTAACATGTACTCTAATACCAACAAAACCAATGACTGGCTTTTGAAAAGGTAATAAGTGAAAAAATAAATAACTGCACACTCTCTAGTAGGACACCAAGAAAGAACAAAAGATGCCGGGCACGGTGGTGCACGCCTTTAGTCCCAGCACCCAGGAGGCAGAGGCAGGTGGATCTCTGTGAGTTTGAGGTCAGCCTGGTCTACAGATTGAGTTCCAGGTCAGCCAGGGCTACACAGAGAAACCCTGTCTCAAAAACAAAAATAAAAAACCAATATATATGAACAGTTTCTTAACTACAAATAAATAAATAAAGTTTCAAATCTTCCCACAAGGAAAACTTGGGCCTGGTGATTTCAAAGCTGAATTCTACAAATTGTTTAAGAAAAACTTGTCTGATCACTCATATCTCTAAGGCCAGAATAATGGTTCCAAACTATGACCCGATCATCACAAAAAGGAAAGGAAATGACAAGTCTGTCTTACTTCTGACCACAAACCTGGCAGCTCTCCCTGAAACACTGGTGCGGCGGCCATCAGGAAGCTGCACCGGTTTCTGGGTTCCTTCCCAGGAAAGGATGGTACGACAGAACAGTGAGTGCATTCCACCCTGTTTTGCTCACTAATCACAACCTGGCACAGAGAAGACTCTGGGAGGTGAAGAAGAGGGATGGGCCCCTGGGATGACCCACATGAGCTCCCATCCTCCCTTCCCTCAGGTACTAGGGGAGTGTACCCTGCACCCCACACACACTTTCCCACTAAAGAATGGAAAGAAGACCCAAGGAAAGCCTGTTCCAGGAAAGATGCCTGCCCTCTATGCTCCTGCCCCACTGCCTACATCGGCTCCACACCAAGGACAGAGCACTCCTGGGAAGGGCCTGTGGATAGAAGTCTTTGGAGAACCCAAGGGGCCCAGGCTCAACAGATGTCTGGGACTTGGCAGTGTGAACGCTGCTCAGAACTCCAGGGTCTCTCAGAGGCAACAAGTGGCCACGCCACCATCATCTGTTTAAGGCCAGTCTGGAGTATTTCACCGTAGAGGTTTGAATGCTAATGTCCTTCCTAGGCTCAGATGTTCGAACTCTTGGTCCCCAGTCAATGGCACTGTTTAGGGAGGTTTAGCACATATGGCATTATTGGAGGAGGCATGTTCCTGGAGGCTAACGACCCCACACCATTTTCAGTTCACCCTCTATCTACTTTGTGCTTGTGGTTCAAGATGTGAGTTCTCAGCAGCCTTTCCCAGCTGCCTTGCCTGTCTGCTGTCTCAGCCCTGTCTTTACAGACTCAGACTCTCTGCAACCGCAAGCCAAAATAAATGTTTTCTCCTCTAAGTTGCCTAATTTATGGTATTTTTGTCACAGCAACAGAAAAGTAATTAATACATTCACTGTGACAGCCAGGGCAGATGAGGATTCCAAAAAGATGTTGCCTAGGAAAGATGTTCACGCTCACCAATGCACTGGGCACTGTGAGTTCATACTGTGACAGGATGTGCCACACAGCCTCTAGGATGGCTAACCAGGAGGAAAGATTATGCACACTGAGGGTCTGTCCTGGAACCTGCTAATGGAGGCGAATGGCACGAGCATGGTGAAGTCTGGCGTCGTCCTCTAAAACATAATTTAGGCCCAAAGACACCAGACGAATGCACATGTGCCACATAATTCCACTTACATGAGAAAGTAGAACTCCCACCTAATACTGGGGACTTCCAGAGGATCCCTGGTTCTGGAGACAGGGTGACTGATGGTGATAGAGCACTGTGGAGCTATCCATGCATTTGGAAGACTTGCCTCAGGGATTACATCTTAATTTTCCCACAGTCAGTGTTACTGGGACAGAGCATAAGGTTCAGGTGGCCAGGGGATCTCACCAGTTGCTTCTGCAGAGCCGTGGGCACCAGGGTGTGGATCAGCAGTGGGCAAGGATGTCTTCACTGGCTCTTCGACACCTTGTCGCTGCTCTTCCAGTGCTTTAAGTTTACGCTTTAGGTTTTGCATTTCTGCTTCAAGAGCCAGAACATAGTCTGTGAAAACAGCAGGTTCACAACACACACTCACTGGCACACTTGTACCACTTTCCTACTGCCATGGCTGCAGGGCTCAAAGGCTCTCCTCTGCCCTGCTCTCTTCGCCTCAACTCTCTTGACCTACTTCACTTCTCAGCCTAGTCTCCACATCCTCCAGGAAGGTTCTGGGACCAGGAGTGAGAAGCTGTCTGTCTCCCACAGGCTTTGTGCATTGAGGGAACAACTCCCACATCAGGATCAGACCCTTAGAAGCAGTCATGGTGCCTGCTAAGAGCAAGGCATAGGAGGGGCTGCCAGCTCAGATCCACCACAGGACGCTTCTCTTGAGGAAGACCTGGCCTCCTGCCCTGCTGCCATTGCCTCTCTCTGCCCATGATGGCTTGCCAGGTTCGTCAAATATGCGCCCTGCACTTTTTCTTCTATGTCACCAAAGAAACTGGTCAACATGAAACTTAAGTTTCTCTGTTGGAGGACAGTTGCTACTGTCCTGCTTTGCAGTGGTTTACTAGAGGGTGTGTTAGTGTGAGACTGGGATGAGAAGCCTGTCTAGGGATCCTCTCCTTGTCCTGCCTGCTCCCACTCTCCACCATCCACCCCTCCTTACTCTTCCCCTCCATCTCTACCTGCTCACCTGGAGGGGCTGAATCTCCTCCAGCCTTGGGATCAGGGTTTGCATCCGAGCACTCTTCTGGTTGAGCAGAAGGAAGATGAGCACTCAGCATTTCCATCTCCCTCCTCATCTGTGCAACAGCATTCCGCAGACCTGCATTCTGCTCCTGCAGCCTCTGGATCTCACTAGATGGAAAACCTCTCTTTGTTTCCCCCTCATGCTGCTGGAGAGGCACCTGCCAACACACAAGAGAATAACATGGGTACAAAAGAGGAGGTTCTTTGTGTTTGGAGCCATGCCCTGCTACTCCACACTAGTCCTCCAGAACTGCAATGGGTTAGAAGACACTATCCATCTTGATCAGAAAAGCTGTTATTATTTGCAAGAGACCCCCAAGATCAGGCTTGTTGACTAGTGACACCCTACAGGTGGGAATGGAAGGGTCACTGGGCTCACCTGACATTCCGGTCCCCGCCTCCTACATCTCCCACCCACCAGTGTGTAATCCTGCCCTAACTACACATGACCTTATGGTCTAGATATGTGTCAGAGTATATACTGACTGTGGAAGGTTAACTGAGGGCGGGGGGCAGGGGGGGGTCTATTTATGTAGCTACGGGAAATCATTGTCCAAACTGGGGCAAAACTAGTATGTGATTGCTACGGAGTTCCCTATGTTCATGTAAGTAGCCACTCATCCATGATCTGTAAGTAAGCCCAATAAGCTCTTTGGTTTCCCAAGTTGGGTTTTGGTAGAACTGTACTTTGATCTGTTATCAACCACTATCCAGAGGGGGTAGATGCTTGGTTATGTCTCCCCAGGAAAAAGTTCCTACAACACAATGACCCTCCTAACCCAAAGGCATATGCCTTGAGATGAATATAGATTTGTGAGGTACTCCATGATAGGGTCTTTCAGTAGTTGGATTTACCAAGACAGACAAGGGTCACAGGGGCTAGGAAGGATGAAAGTGTTGAGGAGACTCTGGAGGTGGATGATGGTCCAGTCACATGCCTGTAAAGTCTAGTGCACCAAAGACTTTATAAATTTTATGCCGTTTTAGTACAGTGTGATAATTCACTGGATAGAACACATCTGAAAGCAGAGAGCAGAGTAGGAACTATGAACGCAACAGAAAGCATCCAAACAGATCAGATAGTCGGGCTTCTGAGGCCCGGGGACAACACGAGGTACAGGCAAACTGACACCCAGAACAAGAAGGGGAAGAAAAAATTCAACATGGCTAGAGGTATTTCAAAGTTCCCCATCAGTGCAAACCGAGACTCAAGTCTGACCTGTTAGCAGCTTCTCTGGTCATAAGCCAAGCAAGACCCAGCACAGGAGGTCCTAGCTGATCTTCTGAGGAGGAGACATAAATGTTGTACTACATCACATTTTTTTAAAAATGTATTTATTTTTACGGTATGTTCATGAGTGTTTTGACTGCAAGTATATATATATGCACCACATACATGCACTGCTTCTGTGCCAGAAGAGGGTGTTGAATACCTGGAACTGGAGTTACAGATGGTTGTGAGCTGCCATGTGGAGCTGGGAACTGAACCCAGGTCCTCTGCAAGAGCAGCAAAAAGTGCTCTTAAGTGCTGAGCTGTCTCTCCAGCCTCCCTCACCCTACCCAACCACAGCATTTTCATTGTGCTTGTGAAAAATCTATCAACTTGGTAAGAAAATGATTCAGAAAAGGGTAGGTCTCCCATGTATATTAGCCAGCCATTGTATATCAAGTTGCAGTAAGACTAGGAGAAGTGGATGTGGGGGTGGGGGGAGGGGAGGTTGGGGGAGGACCTGGGAGGAAAGGAGTGTTGGAGCCCACTAGGTTTCCTAGTGACTGTACCCAGCAGGACTGCATAAGAGGTTGATTGGACCATGGGCCTGGGTACCAGGTGACTGTAACTAGCAAGGGGGAGGTCTTTTGCTCCACTCCTTGGCATTGTTATAAATGGACCTTTGGAATAAAGCTCTGGGCCCATGGATAAGGATCCAGGCCCACCTGAGTC
This sequence comes from Peromyscus californicus insignis, assembly GCF_007827085.1. Taxonomy (NCBI): domain Eukaryota; kingdom Metazoa; phylum Chordata; class Mammalia; order Rodentia; family Cricetidae; genus Peromyscus; species Peromyscus californicus. Next base: position 1,251,020 of record NW_026294551.1, on the reverse strand, counting down.
TATCCTGCGTTTTCTCTCTCTCTGCTTCTTAACGCTCTAAGTCTCTCATTCCTCATTCCTCAAGAGTTCCTGGGGTAAATAAGTGTGGGGGCTGGTCCCCCACAGAGGAAGGAGGGAGGGGAAACTGATTGGGCTGGAAAAAAATTAATAATAAAAAAGAAAATCATTCAGTAAATTAAAGCATGTTGTGTGATATATCCATTTAGATTGTTTCTGAGAAATCTCTATGCAGTAGAAATATTTGTGGTATAATTTAAGGAAAAGATGAACTTCCTAGTAAAATGCTCAGGCCTGCCCCCTTCAGTTACAGCCCCACCACCACATGTTCAACCCTCTCCATTCCACCGTCCATCTGCCTACTCCCTAGGCATGTGCTTTCTGGCAGAAGTACTGTTAGGGAGCGCCTCCCTCCAGTGACAAGTGCAGGCTTCCTAAAGCTGAGAGGATCTGGGCTGGGTCTGTTCTAGACCTGCGTGATTTAAAAAACTGCTGCTAACTACAGCCACCACATCTCCCCTGTTTAGAAATTACATTCTCTGTGTATGTTTGTTTGTATGCACACATGCCACAGCCTACATACAGAAGTCAGAGGAAAACTTGTGGGAGTTGGTCCTCTCCTCCCACAATGGGTCCTGGGGATCAAACTCAGGTCTCCAGGCTTAAGAGCAAGCACCTTACCCAGTGAACCATCTCACCAGCCCAACTACAGCTTTTTAAGTTGCTGTAAATTGTTGTTTTACTCCTAGAACGGAACTATCATTTCTTTTCACCTGAGCCCTGGCTTCAGCCAGGATGACTGGATGTGCGGCCTGTGGTGACAGCCTTTCAGCCCACCTCCTCTGACTTCACCCCAGCTCTCACACTGAGCTCCACTTCCCTCAGCAGCCAGACTCCCCTTATTATGAATGTGGAGATTCCCCTTCTCTGGCAAGGGACAGCATGGCGGTCAGACCAGAAAACCTATGGAGACTCTCAGGGGAGCAGAGGCAACAGTCTAACCTCAGGGGAGCCTGGTCACCTCTGTGCTGCCTCACATTTGTGACACCAAGTTGGCTAAGAGCCTCTTCTGGCTTCAGGCTGGCTGCATCTTCTCCCTCTTGAGGTCCCCAAGGTGACAATTCTGGAGCACAAGGGCCACCCTTCTGATCTGCTGTAGACTATGAGTAAAGTACTGACATCACAGGCGCCAGACAGGAGCCTGTAAGATGGATGTGTCGCATACAGGTAATCCCACTCAGCCGAGGAAGCCTGTGGTGAGTCTGGTGCCAGCCTCTTGCACAGCATGGGTTACTAGCCAATCCAGAGGTAATCCCTAGGTGCTCCTAGTGGGGTCTACAAGAGGGTCCTACTCCAGAACACATGGGCAGCATCTCCTATGCTGACAAGTACAGCTCACTAGTTAGGGTAGGCTGGAAAGCTCATCATTTGATTCAAACTTTTACGTAAAGCTGCCAGTCAGGAGCTGGTGAGGGCTTCTCCCTACTGAGTTCTGTTCCATCACTCTACTCCAAAGCTGTACCTAGGTTTGTGTATTCGGACAGATTCTGGAAACGGTAGTGGTCACTTTGGTCACTGGGACCTCAGCCAGATACTTTGTCCAAGATCAAGGGTACACTTAAGGGGGTGGGTGGGTGTGGACTGTTCCTGACTACAGAGCACACTTCTAAAGTTCATTGTTTACTTAACAAAGAAACCAGCCAACTGATAGCCCTTGCTGACCTGCTTAGCTGGTACTTGGAGACAAATGTCTGTTTTGATTGCCAGCCTAGGGGAAAAGTACAAGAAAGCTTCCAGTAAGGGACCATTGATGAAGAGAAGCACTTCTTTCTTCTGTCATCTGTCTATAGTTTTCCTGTGTTCAGATTGGGGAGCACTTCATAGATGATCTCATGAAAGCCTGTGGGGTAAGAGGTCGTGGGTTCCAAGGGATATCCACCCCCTCATTCTCTTCTGCTTCTTGAAATCTCCCTCCTTGTGGCAGGAATGTGACAACTGCTTGGGTGTCCTCAGTGCTCAACCCCTAGGACAGTCTGCCTCATAGGCCCTAGGAGGCTCAGGAGGCTCAGAAGTATCTATTCGGTTGGAACCTCCAGCTTGCCCCTGCATGATCTGGAAAGTCCCATTTCTCTCTCTCTCTCTCTCTCTCTCTCTCTCTCTCTCTCTCTCTCTCTCTCTCTCTCTCTCTCTCCCCTCTCTCTCAACCCTGCCCACTCAGAGTCTACAAACAAACAAACAAACAAATAAAAGGCGCCAAAGCCCAGCGCGGCATTCTTGGCAACTATTGCAACCTCCTCCCCTGTGGCCGCCAGCCGCCCAAGTCCCACCTAAGCGGTCAGCTTTGGACCACACTTGGGCACAAAATAAGCTTGTGGTGAGCAGGTCATCACCCACTACCTACAACCTATAAAGTCTCCCTGCTTTGGTTTGGGGATGCAGCTTCTCCAGCTTCGGTCTCTGGGACTAGAGAACTCACCCAGGAGTTGCTTTGCTCAAATAAATCTGTTGTTAAACTTTTTCATTTCGGCTCGATCTGGCTTACTGTGTCAACAGAGAAACTTATTATCTGGGGACAGAAAACCTGTTAGTATCTTCAACCAACTTTCCTGCTATGGGCCAAGTTTGGGAACTGCAGAGTATATTCAAGAGGGTAAATGTGTTTTCTTGCAATCTGCTGCTCAGATCCTGTATGCCCCAGGTAGCCCAGAGCATGGCTACAGGCAAGCACCAGCTGCCAGCACCAGAGCCATCCTGGATACACAGATCCTATATGTCCCAGCCAGCTCACAACATGGCTAAAGGCAAGCACCAGCTGCCAGCACCAGAGCCATCCTGGCTACAGTCACTTCTAGTGTGGACACTAATGCCCCTTTGGGACTACTCTATGTGATCTAGGAACTTGGCCTTCAAGGGGATGACAGCTTGGTGGGAGAAAGACAAGTCTGAGGCAGGTATCGCTTAGGAAGGGCCTGCAAGAACTTCAGTATTGTCACCCCAGAGAACTAGTGAATGACTTTTCATAAAGGGACAGATGTTTGACTATTGTCTTAGGGCTTCTATTGCTGTGACAAGACCAAAGCAACTCTTTTGGTTTTTTTTGGCTTTTCAAGACAGGGTTTCTATGTGTAGCTTTGGATCCTGTCCTGGAACTTGCTCTGTAGCCCAGGCTGGTCTTGAACTCACAGAGATCCACCTGCCTCTGCCTCCCAAGTGCTGGGATTACAAAGCAACTCTTACAAAGGAAAACATTTCATTGTGGTGGCAGCTTACAGTTCAGAGGTTCAGTCCATTATCATCATGGCAGGCAGACATGGTGCTGGCTACATCTTTATCAATCAGAAGGCAACAGGAAGTAGACTCAGTGTCACACTGAGGGAAGCTTGAGCATATATGAGACCTCAAAGCCCGCCCCCACAGCGACACACTTCCTCCAACAAGGCCACACCTACTTCAACAAGGCCACACCTACTTCAACAAGGCCACGCCTCCTATAGTGCCACTCCCTTTGGGGGCCATTTTCTTTCAAACCACCACAACTACTGAAAAAAAAAAATGGACCATGTGCTGTATAGTTTTCTGTCAACTTACACAAGCTAAAATCATCTGAGAGATGGGGACCTCAATTAAGAAAATACCTTCATAAGATCAGGCTGTAGGGCATTCTCTTCATTAGTGATTGATGGGGGAGGGCCCAGCCCATTATGGGTGGTGCCACCCCTGGGCTGGTGGTCCTGGGTTCTATAAGAAAGCAGGCTGAGCATCAGCTCCTGCCTCCAGGTCCCTGTCCTGACTTCACTCGGTGATGCACTATGATGTAGAAGTATAAGCCAAATAAGCCCTTTCCTCCCCAACTTGCTTTTGGTCATGGTGTTTCATCACAACAACAGTAACCCTAACTAGGACAGAAGTTGGTACCAGGATAGTAGGGTATTGCTGTGACAGACATGACCACGTGTTTTTGGGAGGACTGTGGAGGGACTGTGGAACTTTGGAAAGCCATTAAATGTTGAGAGCTCAGTGGGCTGTTCTGTAGGAGCCTGGAAGATGAGAATGTTGAGAGCAGTGCAGGCAATAGCTTGCGCAGTTTCAGAGGGAAGTTGAAGGACTCTGTCGGGGCCACTTATTATTTTAAGATGCTGTGTTTCTGGCCAGCTGGGGCTGAAGAATTAGCATCTTTGCTTTACAAATTGATGGGACAATTGATGCTGGTCAGCTGGAGCTGAGAAATTAGTTGTGATTAAGAAGAGACCAGCATTACTGAGGTGAAATCTTCTGGGAAGTGTTTCATGAGGGCACAGAGAAGCTGTGTTCCAGAGTCAGCCAAAGTCGTACCCCGTGCTGGCAGCCAGACTTGGTAATGTGTAAGAGTCACCCAGGCGGTACTGGTTTTGAAGGCATGAAAGGGTGATGGACAGCAGCTGAGGCTTAGCACTAGGCAAGGTCATTGGTGAAGCTGCGGCCTCAGTAGCAGACAGTGGCCCAAGATTAAAGGGGTCATGCAAAGAAGCTGGGGCTTGGCACCATGAAGAGAGCCCAGGAGAGGCTATTGGTGAAAGTGCAGCCCAGATGCAGCACAAGGTCCTAGGAGTTTGGAGATGTCAGACCCATGGGTCAACCACAAAGAACAGCAGCAGCAGTGGAGTGGAGCCTGCCCCAGCTTAGAATACAAGCTGTGTGTGCTGCAGAGGGTGGAGCTGGAGAAGTGACCCAAGCCCGTGAAGGAACAAAGAAGATCATGAGTGAATCCCAGATATTGGACATTGAGTTATTTACACAGTTGGAGTTTGGTTTTGCTTTGATCTGATTGTGACTGTGCCCTGGCTCTTCCTCTTGAAATAATAAAGTACTTAACTTAGTCTTGATTTTATAGGAACCCATAGTTGTGAGACTCTGGATTTTAAAAGATGCTTTGGGGGCTGGAGAGATGGTTCAGAGGTTAAGAGCACCGACTGCTCTTCCAGAGGTCCTGAGTTCAATTCCCAGCACCCACATGGTGGCTCACAACCATCTGTAATGAGATCTGGCGCCCTCTTCTGTGAATATAATAAATAAATAAATCTTAAAAAAAAAAAAAAAAAAAAAAAAAAAAGATGCTTTGGATTTTTAAACAGGCTGAACTCTTTTTTTTTAAAGATTCATTTTAATTATGTATATATATATATATATGTGTGTGTGTGTGTGTGTGTGTGTGTGCATCTTTGAACACATCTGTACATGTATGTTAGTGCTGGTGCCCTGTGAGGCCAGAGGTATCAGATCCCCTGAAGCTGGAGTTATAGGCTGTTGCAAGCTGTGGGTGCTGGGAATCGAACTTGGGTCCTCCGTAAGAGCAGTATGTGTTCTTTTTTTTTTTTTTTTTTTGGTTTTTCGAGACAGGGTTTCTCTGTGTAGCTTTGCGCCTTTCCTGGAACTCACTTGGTAGCCCAGGCTGGCCTCGAACTCACAGAGATCCGCCTGCTCTGCCTCCCGAGTGCTGGAATTAAAGGCGTGCGCCACCACCGCCCGGCCAGTATGTGTTCTTAACCACTGAGCTATCTCTCCAGCTCCAGGCTGAACTTTTAAAGTGTTTGAATTTGTAAGACTGGGGAATTTTTGAAGTTTGTAAAATTTGTTTGTTTGTTTTTTTCGAGACAGGGTTTCTCTGTGTAGCTTTGCGCCTTTCCTGGATCTCGCTCTGTAGACCAGGCTGGCCTCGAACTCACAAAGATCTGCCTGCCTCTGTCTCCCAAGCGCTGTGATTAAAGGCGTGAACCACCACCGCCCAGCTAAAGTTTGTAAAATGTTTTATATTGTGATGTTTTATATTAATGTTTGATCTTGGGGATGAACAAGGAAAGGTTAGGCTTGTGGCTTAACAGTGATGTGCTTGTGTGAAGCTGACAAAGGTTAGTTGTGCTGGCTAGTTTTATATCAACTTGACACAAACTAGAGTCAGGGAGGAGAGACTGCAGTTGAGAAAATGCCTTCATAAGATCAGGCTGTAGACAAGCCTGTAGGGCATTCTCTTAATTAGTGACTGATGGGGGAGGGGGAGAGCCCAGCCCATTGTGGGTGCTGCCACCCCTGGGCTGGTGGTCCTGGGTTCTATAAGAAAGCAGGCTGAGCAAACCATGAGAAGCCAGTAAACAGCACCCCTCCATGGCCTGTGCATCAGCTCCTGCCTCCAGGTTCCTGGCCTGTTTGAGTTCCTGTCCTGAACTCTTTCAGTGATGAACAGTGATTCGGAAGTACAAACCAAATAAACCCTTTCCTCCCCAATCTGGTTTTGGTCATGGTGTTTCATCGCAGCAATAGAGACCCTGACTAGGACAGTCCATTAAGGAAGGCCGTGGAAGTCAGGCTGTGTTGGCACACACCTTTAATCCCAGCACTTGGGAGACAGATGGCTCTCCGTTCAAGGCTAGCCTGGTCTACAGAGTGAGTTCCAGGACAGCCAGGGCTACACGGAGAAACCTGGTCTCAAAAAACATAAAGTCCTGTGTAGTGGGTAGCCATTCCAGCTTTGATCTGGAAGTTCCAACCCCCATTGAGACTTCGGCAACTGTCACGCCTACAAGGCGGGGCCAAGGGAGACGCCCACCGAGTGCTGTGGGATGTTTTGTATGGCAAATGTGTTGCTGATTAGTCAATAAATAAAACACTGATTGGCCATTGGCTAGGCAGGAAGTGTAGGCAGGACAAGGAGGAGAATAAAGCTGGGAAGTGGAAGGCTGAGTCAGAGAGACACTGCCAGCCGCCACCATGACAAACAGCATGTGAAGATGCCGGTAAGCCACGAGCCACGTGGCAAGGTATAGATTTATAGAAATGGGTTAATTTTTTTTTTAATTTATTCATTTATTATGTATACAGTATGCCTGCAGGCCAGAAGAGGGCACCAGATCTCATTGCAGATGGTTGTGAGCCACCATGTGGGTGCCGGGAATTGAACTCAGGACCTTTGGAAGAGCAGTCAGTGTGCTTAACCTCTGAGCCATCTCTCCAACCCCCGAAATGGGTTAATTTAAGCTGTAAGAACAGTTAGCAAGAAGCCTGCCACGGCCATACAGTTTGTAAGCAAAATAAGTCTCTGTGTTTACTTGGTCAGGTTTGAGCGGCTGTGGGACTGGCAGGTGACAGAGATTTGTCCTGACTGTGGGCCAGGCAGGAAAACTTAAGCTACAAATGGCGCCCAACGTGGGGCAAGAGTTTCCACCTAAAAACTGAGAAAAGATTCTAAAACGGAGCTAAAGGCAGTTTCCTAATTGTCTCTCTCAAATGAGCGGCAGCTGCTGGTTTGAGCTACTGGTGGGTTCCTAGCATGCGCGCTCGACCTACAGTATGGTGGGAGTGAGGCCTCTGCAAGTGACACATTAAGCTACATGGTGGATTTAGCCTTTGCTAGTACAAAACAAAAAAAGGTTTCTGGGCTACACGCTCCTTGGATAAAAGCATAGACCCACGATAGCTCCCAGAGCTGGCGGTAAACGTAGCCATGTTGGGAAGCTGAGGTGGGCGGAGCCAGCAGCCACAGCTGTTGCAGTTTAAGGCAATAGATTTACAATAAGACAGATTCAGATGTAATAGTTTACAATGTGTGTAAAAGATACGTAGGCTTGAAAGAGACAAAAAAGGTGATATATAGAGTTATAGAAACAAATACATAGTTTTAAAAAATAAAGTCTTTAAAGAGACAGTAAAGGTAATATAAAAAATAAGCCACATAGAGATAAATATTACACAGAGAATCTGGATTGTGTTGTCTTTGGGATTTTTAACTGCAGAAAAACATTTGATCATAAAAGATGTTGAATTAAACCAATATGTATATTTTAAAGATACCTTGACTTCAAAATTTGGATGTAAGGATGTGTTGCCTTGGAAAGGAGGCTCTGCTTTTGTTTCCACAGAAAGCAAGAGGCTATGGATTTGTTCCAGATTAAGATACATCAGGTTTGACCAGCCAAGACCCCCTGAAAGGTCTCCGATGACACCATGGCCCAGATGATCCAACATCCAGAATGGTTTGAAGGCAACTGGCTCAGACAATACAGCCTCATGGACTATTCCATAATCCTAAAATTTTCTTTGTATCCCCATAAGATACAGCGCCCCCCTCCAGCAGGAAGTAGTAAGAGAAGCTACGCCCAAATTCCCAAATTATATGTAATTTTACTTTGTTAAGGTTAAAACCTTCCTTTTTGAAAAAAAAAAGGGGGGGGGGAAGTGCTGTGGGATGTTCTGTATGGCAAATGTGTTGCTGATTAGTCAATAAATAAAACACTGATTGGCCATTGGCTAGGCAGGAAGTGTAGGTGGGACAAGGAGAAGAATAAAGCTGGGAAGTGGAAGGTTGAGTCAGAGAGACACTGCCAGCTGCCACCATGACAAACAGCATGTAAAGATGCCGGTAAGCCACGAGCCACATGGCAAGGTATAGATTTATAGAAATGGGTTTTTTTTTTTTTTTTTTTTTTTTTTTTTTTGGTTTTTCGAGACAGGGTTTCTCTGTGTAGCTTTGAGCCTCTCCTGGATCTCACTTGGTAGCCCAGGCTGGCCTCGAACTCACAGAGATCCGCCTGGCTCTGCCTCCCGAGTGCTGGGATTAAAGGCGTGCGCCACCACCGCCCGGCTAGAAATGGGTTAATTTAAGCTGTAAGAACAGTAAGCAAGAAGCCTGCCACGGCCATACAGTTTGTAAGCAAAATAAGTCTCTGTGTTTACTTGGTCGGGTCTGAGCAGCTGTGGGACTGGCAGGTGAGAGAGATTTGTCCTGACTGTGGGCCAGGCAGGAAAACCTAAGCTACAGTCCTGGAAAAGGGTCACTCTAAGAGAAACCGTATCTTCAAATGGACATGATTTGGAGAGCCAAAGGAGACCCTTCAGAGAACTAGCCCAGGCTGAGCTTATAGAGTCGGTAGGGGCTTCTTGCAGCTTCAGGAACAATATGTCCACAAACTCTCCTGTTATGCAGGCCCAAAGCCTGACTGTGCTGTCAGGAAAGATGTGCTTCATCTAAACACTTGCACAGGACCTGTTCCAGGCCTGTCAGCCTCTGGTGTTTTTTAGTAAACCTTGGTGTTCCTGGGCTTGTAAATTTGTCACTCAAATCTCTGCCTCTGCCATCACATGGCCATCCTGTGCATCTGTGTGTCCTCTCCTCTAAGGACAGCAGGAGCTAGGCCGGGTCAGGACCACCCTCGCCAGCATGGCCTTATCTTAGTTCACTACACCCTCAGCAGTATAATCTCCAGTTAACTCATATTCTGAAGTTTTGGGGTTAGGACTTGAACCTGAGTCCTGTGGGGAATACAACTCAGCCCACAGGCATCCCATAATCAGTGTCTGGCTGTAGTCACCACTGAGTTGCTAGGCTAAAACTTTGTGGAGAGAAAACCATCTTCTGCAACTTAAGTTACTCAAACACCATGCATGAAGGCATAAATTCTAACCTCTTACTCAGGATTTGGTGATGAAAAAGGCTTCTAGGCCAGTGAGATGGGTCAGTAGGTAAGACCACTTGACTTGAAAGCCTGGAATATGCAGGATAGAAGGAGAGAACCAACTCCTGAAAGTTGTCCTCTGACTCTACCCATGTGGCATGTACACACACACACACACACACACACACACACACACACACACACACACACACAATAAATATAATAAAAGTTGAAAAAACGGCCAGGTGGTGGCGGCACACACCTTTAATCCCAGCACTCGGGAGACAGAGCCAGACAGATCTCTGTGAGTTCGAGGCCAGACTGGTCTACAGAGCGAGATCCAGGACAGGCACCAAAACTACACAGAGAAACCCTGTCTCGAAAAAAAACAAAAAAAGAAAAAAAAAAGTTGAAAAACAAAAAAATAAAAAGGCCCCTTGAGTACACCCTGCAATATTACTCTGGACATTGGACAGCACATTCAATTATTCAAAATTAGCACCACAAAATGATGAGGTGAATAAAATAGGAAACACTATTTTGTATTTTAAAAGTGAAGGCAAGGCAGGTGTGGTGGCACATGACGTGAATCCCAACACTGGGGAGGCAGAGGCCAGCGGATCTTTGTGAGTTCAAGGCCTCAAGAGTTCAACGCTCTATATAGTGAGTTGTAGGACAGTCAAAGCTACACAGTGAGTCCTTGTCTCAAAAAACCTAAAAATAACCAAAAAGGAAAAAGAGGCATTTGAGTTCCTTGCTAGCGATGATGGTGGTAGGGTGCTGGTGTTTCGGCTTCACCCCAGAACCTTGTGTTAACCCTCTCCTCTCAGGCCTTCCTGCTCCTGTGTGCTCCAGTGGCCTAAGGAGCTGCCATTGCTCAGGTACCTGTCCTTCATGAGGCTTTGGCTCACAGCCAAGAGTCTCCTAGACAATTCCCACGGAGCAGAGGTGGGATCCTCACAGATGTCCTCTGACTTCATGGGCTCAGTCAACACAGGGAAGAAATTGTTCCTGGGCTCTGTGTTCTCCACAGGACAGTGAGTGTGTGTGTGTGTGTGTGTGTGTGTGTGTGTGTGTGTGTGTGTGTGTGCGTGCGCGCGCGCGCGGTGATGGTTTACATTTGTTTGTGGTGTTGGGGATCAAATCTAAGGCCCTGGTCATGCAAGGCAGGTGCTGTCTCTTATGTAGTCCATGCTGGCCTTGAACTCACAATTTTCTTCCCTCAGCTGCCTGAGTGCTAAAATTACAGGCATTTGCCACCACATCTGCCTAAGTCTTAAATACTGTGTGTGCATGTATGTGTGTATTACATGCCAGTGCGTGCCCATGTGTGTACAGATGTGTCCACGTATCATCGTATGGCGTCAAGGAGCAACACTGGTGGCTGTAACTCGGGTCCTTCTGCCTCTACAGCAAGCATTTCATCCACTGAGCCTCGTCTCCACCCTTCAAATAGTCTTGTTTTGGGGGTAGGTGGGGTTTGAGACAGGGTCTCTTTATGTAACTCTGGTTGGCCCCAGGCTGGTCCCAACCTCACAGAGTTCTTCTGGGATTAAAGGGAGGCACCACCATGCCTGGCCCTTGATTATTCATAACCATGGCCAAGATCCATAGCATGCAATAGAGGGAATCTTGCCCACCTGGTCCTCCATGGCAAGGTAACAGGAGCCATAGGCAGAGAAATTAATCAATGAGAAGAGAAATCAGACTATAGCTGTCTTGGGTATGGAGGTAGGACCAAGGGAAGGGTGTAGAGATCTTTATAGGATGAAGAAATGCTTGCTAGAAGTGTACTTAGTACATTGACTCATCAGACTCACTTCTCAGGATGCTAGGACCTTCATTTCACCACATTGAGGAGCGAGTACACCTCATTAAAACAAAACAAAACAAAAACCAGCAAGGGAAACAAAACAATTTGCAGGTCCGGGATAATGCTGTTTCCTGCCTCTCCCAGGCTAAGGCCCTCTAGACCCTCTGGCCCCCTCCCTGAGCCAGACCTCTGCCTAGGAATTTAGTTCTGCTAACAACGGCAACAGCTTAGGCAGGTTGGTCAGCATGGCGGCAGAACCCACCTCTAAGAGGAAGTGAGTTGGGAGGAGTGCAGTGGCTCACTGTGGGAAGAGGCTTGCCCAGCAAGCCCGGCAGTCTGAGTTAGTTCTCTGAAATCCACACAAAGGTGGAAGGGGAGAACCAACTCCACAAAGTTGTCCTCTGACCTTCAGATGCTTGCTGTGGCATACATGGGCTCCCCCCAACAATAATAATAAATTAAATTAAGAGATCAAGTTGGCAAATGTCATGGTCTTGGGCGATAGTGACACAGCCTAAGCATTCAACAATGAACGGGCTTCTTGAAAGACTCAACAGTGATTTGATACTGCCACCTAGTGTCGAGCCGTGCCTGCCTGAGGTTTTCTTCATGGCTGGGCATGGTCAGTGCCCTTTGGATGTAGGGTTTTAGAGCCTCGAATGCTAAAGAGCAGAGAAGACTACACACTAGCACATCACTTTAACAATGCAAAATTTGGGACTTGCCCTCATTGGAGCAACTGCCATTGAGAGGGGCTGGACTGAGAAAGCCCAAGCTGACCTAGTGGACACTGAAGTGTCCCTCCAGCAACTGTGCAGGGAAGGCTCTTCAAACCAGCAGGGGGCTCACCTGTGCCTCCTGTCCAGGGAGGAGCCCATGTGTCCGCAGAGTTTCCACAGCCTGGTCTCGCTCCAGCGAGGCAGCCTTCAGCAACGTCTCCTGCTTATGTAGCGCCTTCTCGGTCTCCTGGAGCTTAGCAGCAACCTGGGAAAATGTCCATCTGTGGGCAGTGCTGGTCTTCAGGGCACAGAGACCAGGCACCCTCCTGCTTAAAAAGTGGACAGCAGGAGCAAGTGAACAGCCACAAGATCCAATATATAGGAAGCATTCAGATGCTAGGGACACCTCCAATGGCGGGGAGCGGGGGCGGGAGACTTCCCTGGCCAGCTATGGCGTAGTTTGCCCTGGCTGGGGAGGGACCATCTCAGCACTCCAAAAACCATGTCACTGTTAAGAGAAACAGCCCATACAATAAATACATTTGGGCACAGGGCAGAGACTTATTTGTATTCAGACTGGCCTTGAACTTGGGATTCTCCTGCCTCCTTTTCCTGAGCAGCTGGGATTACGGGGCCTCATTACTACACCATCATGACTGTGATTCACTGCTATAAATTAACTGGTATTTGAGGTTTAGTGTTTTCTGAGTTAAAAAATAATATGGCAAGGGCCAAACCCATCTTGTACAGTACCACATATACTCCACACCCAGAACTGCCCAACATACCTGATCTCTGGCCTTGGTCAGCCCTTGGATCAAAGTCTCTGATCTCTGGATCTGGTCTCGTTCAACATCATCACAGCGGCGCTGCCAGTCTAGGCCTAGCTGCACCTGCTCACGCTCCAGGCTCTGTTCTCTTTCCACTGCTAGGGACAGTTGCTGTTTGTACCTGTAGACACAGTCCCATGACCCATGCTGTTGTAAAATATTTTAAGATGTGTTACATTGTTTATGCAGTGGAACATTTGTTTTAATGATGCAAAGATGTGTCGTATTCTTTTATGTTGCATTTCTTTAACTCTGTGAAGCTGTGTTACTGTGCCTGTCTAAAAGACCTGATTGGTCTAATAAAGAGCTGAATGGTCAGTAGCCAGGAAGGAGAAAGGACAGGTGGGACTGGCAGGCAGAGAGAATAAAGAGGAGGAAAATCTGGAAGAGGAGATTAAGAGTGAGAGAAGGAGGAGGACTCTGGGGGCCAGCCACCCAGCCACCCAGCCACCCAGCCAGCCAGCCAGCCAGCCAGCCAGCCAGCCAGCCACCCAGCCACCCAGCCACCCAGCCAGCCAGCCAGCCAGCCACCCAGCCAGCCAGCCACCCAGCCAGCCAGCCACCCAGCCACCCAGCCAGCCAGCCACCCAGCCAGCCAGCCAGCCAGCCACCCAGCCACCCAGCCACCCAGCCACCCAGCCAGCCATGGAGTAAGAAGTAAAGAAAGATATGTCAGATAAAGTCAGGGAGAAGCCAGGACAACCCTAAGTGCAGCCGCACTTGATAAATAACTTCACAGCATAGCTAAAGACAGAGCTGAGAGGGAGCCATGCCTAAGCATGGCTGAAAGTCTTAACACTTTTCTGTAACTGACAGGATCAGCAGGCAGATCACAAGGACATGGGGGACAAGGATACTGTTACCCATCAGTGTGGTATAGGTGACATTTTCAGAGCTCAGACTGCAACAAGGGCATGTTTTATCTTTTGTTTTGTTTTGTTTGTTTTTTTTCCCCAGACAGGGTTTCTCATTGTAGTTTTGGTGTCTGTCCTGGATCTCTCTCTGTAGACCAGGCTGGCCTCGAACTCACAGAGATCCACCTGGCTCTGCCTCCTGAGTGCTGGGATTAAAGGCCACCACTGCTCAGCATGTTTTATCTTTTAGGTCTACTTAGCCAGCCATCAGGGCAAAGCATATTCCAAAGCAAATTGCAGAGGAAATCAATTGTACAAGGTGCACTCTGCATGCACAGCAGGACTAGGTCAGAATCACTGTCCAATGGTGCCTGGGACTGAAATCACCAGATAGGCAATGCGATTCTAAACCATCTCCTGACTAGAGAAGAACATACAGGAGACTTAGGATTTTAGCTGAATAGCATCAGAATTTGTTGGGTGTAGCTAATCTGTGTTTCAAAGGAAACTTTTAACACGAAGTACATCTGATGGAAGGAAGGGTGTCTCAGAGTTAATCAACTTGGTTCCACTCTCAAGATCAATCAAAACAATAAGCCAAACCCAAAGGAAATAGGAGAAAATAGATAGCAGTAAAACAACTGAGAACAGAAAAAAATCAAATTGAAAAGCTGGTTCTTCACAAAGATCAGCAAAATCAATAGAACTGATAAGCCTCTAGTAAGGCTGGTCTGGGGTAAAGGAGAGACCAACAAATGACCACTGTCATGAACAAGAAGGGCACATGCAGTAAGGTACCAGGAACAGGGCCAACAACTAGATGAAGTGGACAGATGGACACAAAGTACCAAAATGGACAGAAAAAATATCAGAGAGGAAAATCTTAAAAAAAAAAAAAGCAGCTAGCTGGGCAGTGATGGTGGCGCACACCTTTAATCCCAGCACTTGGGAGCCAGAGGCAGGTGGATCTCTGTGAGTTCGAGGCCAGTAATGAGATTAAAGGTGTGTGCCACCACTGCCAGGCTCAAGCACATGCTCTTACAATGAACAGGGAACATATTTTTAATTTTTTTTTTTTTGGTGACAGGGATCCTCTATGTAGCCTTGGCTGTTCTGGAATGCTGTGCGGATCAAGTTGGCCTTGAACTCATGGCAATCTGCCTGCCTTTGCCTCTGCTTCCAGAATGCTGGGATTAAAGCTAAAACGCATGTTGAAGGCAGAGGAAGGCGGCCACTGCTTAGCACCACACCAGCCCTTTATCTGCTTTCCTTCAAGACTGAGATTCTTCATCTCAAAGGTGTCTGGGCACGCCCTCTTGGCTTGGATGTTTGCTCTCTTTACCACCATGATCTACTTGCACCTCTTACCATTCCTCCCCCAGAGAATGCAGGGCCACAGTTGTTTTCTGCTGTTCCAGTCCTGAGGACCTGTAACGGTTCTTGTCTGCAGGAGGCATTCAGCACGGTGCTGCCTTGGGGACAGTACCTGTCTATGTCCTTCTGGAACTTGGCCACCTGTGCCTTGAGTTTCACCTCTTCTTCCTGTAGCATCTGAACCTGAAGGTCTTTGGAGACAGCCTCCTTGGACATCTGAGTGATCTGGGCATCCCAGGCAGCTTTCAAGGCTGCCGTGTCTTCTTGAAGTCTGCACAGGAAGAAGTGTGTGAATGCAGCTGGGTTCCCTTATACAGACTCAGAAGAACGCACACATAGCTGCCCAGCCCTCATAGAAAAGCCACATTAGAAGCCAAACCACTGTCTACATTAAGACCATGGTTCTACTCAGTAAGAAATGTCGAGCTGGGAATAGTGGTGCATGCCTTTAACCCCAGCACTCAGGAGACAGAGGCAGGAGGATCTCTATGAGTTTGAGGCCAGCCTGGTCTACAAAGCAAGTTCCAGGACAGCCAGGACTCTGTTATACAGAGAAACCCTGTCTTGAAAAACAAAAACAAGAAAAGGAAATGTCTAGCAGCCAGCCATGCAAATGTTAACTAACTGACTATAAAGGGCCAATTATGCAGGGTGGGAAGGTGATCTGTACCCACAGCTTATGGGACTGAAGATCTCGGAAGTGCACCTTTCACTGGGCGAATCACAGCACCTGACACATTTCAATGACAGGTAAAAGGAGAGTCTAGAGTCCACTCACCAGCTTGGCAGTAAAGTGCTGCTAGAAGAGCCAACCAAATGGACAGGGTCTCTCTGTGTAGCCCTAGCTATCCTGGAACCAGCTCTGTAAACAAGGCTGGCCTCGAACCCACAGAGATCCTCCTGTCTCTGCCTCCCCCATGCTGGGATCAAAGGTGAGTGCCATGATCAACTGGCCAATTTAAATATTTTTCTTTTTTTTCTTTATGCATATGGGTATTTTGTCTGCATGTGGGTGCTGAGACTTGAACTCGGATACCCTGAAGGAGCAGTCAGCACTCTTAACCACTGAGCCATCTCTCCAGCCCATGTGGAATAAGCTTTAATTTCCTGATAATTCATAGCTCTAAGAACTACTTCTTCCCCTTGGTAGAAAAGTAATTTGGCAGTGATTTCTCTTGTTAAGAAAAAAAAAAAAAAAAAAAAAAAAAGAAATACCCCCATCCCAAAGAAATATGCAGTTGCGAAGTTTGGGAACATTTGCAAATGGCATGACTTCAGTGTTTCTACTGAACACAGTGTCTCCATGGCCGTTTCCTCACCACTCAGGATGGGGGCTCTGCACTGCACACCCAGAGCTGTTACAACAGTTCCTTCAGCACTCACAGTTCCCTGACACAAGTGGAGCAGGTTGCCCAAACACTTTGGCCTGGATGAAATACTGGAAAGCAGCTGGCGTACTGGCGCACACCTGTAATCCCAGCACTGGGTAGGCTAAGGTAAAACAGAGACTTCCAGACCAGCCAAGGCCACACAGGGAGACCTCATCTTTAAACAACAAAATGTTAAGTCCAGAGCTGTACGGTCCTGAAATTCCAATTCTGTTCATACCCACAAAGAATTGGAAGCAAAGTCTATAAAGGAGATCTGCACAGCTGTGCTCCCAGCAGCATTATTCATAAGAGTCAAAGTGGAAACAACCCATGCATGCAGAAAGGGTGAACAGACTGTCACCTGTCCATACTGGGATATCCTTCAGCCTTAAGAGGAAGAAACTCTGACTTAATAACCACTGCACTCCATAGCTCAAATAATTAAAATAGTTAACTTGTGCTATGTACGGTATTTTCGTGTGCATGTGCAGGAGTATGAATGAGGAATTTTTGTGTGTCGGTGCATGTGCATAATAGGTCATATGTCAACCCTGGGTGATGCTCTTCAGGAGCATCTGCCTTGGTTTTGGGGATAAAATCTCTCAATGGGACCTGCAGCTCAATAATTATGTTAGGCTAGCTAGCCAATGAGTTCCCCATGGTTTCTGGGGATGTATATTTTAATACAATCACAATGATTTAAAAGAGAATGGCATTTTATAAATGTGGGTGAACCTTGAGGACTTGAATCTCTGTGACAGGCCAGTCATATAAGGGCAAGTGCCCTAAGATTACAATATGTGCTGTTCCTAGAGTTAGAAAATGCACAGAGAAAGCAGATGGGAGGCTGCTGGGAGACTTGGGGAAGGGGGAAGCTATTCGGAATGAGAACAGCCCTACTAGTGCTGAATGGGAACAGCCCTGCAAATGGATGAACTTTACACTAAAATCAATTAAGTGGTGAGCTTTGCCAGACATGGTGGTACACACCTATAACCCAAGCACTTGGGAAGTTGAGGCAGGAAGATAAATTAGAGGGCAGCCTGGGCTACACATCAAAACCCTGTCTAAGAAGAGTGGGGGGACGAGCCAGGTATAGTGGCATATGCTTGCAGTCCTGGCACTTGGGAGGTGGAGGCACAAGGATTATAATTTTTTTAAATTTTTTAAATTTTTATTTATTTAATGCCGAATGCTGTTTATTGAAGGAGGGAAGAGGTCTTAAATACAGGCTTATAGCACAATGGGAGAACCCCAGAGGGCAGAAGGTCGCTACCAATGTTTTACAATCTTGCATCTAAGCTGTTAATGCCCATTATGCAGGATACACAGACAAGGAACTTCCCTTAAGCATTTAGGAGGGTGGAACCGGCAGGGAATTAGCATAGGAAGGATATCAAGGTCAAGGTCAGCAAGCAAGGCAACAGTTACCCAAAATGGGGGCCAGGACCCTACAGGTCCCCCTTTTACTAAAAAATGAGCTTCTGACTTAGGTTGCGTGGGAAGTCAGCAGGTCACCTTACCTGTCATGGAGATGCCAGCCCAGGCCACACAGGCGCTCTGTCTTAGGTCGGTGAGCGCCCCCCAGGCATTATCCGTAAAGTTTTTTTTTTTTTTTTTTGTTTTGTTTTTTGTTTTTCGAGACAAGGTTTCTCTGTGTTGCTTTGTGCCTTTCCTGGAACTCGCTTTGGAGACCAGTCTGGCCTCGAACTCACAGAGATCCGCCTGGCTCTGCCTCCCGAGTGCAGGGAGGATTATAAATTTAAGGGCAACTAAGAAAACATTTAAGAGAAATGGCTAGGCCAGGCGGTGGTGGCGCACGCCTCTAATCCCAGCACTCCGGAGGCAGAGCCAGGCAGATCTCTGTGAGTTCCAGGTCAGTCTGGTCTACAGAGTGAGTTCCAGGACAGACAGGATACACAGAGAAACCCTGTCTTGAAAAAACAAACAAACAAGGGAGAGAGAGAGAGAGAAACGGCCAGAAAATAAAATGTCCAGAAAGTCCCTAAAGTCCCTCCCACCTACTGCAGGCAATTCCCCTTGGTCTAAAACGGCCCCTGCCTGCCCAGGGCACAGGTACACAGGGCTGTTGGGCAAGGCAGGCCAGAGGCCGTGGCTCACTTGTCAATCAGAGCATTCTTCTCCTTGACATCGTCAGCTCGCGTCCACTCGGCTCTTCGCAGTTGTCCCTCGAGGGTTTCACGGTGGGCTTGGAGCTCCAGCACCCTGGCCTCCAGTGCTTGCAGCTGCTCTGCATGGGCGCCCTTCACTGCTGCCAGCACCATGTCTTTCTCCCTGGCCTGATGGTCAAGCTCTTCATATCTGAAACACATAGAAGGGTCCCACCGTGGCTCAGGCAGTGCCCTGGAACCTTCCAAAGTGTCTGTCATTCTTTCTTACATGACAGTGGTCTCTAGGAAGATGGCTGACTCTGTAGGCAGCATCTGCCTGCTCTTAGCTTTGTAGGAGTAACTTGTGGGGTGAGCTGGCTTTTCCTATGTAAGCAGCTATTCTTAGATGACAGGCTCTTGGACACCCCCCAAAGCTCACAAGACAGACACCAGAACAGGCTCACAAAGCACTTTTAGCACACCACCAAGCTTTGTGACCAGCCCACAGGGAACATGGAACAAGCTCCCTGACTCCCGGATGGGCAGATTCCTGAAAGCTCTCTTAGTTTATCAGTTTGTCTGAACTGCACAAATCATGGCTTGAGAAAACACAAGAGAATCTGTCCCCTCCTCATCCTCCCTCCACAGCACAGCATCTTCCCAAGCACCTACGTGTGCATAGCTAGTTACTGTGTTTCCTCTGGAAGAGAAAGTAAATGATCTTGCCCTGGGGGATGAAACCCTATGGCTGAGCTTCTAGCTGGGATCATCCACGGGCCTCTCACCTCATCCCTAACCCCACTTCATGAAGCTACCTTGCTGACTGTGCTGTTCCAGCATCTCCTGAACCCCATTATAGCCTGGGGGAGGGGCAATGCTTCAATTGCCCTGTTGAAGTCTCCACCCTGAGAAAACACACCATCTACTTCCTGGGTGTCCCAGTCACCTGGCAACGTGAAGCACCTGCTGCTGTTGGCTGGGTCCCAACTTACACTGGTCACAGAAGAAAAAAGAGAGCTCAGAGAATCTACATCCATGACAGTAAGAGGTTACTGTCAACACAGTAAAGTTTGGGGTTACAATCTAAAATTTATAGTTAATAAAACATCCAAGTTTTAAATGTTAACTTTTAATTTTTTAAAATATTTATTTATTTAGTGGTGGGCATGTGTGTGTGGAGTCAGTATTCTTCTTTAACCCTGTGGGTTCCAGGGAGGAAATTGAGGTCACCCTCTGTAGTGGCAAGTGGCTATGCACAGAGCAATCTCACTTGCCCATAAAAGTTAACTTTTACCTAAGGTTATACTTTTTAAAAGCCTGTTTTGGCATTGGAGATTGAATTTAGACTTTCAGGCATGCTAAGCTTGTGTTTTACCAATGACCTGGAGTCCTGGCCCTTAAAATGTTTTGAGTTTTGAGATACTGAAAGTCTAACCCTTTCTGAGGAAGTAAAGCATGGAGCCAAAGCGGCACGTGAGCACAGGCTACCTGTCACAGGGCCCTGGTCTCCAGTGACTAGGACCCAGACTCTTCCAGAGGCACCCACCCAGGCACAAATACTCACTTCCTCCTGAAGGTCTCCTCGGCTCTCTTCCGGGCCAGCTGTAGGGAGTGAAGCTTCTCCTCCAAGTCCTTTATCCTAAACAAAAACTGCATCAGTGAAGAGCACTTACACAAGAGACCCAAGAGCAGAGGGGATAAGCCAGGAAGGCAGAGTCACCAGGATCTGGTCCCGATGGCCACAGTGCCTTGGGAGGAGACCCACGCACCGAGCATCCTTCATGGCCTCCAGACCCTGGAGCTCCAGGGCATGGCCCTGCAGCTTCCTCTCAAACTCCATGTGCTCTGCTTCTGCCTTCTGCAGACTCCCTGCTGCCTGAGCTCCAGCTTCTCTCAGAGCCTGCAGTTCTTTGTTTAGTAGTTTTACCTGAGAAAGATTGAAAAGTTCCAGGGGAGTAGCTGGGTAGGAGGACTAGTGTGGTGCTCTGCAGCACAGGGTGATTACAGCTGCCAACAGGGAACTGGAGAGCTGGGAAGCCTGCAAAAGCCCTGGCAGGGACAGTTACCTTGAGCTCATGGGTCAAGACGACATTGCTCATGTCATCGGCCCTCAGCTGGAACTCATGCTCCTTTCTCTGCATTTCAGATTCAAACTCCAGCAGCAGCTCCTGGAACAAAAGGGTCAGGGGTCAAGGAGGACAGCTACCTCAAACACCTCAGCTCAGGATGTTAATAAAGTTTGCCTGGAGATCAGAGGTCATAGCGAGTCATAAACAGAAGTCACGCCCTTAATCCCGATCACGTGGCAGGCAGAGTCTCTGTGTGGTCAAGGACACAGCCAAGCTGGTGACACACACCTTTAATCCCAGTGCCAACCATAGAGACCTGGAGGTCTGTATAGACAGGCAGTGACAAGGAAGTGATGTGGCTGGGCTTAGAGCCAACGAGAGGGCAGAACAGGAAGGCAATAAAAGCACAGGTTAGACAGGAAGAAGCCCGCTGGGGCATGGTGGTAAGCTAAGGCTAGTCGTGGCTCTTCACTATTTCTCTGATCTCTTCGGCTATTACACCTGTATTTGGCTCTGTGTTTCTTTTTAATAAGACTGTTTAGAAATTCGTCTACAACTGTTCATCATGAACTGCAATGTTTTACAGTACATACAGAAGTGTTCTGCTCCATACACATAATAGTTACTATGAAAAACAAAGACTCAATGTTCTCTACTACCATTCTTCAACGTGTATCTTTACAGATCTTTGGTTTTTATTATGTTAGAGTGTTTAATTTTAAAAACTTCTGTCTGATGCCAGGTGGTGGTGGTGTACGCCTTTAGTCCCAGCACTCGGAGGCTGAGGCAGGTGGATCTCTAAGTTCTTCGAGACCAGCCTGATCTACAGAACGAGTTCTAGGACAGCTAAGGCTATACAGAGAAACCCTGCTTCAAAAAACAAAACAAAACAACTGCTGTCTGATGGATCACTTATGTTTCATTAAACAAAACAAACAAACTGTTAGACTGTCGAGATGGCTCTGGAGGTAAAGGCACCCACCCTCAATCTGAACCTGTGAGTGAGACCCTTGGAACCCGAATGAGAGAATCCTACAAGGCCATCCTCTAACCTCTATGCACTTGGTCCCATACACTCCAAATAAAATTAACAGGGACGAAGAAGGATGGCTTGGGATGCTGAGTGGCAGTGGCCCACACCTTTAATCCCAGCACTCAGGAGGCAGAGACAGGCAGATCTCTGAGTTCGAGGCCAGCCTGGTCTACAGAGCAAGATCCAAGATAGGCACCAAAACTACGAAGAGAAACCCTGTCTCGAAAAACCAAAAAAAAAAAAAAAAAAAAAGTGAAGTGAAGAGTGCTTGTCTTTGCAGAGGATCCAGGTTCAGTTCTCAGCACCACCACTGACCACCACTGGTAGCTTACAACAGCCTGTATATCCAGCTCCAGGAGATACAAATTCTCTCTCTCTCTCTCTCTTTTTTTTTGGTTTTTTGAGACAGGGTTTCTCGGTGAAATAGTCCTGGCTGTCCTGGAACTCGCTCTGTAGACCAGGCTGGCCTTGAACTCACAGAGATCCGCCTGCCTCTGCCTCCTGAGTGCTGGGATTAAAGGTGTGCGCCACCACTGCACAGCTCTCTCTCTCTTACACACACATACATAAACAAAAGAAGTAAAAAATTAAATGAATTTTGGTTTGTGATTAAGACAAAATTAAAAAATAACTTCACACTTATTAATATATATATATATATATGAGTATTTTGCTTACACGTGTGCCTGGTGCCCTTAGAGGCCAGAAGAAGGCATCAGATTCCCTGGAACTGGAGTTACAGTTAGTTGTGAGCTTGTGGTGGTATTGTGCTCCCCAAAATATTGTGCACCCTAATAAACTTATCTGGGGTCAAAGAACTGAATAGCCACTAGATACAGAGGCTAGAAAATGGTGGCACTCACGCCTTTAATCCTAGCATTTCAGAGGCAGAAATCCCTCTGGATCTCTGTGAGTTCAAGGCCGCGTTGGAAACAGCCAGGCATGGTGACTCACACCTTTAATCCCAGAAAGCGAGCCTTTAGTCCCAGGGAGTGATGGTAGAAGGCAGAAAGGTATATAAGGTGTGAAGACCAGAAACTAGAAGCTTTTGGCTGGTTAAGCTTTTAGGCTTTGAGCAACACAGTTCAGCTGAGAGTCATTTGGATATGAGGACACAGAGGCTTCCAGTCTGAGGAAACAGGATCAGCTGAGGAACTGGCGAGGTGAGGTAGCTGTGGCTTGTTCTGCTTCTCTGATCATCCAGCTTCACCCCAATAACTGGTTTCAGGTTTGATTTTATTAATAAGAACTTTGAAGATTCCTGCTACAGTGAGCTACCATACTGGTGCTGGGAATTGAACCTGCGTCCTCTGCTCTAAACTATTGAGCCATCTCTCCAGACCAAGGACAAAATTTATGAAATGACTCTGAACAAACTTCTGTCATTTTGTACTTTATTTACATAAAGCAGCCCTTCTCATCATTGATATCTAAATATCAACCAGCTCTGAAAAAACTTGAAGATGCTTAATGCTCTTACTATAAGATATTCAGTCAAGATTTAACTATTTGTGTAAAAATAAACAAGCACATCCATTTCATTTGTATGCAAATTTGCTTCCATTTCATTAGTATGCAAATTTGCTTTCATTGTTAATAAATGGTTGAATTAAATGCTAACTAAAGTTTTGTTTGTCTTTGTTTTTGACAGGGTCTTACTATGTGGCACAGCCTGGCCTGGAACTTACTATGTAATTAAAAAAAGTTTTAAATGTGTATGAGTGTTGTGCCTGCATGTGTATCTATGCACTGCATGTGTATCTGGTGTTGGCTTGCGTCACATCCAATGGAACTGGGGTTATACGGACAGTTGTGAGCTGCCATGTGGGTGCTGGGGACTGAATCCAGCTCCTCTGGAGGAGCAGCCAGAGCTCTTAGTTGCTGAGATGTCTCTCCAGCCTCAAGTAACTTACTAGTTAGACCAGGCTGGCCTCAGGTTCAGAGATCCACCTACCTGTGCCTCTTAAGTGCTGGGGTTAAAGGTGTGCACCACCATGCCTAGCTCCCAAATAATTATTTTATTTTTTTACATTTATCATTTGCATGTGTGTGTGTTTGCACATGTACACACTTGTGGGAGGTCAGAGGACAACTTGCTGTAGTTGGTTCTCTACTTCTACCGCTGAGTTCTAGGGACTAGGGTCAGGACAGCAGGTCTGACAACAAGTGCCTTGACTTAATGAACCATCTTGCCAGTCAACTGATTTTAAAATAAATTTATCTATGATTTATCACCAGTAAGTGTGTGATTTATATTTCTATTTTATATACATATATCCATATATATAAAGCTACATAAAAATTTCTCAGGTAAGTGGAGCAGTGGTCGTGCACGCCTTTAATCTTAGCACTCAGGAGGCAGAGGCAGGCGGATCTCTGTGAGTTCGAGGCCAGCCTGGTCTACATAGTGAGTTCCAGGACAGCCAGGGCTACACAGAGAAACTCTGTCTCAAAAAAACAAACAATCAAATAAAAATTCTCAGGTAAAATGGGATGATAAATGAAACCACCTTAAGAAGCCTCTCTCTGAGGGATGAGGCTCATGGGTACCACCCTCAGAGGGGCTGGTTAACTCCTACAGTTCGGTTAGCATGCAGGCTATACAGTCATTGCTATCAGGATAGCATACACATTCTGCACATTTCCTTTTCATTTCTCTGACATGATGAGGTCATTCCTACTACCCAGGAATGTCCCATCAGCCTGCTGGCTACTTCTCCCACTTCTGGACCAGTACATCCTCAATCATGTCACTGCTCTGTACAAACATCCAACAGTTTCCCATGTTACCCAAGTTACTGCAAGGCCCTGCAGGCCCACCTGTACCTTGAACATTCATCCTCCTATAAACTTGAACTCTAGCATCTAGGTATCCCTGAGCACACAGGTAGGTACTTGTCTTCCTCCTGCTGAACCCTCTTCTGCACCACCCCATCAATGTCTAATGGCCCTTCTTGACCACTCTCTACTTGAAAGGTGAATCCAACCACACCCCACTCCCTACCCTCCTGTCTCAACACGTCCATCTTGAGAAGGCTAGGGCCCTGGACCTTATTCAGGTAGTTAATTGCTCCAAGATGTTCTTTGCTCTGTGAGGGCAGGCACATCTAGGTATGACAGGTATTTATGCCCAATCTAGAACCTAGAGAGCTACCAGCATGCAGTATGCATTCAGAAACATTTCTGAAATGAATGAGTAAATTTCCTCCAATGTCTGTGACCCTGTGACTAACCAACGAGAAAAAGGGTTTTCTTTGGTCCACAGTGTGTGATAAAATTAGACAGACCAGTTAGTAGCCATCAGTTTACTTCACTTTATAAGAAAAAAATCATTATTTCACTGAATCAGTTCTACTTACAAGGCTGACCAACATGTGAGACTCTGGCCAAAACAGAAAGACAGGTGCTTGAGGAGCAGGACCATGTTTAAGAAACCCTATCCTCCCCTAGGACGACTGTGGCTTATAATAAGTTTTGGTTTTACTCAATTACTGAGCAAGCCTCAATGAAACATTTCACAATTAAGATGGGAATACATACTGTATCAAGCTGATAAAAGAAAGGTGGATAAATTGATTAATTTGAAAAAGTGAAAAATGAAAAAAAACAAAAAAAAAAGAAAAAGAAAAAGTTGAACTGTTTAAAAAGGAGCCAAACAAACATATTTTGCTGGAGTAAAAAAAAAAGGGGGGGGGGGAACTGGGGACTCATCATTCCTCTCCACATTCTATTCTTTCCCTTGTTTTATATATTTTAAATTTTTTTGGTGGTTTCTGCTGGAGTATCCACTGCAGATAAGCACTGGAGGTCTCTTGTTGCAAATCACCCTCTGGAACGATGGAAGGATCTTTCTACTAGCATTTGAAGGAGACCCGATTTGGTGTTGGTGTGGGCCCAGGGTTCTGTTTATGTCTTTCCTCAGGACAATGAGGTTCCTCTTTGGATTCCTGAGCGCTGTGTTCGCCCTGTGGCTGCTGCTGAAACCCAACATGACAGAGACCTATTGGGCCTTAATGAAAAACTCTCCACTTCCGATGCCAATGGGGATTGAGAGCCCAATATAGCCAGCTTTGGCAAGCATTAACATAAGCCTAGGAACTGTAGCCATGCTTTTGGATTCTCCAGAAGAGCTGCCAGCCTAAGTCATGCTGGGATCAAGAAAAATGGGCCTTGGCAGTTCGTGTTCCTGGAGTTGTATCCATGTCAGTGGATGCCCACACGCTCCAGAAGAGAATTTGACATTGCTGCTGCCGTTGTTGCTGTTATAGCAGAGGCAGCCACCGCTGCTATTGTTTCTGGGATTACCATTTCATAATTGCTTACTACAGCTAGCACAGTGGAGACCCTGGCAGCAAAAGTAGCTACCACAGTTAATTAATCTTTCATTCTATTGGGCATGATAAATTTAATTCAATAGTTATATACATTTCGATTGGCTTTGAAAACTATAAATTTATAAACTCAAGTTCCATTTGCTTTTGGGATACCATCTTACAAGGACTCTAATTTGCAGTAAGGCTCGTTAAGGAAGGGAATGGCTCAGTTGCCTTTAGCCTACTGGCTATGGGTGGGATAGGACCTCTGTTGGTCTTTTCTGTGTCGAACACACAGATTGCAAGCCCAGTGCCACTTTGAGATCTTTGGCAGCAGTTAACTCTGCAGCTCACACACGATTGAGCCTGTATGATAATGAGTATTCAGAGATGGGTAATGCCTGGGGGCGCTCACCAACCTAAGACAGAGCGCCTGTGTGGCCTGGGCTGGCATCTCCATGATGGGTAAGGTGACCTGCTGACTTCCCACACAACCTAAGTCAGAAGCTCATTTTTTAGTAAAAGGGGGACCTGTAGGGCCCTGGCCCCCATTTTGGGTAACTGTTGCCTTGCTTGCTGACCTTGACCTTGATATCCTTCCTATGCTAATTCCCTGCCGGGTTCCACCCTCCTGAATGCTTAAGGGAAGTTCCTTGTCTGTGTATCCTGCATAATGGGCATTAACAGCTTAGATGCAAGATTGTACAACATCGGTAGCGAACTTCTGCCCTCTGGGGTTCTCCCATTGTGCTGTAAGCCTGTATTTAAGACCTCTTCCCTCCTTCAATAAACAGCATTCAGCATTAAAAATAATAATAATAAATAAATATAAATAAATAATAAAAAATAAAAAAAATTAAAAAAATAATAATTCCAAAAAAAGATAATAAGCTGTATTTACTATAACAATGTGTAATGTTATATTATATTATGTATATGTTATGTATCACTACAATATTAATTAAACAAATTATCTTGAGTACCATTAAAAAAAAAAGAAAGAAAACAAACTCTCTCCTCAGTCGGTGGTGGCTCATGCCTTTAATCTCAGCACTCAGGAGGCAGAGGCAGGTGGATCTCTGTGAGCTCGAGGCCAGCCTGAGCTAGTTCCAGGACAGCTAGAGCTGTTACACAGCGACACTGTGTCTCGAAAAACCAAAAAAAAAAAAAGAAAAAAGAAAAGAAAAGAAACCCTTTCCTCACAACTACCCCCAATGCCAAAACTGCTCCAGGCCACAGAAGGCTGCTTTGGGCTGGAACAGCCAGCACACACTGGGCACATCTCTGCCTACCCTCCCGAAGCATCCAGAATTGGAGTCGTACCATGCCAAAGTTTCACCTTGACAGTTACAGTACAGACCCACTTCCGACCTGGCCTGCTTCTGGAATGCTGGTAGAGTATAACCAGGTGCTGAATGCTCCTGCTGCCTCGCTGCTGTCGGAAGCCATGCTTTCCCTGCCATGGCAGACTGGCAGCCAGAATGAGTCTCCCTCCCTTAAGATGCTTCTTGTCAGCTCTTTAAGCACAATGAGGAGAAAAGAAATAAAAGTGAATGGCTTTTAAGATGCTGAGGAAAGGCCGGATGTAGTGGTGCACACCACTGATCCCACGCTCAGGAGACAGAAGCAGGATGATCTCTGTGAGTTTGAGGCCAGAGCAAGTTCCAGGTCAGCTTGGGCTACATAGTGAGATCCCAACTGAAAACAAAAGAGGATCAGGTGTGAGGTCACATGACTGCAATCCCTGCCTTTGCATGGCAGAGCAAGATGATTTCAGGGAGTCCGAGGACTACACAGTGACACTCTGTCACTTGTTTCGGAGGTGTGATGTTTTAGCACATGCCTGGGCAGACCAATGTGATGAAAGCAATTCTCAGTGAGGGTTCCCTCTGCTCAGGTACTTCAGGTCAATCACCAAGGTGAGCCGTCATGTCCACGACGTCGGAGGTGTGATGTTTTAGCACATGCCTGGGCAGAGACCAATGTGATGAAAGCAATTCTCAGTGAGGGTTCCCTCTATTCAGGTACTTCAGGTCAATCACCAAGGTGAGCCGTCATGTCCACGACGACACTGTAATAGACTCAATGAATCAGGGACAGCAACTAAATCCATTGGCAACATTTTGAATGTCAGAGGTTGGGAAGCAGAATCTGACAAAAACTCTGAAATTCAAGTTGCGGCTCTGAACCTGTCACAGCCAAGACAGGAGCAGGAGCCCTGGCGGCCCCTTCAGACTCTGGAGGCAACACATTCCTCACTTGGTGTCATGAGTAAACTCCTGAGTAACTTACACTGCATGGTGGAAGTGTAAGTAGGGGAACATAACTACTACCTTCAAAAAGGCTTCCAGGTGTTTCCCCTTTCTTCTCCCTCTTCATTTTTGTTGTTGTTTTCTTGTTGTTTGTTTTTGAGATAGGGTCCACTGTGTAGTCCTGGCTGGCTTGGAACTCACAGAGGTCCTCCTGCCTCTGCCTCCTGAATCCTGGGATTAAAGGTGTGCGCCACCACACCTGCAGCTGCCAGTTTTGAATGGGACCTAAAACACGAGGAGGCTCTCCAAGAGGGCAAGGCTGCTGTGCCTCCTGTTCCGTCCCTTGGGCCATATAATCCACCAGATCCTGAGGTGACCCCATGGACTGGAGGTGACCCCATGGACCTGACATACAGGTGCTGCTTGGAGCCTTTTAGATTTTGGAGTGAAGCTTCAACTCCATCCACAGACAACTCGTGTGTCTTTAGGCCAGGGATGCAGTTCAATTGCGTAGTATGTGCAAGGCCTGGATTTTATCCCCAGCACTGTCTACAAAAAAAAAAAAAAAAAAGAAGAAGACAAAACCTGCTCTTTTTCTGTTTATTTGGTTTAGTTTTTGTTTGGCTGGTTGTTTTGTTTGTTTGTTTTCCAGACAGGGTCTCACTCACTATGTAGACCAGGCAGGCTGGTCTCAAACTCAGAGAGGTCTGTCTGCCTCTGCCTTCCAAGTGCTCAAGTGCTGGGATTAAAGATATGTACCACTAAGCCGGCTCCCATTTCCTTTTTGTGAGAAAACTCTTGGTCAGCCACTGGATCTTGGTATAAACCGAACACTTGGCCATAAGGCCCCAATTTACCATGTGACTCCAGCTGGTTCATCATCTGACCCACGAAGCTATAGTTTGGCATTTGCTGCAATACACCATCAAGGAAAACTAGTATCTACAGGACTGGACTTAAATAGACCCAAGATCATAGTAAGTTACAAGGGCTCCTGCCCTCATTCCTGCTACTGCGCCTTCTCTCTGCCATGTAAACAAGCAGATCACAGAGGAAGATAAGACTTGGTTCCAAAGTGATTTTCAGGAACCACCTGAGGGTGCATAGCTGCAACACGCAGGCTCTCCCTAAACATCCCTGAGGACAGCAGTCCTTCCTTTGGGCAGTGAACCCAATTGTACATTTTGTTTGGAAGAAACAAAAAAGGGCAAATATGCAATTATATACTGATTTATGTGCTGTAGCCAACGGTTTGTCTGGATGGTTGCCTCCTTGGAAGGACTATGATTAGAATAATGGTGAGAAAGACAACTAAGGAAGTATGTGGGCAGATCTCTTCAAATGGGCAAAGGGTGTGAAAATCTTTATGTCGCATGTAAATAAACACTCAACAAAAGTTGACCTCATCATACTTCAAAAACCTGTACTCCACAAAATTGGAAAATCTGGAAGAAATGACAATTTTTCTGGATAGATACCACACACCAAAGTTAAATCAAGACCAGATAAACTATTTAAATAGACCAATAACCCCTAAAGAAATAGAAACAGTCATTAAAAGTCTCCCAACCAAAAAAATCCCAGGACCAGATGGTTTCAGTACAGAATTCTACCAGATTTTCAAAGAAGAACTAATTCCAATACTCTTCAAATTGTTCCACACAACAGAAACAGAAGGAACATTACCAAACTCTTTTTAAGGCTACAATTACCCTGATACCCAAACCACACAAAGATGCAACAAAGAAAAAGAATTAGAGACCAATCTCCCCCATGAACATTGATCCAAGAACACAACAAAAAAATTATCCTCCATGACCAAGTAGGTTTCATTCCAGGGATGATGGTTCAACATACGAAAATCTGTCAATGTAATACACTGCTGTGGGATGGTCTGTATGTTAAATGTGTTGCTGATTGGTCAATAAATAAATCACTGATTGGCCAGTGGCCAGGCAGGAAGTATAGGCGGGACTAACAGAGAGGAGAATTGAGAGAACAGGAAGCTGGGTGGGAGAGACACTGCCAGCTGCCACCATGACAAGCCGCATGTGAAGATGCCAGTAAGCCACGAGCCATGTGGCAAGGTATAGATTTATGGAAATGGATTAATTTAAGCTGTAAGAACAGTTAGCAAGAAGCCTGCCACGGCCATACAGTTTGTAACCAATATAAGTCTCTGTGTTTACTTGGTTGGGTCTGAGCGACTGTGGGACTGCAGGGTGACAAAGATTTGTCCTGACTGTGGGCAAGGCAGGAAAACTCTAGCTACAATACACCATATAAACAAACTGAAAGAAAAAAACCACATGATCACTTCATTAGATGCTGAAAAAGCCTTTGACAAAATCCAACACCCCTTCATGATAAAGGTCTTAGAGAGATCAGGAATACAAAGAACATTCCTAAACATAATAAAGGCAATTTACAGCAAGCCAACAACCACCATCAAATTAAACGGAAAGAAACTCAAAGTGATTCCACTAAAATCAGGAACAAGACAGGGCTGTCCACTCTCTCCATATTTATTCAATATAGTACTTGAAGTTCTAGCTACAGCAATAAGACAACAAAAGGAGATCAAAGGGATGCAAATTGGAAAGAAGTCAAACTTTCACTATTTGCAGATGATATGACAGTATACATAAGTGACCCCAAAAATGACTCCTACAGCTGATAAACTCCTTCAGTAAAGTGGCAGGATACAAGATCAACTCAAAAAAAAAAAAATCAGTAGCCCTCCTATATACAAATGATAAACGATCTGAGAAAGAAATCAGAGAAACAACACCCTTTACAATAGCCACAAATAATATAAAATACCTTGGGATAACACTAACTAAACAAGTGAAGGACCTGTTTGATAAAAACTTTAAGTCTCTAAAGAAAGAAATTGAAGAAGATGTCAGAAAATGGAAGGATCTCCCATGCTCATGGATAGGTAGGATTAACATAGTAAAAATGGCAATCTTACCAAAAGCAATCTACAGATTCAATGCAATCCCCATCAAAATCCCAATACAATTCTTCACAGACTTGGAAAGAACAATACGCAACTTCATAGGGAAAAACGAAAGACCCAGGATAGCCAAAAGAATCCTGTATAATAAAGCAACGTCTGGAGGCAACACCATCCTTGACCTCAAGCTCTACTATAGAGCTATAGTAATAAAAACAGCTTGGTACTGGTATAAAAACTGACATACAGATCAATGGAATCGAATTGAAGACCCTGACATTAATCCACACACATATGAACACCTGATATTTGATAAAGAAGCCAAAATTATACAATGGAAAAAAGAAAGTATCTTCAACAAATGGTGCTGGCATAACTGGATGTCAATATGTAAAAGATTACAAATAGATCCATATCTGTCACCAGGCACAAAACTCAAGTCCAAGTGGATCAAAGACCTCAACACAAATCCAGTTACACTAAACTTAATAGAAGAGAAAGTAGGAAGTACTCTTGAACGCATTGGCACAGGAGATCACTTCCTAAATATAACACCAGCAGCACAGACACTGAGCACAACAATTAATAAATGGGACCTCTTGAAACTGAAAAGCTTTTGTAGGGCAAAAGACACGGTCAATAAGACAAAAAGACAGCCTACAGAATGGGAAAAGACCTTCACCAACCCCACATCTGACAGAGGACTGATCTCCAAAGTATATAAAGAAGTCAAGAAACTAGACATCAAAATACTGAACAATCCAATTAAAAAATGGGCTAAAGAGCTAAATAGAGAATTCTCAAAAGAAGAATCTTAAATGGCTGAAAGACATGTAAAGAAATGCTCAACATCCTTAGTCATCAGAGAAATGCAAATCAAAATGATTCTGAGATACCACCTTACACCTGTCAGAATGGCTGTGATCAAAAACACTAATGACAGTCTATGTTGGAGAGGATGAGGAGCAAAGGGAACACTCCTCCACTGTTGGTGGGAGTGCAAACTTGTACAACCACTGTGGAAATCAGTATGGCAGTTTCTCAGAAAATTGGGAATGGATCTACCTCAAGACCCTGCCATACCACTCTTGGGCATATACCCAAGGAATGCTCAATCATACCACAAAGATACATGCTCAACTATGTTCATAGCAGCACTATTCATAATAGAACCTGGAAACAACCTAGATACCCGTCAACTGAAGAATGGATTAAGAAAATGTGGTACATTTACACAATGGAGTACTACTCAGCAGAGAAAACAATGACAGCATGAAATTTGCAGGCAAATGGATGGAACTAGAAAATATCATCCTGAGGGAGGTAACCCAAACCCAGAAGGACAAACATGGTGTGGACTCACTCATAAGCAGATTCTAGATATAAAGCAAAGAACAATCAGACTGTAACCCACAGAACCAGGGAGACTATACAGCAGGGGGACCCTAGGATAACTGTGGCTTATAATAAATTTTCGTTTTACTCAATTACTTGGCAAGCCTCAATGAAACATTTCATTATTAGGATAAGAATTTATACTGTGGGGGCTGGAGAGATGGCTCAATGGTTAAGAGCACTGGCTGTTCTTCCAGAGGTCCTGAGTTCAATTCCCAGCAACCACATGGTGGCTCACAACCATCTGTGATGAGATCTGGCGCCCTCTTCTGGCCTGCAGACATACATGCAGACAGAATGCTGTATACATAATAAATAAATCTATAAAAAATTAATTAATTAAAATGAAAAAAAAAAGCAAAGAACAATCAGACTGCAACCCACAGAACCAGGCTACATAGCAGGGGGGGGGACCCTAGGATGACTGTGGCTTATAATAACTTTGGTTTTACTCAATCACTGGGCAAGCCTCAGTGAAACATTTCACTATTAGGATAAGAATTTGTACTGTATCAAGCTGATAATAGAAAAAAAAAAGTTGACCTCAGCAGAGGATTTCAGCAGGTAGATATGACCTGTTCTGTAGACAGTAAACAACCTCAATCTCTTTCTTCTCATTCTCTTTCTTCAGGTACCCCTATAATTGCCCAATGGATTCATGAACAACATGGCCATGGTGGCAGGGATGGAGGTTATGCATAGCCTCAGCAATATAGACTTCTAACTTAGAAGGCTGACTTGGCTGTGGCTACTGCTGAGTGCCCAATCTGCCAGCAGCAAAACCAACACTGAGCTACACTATGGTACCATTCCTTGGATGACCAGCCTGAGACCTTGTGGCACTGATTACACTGATTCACCGCCATCAAGGAAGGGGCAGTATCCTTATTAGAACAGATACGTATTCTGAGTATGGATTTGCTTTCCTTGCATATAATGCTTCTATCAATACTACAATTTATAGACCACAGAATGCCTTATCCACAGGAATGGTATTCCAAGGAGCATTGCTTCTGACCAAGGACTCACTCACAACCAAAGAAGTGCTCAGTGGGGTCATGATTGTAAGATTAATGGGTCTTACCATGGTCTCATCATCATGAGCAGTTGGCTTGAATGAGCAGTGAAATGGTCTTTTGAAAATTAATTTACAGTACCAGCTAGGTGACATTAAGTTTCTGGGCTGAAACAAGGTTGCCTAGAAGGCTGAATATGCTCTGAATCACTTTAATAAGTGGTAGTTTCTCCCATGGCAACAAGTTATGGGTCCAGGAATTGAGATATAGAATTAAGAATGGCATTACTCACTATCACCTCTAGCAAAAAAATTGCCTTCTGTTCCCAGGATGCTCTCCTCTGCTGTTAGAAGTCTTGATTTCAGAGAGGGAAATTCTTCTATCAGGAACACTACAATGGTTCCACTGGACCAGTTTAGACACTGTCTATCATTTGGGGCCCTCAAGCCCCCAGAACAACAGGTGAAGAAAGGAGCTATGGTGTTGACTGAGGTGAATGACCCAGACTACCAGGGAATACTGGACGATTATGCCACAGTGGAGGTTAAGAAGATCCTTGGGGACATCCCTTAGTATTACCATATTCTGTGATTCTGGCCAGTGGAGCCAGACATGGTAGAATATTAAGTATTAGTTTCCTTTTTTAAAAAATAAGAAATGAGAACTTTTATTTTAAAAATTCAAATATATTTCCAGTGAAAACACATGTCCATTTACTAAGCACTCACAGATTGTCAGGCTCTGTATGAGCCAATTCAGCCAGGAGGTTGTGGTGCACACCTTTAATCCCAGCACTCAGGAGGCAGAAGCAGGCAGATCTCTGTAAATTCGAGGCCAGCCTGATCTACAAAGTGAGTTCTCAGATAGCCAGAACGGAACTGAGAAACCCTGTCTCGAAAAAACCAAAAACCAAAACAAAATGAAACAAAAACAAAAAACAAAAACAAAAACCAACCAAATAAACAAAAATGTTTGCTGAGGCTCTTCCAGAGCAAAATCTGCTTTTGTTTTCCACTTGTTCTGTTTTGTTTTTTGATTTTTGTTTTTCAAGACAAAGTCTCACTGTGTATCCCTGGCTGTCCTGGAACTCACTTTGTAGACCAGGCTGGCCTCGAACTCACAGAGATCCACCTGCCTCTGCTCCCGAGTGCTGGGACCAAAGGTGTGGGCCACCGCCGCCCGGCTATACACTTGTTTTTGCATGAGACTGACCGTATTTCAGGTTCACCGTCAGAATGTTGCTCAAGACACAGATTCCTAATCATGGAGGAAGCACGTCACACAGCTAAAGCAGAAGTCTGTCAGCTGTCACTTCTAACGTCCCCTTCCTTAGAAGTCACTACTTCCTCCGCTCCCTCCAAAGCCACCACTTTTACCTCCTCTTCCTCTTCTTGGACTTCACCTGACACTGCCTCTAGCAGGGCCTTTCTTACCTGAGGATGAGACAGAAATCTCTGCAGTGGCAGCAACTTTTAGGGGTCTATATAAAACTCCTGTCATTCTTTAAAAGTAAGCTATCTTTAAGTTTTCTAACAATTTAACTGAAAAAAAATTGAGTTTTTCAAATGTTTCATCCATTTTTCCAATTTGTCCTATGTTTTCTAAATAAATAGAAGTGTTGAGATAAGGCAACTTGGGCCTCAGAGAAGGCTCCGTGGTTAAGAGCATTGGTTACTGCTGTGGAATAATGCTTTTGTACACTGGTTTAATAAAACGCTGATTGACCAGTAGCCAGGCAGGAAGTATAGGTGGGATAAGCAGACAAGGGGAATTCTGGGAAGAGGAAAAGGAAGGGTGAGTCGGAAAATGCCAGCCCGACATCCAGGGAGCAGCATGTAATGACACACAGGGAAAGCCACAGGAAATGTGGCAACATATAGATTAACAGAAATGGGCTGAGTTTAAATGTAAGAGCTAGTCAGTGGTAGGCCTGAGCTAATGGCCAAACAGTTTTAACTAATATAAGCCTCTATGTGTTTACTTGGGGGACGCGAGTAGGAAAGATTTGTCCAGATCGCTGGCCGGCTGGGACACAGGAAAACTTTAGCAGCAGGTAACTCTTCTAGAGGACCCAGGTTTGACTACCTGCATCCACATGGTGGCTCACAACCATCTACCATGACAGTTGAAGGCCTGATGCCCTCTCCTGGCCTCTGTGGGCACGCAAGTGGTGTGTAAACATATACTCCAAAACACCTATACACACAAAATTTAAAAAAGAAAAAAGAGAAAGCACCTTATTTTCTTCTATGGTACATTTATAAACTCATCTGCACAGGAATGCAGGAACCTTTCAAATAACAACACATGCTCTGGCTATGGATGACACTGTCACCAAGCCTAATGGCCTGAGTTCAATCCCCTGAGACCCTAAATGGTAAAAGGTGAGAATGGATTCCCATAGGCTGTCCTCTGACAGTCACTAGCATGCTACAGCATGTGTATCCCACCCCCCCATACACACAAACAAATCAATGTAACACACTTTAAATAAAAATATACGCTGTATACATTCTGGAGGTCTTTGGTCTTAGCCTTCGTTATAGCCTCTAGAGCCATCCCCTGTCCAAGCTCCTCTTCCACGACCTCTGAAAATGGTTCTGCTCCCAGCTGAGAAGAGGTTGTTGCTACTACCATCAAGCTTGAAGCCATCTCTTCTAGCACTTCAGTTAAAGACTCCACAACTTCTCCCTCAAAAAGACACGATCTCTCCCACCAGACCAACACACACTTCTAGCCCAGACTTGCACACTTTTTTTTTTCAGATAAGTTTTCAACGTAGCCCAGAGGATCTTAAACTTGCGATCTTCTTGAATGGTATTAAACATGTGCACCACCAAGCCCAACTAATCCTTTCCTATTTTGTTAAGAATATGTGTGTGTAGCCTGGCATGGTAGCACACACCTTTAATCCCAGCACTTAGAAGGCAGAGGCAGCAGATCTCTGTGGGCTCAAGGCCAGCCTGGTCTTCAAAGCCAGTTCCAAGACAGTCAGGGCTACACAGAGAAACCCTGTCTCAAAACAAGACAAACAGACAGACAGAACATGTGTGCACATACAGACATATATACATGACGTAAGCATCTTTTTTTCTTTCTTCTGTTCCTTTGTCATGTAACAATATTGACTGACTGTGTATTACCACATCTAGATTAAAGTACTAACAGTGTGGATAGCAGAAGAATGAGCTTTAATTAAAATTTTATCTGGACAAGGTGGTGCAGGCACTTGGAAGGTTGTGGCAGAATTAGAATTGCAAATTTGAGGTAAGAGTGGGCTGTAGACCAAGGCTTTTGTCTTTTTTCTTTCTTCTTCTTCTTCTTCTTCTTCTTCTTCTTCTTCTTCTTCTTCTTCTTCTTCTTCTTCTTTTTCTTCTTCTTCTTCTTCTTCTTCTTCTTCTTCTTCTTCTTCTTCTTCTTCTTCTTCTTCTTCTTCTTTTTTTTCTTGAGACAGGGTTTCTCTGTGTAGCCCTGGCTGTTCTAGAATTCACTCTATAGACCAGACCAGTCTGGCTTCAGACTCACAGAGATCTGCCTCCCACCCGACTATAAGGCCTTATCTTGAAACAAATAACATTTGTTTCCTTCCATACTTGAGAAGAATAGTACATTTGTTGTTATAGTCAGAACTTTGTCTCACGTTTAGTGGAAGGACAACCTTCCTAATGTCTTTACTTGTAGGTGAAATGTGCTTTATAGTGGTGGGGAGATGTGTAATGGGACTAGGTTAACAAGGGGTAGATTTGTGATGGTTAGCTTTATGGGTCAACTTTACTGGCCTAAAGACTTCCCAGCTAGTTAGTAAACAATTATTTCTGGGGGACTGGAGAGATAGCTCAGCAGTTAAGAGCACTGGCTGCTCTTCCAGAGGCCCTGGGTTCAAATCCCAGCACCCACATGACAACTCACAGCTATTTGTAATTCCTGTTCCAGGGAATTTCATTCTTGCATACAGACATAATTGCAGGCAAAACACCAATGATATAAAAATAAAAATAAATAAATTTAAATTAAAAAATTATTTCTGGATATGTCTATGAGCAATTTTCCAAACAAGGTGAACATGTGAATCAGAGGACTGAGTAAAGAAGACTCAGTCTCCCCAGTGTGGATGGTGTCAGCCAATCTGATGCAGACACAAGAGAACAGGGATGCTCTTTCCTTTCTGCTTGAGTCCTGATTTCATCTTCTCCTGCCCTTTCAAGTGGGGCTACAGTTTCTTTGGCCTTTGGGTTCAGACATAAACAAGTTCCAGGTTCTCCAGTCTACACAGTAGATTGTGGGGTGGCCTCCAAGACCTCAAAGGTCAATTCACATAATAAATGTGCTTCTGGCAGGACAGTGGTGGCACACACCTTTAATCCCAGCACTCAGGAGGCAGAGCCAAGTGGATCTTTGTGAGTTTGAGGCCAGCCTGGTCTACAGAGTGAGTTCCAGGACAGGCACCAAAGCTACACAGAGAAACCCTATCTCGAAAAACCAAAAAATAAATAAAATTAAATAAATAAATAAATAAATAAATAGATGTGCTTCTGCATGTTTATGTATCTCCATTTCCCTGGAAACTTCTGATTGGTACCTGGGAGAAGAGCACACTGGCAGTGACTTCCAGGGAAGATTTAGACACATCTCACAGTATCCAATAGACTCCCAGAGTGGAAATCAGTCCAGTGATTCCACTTCTTCTGGAATAATATACTCAATGAACCCCTCATCATCCAGATTTCAAACTAGTTGGCAAGGAATGCCCTAAGGAAGAACCAACCCCCAATGATGCTCTACCTGTCTTTGAAGAGCAAGTTCACCATCAAGCTCCCTCAGTTTTCTCTCCAGCTTCCACTTCAGATCCTCATACTGTTCCTGCTGGCGGTCTATTTCACTCTTCTTGTCACTGTGGCAATGAGACACTGTATTCAGAGAGCCATTCTGAATGTTCCTATGTATGCACCGAATGTATACACTGCAAGGTGCTCCTCACACATGGAGTTGGTACATGGCTTTTGCAGGGGTGCTTATAACAGGCCTCCAAGAAGCAGAACTTCTGCTTGACCTGAACCTGCCTGCCACCCCTAAACGGAGTGACCAACAGGAGAAAACACAACAAAGAACCCCAAACTGATGGACTAACAAGAACCAGGAAAGGGCCAGGCACAGTGATGCACACCTTTAATCCCAGCACTCAGGAGAAAGCATCAAGCAGATCTCTGAGTTCAAGGCCAACCAGGTCTACCTAGTGAATTCCAGGACAGCCAGGGCTACATAGTGAGACCCTGGGGGACAGGGGAGAGAGTTCATCATCAAATGATGCCAACATTTAGAAAAACAAATAGAAATAGAAAAATCTCAGCAAAGAGATACAACAAATAATCAAATGGAAACTTGAAAACTACAAACTACAATTACTACCCAGGTCATCACCCGTATTGTCTTTAATCAGGATCCTAGCACTTGGGAGGCAGAGGCAGGCAGATCTTTGTGAGGTCAAGGCCAACCTGGTCTACATAGTGAGGCCCTATCTCAAAACAACAACAACAAAAGATTTAAGAAGTACAATAACCTAAACAAAAGGCTCAAATTCTGGGCACGATGTCTCAATAATTTGACAAAGGAAGGAATTGGTGAACTTGATACAAGACATTAGACATTACATGACTGAACACAGAGAAAAATAAACTAAAAATTAAAAATAAACAAATGGAGCCCTGAGAATTTGTGGGGTTACTACTATGATACTGATACTTCCTATGCCCTTGGGGTTTCAGGACAGGAGGGAGAGCAGACAGGTGTCGATCTGCACATGACTGAAAGGTCTCAGTTTGGAGAAAAAGGCAAAAGAGCCACAAACAGATACAAAGCAGACATCTGTGACATCCTCCAGGGGCTGGGCAGCACTTCCTGACTGTGGATCACAGGTGCTTCAGAAGACTTACGACAGACCTCCATGTCTGACACAACACCTCTGTGAATGTCAGGTGAAACTTGTGGAATGTATTGCTAAAACTTAGCAGACCAGTAGCTTCCACCAAACTCTAAAGCTAAGAATGTTAGCAGATAGCATCTGACATGCTGGGGCAGTGACCCACGCCTTTAGTCCCAGCACTCAGAGGCAGAGGCAGGTAGATCTCCGTGAGTGTGTGGCCAGCCTGGTCTACACCATGAGTTCCTGGGCAGCCAGGGCTATACAATGAGACCTTGTCTAAAAAAGAAATCTTAGGCTGAAATCTAAGGAAAAGATCATATTATCACTAGTGTCTAGAGGAACATGTGTATCACTCACTCACTGGACACCAGAAAAAATAATCTGTAGTGGTAAACTATTTTTAAAAACCTCCCCAGTAGTAGCTCAAAAATTATATTCAAAGTGTCTTACTATTATTGTTCCACACATAATCCTGGAAAACTGCTTCCTGGATCCCAAGGACATTTCACTTTACTGAACAGGCCAGGGTGAGGGTACAGGGAGAGTGTGTGACTCCCAGCCTGTTGGGAGAAGGCTCCAGGACCTCGACATCTGTGATGCTCACCTGTGGACACGCTCCAGCTCCAAGTGATGCTCCTGCAACATTAGCTGGTGCTGATGCTGCAACTCCTCCACGCGCCTGGCCTCTCTGGAGAGTGCCTGTTTCAGCTTGGCCACCTCTATCTTGAGCTCACTGGCCTCCGCTTGCCGGGCCTCCTCCTGCCTGCGGGCCTGGGTGAACTCAACATCGTAGCGCTCCAGCTCCCGGTCCCGCTCCTCCAGCACCTGAAGATTGTAAACAAAGTCCTCCTGCAGGCGCTGCAGCTTCCCTTGTGTCTCCTCCAGATGTTTCTGAGCAGTCCGCAGCGCCTCCTCCTGCAGCTGGGCACGGTGGGCCTGCAGTGCCCGCCATTCCTCCTCCTTGCGAGCCAGGAGCTCACTCAGTTCCCGCTCTGAGCACGGCGGCAGCATGGTGGGCTGCAGCAAAGAGAAGGCAACACGTAGACACCGTTAGGGATTCTAAACTTCCTTCCCTGGTGCCCACCTCGGGTTCTCCAGCCATGGTAAGCATGGTTCTGCTGTCAGGGAGGTTCAGAGTCGCGAGGCAGCAGCAAGCCTGAGACCTCCGGGGTTCACCTGCCCCTCGACATGGGCTGCTTCTTCCTGAGCCTCACTCTACAGCAGGAGAACCAGGGGCTGTAAATCCAGGGAAAGCGGAGGAAGGGGAGATGCGAAGCATGATTTGAACACCTCCAGGAGCTATGCGCCGTCAATCAGCTTCGTGTAGCTCTTACTCCACTTGCGAGTTAGAAACCTGAGGCAGCTAAGTAGCTAAGCGAGGACTGAAGCCAGTACCTGATTCTTTCCTGTAGCCAGGACTCAGTCTCCTGGAAGATTTACCTCATGATAAGTTCCTTTTTTCTTTTGCTTTCAAGCTATCATGGACTGATATTTTTGTAAATAACAGAAACCAGAAATAAAGGTTATAAAAATAAAAATTAGAAAACAAATACAATATACAAGTCCAGTGGTTTTGAGAGGGAGTCTTGCTAAGTTGCCCAGGCTGGCCTTGAACTCTCAATCCTCTGCTACGGCCTCCTGAATAGCTAGGGTAATAGGTACGTGCCACTATGTCTGGATAAAGCCTTAATTTTTAAAAACATTAGATCCAACATTATAAAACTACTTTTTCAGCCGGGCGGTGGTGGCGCACGCCTTTAATCCCAGCACTCGGGAGGCAGAGCCAGGCGGATCTCTGTGAGTTTGAGGCCAGTCTGGGCTACCAAGTGAGTTCCAGGAGAGGCGCAAAGCTACACAGAGAAACCCTGTCTCGACAAACCAAAAAAAAAAAAAAAAAAAAAAAAAAAAAAAAAAACCAAAAAAAAACTACTTTTTCAAATAGCTAGTAAGTCTTTAAAAGCCTCTGACTGGGGAACTGAGGACCTGCCCTACAGGGCAGGGACTGCACTGGCCACAAGCACACTGAAAGAGCCTGTTTCTTGTCAAGGCACTTTACAGACTGTTACTGGTTCTAGTGGGCCTGGTTGTCAGGACTCAACAGAAAAGGGGTTCTTCTCTGTACACAAAGCCATTTTGCTTGGGGCTTCTAGCTTTATTTATACAGCCAATCTGAGGCCACTAACGGGGAAGTACACAAGGCCAGCAATGCTGGGTGTTATCACCTAGGCACCACAGCCAAGTGTGCAAGCAGAGGCACAGGGCTCTTTCAGATGTCTGAAGACATCTTTTGGAGACAATGATGTCTGAATGTCACCCTCTTCCAAAAGTGTTTTCCCAGGGCACATGGAGACATCTAGCAGTTGTATTTGTGTATCACTGTCACCCCAGAGAGAGTAGCAGTCTGACTCCCTGCAAGTGGGTCTTCTTTAGAAAGAAAAAACCACACTGCCCCAGTATACACTCAACTCACTCGTCCTGTATATATTTACAGAGAATGTGCAAAATGACAGCCAACACATTGAGAGAGAGTCCCAAGTGAAGAGGATGTAGGTTGCCTCACCTCTACTCAGATCAACAGTAAGCAACCACAGGCATAAAACTCAGTAACAGGGGCAGGAGGACCACAGGGGTTTGCTTTTGTGTTGTGCTGTATGTGTGGTGGAGAGGAGGGCATGATGTATGCATGGAGGGTGTGGCATGCTATGTATTGTCTGTGGGTAGGAATAAGGGTGTGTATGGGGGTAGGGGCTGGGAGAAGAGGAGGGAGGAGAGGCTGCAGCCAAGATATAAAATAAATAAATGAAAATAAAACTGGTTTTTTTTTTTTAAAGAGGTGGTATGACTGGAAAACCTGCAGCTTCTCCAGAGATGGAAATTCTTGAAGGTAAAGTATATTAGGGTGAGAAGAAAAACAGCACAAACCAGGCTTTGCAAGTCAAGGATCGCCAAGAAAAGCAAAATATTTCCAGAAGCTGCTACATGCGCGTGGTGGTCTCAGTAAGAACGGCCTCCACAGGCTCATGCATTTGAGTGCTTGGTCACCAGGGGGTGGAGCTGTTTGAAAGGATTAGAAGGATCAGGAGGTGTAGACTTGTTGGAGGAAGTGTGTCACTGGGGGTGGGCTTTGAGGTTTCAAAAGTCCATGCCAGACTGTCTTGCTTTGTATCTGTCTCTCTCGCTCTGTCTCTCTCCGTCTGTGGATCACGATGCAGCTCTCAGCTACTGCTCCAGCGCCATGCTTGCCACCATGATGATAACGGACTGAGCTTCTGAAACTAAACAAGCCCCCAGTTAAATGCTTTCTTTTTTAAGAGTTGCCTTGGTCATGGTGTCTCTTCACGGCAATAGAACAAAGACTAAGACAATGAGCTTATATTGGACTATTCCTGAAGCCAAGGAGTCAATTCCTGCCTGGTCCTCATGGAGGAGTTTCATAAAGGATTCCAGGATATAGGTGGAAGGAGAGTGACCTTTGAGGTCTGACCCATGGGGACATCAATGATCTCCATCTCTTCATGACCAGTCCCAGGCCTGTGCCATCCCCAACCCCTTGGAGTTTCTGAGTCTCCTTCACCTGTTATCTTCACGGAGGACTGGCCTATATCCAGACTGGAGCCCTGGAGAATACAGTCTGTGCCTGCTTTAACCGGCTCTCCCAGGACTGCAGCTGCCAGAGCAGTGGTTGAAACCTACTCTGATCCAGATTCTAAATAAAGACCGTTGGAAACTGGATCCCAGTTGAGTCTGAAAGGTCTGAATGGTTTGATTCAGCTAACTTGTGATTTCTTTTCTCCACCCAACATAGAAAAAATAAAATGTGACTGGGTGGTGGTGGTGGAGCACTCCTTTAAATCCAGCACCCAGGAGGCCGAGGCAAGTGGATCTCTGAATTCAAGGCCAGCCTGGTCTACAGAGTGGGTTCCAGGACAGCCAAGGATACACAGAGAAATCCTGTCTTGAAAGACCAAAAACCAACCAAACAAACAAAAGAATAGAATGTGAAATTAAATGAAAAAAAAAATCAGGGTGTTTTCACTGACGTATGCTAAAATTGTTGACTGAAAATATGGATTAGAAGTAAGACTTTCACACAGTCAAGCACCTCCCCAAAAGGTATTATCATCTACAACAGGAACATAATAAAATAACTTTACTTATTTAGTTAGGTTTTTGAGACAGGGTCTCTACTTAGCCATGGTTATCCTGGAACTATGCAGACCAGGCTGGCCTCGAACTCAGTTCGGCCTGCCTCTGCCTCCCAAATGCCAGCATTAAAGGCATGCGCCAGAAAGCCAGCAGAAAACACAACTCTATGATAGCCACTTGGCAGACACCACTGTCTTCTGAGAGGCACGAGGGCAGAATGCTAAAAATGAGTAACTTAATCATGTTAAATACCGGGCCAACCCAGGATGAGATGCAATCTACAAAATAACGGACTCATGAAGTCCGGAGGGACTGAGGCGCTGTTCCAGACTGCAGAGCAGTGAAAACACTGCGGTTATGTGCAGATTTGAGTGAACCCTGCCTGCACCCAGTGCTGCTGCCGCCCGTAGCCTCTCGATGGTCGCCTGTGGCTACTTACGAGGCAGGCGTTTGGGGAGTCTGGGTCAAAGCTACATGGAAGCAGTAACCTGATGCGATGGCCATGCCACTCACCACGTGCGCCACCCGGCAGGACCCAGCGATATCCGCTTTGTCTCCCGGCGCGCGACCAAGAACCCGGCGAGCCCGTACTGGGGTCTCCTGGATCCCGAGCGCCAGCATTCGCCCGCCGCACCTATAGCGCGGGCCTCGTTACCATAGCGACTGGAGTCCGTGGCCTGGGTCCCGGTGCACTCCGAGTGGCGCCCCGGTCCCTCCGGGCAGAAACAGGAACCCCAACACAGAGTTCCGGCCTCTGCCCAGTCCACGCTGGTACTGAAA
Source organism: Peromyscus californicus insignis (assembly GCF_007827085.1). Lineage (NCBI taxonomy): Eukaryota > Metazoa > Chordata > Mammalia > Rodentia > Cricetidae > Peromyscus > Peromyscus californicus. The sequence continues at coordinate 1,206,647 of NW_026294551.1, read as the reverse complement.
GAAGAGATGCATGGGGTTTGGTGAACTGTGGGACTCCCCAGGTAGTGCAAAAGCCAGTGAGCAAGGGTCCACACCTGTGGTGCCCTGTGCCCCCCCCCCCGTGGCCTGAGGGTCCCCAGGGTGCCCATTTTGTAGCCTCAAAGAACTAACTTCATCTTACACAGGAGGTGCTAGCAGGCGGGGTGACTGGGAGCTTAGGTGGAGAGCCTGCAAGTCGGGCATGGAAAGTTATTCCGGGGACGCAGATCTTTCCTGCATTGCGTTGATGCAGACTGCACATGGGACTGTGGCAAGGGTGCACTGGACTGCACATGGCAAGGTTGGAGGGAGGTTGCACCTGGGGCCAGTCACCAGGCAGAGGGGGCTAAGTGAAGGATTGGTCCTACTTCAGAGTCCTGGGTGAGGAAGGGCCACAAGAAATCCTCCCCAGGGTTTCCCCTGATACCTCAGACATCAAAGGGTGAACGTTTCCCCAGGACCCCAGCTTTCATGGAGCTTGTCCCGTTGGATTATGAAGAATTAGATGGAGAGAGGCTGGTTACCGGGAAGGGCTTGTATGGGCCCCACATCAGGCTCGCCTCTGTTGCAGGCTGGCCTCTGTCTTTGTCTTACCTGGTCATTTAAATCCTCAGGTTATCTGAGGGCCAAGGAGATGGCTCAGTGGGTAGGCCTGATGACCAGAGTTGCACTCTGGATCCCACGTAGTGGAAGGAGAGAACCAGTTCCCATGAGTTTTCCTCTGACCTCCACATGTTGTGACGTGCATGTTCACACAGTCACAAACACATAAATAATAAAAAGAATGGTATTCTGATCTCTTTTTCCTAAAGAGGTAAACTGTGGCCTGGTCCTGGGTCAGAAGCAGCACAATCCCTAGGGGGTGGGGAGTGTCTGGGAATCCCCTGCTCCAGGAGGGCAGCGTCCAGAGGTCTAGCGTCATTCCTGCTTTCCGGTGCTACATTCAGTCGTCTTCCTCCACCCCGTCCGTCAGTCTTTCACTTGGACTTGCTGTTCCCACTTCCTGATAGCATACACTTGGTGCTTGACCTGAACCTTCCTCCTGACCGCATATCTACCCTTTGTCCTGCTGCTGCTGGCTCCACATCTGGATCTCCTGGATCCCTAAGGGCCTTTTGTGCTATTAGAATGTGACATATGCTCAGCTGTCAGTTCTTTTCTGCCCTAGCTGAGGGGCCCAAGAGTCAGCCCCAAGCCAGACGTGTTCACAGATATACTCACACCCTTAGTTCTGCCTCACCCAGTCATATTCCTGGGAACTTCCCAAAGTGACGGGGAATTGCCCCCCACCCCCCATGTACATGAAAATGGCCAGAGAAGGCTGGAAGGATCCAACCTAATCTGGGTGCTCAAAGTAGGGCTAGACTACCCACAAGGGAGTCAGAGCATGTGGCACCTGAGTCCCCCAAGCCTTGGTTCCCTTATCTGTGAAGTGAGGGTCTGTAAAAGCCTGTGTGTTATGAATGGAAGTGGGTTCCCCAGGATCCATATTTTAAATTCCTATTTCCCAAAGCAGTTGCATTGGGAAGTTAAAGCTTTAAGGAGATAATAACGGATAAATGAGGTCATCAGAGTGGGACCCTAGTCCATAGGACAGGCATCCCTTATAAGAAGAGAAAGAGGGGCTGGAGAGATGGCTCAGTGGTTAAGAACACTGGCTGTTCTTCCAGAGGACCCGGGTTCAAATCCCAGCACCCACATGGCAGCTCACAACTATCTGTAACTCCAGTTCCAGGGGATCTGACACCCTCACACAGATACACATACAGGCAAAACACCAATGCATATGAAATAAATTTAAATAAATTATTTTTAAAAAGAAGAGAAAGAGATACAAGGGGCACACTGAAAGGCCAAGTGAGGACATAGGAAGAAGGGGCTGTCTGCAGGATGAAGAGAGAGGCCAGAAGAAACCAGCCTTGCTGGCTCCCTGACCTCAGACATTCATCTCCAGAACTTAGAGAAAGGAGTGTCTGTGTGAAGCCCCAATCCTTGGCATTGAGTTATGGCAGCCAGAGCAGAAACACCACATCATAGGGAAATGTGCTTGGAACTGTGTCTGGAAAACCTAGGTGTGGTGGTGACTACAGTCATTCTTGCAGCTAAACCACATGCCCCGGTACCTAAGAACAGAAAAAAGCAGGGGTGCCATCCGGGTCTAGAAGCTGTGGCAGTGTCCCACAGCCTTCATACGCATCCCAGTGCAACTGAGCTGGGGTACCTTGGCTGACAACTCCCCCAATGACTCGGACAAAGGCTGTATCTCCCTCAACCATTCTGCCCCAGCAGACATACCAAGATTCCTTCCAATACCACCTGGGGATGCTGGCTCATATTGTCACACCCTGCAGGCTCCCAGATGGCCACATCCCAATCCTTCAGCATTTCCTTCGAGGCAGAGGATATTCTGGAGCCCTTGACACCTCCAGGCTGAAGAAAGCCCTCCCCTGAGACCCCTTGCATCCCAAACACCACTTTCCCTGAGCCAAACTCCATTCTTAGCATCACTAGCCAGGAGATGGCTAAGGGTATGACATTTACCCCACTCCCTTGGAGGACAATACAGTTTAGTGAAAGACAGACCAACTGACATGAAAAGATACTAAACGTACATCTTAACATTCTGGGGAAACCAGGGTGCCGGCAGGGGCACACCCACACCAGAGGCTCAAGGGGAAGATCCTCCTTGTGTCCTTTAGTTGCTGCTGGTGGCAACCATCTTTGGCGTCCTTGACTGCAGGAGTGGTCATGTGGCTTTCTACACTATGCCTCTCTGGATGACAGTCACATTGGATCAGGATGTACTCAGGACAGTGTGACCTCATCTTAACCAATTACATCTTCAGTGATCTTGTTTCCAAGTAAGGCCACATTTGAGGCACAGGTGTCTAGGAGCCTGTCTTTTGGGGAGCCAGCATGTATACAACTATAGACCATTTTGTCTGGGCCTGTGCTGGACTCCAGTGGCCCCTCTGCAGTGATCCTTCCTACAGATGCAGAGGAGAGTATACCATGGTGAGTGGTACAGCTGCAACCTCACCCTGCCTGTGCCCCTGTGCACAGCCCAAGCCTCTGTCCAGGTATGGACAGAGGTCAACTGTCCTCTCAGACCACCTGCACCAATGCCACCATCCCAGTGCAGACGTCAGCACATCTCTGATTAGCAGATGCATGGGTTCCAGGGTGGAACGAAAAAGGAAGAGTAGGAAAGCTGAAAGGCTAAAGTTGGGCCAGAATTCTGGGATGTCAGAACACAGGCTGACTTGGTGGATGCTTACTGATCACCAAGTGAGCAGCCCGACTTGGTAGTTGGACAGCCTCCTAGGACAATGCCCTGGGCATGAAAGCAGCACCAGAGCTGCCCAAGGACTCCTGGTCATGCCATCCACAACCTGGGATCCTTTCTTTGACTTCTGGCCATAGGCAACCTTGTCATGGCACCTACCCCCAACACACACACACACACACACACACACACACACACACATACACACACACACACACACACACACACACCTGTCTGCCTTAGGACTCTAGGCCTTGTTGGGGCCACAATAGCACAGGGATCTGGAACAGGAAGTAGTGTAGGGCCCTGCCTGGGCACAGACCTGTGTGGCCTTGAGCAAGCCACTTCCCTTAGGTTCAGGAAATGGCAGTGTCAAGCTTGTTGGGGCTACTTCTCCATCTGCCAGAGGGCAAGAGGTAAGTTGAGAAATGAAGGAGATGGAAGCCATCTGTTTCTTGAACCTCCGTCTTAATGACAATGGATGAAGATATTTGGCCATGTTCCCTACTAGGTCCCTAAGTAGGGGGCCATGCTCTCAGCTTGGAGCACCCTGGGAATGACTATTGTCACCTGTACTCCACAGACAAGGACAGAGGTACAGAGGTATAGATAGGTAAGGTTCATTACTAGGGGAGATGTATCACCCACTCCTACAGTATGGCAGGACTTGTACAAATGATCCCTGTTCCCCAAGAATCAGAGAATTGAATAGGGCCACCAGGATAGGTGGACCGGTTAGTGACTGAGGACATAAGAGATGAGGCTTTAGAGGAAAGGAGGGCATGTGTCTGGGAAGGGACAGACAGCACTGGCCAGCTCCACCACCGGCCTCACCATCAGAAACCTGTGGTCTTCTGCTTCCCTGTGTACTTGGCCTTTGAGATCTCAGTGCTGACTCACAGGGAGGGGTAGCAGTTCCTGGTTCCTGATAGACAGCTGCACAGAGCCTCACCCCTTCCTTGGTCCAAGGCATGAGTCTAGCAAAAAGGCTTTCTACCCCTAAGTTCCCTTGTCCCTTTATCATGGTCTGGCCTCTCTTCTGGAGCTCTTGATTTTTCCATGATGAGAGCCAAGAGCAAGAACCTTTCAAAACAAGGGTCAGAGGTCATGACATCTGTCTCCTTGGTTTGGGGTGCTCCACACTGTGTATTTTTGGTTGCAATGTAGATATGATAAGCTCTAGGTAGATGGTGGAGGTGAATCAGGCCTCAGTCAGTAGAGGAAGAGAAATTAAGGGACAAGGTATGTCAGCTCTTGGGGTCACAAGCCATAAGATGTTTAAACCCTGCTCAGCAGAAGTCATGGTAAAAGGAGATGGTCAGGACTAGCTCAGGTAGACCACTGTGAATGCTCATCTGAGCCAATGATAAATATAAGCAAAGGAGCGCTGACCATTTGGGAAGTCTGAAGGTTCCATCCCATTCCTCTGATGGAGAATGGGCTAAAGGCTTATGGGAGGGATGAGGGCTGGCCAGGCTGGGGGCAGGTCCACCTCCTGCTGACCATCTATTCACCTTGTCTGAGTGATCCTGATCCTGAGCCTGGAGGTCTAGTGGGACACAGGGGGCCTTGGGAATTACTATTGGTATGGACAGAAAGTAAGGGAAAGAAGAACCTGAAGGTTGCCTGGGGGAGAAGGAGCTCTGCTTGGACTAAGCAGGATTGAGGGCACCCCAGGGACAATGGACACTACATGGACAATCAGAACTGTTAGTGCAAGGGTGGCCTTGAGGTCTGTAAGAGTAGATAAAGTACAGTGGACAGAAAAGAATGAGGACCAGGGCCCCCAGACATGTGGTTCAGGAGATGAGGATAAGGTCTCTGAGCTGCTAAAGGGCAGGAAACCACCTGCAGCTAGGGAGGCCCAGGGAGGTCCACAGAGAAGCCATGGGTGTGAGGAGCGGTCGGTGTGTTTTAGGGCCAGACAGAGCTGTGCCAGAGAATAACCAACACTGCTTGGCAAGGTGCTTGGTGCCTCTGAGGTGGTGGGGATGATGAGCAAGGGTCTGTGCAGTGCTGGAGTTAAGTCTTGACAGCTGTCCCTGTGACTAGAGTGCCATAGGCTACTGTCCTTAGAGGCCATGTGGCCACAGGTGATTCTCCGGACTCCCTGCTCAGGCGTGGCCTGCGTGGCCTCGTGGCTTCCCACTGTTGCCTCGTGAGCCACGACTTAGAGTGTCACTTTACAGAGCTGCCTGCGGCTTCTGAGGCAACCTTTGTCACCTGCACTTCACCGGTCGGGTGCTGCCCCTAAGTCCTTGGGATATGGAGAAAGATGACCGGCCTGAGAACAGCAAGGGAGGGGAGGGAGACAGAGTCAGCAGGGACCAGGAGTCCAGTGGAGGCTTGTGATGGCTGTTCTTGGTTGTCAACTTGACTACATCTGGAATTAACTAAAACCCAAGTGGCTGGGTACACATGTGAAGGACTTTTTTGTTGTTGTTTGTTTGTTTGTTTTGTTTTGATTTTTCGAGACAGGGTTTCTCTGTGTAGTTTTGGTGCCTGTCCTGGATCTCACTCTGTAGACCAGGCTGGCCTTGAACTTACAGAGATCTGCCTGGCTCTGCCTTCCTAGTGCTGGGATTAAAGGCGTGCACCACCACCGCCCGGCTGTGAAGGACTTTTAAAAATTAATATTATAAGTCATTTGAAGTGGGAAGACCCACTCTTAATCCAGGTCTTTTGAGGTGGGAAGATACACCTTTAATCTGGGCCACACCTTCTGGTGGCCGTTTATGTAAAGACATGAAAGAGGGAAAATCTTCACCCTGACCACTTGCTTTCACTCTTGCTGGCAAGTCCATTCCTTCACTGGCATTGCAGCCTACTTCTTCAGGATTCTGGAGTATATGGAAGACCAGCTGAGACATCCAGCCTATGGGCTGAACAACTACTGGATTCTTGGACCTTCCATTGATAGATAGGCATTGTTGGACTAGCTGGTTAACAGTTTGTAAACTATTCTAGTAAATCATTTCTGTTCCTCTGAGTAACACCAGGCTGGATGTGCCACCACAAGGCCTGAAAAGCAGGCCTAGGGGACATGGATAGAGACAGCAGAGGAGGACAAGGGGCTACAGGTAAAATGGCCCCTCTCCTTCATATCCCAGGCTCACCCACAGGGAGATCCAGGACCTAAATGGTACCAAGGAGGGGCCGAGGGAGTCTGAGTGTTCCCTCCAGATGGAGTAATGGAGAAAAGACACAAGGAAGATGGAGAGAAACAAGGAGGAGGAAGAGCACCCAGGGCTCCCGGGCCTCCAGAGCAAGATAGTTTGTGTCCACAGACTCCCAGGACCAATTCCCTGCCCATCCTCCAGGTCTAGAGACTGAACTGGGGTGAGTGCACTCCTATTCACTAGACCAGCTGTCCAGCTGGATCCCAGATCTCTGTTGGCCCGGCCTGGCGACCTCAAGTAGGGTATCACTGCAGCTAAAGCCTGGAAACCCCACAGAGTTCTGGATAAGGTGGGGAGGGAGGACATGGACAACGGGCTTTGTCACCCCATAAAAGAGAGGAAGACCCAAAGCAGCCTCCAGCCTCATAGTGAAGCTCCACCTAGCAAGGCCCACTCCAGCTTAGACACAGAAAAGGCAGAATGCACAGTCCTAGTCTGTAACCAAGAAAATAATAGCTCTCTGACATAGTAGCACATGCCTTAAATCCCAGCACTTGGGAGGAAGAGACAGGCAGAATCCTCTATAAGTTTGAGGCCAATCTGGTCTACATAGTGAGTTCCAGACCAATCAACACTATATAGAGAAACCTTGTCTCAAAAACAAAACAAAATGCTAAGCCAACTGTAATGACTCATATCTTTAATCGCAGAGCTAGGGAGAATAAGGCAAGAAGAACATGAGTTTGAGACTAGTCTGGGCTACACAGTGAGATTTCCATCTCAAAAACAAAAATAAGCTGGGTGGTGGTGGCGCACGCCTTTAATCCCAGCACTTGGGAGGCAGAGCCCAGGTGGATCTTTGTGAGTTCAAGGCCAGCCTGGTCTACTGCTGTGGGATGTTCTGTATGGCAAGTGTGTTGCTGATTAGTCAATAAATAAAACACTGATTGGCCATTGGCTAGGCAGTAAGTGTAGGCGGGACAAGGAGGAGAATAAAGCTGGGAAGTGGAAGGCTGAGTCAGAGAGACACTGCCAGCCGCCACCATGACAAACAGCATGTAAAGATGCCGGTAAGCCACGAGCCATGTGGCAAGGTATAGATTAATGGAAATGGATTAATTTAAGCTGTAAGAACAGTTAGCAAGAAGCCTGCCACAGCCATACAGTTTGTAACCAATATAAGTCTCTGTGTTTACTTGGTCGGGTTTGAGCGGCTGTGGGACTGGCAGGTGAGAGAGATTTGTCCTGACTGTGGGCCAGGCAGGAAAACTCTATTACAGTCTACAGAGTGAGATCCAGGAAAGGCACAAAGCTACACAGAGAAACCCTGTCTCCAAAAACCAAAAACCAAAAACCAAAAACCAAAAACCAAAAACCAAAAAAAAAAAAAAAAAGACATTTGTTTGGGGTTGGCAGTGTATTTCAATAGAAAAACACTTACAAAGCATGTGAAAGCCCCTTAGTTTGATCCAAAACAACAACAAAGAGCTCAGAACATTTTTAAAAAATGCTGGGATAATTGGATGTCCACATGTACAGGAATGAAACCAGACCTTTATCTCAAGCCACTCACCGAGAGTAACTTGAAATTGGACAATGGGTCAATGAATCATCACCTCTTAGAAGAAAACATAAGGGTAGAGGTCTATTTTCAATATCAAAAATAAAGAGAAAGAAAAGGAAAGGAAAAGATCAGAGTAAAACTTCATGGCAGGGGGTTTATCAGGACACTAAGAACACAAACAATGAAATAAAGGTAATAACAGGCCTGTCGGTGCGTACCTTTAAGCCCTATACTCAGGAGACAGGTAGAGGTAGGTGGGTAGAAATCGAGGCTAGCCAGTGCTACATAGAGAAAAAAGAAAGAAAGAGAAAAAGAAAAAGTCAGTAGTCAATGAAGAGATGTTCTAGGGGGCAGGGAAATGGCTTAGTGGGTAAAGCACTTATTGTACAGTATGAGGATAGGAGGAGTTCCGATCTCTAACACCCATGTAAACACCAGGTGAGATCACCTGCCTGTGATCTCAACAAGGACGTGGAAAGTGGAGACAGGGAATCTCTCTGGCAAACTAGGTAGGCAGACGAGCCAAATGGGTGAGCTCTGGATTCAATGAGAAATTCTGCCTCAATAAATACGGTGGAGAGCAACCAACAAAGACATGTCATCTGTCAACTTTGAGCCTCCACAGGCATACACATTATGTGTTTAAGCACACCCCCGCACAGTTACAGATGGTGTGGGCTAGAGAGATGGCTCTGTGGTTATGAGCACTTGTTCTTGCAGAAGACCTGGGTTTGATGCCCAGCACCTACATAAAATAAAAACAAATAAACAAAGCAAAGAAATGATGATTAAATTACTAGTCACTCAAGAAATGCAAATCAAAACTACATGAGCTACTATCCCACACTCATATGGATAACTTTAATAAAAATGAAAACAGAAAACCTACAACCAGTGAAAATAGATGTTGGCAAGAACATGAAGAAATTGGAAGTCATCTGCTCTGTGGTGGGAGTGTGACATGGGGCAGGTGGTGTGGAAAGTGGCTTGGTAGTTCCTCATGAAGTTAAACATGCAATTCCTGCTTTGTGTGAACCAGTAATTTCACTCCTACATATACTGCTGGGAGAGATGGAGACATATGTCTACACAAGGACCTGTCTATCATGACGAACACTCTTATGAACATTTATGTAGCAGAGGTGGTAATGGCCCAAATGTCCATAACAGGTGAACAGATGCACAGAATACATTCTGTCTGAATAGTGGGGTATTATTCAGTATAAAAGAATTGAAGTACTTTATGGTCAGTGGAAGAAATCAGTCACATAAGGCCACATACTGAAAGAGGTCTGCAATCCCAGCTGCTTTGGGAGTCTGAGGCAGGAGAATTCCAAGTTCAAAGCCTGCCTAGGAAACTTAAGAGAGACCTTGTGTTAAAATAAAAAGGAAGAAAAATGTCTAGAAGTATGGCTAGCTCCAGTAGAGCACTTGCTTGGTTTGAGGCCCTGATGTTCCATCCCTGACACACACACTGTTTCCATGTGCATGAAATGTCCACAGAGGAAGAGGCAGAAAGTACAGAAATAGTTGCCAGTGGGTACAGAGTGGTCACCTAGTGGGTGCAGGGTGCTGTGATGGGTGATGGAAAGACTCTGAAACTAGAGGAAGCTGGTGCTTACATAACTCTTGGAGGCACTGGACGCCAGTCTTTCTTTATGATAACTGCATGTTACATGAATTTCATTTTGATTTTAACATGAGTGAACCACAAGTAACAAAATACCCTGCTGGGAAAGAGGGCAATCTGGGGAAGTAGAAAGGAAGACATGTGATACAGGTCACACTTGGGGTGTCCTTTTGGCTGTTTTTGCTTTGTATGTGTATGTGCTATGTGGATACACCCACACATTCAGATGTATATGGGGGTCAAGGTCAACATCAGAATGTCTTCCTCAATCACTTTGCCGTTTTAAAAAATTATTTATTGTGCATGAGAGAGAAAGAGAGAGTTTGAGTTTAAGGGTATCACGACAAATGCATGGAGGTCAGGGGACAACTTCTAGGAGTCACTTTCTGCTTTGTTGCGGTGGAATGTCTCCTCTTGTTTCTGCTGTTGTAGTACATGCTTCAGGCTAGCTGGTCTGAGGGTTTTGATGATTCTTCTGTCAATTATGATTCTGTTGTCTTTGCCTCCCACCTTACCACAGGGTTGCTGGGATTGTAGATGCTCACCACTGCATCCAACTTTTTGTGTGGGTTCTGGGGATGAAACTCGGGTGGTCGGGTTTGTGCAAACAGCACCTTTACCCACTGAGCCATCTCTCCAGCCTCCCCCTTATGCTTTGGGATAAGATCTCTCACTGAACCTAGAGTGCTCTGTTTTGCCTAGACTATATAGCCAAGGATCTGTCTCTGTCTACCACCACTACCTTGCTGGGGTTATAGATATAAGCCGCCAGTCCTAGCTTTTACATTGATTCTGGGGATCCAAACTCAGGTCCCAATGTTAGAAATGGGTCCCAAGTAAATATCCACACAATCCAAAGAAGTTCAGAGAGGCAAAAAGTTCTAATTCTGTAGAAGGATGCAAAACAATGCAAATCCAGCAATACAGTGTACCCAGGGGGTTCCCACTCGTTTTTTTTTTTTTGGTTTTTCGAGACAGGGTTTCTCTGTGTAGCTTTGCGCCTCTCCTGGAACTCACTTGGTAGCCCAGGCTGGCCTCGAACTCACAGAGATCCGCCTGGCTCTGCCTCCCGAGTGCTGGGATTAAAGGCGTGCGCCACCACCGCCCGGCTCCCACTCGTTTTTATTCCTAATGCAAAGGGGTCTTGTGCCTCACTCTGAGCAGTCAGAGCTCAGCCTCACATTCCTTAAAGGGTGGGCTCACTTCAAGTGGCAGAACTGATAAGCAAAGTGCAACTTTTGAGAGCAGGATGCAACCTTGAGCACATGCTTTTATCTTAGAAAGATGCTGAGTTGGGGAAGGATTCTTGCCAGATGGTGTCTTTACTAATCTCTTTTTAAAATTTTTTTCCCAGGGGCAAAAGAGATGGCTCAGTAGTTAAGAGCACTGGCTGCTCTTCCAGAGGACCCAGGTTCGATTCCCAGAACCCACATGGTAGCTCACAACTATCTGTAACTACAGTTCCAGGAGATCTGACACCTTCACATAGACATACATGCAGGTAAAACACCAATGTACACAAAACAAAAGAAAAAAAACCCAATTAATTTTTTCAGAAGTTATTTTATTATTTTGTGTCTGCGAGTGTTTTGCCTGCATGTATTATGTGCATCATTTGTATGCTTGCTGCCCTTGGAGGTCAGAAGAGGGCATCGGATCCCCTGGGACAGGAGTTACAGATGGTGTGAGCTACCATATGGTTGATGGGAATCTAACTTGGGTCCTCTGTAAGAGCAACTCCTCTTAACCACTGAGCCATCTCTTCAGATCATGTCTGGACTAAGTTCTTTATAGATGGAACTTTCATGGTCTCATTTAACCCTTTGATACTGAAGACAGTACATTTCATTTACATTTCCCACACTCATGCTCATGCAAGAAGCATTTTATCTACAAAGCTATCTTTCCTGCTCTGACTTTACCCTCAAGACAGGACAAGTTCTCTCTCTCTCTCTCTCTCTCTCTCTCTCTCTCTCTCTCTCTCTCTCTCTCTCTCTCTCTCTCTCTCTCTCTGTGTGTGTGTGTGTGTGTGTGTGTGTGTGTGTGTGTGTGTGTGTGTGTGTAGCCCAGATTGGCCTCACACTCCAAATCTTTGTGCCTCAGCCCCTGGGTTCTGAGACTGCTGTGTGGCCACCACACCCTTTTGTACATGTACAATCCTAACAGAGAAACAAAGCTCCACTCTGCTCTTAAGTATGCATCTTGCTTTCTACTGGTTGGCCTGCTCAGTTGTGGAGCATATCCTGCTCATATATTCAAACACTTGACTGTCTCAAATGGTTCACACCCAGTTGCTTCCTGAAGCCACAGCATGTGTAACTGTTGTTCCCGAGCCTTTTCCTCCTTCTTGCTGGTGCCCATTTGTGGATGTCCAAGTGAAACTCAGCAGAGAGCATCAGATAGCATCGGAAGTTGGCATGGGGAGTCCAGTTCCAGATGGGCAGAAGTAGGAGGAGAGGAAAACTAATGCATTTGAAACCCAATACAGGATTGCCCACCTGGGTCCAAATGGAGTCAGATGAAGGTAGAGTGGAATGACTATGAAGAAAATGGAGACCCCAGAAGTTAACCCCCAAGGAACTTCAGATGGGTTCTGCTAGGCCCACATCACAGACCAGGAGCCTGAAGACCAGAGGAACTTTGCTCCTCTGTCTTCCTTGCTGTGCTTCCATCTGCCCATGACCCTGGAATTACTGCCTAGGTGGCCCTAGTTCTGCATTCCAGAAGTTCTGTTCTTGTCCAGTTCTGGCTCCAGAAGATGTGGGAGAGAGGTTGTTATTGCTACTAAGGAGAAGGCCTGGTCAGCAGTTGGCTGTTCCTATTAGACTACACACATCCAACAGTCCCACACACCCATAGCCTAACATTCACATGGACCATGAACACATGCACAAATAAACACCCCAATTTACCCAACATCCACAGCCCTAACACCCATCCAAACTACACACATCACACATAAACACAGCCACACCACAACATTTAATATTTAATATCCAACATCTAATATCCACCCTAATCCCCAGCACCCTTCTCCACCACACACACATCACATACAAACATATCAATACACAGACACTCAATACTCCATCCTTATACTTTCAACACCCATGTATCCACACAAACAAACACCCAATACCCATGCATACCCACAGCCCAATACTCATAGACACCTCCATACAAACACATGCAACAAATGTACACCGTATACCCAACATGCAGGCACACCCACATGCAAATACCTACTCAAAGCACACAAGCACACTAATACCTCCAACACTCATGCATAACATCTACCCAACATCCCCAATACCCACCCAACAATCATAGCTCATACACCTACACAAACATATCCAACACCTATGCACACTTAATGCCCCTACCTCCACCACACACCCAACACTCATGCACAACATAGCACACACGAACACCCAATATCCACACCTATCCAGAACACCCAATATCCACACCTATCCACAGCACATAACTCCTTACCTGCCATACTCAAACACATACACACACACACACACACACACACACACACACACACACACACACACATACCACCCATACACAACACCCACTCATCACTCATGACAAACACCCTAATATTTATTGCCCAACACCAACAGAGCACAGGTGTGTGTGTGTGTGTGTGTGTGTGTGTGTGTGTGTGTGTGTGTGTGGCTGGGTTAGGCTGAGATTTAATTTCTCCCACTGGCCCACTCTCTGGGTGCTGCACAGTGGAAAATTTTTTGTTTTTATTTTCTCCAGAGGATTTGGGAAGGAAAATCCTGGGGAAAGCATAGAATGAAGGAATGGGTTGGTCCCAAACTCATGGTCTTGGGTCCAGGCTGTGTCCCGTGGGGCTTCTGCTTCCATGAGCCTCACACAGCAGCACTCCTTTCCAGTCTGGGCCAGGGAGGGCTGCATCCCACTATACCTGCAGGCCCTGGAGGAAAAGTGCCCTCGGTGTGGGGTAACAGGTTTCAATAGTGTGTCACTAGATCTCCTGGACAGAGATCATTCAGGGAGCAGGGGCAGGAGCCAGGCAGCTGGGGACCTTAGGGAGGGGAGCTGTGGTTGGGACAGAATGTCTCAGTGACTTGGCCTTCTTCACCTGACCCAGCTTGTCCTGGCCTCAATCCATCATGGGGTAGCAACTGGTGCTGGGTGGTTGGTTCATGTAGGCGTGGCCAGGCATAGTGACTAGTCTATAATCTGGGGGATCGTGAAGAATCTCCATGGGCTGCCGATGTGGTGTCTGTATGGCTCTGCAGAACCTAGAAGATTCCTGGCTCCTGACCGGAGAGACTGGACCTTCCACCTACCTTCTCAGAGGCAGCTGACAGGGGAACCTTCAGAAAACTCTTTCCCTGTTTCTAAGATCATTTTGGAGACAGAGGAGGATCCTGGCCCCCACTCTGTCTGGGAGACTGGATGCTTGCTCAAGATTGGTGATAGATCTTTCACATGCCACGGTTGGGAAGATCTTGGGAAAGTCCATGTTCTGTAGGATTCCAGCCACTAAGTCTCCTCAAAGCACATTCCAGGACCTGATGGGACCTGAAGCTATAGACTGGAATGGTATGAGGTGGGACTGGTGAGGTGCCTGGAGGGACAAGGTGGACGTTGGAGGGCAGGACTGGATCTGGCTGGACCATTGGGCAGTGCTAGGAAACTGACACCTCCCAGGGATAGCTACATCTTCCCAGGTACCTTCCCTTCAGAAAAGGGCATCCTGAGCTGGTACAGGCCCCTGGTAGGCAGACTGGACACTAGATACCAGTATGGAGAGAGCTCCCACATCAGTGCTAGAACAGTAGAGCCTGTGCTGTGGGAATTTCGCTCTTGGGCTCTAGGTCTTGAATGCTCCTAAATTCACCCAGAAAATGGAGTATTGGGTGTTCTAGAGCAACTAGGTCTCAGAGTCTGCAGAAACCTGGCTGTGGATGGTGCAGCTCCTGGCCTTTGGGAGACAGGAGGATGCACAGGTTTGGTTTCTGTTTCCTCGTGGGCAGTTCTGAGTTATTTGGTCTGAAGGAATGGTGAGGGGTGGCAAACACAACCCAAGAAGAGTATATTGCTAGCCCCCACATCTGTGGGATGGTGTCTGGGTATCTGTAACATCTTCAGTGGCTGAGGCTGGAAGTTTGGCTGCCCTGCCTCCCAGAAGTTAGCCACCTGTCACAGGTCTTCATCCCTGAAGACTGAGGCCCCATATGCCACTTGCTGGAGGCCATGGGATTCTTACCATGAATGGTTTCCCCAGCATCTTTGAAGTAATAGTGAGACCCTAGGCAGGGGTGGAGATTAGACCCTGAATGACTCTTCATGGAAGGTCCATTGGAGGATGGGTGCTGAACACTCAATAGAGCAGTTGGTCCTACTAGCCTGGGCATCTCAGTAGGTAAGGACTCAGGATGGTTGACTATGGGGCCAAAGCTAATGCTAGGGTGACCTCCAGTTACCAAGGCCAAAAGAGTGGACAGTTGTGACATTCTGGACTTGGGGATCACCTTTTTCCATTCTGGGTGTATTGAGATCTTTGTCTAAAGTTGAATTATGCTCTAAACTTTCTAGCTTCAGGGGATCTGGGGTCGTTTAGAAGCCTCATTAGAAGTGAGATGGAGTGCTTCTTTAACCCAGGCTAGATGCCCAAGGATAAGTGTCCTAGGCCCTGTCCATCAAAGGTCATGCTCCCTGATGCTCAAACCTAGCACCCAAAGTGCCAGTTATTTCCATTGCATGCAGGGGGTAAAATGAGGTTGAAGATGCACGCTCCCCGGAGGACTAGGAAGAATCTGCTCAGAAGAAAGACTCTGCTTTCTCCCAACCCTGATCCTTTCCAGGCAGTCAGCATTTGTGGAGTAGGATGGAAAGCTGCTGTCCGGTTCTCATCTCCCGCGCTGGGCTGGGAATTGAAGGCTGACAGAGCAGGGTTGTGGTGTCAGTGTCTGCATCTGGCTTTGCAAGCGCCCGACCACAGGGGAAAGCGGAAGTTCAAGGAGGTTGGCAGCCTTGCCCAAGATCCCCCTATAGTCCAAGGTGCGCGGGTCTTGCTTCTCAACTAGGGGAGACAGTCGCCACGGCCACGCAACAGCTCATGCGTAGACACCTGCAGGATGTGTAGGTTTGGATGGGGCGAAGGTCCAAAGGAGGCCTAAAGACCGAGAGCTGAGGTAGGTGGCGGGAGCCCATGGTGAACGGGGTGCAGTGGGGGCGCGTGCCACCCGGCAGAAGGCGCGGGCCAGGGCATGGAGGGCAAAAAAGGTTCCATTCTCGGAGGTAGTGAGGACGCTGCCGCTGTCTTGCCAGAATCATAGAAGGACCCCACAGCCTTGGAAAGGGATAAATGGAGGGGCAGAAAGGGGTACCTAGGGGAGGCGAGGCGGTCAACCTGGGTCTGAGAGCGCGGAAGAGACCAGTGAGAAGGTCCGTGTTGGGTGGGGTCCGCGCCCGGGCCACCTATAGAACGGGTTCAGGCCCGGGCTCCCTGGTAAGCGGAGAACGGCAGTGACCGAGCCGTCGGGGCGCAGCAGCTGGGCGCCCCCTCCGGCAGCAGCGAGGGGTCCGGCGGGGAGGACAGGGGCGGCGCCAGGCAGCGGTGACGTGCGCGGGGGACGTGCCGCGCGAGGGATGAGAGCACTTAAAGTCGCCCCCGGCTCGGCGCCGAGCAGCCCAGGCGGACAGAGGCGGACGCTGCGGCTGGCGGTGGCGGTGGCAGGTAGGCGCGGCGGGATGCTTGGCGCGTGGAGCGAGGCAGGGACCCTCCAGTGGCCCAGGGGTTGGGCCCTCGTTCCTCAGGTGCCGGATCCAGGCCTGGAGCTCTTGGTTCCCGGTCATCTCCTCTCCTAGTTCTCCAGCCCCGGGTCTCTCCTGACTTGGAGAACCCTCTCACCACTGCGTCTCCACCAAATGGCCCGGAGCAGCCAATTGCGTGCTCGCATCCTGCCTCCCTACCTTCGCAGAAGCCTATCCATCCGACAGCCCTCGGGGGCTGGGCTTCATCCAGGAGGCAGCCGCTCTGAGCGACCAAACGTCCGGAGTATAAATAGCTCGGCCCAAGAGGGTTGGAGGGTGGCCAGGCGACTGGAGAACCTGGGCTATATTTGGTGGGAATGCTATAGACTTCTTGGAACCCTGAATCTCCAGCGGGCATCAGCAGTCCGCCCAGTGAGAGAGGAGCACGTGCGCTTCGGAATGGTTGGGGGAGGAATGCCCTCGGGTCTCTTCCTCCCATCTCCTCATTACATCTTACTAACCCTCACCCAGCCACTACTATTAGCCCAAACTAGGCACATGAAAGTGTGGTTTCCCTCCATAATGGGATAGGTTTGCCCTATCCTCATTCCTTGGGAAAACCAGGTGCACAGTCTAGGTTTTTTGTTTGTTTGTTTGTTTTTTCCTGAGAAGTGGTTTACCTGGATGCTGGTCCAGTCAACAGGCAGCTTTAACTGCAAGGGAAACCGTTAACTCTGCCACTGATGGTTCTTGGAATCTGGGCGACAGGTAAGGGGGCAGCAGGACCCGACGTACAGGGCTGCATGTCCAGGCGGACAGGCTGGCTCCCCCATACAACACGGCCCAGTAGCTTGTCCAAAGCCGGGGGTGGATTCTGTTGGTGGCAGGAGGCTTTCTCCCAGGGCCCTCAGCTTCATTCCACAGGCCCAAAAGTTGGCTGGTGTCCAGTGGGTGCTGGGTCCGTCTGTGCTGAAAATGAGGACAGTCCCGAAAATGTTGGGACTCCCTCAGGATGGGCAGTGACTAATGCACAGCTAGGATGGTGTGCAAATGATGAGTCTACCCCACAAGGGGCACTGGGGGTACTACCTAGGTATCTGTGGATCCTTCTTGAACACGGACTTTGTGGTATTCGCAAGGCCTTGAACAACCATTGGTTTGGTTCCAAGATGGACTTGCCCACACCACCAGTGACCTTGGGGCAGGGCCTGCTTCCCATATAAACGATCTAGTACTCACTGCCTGGAAGCCTAAATTTGGAGGGGGAGCAAGGAGAAAGCATTGTTGAACTTACAGCCATCGGGAGTGATATAGAAGGGGTCAGTTTGTGGGACCCTTAGTATGCCAGTGTGCCGGGATTACTGACTCTAGGGCCAGTTCTGCAGTGAACTGGCCAGGAAGTGGGGCCTGGTGAGGGCCCAAGTGCAGGGGCACCTTGGGGCTCCAAGTCGGACCTTCTGGGTGGTGGTGCTTAGCAATTGGAGACGCCTCTGGATCAGGCCTTGGTCCACTTGGCACTGGGCACTGGCACAGGGGCAGGGCAGGAATGGAGACAGTCCTAGTGGCATGAGTAGGCCTCCCGCCTCAGTTTCCATCAGTGGAATGGAAACCACTTATGAACTAGCTGCGAGACCTGCAGTTCATCGGTCAGCATCTGAGAGGCTCGGCCGAGCGCCCCGGCTCGCTTCTGCGAAGGGCAGAGGGAAATGGCCCGCCTCGAAAGCCAATCTGTGGGTGAATTGTAGGGCCCCTTAGGGCATGTGGCGCCGCGCTCTGCGAGTACGAAAGGAGCGGAGAAGGACCGCCTACTCCAGGCAATACGGGCGGCGGCTCCTCCCTTGGCGCGGTCACGTCCCCCACGTCCCGAGGCCGCTTGGGTGGAGCTTCCTTCCCTTCCCGACCCTAGCCCGACCCGCTGAGCCCCGCCCAGGTCTGCTGGACCTTTACATCCAGTCGGCAGATGGAGTGAGGCGGCAGATGGAGTGAGGCGGTCCTGTCGGTTGCCGCCTCTAACCCAAGCCCCACCCCCACCCATACTTCTGCCACCTCCAGACCTACCTCCTTGCCAGTGATGGGAGTTGGGGGGCGCTTATGACTTCTGAGCCTCCCTTTAGCCTTGGATCCTGGCTTCAGGAAGGAAGACTGCACGGGAATTGAGGGTTCCACGCATGGCCTTGTGAGGGAGTAGCCAGTGCAGTGCCCAGCAGGCCTAGGTGGAACTTTGTGGGAAAGTGGCTCAGAGAGGGTCCCACTCACGAACCCTAACCTTGCAGAGAAGGGGCTCCCACAGCAAGATGGAGAAGGTCCCCAGGACTGCCCCATTTTTGTGACAGTCAAGCCTTGAAGGTTCCTCACAAGGTGTGGGACTCTGAGCCCAAGTGTCCTACGACAGCCCCGCAGGGATCTCAGGCCTGAGGCGGGGTGGTGGTTGGCTCTGGGCAACAGTGTCTATTTTGGCAAACAAGAGTATTTCTACCCTGCTGGTCCCTGCAAAGTTGATGTGAGCTGACAGGACAACTTGCCCTGGAGGCTGGGCGGGCCAGGAGGGACAGGGTGGAGGGACGGGGTGGAGGGACGGGGTGGAGGGCCAGGCAACCGCTGTGGCCCAACCTCTGCCGCACCATGCCTGGCAGAAAAAGCCCCTAGAGGCTTTTCCATGGCATACCTTTACATACTGGTGGGCTCAGGGCTGAGGGCTCAGAAAGGAGAGGCACGCTGTTATACCTGTTTGTACAATGACAGGGGAAGGGAGGGAGGGAAGGAGGCCTTTCAACAGCCTCTTGCCCCTGCTACCCAGGTATTGGGGGCTAGCCTCAACTAGTTGCTTGTTTTTTGGGGATCTGGAATGTAACCCAAGGAAGGTAGTTGCCTTAGTTCCTGCCACCTACTTAGACCACAAAGGCAGGGCCAAGCCTGGTCCCTCCTCTGATGACGGGCACTTAAGGGGCACCTGAATAGACCAGAGAGACCAGAACTCAGGGCCTGGACCACTGTGGGCACCTGGTCTGCCTTCCTTGGACTGATAGTCCAGACCCTTGAATGCAAAAGGATGTTACAAGGGACTCCCATGTACCTCTGCCATAGGCAACACTCACTGGTTGTTAGGCCTTTCAAGGGCCTCTAGGGAACAGCTTTCGGGAGCACCCTGCAGGCTTTCCTGACCCAGCCCCCACCCCCAGATCAGTTTTCTGTGACCTGGAGGCTGAGTTATTTCTGGGCTGCTTCACATGCTTCCCTGGGAGGGTAAATGTCACTGAAAGGCCAGACAGCTAGGGTGTGCCCATGGATATGCTGTTGGAGGTGGGGGCCCCTGTGGATATAGACAGGGAAGCCTGCATTTTGGCCCATCCATGCTGTTACCCTGTGGATCTCATTCTCAAGGCAGGCTGGGAATCCTAGCCTTTTTCTCTACTGGGTGTGTTGAGGCCTGGGTGACAAAAAGCAGCCTAAACAGCAGGCTTAAACTCCACCCCTGGTTGGGAAATTGGATCTCCCTGAGAAGTCTCCCTCTCCAGGGTCTCTGGAGACAGGCTGGGGTGGGCACTGGCGAGGCTCCCTTAGGGTAGTTAGCACCACAGTGGGTAAGGACAACGCTGGTGCTAGGCTTGGTGGAGAGCTTCCTGTCTTGGTGCCATCATCTTCTTGGCACTGAAGGGGGCCTTCCCTGTATTATTAGTCTTATACGGCAGCATGGGCCTGAAAAGTTCCAGAACATGTACCCTTCAGACCTTGCTTGCCCTTCAAGACCCCAGTTCAGAGGGCCCATCATCTACAGCCGGTAGTTATGTCCTCATTTCTGTCTTTCTTGAATTCTGAGAGCTCCAGTGAGGGCCCAACCTTTATAAGAAATAAGCAAAGGTGGAGAAACTTCAAAAGGCTGGAATACCTGTTAGTACCTTGATAAGTGCTGGACATGCCTGATACAGCTCAGATGCTCAGGCCTGGGAGCTCTCATCCTCTGTGGGGGACCTCGGGGGCCCAGAGTTAGGTTAGTGCTCACGGCTGGTTCTGGGCATGCTCTCCTCTTGGCTTTGCATGGAAATTGGATTTTATTTTATTTTTTGAACACTGGGGGGGGGTGGTTGGGGCACAGGCATCTGTGTGCCTATGTGTGTGTGTGTCATTGTTTATGGAGGTCAGGAGGGCCTGTAGGAGTCAGTTCTCTTCATCATGTAGGTCATGGGGATTGAACCCACGCTGTCAGCCTCAGGGGCAGGTGCCTTTACCCACTGAGCCACCTTGCCCACTCTGGCTTTATTTTAAAAAGTGCAGCAGAAGGCTGGGCATGGTGATGCATGCCGGTAATCCTAGGACTCAAGAGTTAGAGGCAAAGGAGTTTGAGGCCATCCAGTGATACACAGAGCTCCAAGCCAACTAGGGCTACATAGTGAGATAGTGTCTCCACACACACACACAAATAAAGAAACAAAAGAGGTAAACTTTTGTAAAGCCACAATCTGAACAAGCAGGAACCCCGGTTGGCCACCCCTCCCATTCTCTCCTGGACTAACCCTTAAATTTTGGGCCTGGGGTCATCCTCAGTTTTCTGTCTTTGGTTTCATCTCTAAATGGTATATCCCTAAAATGCACTCCCCCACTCCAGCTTTTAGTTTCCCTTTTAAATAATCTTAAGGGTCTTTTAAACCCAGGGCTAATGGATAAGAGGTGCCTGGAACCTGGGGCTCCCACTGAGCATGTCCTCACTGGCATAAAATACTTCTCCTTTGGGTATGAGTGGGGAGGGTCTCAGGCTGGGCCATGGCCAGATGGTCAGAAGCAGGGTGAAGCCTTCGAAGGTAGGTGTGTGTTCCCAGCAGAGCTGTGTGTTGTCTCTGAACCTTAGGAAAACCTGGGTGGAGTCACACCACATTTGGGCTTCCCAGGACACAGTCTAGTTTAGCATGTCTGTGCCCCAACCACAGGACTCTGCTCACAGGAAGAAGCCAGCAAAGGGGCAGGGCTGGAGCCTACAGATACATGCCCAGCCCTTCCAGGGTGAGCAACCAAGGTAGCTCTCCTGGTCAGGGGTTTACATCCCAGTGCCAGTTGCCCTTAAACAACATCATGGTTTGATTTTCTCCCCAGAGTACTGTTTGGCAGCACAGCATTTGTGGAGACTGGACTGAATACTCAGGTCAGAGGCTGCCCCCCCGCTGCAGCTCAATTCTTGGTGAGATGGGGGGTGAGGCTGAGCAACCTCTGGGATTAGGGGATACTGACTGGGGGTCAATACCCAAACAAAAACCTGGTCCTAGCTTTCGGACTTGCCCCTGAAATGCATGAAAAGGGAAGTTAGCACTGGTTGGGGGTGGGGTATGGGACACTTCCTGCTAACTTTAGCAGCTAGGGCCAGAAGATCTGCCCCTGTTCCAATAGATTAATTATGAGCTGCAGCCATGACTGAGGCCTTTCTAGAATCCACCAGGATCTTCAGCCTCTCCCAAAAGGCACTGCCATGGGTGATTCTAGGCAGAGTTACAACTACTAAACTCTACCCAGGAGAAGTAGGCAGCGCCCTCAGATACCATAGCCTGTGTTTCCTCTGCCTCTGCTCCAGACCCATGTCCTCCCAGTCAGTCAGAAAGTGGAATCCAGAGTGGGCAAAGAGTGCAGCCCAGCTCCTCAGGGGCAGAACAGGGCAGGGCTGACCTCATTTACATTTAGAGCTGGGCAAAGTGCTGGGCACCCACCCCAGACATTCTGGGGGAGGACTCGAGAGTGTGCCCCAAAGGGTGGGAAGCACAGGCTGCTGCCGGGATCACGTGCAGCACAGCCTCTGGCCAGTGCAAGTGCAGAAAACACCAGCCAGGCTGATTGCTTGGGTCTGTTCTTCCCAGGAGGTGATGTGAATCCTGGCCAAGCCCGAAAAAGTCATTGTACTTTATAGCCACCTGTGTGGGAACAGACAGCTCCCCAAAGTACCAGTTAAGGGTAGCCAGGGGCGGGAGCCCTGGGGTAGTGACAGCAGGCTGCCCCAGGCTAAGCTGCTGTAGGAATGACTCTCCAGGTGTCTTGCCTGTTTCTGTCCCCACCCTCCTCTGCTGGGCTGTGGCTGAGATGATCACCCTGGCAACCTGAGTCAGCTCTGTTTCTTTTCTCTCAGGGCAAGGTGAAACCAGCCCTCCTGGCTATGGGAGGAGCCGTGGTGGACGATGGTCCCACCGGAGTCAAGGCCCCTGATGGCGGCTGGGGCTGGGCCGTCCTCTTCGGCTGTTTCATCATCACGGGTTTCTCTTATGCCTTCCCCAAAGCAGTCAGCGTTTTTTTCAAGGAGCTCATGCATGAGTTTGGGATTGGCTATAGCGACACGGCTTGGATCTCCTCCATCCTGCTGGCTATGCTCTATGGCACAGGTGAGGTGGGGTTCACAGGTATCCAAGGGAGCACAGAGGAATGGGGTAAAACCTTGAGTGGGTGATCTTGCCAGAAAGGTATTGGTTCTCTGAAGGGCAAAGTGTCTCGGTCCCTGTCTAAGCGTGCAGGCTCCTCCCAGTGGTGAGGCGTCACAAGTGGTTCCTTCAAAGAGGTTGATGCCTGCTGACCTGCTTAGGTCATGTGAGGAGCTGGGCTCTGCCCAGTGTCCACCAGTCACCTTGCACTAAGAACCTAGCCCACAGTGCCTAGCACACCGGATAATTGAGGGTCTTACCTATTCTGGTGGGCAGGGATGGGGCAGAGACAAGCCAGATGCCTGGCCCCTCCCTCAGCTACCTTCTCTACACAGGGCCATTCTGCAGTGTGTGTGTGAACCGTTTTGGCTGCCGGCCTGTCATGCTTGTGGGTGGCCTCTTTGCATCCCTGGGAATGGTGGCCGCATCTTTCTGCAGAAGCATCATTCAGATCTACCTCACCACAGGGGTCATCACTGGTGAGTTGGGTGGGACCTGCAGACCTTCTGCCCATGATCTGAGTTTGGAGGAAAGTTGAGTACTGTTGGGATTCTTGGCTGTGCCCTTCCCTCCCATCCCTAAGTCTGACGAGATGCGTGGCCAGTGTCTGAGGCTCTGTACTTTGAGACCCATTAGATGCTCACCACTATTTGCAATGGACTGCGCTCAGGGAAGCTGGGGTATGGATGAAGGTGTGGGAGACACAGGGGTCTAAGCTGCCTTGCTTAGAAATCTGAGTCACAAGGGCTAAAGCTGCCTTCCCTGCAAGTCCTGGCCATGGGGTTTAACTCTGCTCTCCTTGGAGATCTGGGCCTGGGGTTTCATACTGCCTTCTTTGCAGGCTTGGTCACAGGGTTCCCCATTGCCTTACTTGAAGTCTGGGTTTGAGGTCTTACACTGTCCTCTCTTACAGGCCTGGGTCTGGCTCTCAACTTCCAGCCCTCCCTCATCATGCTCAACCGATACTTCAACAAACGACGCCCTCTAGCCAATGGGCTGGCAGCAGCAGGCAGTCCAGTGTTCCTTTGTGCACTGTCTCCACTGGGGCAGCTACTACAGGACTACTATGGCTGGCGAGGTGGCTTCCTCATCCTGGGGGGCCTGCTGCTCAACTGCTGCGTGTGTGCTGCGCTCATGAGGCCACTAGTGGCACCCAAGGCGAGTGGAGGGACTGGGCCCCATGCACCCCAGCGGCCATCAAAGCATCTTTTGGATTTGAGTGTCTTCCGAGACCGTGGCTTCCTCATCTATGCAGTGGCTGCTTCCATCATGGTGCTGGGGCTCTTTGTGCCCCCAGTATTTGTGGTGAGCTATGCTAAGGATCTGGGTGTGCCTGACACGAAGGCCGCCTTCCTTCTCACCATCCTGGGCTTTATTGACATCTTTGCCAGGCCCACAGCTGGCTTCATAACGGGGCTCAAGAAGGTGCGGCCCTACTCTGTCTACCTCTTCAGCTTTGCCATGTTCTTCAATGGCTTCACCGACCTGACAGGCTCCACAGCCAGTGACTATGGTGGCCTGGTGGTCTTCTGCATCTTCTTTGGCATCTCATATGGCATGGTAGGGGCTCTACAGTTTGAGGTGCTTATGGCTATCGTAGGCACTCAGAAGTTCTCCAGTGCCATCGGTCTCGTGTTGCTGTTAGAGGCTGTGGCTGTGCTCATTGGACCCCCATCAGGAGGTGAGTGCTGCTGGGACACCAGAACAGGGCAAGGTCTGGCCTCCCTGAAGAGGGGCTACCTACACCCCCTTCCTTTCATACCTGCTTTAGGAGACTGGAAATGGATAGGATCTGAGGCCAGTAGATGTCAGCAGTAAGTGCTGGCTCTGAGCCAAGACAGGCATAAACTTTTTACTTTTACTTCCTGAAGGCCAGCCAAAAACACTCCATTGAAATTGAGAATGGTTTTAGCTGGAGAGGGCGGCCTAGCTATCCTGGACTGAGTTCTCTTACTCCACGGTCCTTTCTGATCCCCTTATAGCCTCTGGCTCCTTCTTTCTCCAAGAATGGTCTTGGGGGTCCTCAGTTACTAGGTACACAGGGCCTTGCTAAGCCATGTTTCTTTCTAGGGGTCTGTGACTGGGAAGGGAAGATATATGCCCCATGAGTGCAAACCTTCAAGGCCACTTCTATCCATCCTTTTTGATTCAGCCTTTGCTCTCATGGGCTGGAGAGGGCTGGGCAGATGCTGCTGGGGATGGAGTTCAAGGCAGACGGGGACTGCATGTGTGAGGCATTTCCTCAATGCCAGGAGATGAAGCCCTGGCCCAGGGTGGAAGCAGGGTACTCCCAGGAGCTTCTAGTGACCTGGGTCTTCTTTGCAGGCAAGCTGCTGGATGCCACGAAAGTTTACAAGTATGTGTTCATCCTGGCGGGGGCCGAGGTGCTCACCTCCTCCCTTGTGCTGCTGTTGGGCAACTTCTTCTGCATCAGGAAGAGGCCCGAGGTGACCCAGCCTGAGGAGGTGGCCTCAGAAGAGGAGAAGCTCCACAAGCCCCCTGTGGACTCGAGGGTGGACTCGAGGGAGGTGGAGCACTTCCTGAAGGGACAGCCTGAGAAAAATGGGGAGGTGGTTCATACCCCGGAAACCAGCGTGTGAGCGGCCTGGCCGGGCGGGCAGGGAGCAGGGAAGAGGTCCAGAGACTGGCAACGCTCATATTTATTTCACAAACAGGACCAGCTGAGGCGGGGCCATCTGCTCAGCTCTGGCTGCCTGGTCAGCGGGTCAGTGTTTTGCGGGGAGAGGTGGCGGGGTGGGAACCGTGTCATTCCAAAGTGGATCTGCGGTGAAGCCAAGGAAGCCGCACAGTTACCAGCCGGCAGACCAGGGCCCCAGCCTGCTGAGCCCCAGCAGCCTGTGCCTCCCCGCCCCCCACTGTGGCCAAGGACCTAGAAACCCACACTTAGGAGACAACACGACTTTAATCAGAGGGCAGGGCTGGGACGGGCTGGCAGGTGGGTGCTGCCTGCAGGGTCCTCCCTGGCCCCACCATCCACCCCATCTCTGCCCTGGTCTCCTACATTGCCAATCATCCCTCTTGTCTAGGGGACAAAGCGCTCCTTCTACCTGAGAAGGTAGAAACAGTCCTGTGTGTAGAGGAGCACCAGAGGGCCTGTCTCCAGGAGCTGTCTGGTTCTGGGCAGTGGTCTGTTCACCCTGAGTCCCACCTTTGTTAAATAACAAACTGCTGATTCTTAAAAAGTGGTTCTGATCTTCATTAGCTCTCCCAGTTCTGCCTGCTGTAACCTTCTCTGCTGCCCCTAGGGTTTGTTCAGCAGCCACAGCGTTCATATAGCAGGAAGAAAAGGGGAGAGGGGAATATCAAGGGAGGGAGAGGGGTGCCAGGGTGGCACTGGGAGGCCATGGGAACCCCCAGGGGTGAGGAGACTGAGCTGAGATACAGCATAAGCTCTGTTCACTGTCTGTGGGCTTCCAACGTAAGTTTCCTGCCTTCCGTTTATTCACCCCTCTGGAGGGCTGGTAAATTTCTCTTATGTAGTCAGCACCTGCTGATCCTGTTCCCCGTCCTCTGTCCAGCCCATGCTCAGCACTCGGGTTTGCCCTGGGCACCTCGCACCCACCTGCCCTGTGGCCAGTGGCGGCCTGCGTGGCTGGAAGCCCGGTCAGAGGCCGCTGGGGCCGTCTCAGTAGGTGGTACGTCGTGGGCGCTGGGGACGGCAGCGGGCACCTTGGCGGGCCGCATGCAGCCGGAGAGATGACACGTCCCTGCTCCTCTGCAAGGAAAAGGAGGCAGTGCTCATATCTGGTACCAGCCTCCCATACTCCCTGGTAAGTCTGGCTCTGCTCAGCTCCATGAGGAGGCCAAGGGCTTGCAGCTCTGACCCAGTCTCAAGATTCTGGGGTGCCTCTCCCATCTGGTCCTTTTGTTCCCTTTAGTAAGTCAGCTGGTGGGCAGTGCTGGTGGCAGCTGTGGTCACATGCATCCTGGAGTCTCATTTGCCAACCTCACCAGAGCAAGTGGGAATGGCAAGGACCTCAGACTTAGAGACAGGCCAAGTCCCAACTGTGGCATTAGCTGCCCCTAGAAACTAGAGGGAAAAGAGACAAAGTGGTGGGAGTGGGTAGCATTCTGACACAGAGACACTGGGCCTCGGGGGACATAGCCTGCTCTGCCCACCTCAGCCAGCCTCACTCCGCAGGACCCGCAAGAGCCTTCAGGCCTGCTTCCTCTACTCCTAGGCCTAGCTGCAGCAATTATACTGATGGAATCATTGCCTGAGAGCAGCTCTTGGTGGGGAAGGCACAGGAAGGGCCTTTTCCCAGAACTATCATCTGCACTGATCAGACTATGATTTATTTCCCAACCCCTTACACCCCAAACCAGCTCTTACCCTCACTAAGCTGCATCACCCTGGGTGAGAGCACCAGGTCATCCTACCCCTTCCATAGGGCACAGATCCATAGTGGGCTGCAGTCTTTATAAGGGAGATGCTGGGTGGCCCTGAGACCCCTCTCAAGCCTGTATGTGCTGGTGGGACCCCACTTGCACCCCATGGTGGCAGCCTCTGTGCCCTGTAATGAGCAGGTGGTTTCAACTGGACAAAAGCAAACTCCCTGTCCTCAAAGTATGGCTGCTGGAACACCTAGAGTGGTAACCATCCCAAAGAGATGACTCGTGAAGCCAAAAAGGCCTAAGGAGGGACTGTGAATGCTCTGGCAGCAGCTGGGGACACATCAGAGGGCACACTGAATAGACTGCCCTGTAGGGGCTGAATGGAGTACCAAGGATATTCAGTATCCTCTGAAGACCCAAGCCTGAGTGACAATGGAGAGGCCTGTCTATCCAGACTCACCTATAACTGGGCCTGCAAAGGTCCAGGGAAAGAGATATCTCATCATCCCCAAATCAGAGTCTGAGCAAATGAGCTAGGCTTATGGGCTACTACTGCCGAACCTACTGGGTCTGTCTCCCCAAACCCTGTACTCTTGGCAGAGAACACATAGAGCTAAGTATGTGAATGACAAGTAACAGCCTACGGGCTAGTGATTCTACACCATCTGAGGAATTCAGGGTGGGCTTCTGAAGGCAGCTGCCCAGATGCATGGCTGTTCGTGGGATCACCCAGTCTCCAGTGTAGACAATGGCCTCTTGGATGTGCAGTTCACCCAGACTCTGGTTCCAAGACCAGTTCCTTTCACCTCTAGCACAAGCACCTTTACAGGAGAGGTGAAAAGTAGCACCTAACAGTGGATTGCTTATAGGACCTGTACTTTGCCTGGCTGCAACAGAAGGGAGCTCTCGACTCAGGGAGGTGCCAATATAGGCAAAGCTGGCACTAATTTCATCTCCTATTTCAGTGGTTCTCAACCTTCATAATGCCATGACCCTTTAATACAGTTCCTATTTTGTAGTGATCCCCAACCATAAAATTATTTTTCATTGCTACTTCATAACTGTAATTTTGCTATTATGAATTGCAATGCAAATATTTTTGGAGATAAGAGGGATGTCAAAGGGGTCATGACCCATACATAGGTTGAGAACCATTGTCGTAGCTAATGTGGGACAGTGGAGCAACAGTCCCTTCTGGAATCCACCAAGCAAGCCAGAAGCCCACTTGGGATGCTCAAAGTACAGGCAGGACGGCTGAAGAGTATCTTGGAAGAGACTGGCAAGCTGAGGGTGGGGTTAGAGGGGCAAGAACTCAGGCATCATTGTGGGAGTTTCCCTCTCTAGCATGTCCACACCTGCCACACACAGGGAACTAAGTGGGTTTTGGCCATAGATCCTGCCAGCACTTGACTGCTACAACTGAGCCAGTGCCAAGCTCATTAGGATGTGGGACAGATAAGAATTCCCAAGAGGCCAGGTGGTGGTGGCACCTGTAATCTCAGCACTTGGGAGGCAGAGGCAGAGACAGGCGGATCTCTAAATTCCAGGCCAGCCTGGTCTACAGAGTGAGGTCCAGGACAGGCTCCAAAAGCTACACAGAGAAGCCCCGTCTTAAAAAAAACAACAAAAAAGAATTCCCAAGAGGACAGGTCTCCACAACACGAACAGACCTAGTTCCAGCAACCTGATAGCTTTTCCCTGTCCCTCAAAAGGGTGCTGCTGTAGAAAATTCATGTGTACACAGATGCCTTCTCCCTGTGCATGCCAGGAACAGTGGGACACACCCACCTCAGCTCCGCTCCCTAGCGAGGTGAAAATCTAAGGCACTAGCACAGAGGGTTATGTAGGTTAGGGGCTTCTATCTCAAAAGGTGCTTATAAGGTGAGTGGAGAAGGGCTCACAGAACCATCACAACATCCCTAAGTAAACTCATGAGAATATCCACCCACACACCCCAGAACCCAAGTGGGAGCCATCTTTTTGGCACCTACTCCAACTAGTTTTCCAGTACTTATAGGCTGGGAAAGGACAAGTAGGACTATCATCCTGAACAAGTTAGTTTTACTGGCTCTTTAATACCAACAGTCAGAAGGTTGAGGCAGAAGAATCAGTTCCAGGACAGCCTGGGCTACAGAAAGAGACTGTCTTAATCTCAGAGCCAGCACCCACACCAAGTTTACTTCCATATGGCTTACATACTGAAAACTCAGCTGCTGAAAGAAAGACCACACAAGGGGGAGGGAGGAAAGGTAGAAGTCATTATGAATTTATTATTTACACAATTGTTAAAGTACACAAATACAGTGGTAGTACAAACGCACAGCTCAGAGACTGGTCACCAAGACACAGGTTGATACACACATTCTAACTACGCTTCCTGCGAGTGATGATGGGATTAAATGTTAGGCAAGAACCGTCAGAGTCACGCCATGGAGGACCTCCAACGGCCTAATCTCAGCGCAACCCAACAGGGCCAGGCTGAACCAGGATCAGTCTCAAGGCCACCCTGACACCCCTCCGGCACCACAGGTATCTACAAAGAACACTTGCCAGGCAGGCCAGCCAATGAAGAGAGGAGGCCCAACTCTGATGATAAAAGAATTTGCAACAAAAATCTCAACCTTGCCCAACCCTCCCAACCTCCCTCTGCACTCCCAGACACACAGTCCCACCTAGTCGAGTCCCTGCACCCTAAAATGCTTGCAGAGGAACCAGCTCAGGACTCAGAAAGAAGCACCCACAGGCTCAGATGGCTGGTTGGCACAACTACAGCCACATTCTGGGATGCTACCATACACCAGCAGTGTGACCCACCCCTCACCCCAGGCCAGTACTCAAGTACCAGGGAACTCTTGGAAGAAAGGAGAAGCTATGGTGGCCAGTTTAGTACCCAGCATAACTCTCCACAGGTTGACAGGAAGAAATAAGAGATGGACCCCATACATGTACTGCATCCCATTTCTCAACTGGGGAGCTCAGGTCCTGCTGTCTCTTCATATCCGGTGCACATGGTGGGAAAGAGCATGTTGGCATCCTAACCGCCAGCGGCAGAGCAGCCCAGCCCGCTGATGTGTCCAGTTGAAGGTCACGAAGTGTGTGGTAGGCAGTCACCTGCTTCTTGGCACTTCAGGGTTGATTCCCTTTGGCCACTGGTCCCTCTGGGCAAACCATGGTGTCTAGGACAGCCTGCTCCCTGGGCTCTGAGCAGAGAGGAGGCGATAGACCTAAGTGGCATCTGCATGGGAGTACTCAGTCTGTTCAGCAACTTCCCAAGTTCAAAGGCATAGAGGCAACCAACACTACCAAAACATCAATCCTCTCCCCAGAAACCAGAAACACAAGCTCAGCTTTGAATCTTGGAACGCTCCAGCAGCCTATAGGGATCTCAAGGCCTCTGCATGTGAGTTCTTCAGAGTTTTGACTTCCTTCTTGCCTCCTTTGGGAAGAACATCATGCTATAGTGCCTTGCTGAGAATATACCTGGCACACCCTCGCTCCATGGCAGTTGCACTACCTGCTCTGATGATTACAGGCATATCAGTTTATAGTGGGGAAGGGTAAGCAAGATGCCCAAATTAGGCTGATGGGAGCCCACAAGACACACACGCACACACAACTGATGAGTATTTCCTTTCCAAAGTGAACAGCACAACACAAGAAAACAAAACAAACAAAACACACATCCTTGACACTCACATGTGCCCCTCTCTTGCCTGCTTCCATTTTACACAGAAGCTCCAAGCCAGCATGTCTCAGGATTCTTTAAGGTCAACATCTTTTTTGTTTAAGACCGCAAAAACAGACAAGAAAGAAACAATAAAAAGACAGAATTCTTTACACAGATTTAAGCCAGTAATTTTTAGCAAAATGATACAAAACTGTCTTAACCAAGTAGAAGACTGGTAGCTGCGGTGGGATCGTCAGGGAGTGCAGGTCCGCCACCACTGGTGGGAGCTGAGAGGCTCTTCACAGGGAGTCGGGTTCTCTCTGCAATGGTCTCCCAGCCTCTGCTCTTCATTCCAGCCCCATGATAACTGAGCTCACATGGGGCCACGGTGGCAGCCCCTGGCGATGGCAGCTCTTGGAGCCTGTCCATTTAGTTTGTGTTTTGATTCCCCATGAGCATCGCTGGGTGAGTGGCCTGGAGAGCTCCCGGCGTTAACATTTCGGGTTTAGACCGGGGGGCGTGTCACTAGTAAAGCCATTGGTAACAGAGTAGATCAGCCATGCATTGTCTGCCCTTCACAGCAAAAAGGAGAGTTCTCATCGGTGCACGACAGACTGAAGACCACTGGAAGCCACCCGACCGGGAATCTGTCGGAGCCAAAGCACAGGACAAGGTCAGCATGAGGCCAGAGGAACAGGCCAACCAGGCGTTTGGGCGCACATAACACAATAGAGCCTGGGAGGGAAGGGACACACTGCCAACTGGCTTCACTATAAACACCTTCACCCCTGGCCGCACAGAAAGGCCTCTGTAGCCAGGACAGGTGTTGAGCAGAACACAGGACAGGAAGATGGGGAAGAGGAGGCATGCAAGCAAGGAAACTGCAGAGCTGTGCTCCTGTAGATCTGAGTGGAGCAGTGACACTTGCTCCCAGCCTCCCTTCCTGGAAAGAACTTGGAGCTTTGAAACAGGCATATCCTTAGGGAAGACAGGAAAAGCAATTCTTATCAGCACATTTCCAAGGTGCACATTTATTAAATAGAGCAGATCGCCCAGCAGCACAACCCCACCAAAGCTCAAGCCTCTGATGGAAGGATCACCAAGTGCCATGTGGCCAACAAGAAAGGAGCTCAGCGTGGTCACCCAGCCATGCACTGATGGCAGGGTAGCAGGTGGCTGTGGCTGGATTAATACAGACAACAGCTGCATGGACAAGATGGCTGGGCAGGTACCGAGTTTGGAAAGAAACACAAAATGAGGACAGAGATAAATGAGAGAGTGGAAGAGGAATGACTGAAAAAGCCAGGACGGGCATAGACCACCGGGAGTCTGCATGTAGCAAGAGCTCAAGAAAGCCCAACACCAAGCATGGCACCACTCAGCCGAGTACAACAGACACATGTGCCAGCACATCTGCCCAGAGCCAGCCAGGCCTGAGGGCAGTTCCAGCATACCGAATGCAATCACAGGGAGGCAAGAGGACAAAGGTACAGCAGGATGATTCCCTAAGGCCACTTGGTCCAGAGATTCTAAGGATGCCACTAACCCCCCAGATTGGGCAGCTCACCACAGCTACTCCATATCCCACACATGAAGAAAAACAAGCAGAAGAAGCCTCACTCTACCTCCAGCACTTGGCATGCAAGCCCAGCCCACCAGTGAGCCCAGACGACGGGTGGGGAGTTGTTCCCACCTTGCCTGGCACCTGCTACCTGCAGAGCCCCACCATGAGCACACTCACCCAGTGCTGCCTTCCGATGGAGACGAGCAGCTACTTGCCGTGGTGTTCGAAAGGAATGCTATTCTGAGGTGGGGAAAAGACAGCTGTTGGTAAGTGTCCTGCTGGCCAGACCAGCACATGAGATCCTGGTCCCCTGGCTGCCTGTGTTGAGCCTGAATCTTGATGTGGCCCCTGTCTTCACCAGGTCAAGACAGCAACAGACACTTTGGGGACTCCAGCTAATGGCAAGTCTCTCCACATAGTGCATGAACTCATCAGTCTCTCATGACCCTTGATAAAAGTGGCCATTGCTATTCCAGCAGAACCCTCCTAACTTTGTGCTCTAGATAAACGGCGGGGCTGAGGAAGCCCTACAAATCGGTTTGATAGCACTACGCAGCAGGTGGAAGGGATAGCACCTCCCAGGATACACCCATGGGACATACTTCCTCCTAATGAAAGCACCAGGATGATCTTATGATCTTAATTTAGGGCAGGTGTGGATTAAGTGAGGTATCAAAAGCAATAAGTGGCACATTTTGAACTGTGCTAGACAGGAGACCTTTCTTTTCAACAAAGGAAAAACAAATAATAGAGATCCAATGATTAGATGCCCTGCAAAGCCTATGTTCTTTTGTCTAATGAGAGCAAACTCACAGATATCAGGAAACACGAGAACATGGTCTCCCCGTAAGACATGCCTAATGCAAGTGCCCTTCAGAGAAGGAAAGATGCCAAGGAAGAAGCAGCTGCTTGTGGTCAAAGCCTGAGTGAGGCTGAGGTCCTGCAGAGAAGAGTCCATCCCAGTGACCTGTACCATGCCTTATCATCATCAGAAGTGGACAAGGGCAGAGGATGCTTCTAAGGACTGGCTTTAACTGGGTGTAAGGACTTGTGGGTATCACATTCTAACCCATAGGATGCACAGCTATTAGAAAACCAGCACCCAGTAGTAGATAAAGGAAGCTCAGCAAAAGATACGTGCTGTTGCAACAAGGGCTTATACATGCACGGTATTCTCTAGTTCATT
Organism: Peromyscus californicus insignis; assembly: GCF_007827085.1. Taxonomy (NCBI): domain Eukaryota; kingdom Metazoa; phylum Chordata; class Mammalia; order Rodentia; family Cricetidae; genus Peromyscus; species Peromyscus californicus. Next base: position 1,173,124 of record NW_026294551.1, on the reverse strand, counting down.
GTACTAAGTAAGTAGATGTCACCACTCCTACCTGAACCCCAACTCTCAAGGGGGAAGTTACTACTGGCCTGCCAAGCCTAGAGGAACCCCACTAGTCTTTAATTTTCAAACCTCAAGGGAGGTGCTTGGCTGAGGGCCTAGAAAGAGTGGAGAGGGATGCACATCTTACAAAGCACAACACACTGATGCTGGTGGTACTCTGCAATGAAAGGGATGCTCTGAAGGACAGCTGCCTCTTAGTTCAGCAAAATTCCCCCAAAGGTGCAGCTGTGAAGACAAATGAGCATTTGGAGACAATCATAATATAGGCAATCTCTAGAAAACCCCCAAGGTAGCCAAAGGAAAAACTAAGGAACTCTAGGAAGGGAGCCTCCCAGCTATGTTCAAGCCTGCTAACAGTTCTCCATGCACAAACAAGAAAGACCAAGCAACCAGAGACTGATTCAGAGGCCCAAGTTAACCATGTGGAGGAAAATGCTATTCTCTTGTCACCTTAAGGCCAAGGCAGTCACAGCCTTGGCAAGAAGCAGCAGCAGCTGGGCAGTACCCTGTGTCTTCTTGGTATCCATAGAACTTCCTGACTCTTCCATTTCCCTCCTGTATCACTAACTATCAGATGGTTCTTTTTGTATTGAACTAAAACAAAACAAAACAAAAAGACCACCCTTGCCATCCCTTCCTTAGTCTCTGCCCAGCCGCTGGCACGAAAATGTCCAAACCCAGCCAGGGTCCACCACATCATGGGGTGTAGATGAACAGGCAAAACTGACCACTTCCTAATGTGATCACAATGGTTTGTGTGGAAAAAAAAACAAAAACAAAAACTGTCAAGTCTTCCAGGAGGGAGCTGAGCTTAGAGTGTATACATCAAGGGACTCAATCTCCTCATGATGTCAAAACTCAAGGTTCACAATTTAAGTTATCCCTTGTCAAGCTCCCTACATTTGTTGTCTTTTCAGGAGAAAATTATACAAAACCAGCCATTTCTGGCAAATCAGAAATGCACAGGAACACATTTCAACAGTCTTGATTTCTGTCAGACCAGTCCTAGGTGTGGCCTGAGCCCAGGAAGCCCCAGGGATCTCACACTGACTCAACACATGTTCAGTCCTTACCCACTCAAACACCATACTAGATCCCACAGTAAGCCAGAGAGATGTTGCCATACAACCAAGTCCCAGAGCTGGGTGCAAGTATGCTTTAAAAACAAGCTCTTGGACAACAGTGGCACTGGCTGGTAAGAGCCTCCTCAAATTCAACTTGGACCCTACCCCCTGTAAGTGGGAGACTCTAAAATACTTACTTCAGAAAAAGGAACCTAATGTAGAAGTGACTCTAGTCTGTTGAATGAAGAGTTTTAAATGCACACAGCAGCAAAAGCACAGCATGGAGGACTTGGGTGCGGGTGAGGGAGCAGCTATGAGAGAGGGCCTGGAAACTAGTCCAAACTACCCTGCCTTCCCTGAGCACCTCCCTCATTAGAGACAGGGTGACAGAAGATGACACCTCCAAGGATGCTACCGCTCAGGATCCCTCACAGGGACCCTTCTTATGCAGCCACTGCCTTCCATGGTGTTGTGCTAAGGAGATTCTCACTAGCAAACAGAGGTGGAGTTGTAAAAAGCTGGGTGTGTCTACAACAGACCTCTCCCAAACAAGAGGTGTGAGCAAGCAGGCATACGGTGTCTCGCCTGGTGGGAAGGATGGCGGGGCAGGGATAGGGTTGTCCTTTGAAACTGAGTAGAAGTGAAAAAGCTTTACACATAGTTCACAGCCCATTACAGTCCTAATCAGGAAATAAACCCTTTAGGAACCCAGTTAGTCGGGGCTGTAGAGATGGCTCAAGTTGTTGAGAGCACTGGCTGTTCTTCCAAAGGACCCGGGTTCAATTCCCAGCACCCACACGGCAATTCACAACTGTCTGTAACTCCAGTTCCAGGGATTCTGACCCTCATATAGATATACATGCAGGCAAAACTCTGAAGTACATTAAATGAATAAATCCTAAAACAAGAAAGAAAGAAAGGAGGAAAGAAAGAGAGAAACCCAGCTAGTCACAAGCTCCAACCAAGAATTAGAAGCCTAGCTAAACATCCTCAAAAATGAGGAAAAAAGTAGGGGAAGGAAGGAAATACAATCTTCACAAGTGTTACCCCACTCCTGACTATGAATCTGTAAAGTCAGTCCTTAAGGTAAGGGAGAGAACCAGTGTCTGTAATCAGTGACAAGGACATGCATCCCCACACCGGGGTATGGCACATCCAGGCCTCAGTGAGTTCTACATGCATACCTGTGAGGTGGACATGCGAGAGGTATCTTGTCGGCCCGTGAGATCAGATGAGGAGACGTTGACTGGTGCCCCACGGTGCAGTCGCATGCTCACTTTCCGTTCTCGTTCCATGCCAGAGACGGGCCTAGGAGAGGTGTTGGCTAGAGGAGACGAAGAGGAACCATTACTGAGTACCCTTGGCTCTTGAACACCTCACTAGCTGAAGCTGGACAGAGAGCTCAGTGGTCAAGGTACTTGCTCTTACAGAGGACCCAGTTTGGTCTCCAGTACCCACATGGCAGCTTACAACCACCCACAACTCCAGTTCCAGATCTGATGCCTTCTTCTGACCTTCATGGGCACTAGGTACACATGCAGTGCACAGACACAAATGCAGGCAGCCCCCTGCCCCACACACATAATAATCTAAATAAACTCTCATGAGCCTACCGGCACAGCAGAGGCTAATGGCCCTAGCCAAATACATAGGCTCTCAGTGGACCTTTTCAGAGCAGAACCTGAACTTATTAACTAACTGGCTCAGGGCTACACACACAACTCAAATGCTCAGCAACCCCAAGACCCCTGCTGGTAGTAGGAATGCATTCCAAGACCTCAACACTTAGCAATACACGTCAGACCTGAGTAGTCAAAGGTTTGAGAAAATCTCTGAGAGAAAAAAAAAATTTTTTTTTTTGAGACACAGTTTCTCTAACATTCCTGGCTGTCCAGAAACTTGCTTTGTAGACCAGGCTGACCTCGAACTCAAGAGATCCGCCTGCCTCTGCCTCACAAGTGCTGGGATTAAAGGTGTGCTCCACCACACCCAGCACAGCAAAACTTTTTAAAAACTTATTTTATATGTGTGTGTATTTTGCCTACCCATGTCTGTGTACCATGTGCATGCAGTGCCCAAGGAGACCAGAAGATGGTGTTGGTTCCCCTGGAACTAGAATTACAGACAGCGTAAAAGCCGTCATGTGGGTACTGGGAAATGAACCCAAGTCCCGTAGAAGACCAGACAGTGCTCTTAACCACTGAGCCGTCTCTACAGCTCCATGAGAGCAAAACTTTATACAGGAAACAGCCAACACTAGCAACAAATTTCAGAGAACTCAATCTTTAGACCAAGTCTTGTGAGAGGAACATTCCTTTCTTTTCTTTGAGACAAGATCTCACTATGCAGACTAAGCTGGCTTTAAATTCACAGAAAGCCACCTTGCTTCTGCTTCCCAAGTTTTGGGGTTAAAGGTATGTGTCACCACGACATTTCTAAAGGTGATATCATGGGCTGTGCCCCAGCCCTATTACTCTTCAGAATGAGGAATGACTGAAATGGGGACACAACTCTCAACTGATTGGCCCAAAATTCTTGTGAGGCCACCAACTGGGGTGGTCAGAAAATCGTCAAACATGAAACAAGAGGCCCCAGTCTGGTGGAGCATGCTAAGAGGTATGCTTACCCGTGTGTGAGGTAGGGGTAAGGGGCGTTGGGGGAGCCACTTCTTGGGTTCCCCGCAGACGGCCGGAAGCTGTAGAAGGGAGGCCACGGGTGGCTGGATTCCGGGAGTGTCTTAATCGTTCCTCTCGGTCCCGGCGTTCCCGCTCAGCATCATCTGCAGCTCGGCTGGCACCCTGAGGAGGAAAGATTAGGATAAAAGTCTCCCTCTGGCACTAGTTCACAGTGCAGTGCCCCCCACATGAGGTGGGACATAGTGCAGCTGACAAGGTTCCTGGTATGCACCCCAAAGAAGCAGTTCTTGCCACTGCTTCGACTAGATACATTACCTATAAAGGTTCCAATTTCAAGTTCAAATTACGAAATGTCTTGATTGTCTGAGACAGGGTCTTGCTCTGTAGCCCAAGGCTGGCCTCAAGCTAATCACCAGCCTCCCAAGCACTGGAATTAATTACAAAGGTACACAACCATGCTTGGCTCAAAGAATAAATTTGTTTTTACTTTATTCTTGTTTGTCTGCTTACTCTATGTTGTCTCACTTTGTAGCCCTGGCTGGCTTGGAACTATGTATTCTAGACAGGCCTCAAACTCAAGAGACCTGCCTGCTTTTTCCCTCATAAATGCTTAAAGGTGCGAGCTACCATGCCCAGCCCAAGAATGAATTTTCAATGAGAATTTCACAAAGCCTTGAATTGTAGCAGCAATATCTGAATGATTACAGGAGCAAATTCAGACTGAATACCAGGCACTTGACCCTAGAGGCTCTTCTGAGGCCTATGAGATGTACACTCGATTGGAGATGGGGTAAGGAGTGCTGGATGACAGGGAGAGAGGCAGGGCTTAAGGAGACCACCAGGCTTCCTACCAGCCCAGACTATTATGCCACGCCACCACAGGCAGCTGAATCCACAAAGCTCTGAAAATTGGTAATGGAAATTATAATAGAATAATCTTTAAGGTGGGCATGGGGGCAGCAGTACCCACAGCACCTGGAAAGTCAAAGCATGAGGGTAGCTTAAGCCTAGGGGTTCAAGACTAGCCTAGGCAACAACAAACTTCAAAAAATAAAACTCAAGGTTGGAGCAATGGTTCAGTGATTAAGAGCACTTGCTGCTCTTGAGGAGGACCAGGTTTAGTTCCCAGAACCCACACTGAAGCTTACAGTAGCTTCTAACTCCAGTTTCAGGGGATCTGACGTCCTCTTCTGACCCTAAGAGCACCAGGCTCAGAAGTAGCTTTACTCCCTAAAAATTCAGGAAAAAGAGAAAAGAGGAGAGGGGAGGGAAGGGAAGTAAGAAGGGAGGACGCAGGCAGGTCTTTCAACTAAGGAAGACTTACCAATCCATAAGCAGCTGACTGCATGCAGACCTTCACTACAGCTTACCGGGCTTCATATTATACATATCCACAAATGCCAGAGGTCTTTATTATTTTGTGTGTTTTGTCTGCATGTAAGTAAATGAACCATGTGCATGCAGTACCCACAGAGGCCAGAAGAGGGCATAAAGGGGAATTGGATCCCCTAGAAATGGAGTTACAGATGACCCTAAAAACTGAACCCAGGTCTTCTGCAAAAGCAGCGAGTGCTCTTGACCTCTGTGCCATCTCTCCATCCCCAAACACTACAGAGGTTTTTGCCTCACTCATCATCTTCCCTCTCAGGACTCTGAACCCAGAGGCAAATTGGTCTCTAGGCCTAAGTTCCACCAGGTGTGCTTAGCTTTCTACCGTGCCTTACCATTGTGCATTGCACAGACAGCAGAGCTTTACATAAAAAACCCATCCCAGCCTTCTGAGGACCAGGATGCTGTCATCCAATGCTCTAGCAATATCACTTACAAATTTGAGCATGTTCCAGTCGAACACATAGTCGTAAGAGAAGCCCTGGCGATGGAACAAATTTCTGAAGAGCTGTCTCAGGTAGGAGTAGTCAGGTTTGTCATCAAAACGTAAGGAACGGCAGAAATTCAGGTATGTGGCAAATTCAGCTGAAAAAAAAACAAAAAAAAACCAAGAAACTCAATACTAGCTAAGTGGCCCAGACTGGTATCCATTCACCCAGTTCACCTTCCACAGCACCAAATAACAAAGATATCAAAGATGAAATCTGAAAACTAGTCATATTACTTAAGAAATCAGGCCTTGGGAGACTGCTTGGGGGAAAAAAATTCAACATATAGAACCTGGAGGTATACAGTTCAGTGGTAGAAAGGTCACACAGCTTGTATACCATGTGTGAGGCCTTGGGTTCCATATCTAGCACCCTCCACACTTCCCAGAAGGTCAACACTAGAGAGCAAAATTCAGTTATCCAGGGCATTTTTATCCCAGGAGCAATCTTACCAAATAGGAAAGTTCCCTGGGAAATGGCTCTGGGAGGTGGAATAGCGGTAAAGGGTAGTCAGTTTAAGGAGCAGTTAGGTCTCCCACTATTTTCCTCCTTCCCTATCCATGTAAGTCACCTCTCAAGGCTCAGTCTTGCTTCATTCCAGTCTCACTGGGGCCTCACAGAACACCTTTCAAACAAAAGCGCTCAGGGACGGAAAAGAAAAACAAACCAGGTCCAACTGCCACCTTCATATATGAAAAGTGCCTCTTTCATACAACTCTTCTAACAGAAGGAAGCAGGTCTGACAGCACAGCCAAAGGCTTTCCACACAAGTGTCTAGTTAATACGGGGGAGGGTGGCTGCAGTACAAGTATGAGGGGACTCACAAGGATAGCCCTTGCACAGCACTTCAATGGGAGTGGACATCTTCTTCTCACTGATCCTCTCATACTTCTGCCTCTTGGTGGCAGCCTTCAGCCCCTGCCAGGGGAGAGAGCCCAGGTTGAAGTACATCAGCACGTACCCCAGAGACTCCAAGTCATCTCTTCGAGATTGTTCTGGAAAGAAAAGGGAACTATGTCAAGGAAGGCATGTATGTCTGTGTATGTATAAAAGCAACACCTGGCAAACAAGAAAATGGAAATAAAACTTCAAAAATAACAGAAAAATATACTTGCAGAATTATGTCACCAGCAGTTGTCCCTTACATGTTGTTAAAGAACCTCCCTAACACTTCAGGAGAGCCACATCAACATCTTGGAGAACTGCTAGAGAAGCCATTTCTGCCTACCCCACTGCACCCTCCAGCAGCTGTGCACATCTGCTTGTCTGCTATAAAGGCTGGCTGACAGCCTCCATCACCAAACTGGCTCATAACCCCAGGCTGCTAAATAAGTTGGACTTTCCCTAAGCCTTATAAGGATGGACATACTAAAGATACATTAAGTCAAGAGTTGCACCCTATGTCAGGGCTCACCAATGCCAAGGTGCGTGTTGATGGAGGCATAGCGTGCCGTCCCTGTGAGGTTCTTGTTCTCTCGATAGGGGATATGCTGGTGAGTGCGGGCGTCCCGGTACTTCTTGGCCAGACCAAAGTCAATGATGTAGACCAGGTTGCCTTTCTTTCCCAGCCCCATGAGGAAGTTATCTGGCTTCACATCTCGGTGGATAAAATTCTTCGAATGAATGTATTCAATACGACTTATCTACAAACAGAGAAGCAATGGTGAGACTGAATCCCATAGTGGTTCGTGCTGCAAAAGGAGGCTGCTTGGCAGTGAGGCTCACATTACACATTCTCTGCTTTCTGGAAAGCACAGAGATTTCAGTTAGGGTGGTCATCTCTCAAGGTATCATTAGCTCTCTATCCCCCCAACAGGCCCAGACATTTCTCCTTGGTTCCCATGGGAGTAGAAAAGAGAGCAGGCTAAAGTGGCAACTCACTACCAGACAATGGTCTGTTATCAGCCAAACTTCTGCACGAGCCATAAACAAGATTTTCATAGAAACCACCCAAGAGTTGCCACCAGTCAAATGTGAGCTCCCTGAGAGAACTGGGAGGTCCATTCAATATGGACACACTTGAGAAGCTAAAAATTGGTCTCTAATCTTGAGGCCAAAGTTAAACAAATTCCCCTTTCTATGCAAAAATGGGTATAATAATGGAGAAATGGCAACCCAGTAACTTCTTTATTTGAGACAGGGTTTTACAATGTAGCACCCTGCTGATCTGGAACTTGCTGTGTAGACAAGGCTGGCAATGAACTCACAAAGATCTGCCTGCCTCTGCCTCCTGAGTACTGGGATTAAAAGGACGTAAAACCATGGCAAATGTAACCCAGTAATTTATTCTATCAAGCCAGCAAGCACATGCCAAGTACTACACTACCTGTGCACTTCAGGAAAAGGGGTGCTTACCATTTGGTCAGCAAGCAACAGGACAGTTTTGAGACTAAACTTCCTTGAACAGAAGTTGAAGAGGTCTTCTAGGCTCGGTCCTAGTAGCTCCATCACCATGACATTGTAGTCCCCCTCAGCCCCACACCATCTGATGGTAGGGATGCCCACTGGAAGAGAAACCAAACAGAGGACTTCAGCCCAGGCATCAGATCATCTCTATTCGACATGACACAGATGTTTAGTGAATTGAGTCTGTGGGTATGGGTGTTCAAGGGGTTCAGATGATCCTGGCAATGTCTTGCCTCAAATATATCCACTCGTGATTAAGCCACATACAGTTAACACGTGACACAGAGCAAACTCTGGCAAGAGTCAAGCAAGCAGTAACAGCAAATGAGATAATTTCATAACATCAACATCCATGGAAAGAAAAAGCACGTGAGGTAAGACAGGTCCAGAGAAGCCAGCTGGAAGCCATACCACCAGTGAGACTGGAACCTAATGTTGAGAAAACAGAAGAGAAAAACATCTACCGTGGGTTGTAGAAGAGAGAAAAAAGTATTTCCTTTTTTTCCCTGATATTGATGAGGGAAAAGCAAACACAATGAAAATTTCTTAGAGATTCATACGGACTTTAAACACACCAACCAGTAGGAGAAAGTAAGGAGAACAGGACAAATCTAACATAAAGAAACCAGCTGGGTGAGGAGATGTGCTTGTGAGATGGAGCTGTAGAATCCAGAGTTTTTGCACCTTGGACTATGTAATGAGAGCCTGTTTAAAAGAAAACAACAACTATAAACCAAACAATCCAGAACTCCAAATGAGGGAAGGAACTCAAGGATGCTTTCAAGATGCCAGATCTGAAAACAAAAGTCAACCTAGAAAAATATTTCATCTAAAAACATGGATGACTGACAACAGTCACACAAAGATGCTCAGGAAAAAGTGAAGAGCACTTGCTCATGAAGACTGCCAGGAACAAGAATGTACACAGAAGCTTTGTTCAGGTCAAAGAGCAAGCATTGAAGAGAGACAAGCTTTACAAGATGCCCCGTATTCTCCTCTGCCTACCAGAGCATGTGGTCTAGTGAGCTCCATACACTGTCACTGGCTCTTATCATACATGCTCCACTTTTGGCTCTGTCATGAGCCCAAGGCCTCTCTTTCCTTCCATGTGAAGTATTTAGTGGAGCTTCATTGTGAGTTTAGATGTTTGCAGGGAGATCCTACCATTTAGGAAAAAAAAAAAAAAAAAGCTTCATTATCTCAAAGTATTTTTTACATCTTACTTGAGAACCCATACAACAAATATCTAAATATTAAAGTAATAGAGACTGGGGACCTAACAGGATACCTGGTATATTCCTAACAGTAGCTTCTATATCCCAGCCACCTTTTGTCACCTGTGCTCTCCATTCAGACCTCCCTCATGTGTGCTATGTAACATTTCTTTTTTTTAAATTTTATTTTATTCATATTTTATGTATATGAGTGTTCCGCATGTATACCTGCAATCTAGAAGAGAGCATCAGATCCTATTACAGATGGTTGTGAGCCACCATGTGGTTGCTGGGAATTGAACTCAGGACCTCTGGAAGAGCAGTCAATGCTCTTAATCTCTGAGCCATCTCTCCAGCCCTGTTACATTTCTTATAACCAGTATCCCACAATCTCTAATTACCTACCTGTCATTTGGATAGTGTGGTGGTTTGAATGAAAACGGCCTCCATAGGCCCATAGGGAATGGCACTGTTAGGAGGTATGGCCCTGTTGGAGGAAATCTGTCACTGGGGGCAAGTTTTGAGGTCTCAGATGATCCCAGGCCCAGTGTCTCACCCTCTTCCTGCTGTCTGCCAATCCCATAGAACTCTTGGCACTGGATGTAGTACTTCTCCAGAACCATGTCCGCCTGTATGCCGCCATGCTCCCCACCATGATGACAATGGACTAAACCTCTGAACTCTAAGCCAGCCCCAATGAAATGCTTTCCTTTATAAGAGTTGCCATGGCCATGGTGTCTCTTAACAGCAACATAAACCCTAACTAAGACAGATGGTTTAGGTTTGCTTTTCCTATTATAAACGGCACTGTGAAGTATGTTCTTATGTATGTCTGCTGTAACACATGGAATTCCTTTTTATCTCTGAACATACACTTATAAACACATTTGCTGTGGTGTTAAAGTATAAATCATCCAACTGTACAAGACATATGAGATGATAACAGCAATGAGCAAGGCCCTGTTGCTGGACATTCTGCTACTTGTCCATTCCCTACTTGTATCTAGGGTATAAAATGAATCTCTCTGACCACTGTGTCTTTTATGAACACAACCATCATGTCTGTTTCTCTTTTCTGAAATGCTCAAGCATATTTTGTGACAAAAAAATGGTTTAATGGTTTTATGTGAGGCAAGTTATCTTCTTGTGGTGAGTAATGCTTTCGGGTTTTTTTTTTTTTTGGATAGGGTCTCACTATGGACCCCAGTCTGGGCTTGAGTTCCAGACTTTCTGCTACCTCAAGTGCTAGGATTACAGGGACATGTCATTATGCCTGCCCAGCTTGCTCTCAGTATTTTTCTCTATGAAACTATTCCTGACCCTTGAGTCATAAAGAGATCCTATTATTACCTTGTAAAAGTGTCAAAGTGCAACGCTACATATTGAGACCTTGTTTTAATAATAAATGTTGAAGTGCAGAAATCATTTTTGCTTCTAGCAGTGATGAAGAGACCCAACTGACCCCTGTACTGAAATAACTCAGGAGAGGTAAGATAAAACATGAACCTCAGAAAGACGATGCTGATGTTTGAAAGAATAAAAGACAGAATCAAGCTGGGCAGCTTTTAATCTCAGCACTTGGGAGGCAGAGGCAGGTAGATCTCTGCCAGTTTGAGGCCAGTCTGGTCTACAGAGCAGAGTTCCAGGACAGCCAGGGCTACACAGAGAAGCCTTGTCCTGAAAACAAAACAAAACAGACCAATGCAACTTGACTTCAATCTAGAAACAACAGGAGGAAGAATGTGAAAGACAGAAACACTGAATACTAAGGAGATGAGATTCTCAATGTCTGGCATCCAAAGGTTATGAGACATAGTAAGGCATGTGAGCCCACAAATTAGAACTGGTAGAGATGAGCATTAAAAGTTAAAATATGCCAAGGGATTGAAATTCCAGCTATTTAGGAGACTTAGGCAAGAAGATCACAATAACAAGTTCAAGGCTTGTCAGGGCTACAGAGTGAGTTCTTGGCCAGCCTGAGTAACTTACTGAAACCCTGTGTCAAAATAAAAACAAACAAAAAAGTGATGGGGATGTAGCACAGTGGTGGAATGCCTGCTTGGCATGTGAGGGACTCTGAGATCAAAACCCAGTATTGCAGAAGGAAAAAAAAAAAGTTGTAATTAAATATAAATGAATTCCAAGTCAAGAAAGTTAAAGGAGGCTGGGCAGTGGTGGCACATGCCTTTAATCCCAGCACTTGGAAGGCAAAGGCAAGCGGATCTCTGTGGGAGCCCATTTTCGGTTTCCTTGTGGCTTTACCCAGCATGTCCGCATAGAGGATGATTAGGACCACGGGCCTGAGTGCAGGTGTCTGAAATGATCTGCACTTGGCTGTGCTGGGAAGGAGGTCTTTTGCTCCACCCCTTGGCGTCTCTATAAATACCCTGGGGCAGACAGTCGGGCCGTTGGAAAAGGTTCCAGGCCCTCTCGAGGCTATCCTTTACTTTCTATCTGTTTATCTCCGCAATAAATCCTTCTATCTAATATTTCCTGCTGCTCACACTCAAGAAAACTCTGGGGAGCTGTGAGGTTGGTAGGTAAATGCCCCACAGATCTCTGTAAGTTCGAGGCCAGCCTGGTCTACAGAGTGAGATCCAGGACAGGAACCCAAACTACACAGAGAAACCCTGTCTCGGGGAAAAAAAAAAAAAAAAAGACAAAGAAAGTTAAAGGAAAGAAATCTCTCTCATATCAAAGGTTGAAAACTGTAATGTCTAAGATTGAAAAAACACCAAGCAGATTAAACATTGCAAAGACCAATAAACTCAAGACAGCAATAGAAACTATAGAAACAGAGCAAAAGTAAACAGGAGCCTTAGTGTACTGTGCTGCAGGCTCAGCTCAAGCCATCAGTGGAAATGGGAAAATGAAGCAGGTAGATATCTGAAATCCAGATTCAGTTCAGGTGCAAGAATCATGAAGACAATTACATTAGTGCACAACAAACTGCCCACACAAATGGTGTCCTATCCCCAGTAGTCCTGCATAAAAGCTCTTTCCTGAAGAATGCAAGAGTACCAAGTGAGATCCATATCTACACAAAGCAACCACAATTACTTGGGAGTAAAGCCCTTCTTAGCTGTAATTTTTTTTGGAGAGAAACATGGCTATATTCATAGCAGTGGACTCAACTGTTGTGGAGTATTTCTTTACACAGTGTGAGGATGTTTCATTGTGATTGGTTTAATAAAAAGCTAAATGGCCAATAGCTAGGCAGGGGAGAATAATAGGTGGGACTTCTGGGCAGAGAGGGGAACTCAGGATGAATCTAGGGGTGATAAGAGAAGCCAGTGAGACACTGAAGAAGTTGGACATAAGGTACAGAGGAGAGGTAACCGAGCTAACATGGTAGAATGTAAATTAATAGAAACAGGTTAATTTAAGTTATAAGAACTAGTGAGGCAATCCTAAGCTAAGACAAAGCTTTCATAATTAGTAAGTCTCCATGTCATTATTTGGGGTTGGCAGCCGAAAAAAAGTCTGACTACATATGGCGTCCAACATCAGGCACCAGATGAAGCAATTACTTATATGTTGCCCCATTATTAAATAAAACTCGGGAGTCAGATACTGAGGTAAAAATCTGGTAGATCCAAAGAGCAATGGACGAATGAGCAGATGACCCTGCCTCTCCACACTTCCACATTGGAAAAAGCCCTCAAAACCCCTCCAATCTCCTCCTTCTCTCTTTCTTGTACCTCTCTATCTGACTACCTTGGTCCTCCAACATTATCTTGGCTAATTCCGGTCAGCCAATCATTGACCCCGCCCCCCTATGGTTCAAGGTTTAACTTTATTGGAAATCTTGGAATGTCAGTGCAAACAAATATCCCACAACACTCAATAGTTTTCATTCCCTCTCCAATTAACCCATTCCTGTCATCATTTGTTTTGAAGTCCTGTTTCAGAGTTGGCCAGGAGGCATGCCTTTTTGTGTCCTCCCACATCCTCCCAACGTGGTTCTGTCACTAAGGGAGGAAGGGTACTTTCTTTTGTTCCACATGTTCCAAGTTCTTGCCTTAGTCCTGGAACCAGCCACAGCAAGTAGTCTAGGCCCCCCTCAGTGGGAAGAACACTTGAGAAAGCTTGGGACCAGGCCCCGCCCGTGTCCAGAACAGCTTTAATCACCACAGCTCTAGGGCAAGTAGTGACATTTTCAGGCAACTGCTCCTCTTCTTCATGAATACTGTTGTTAATCTTGGCCCTTTCACTTTCCTCTCTGAATTCTAGTCATCCTGTTCTCTAAGAGCCTTTGGACTAGATCTAAACAGGTTCAAATGAGATGAAATCCCAGCACTGAGAAGGGGAAGTTGACACACATTCCCATCTATCCTTATCCAAGAAGTTATTCCCTGGGACACCTGCTGGGAAAGGCAAAACCAGTTTTCTCCAATGTAGTGTCACTACTGGGTGTATCAACCACACTCTCCAAGGGCAGCCATGTGCCCAGAATAACTGGCCAACACAAAACACACTCCACACTTTTTTTTCCCTGTGTGTTTCTGTTTTGTTAGCTAAGTTTTTGTTCTTTGAGAGACAGAAAAAGAATATGAAATTGGGTTGGTAGGGAGGTGAGAAGGATCTGGGAGGAGATGGGGAAAGGAAAACAATATGATCAACATATATTGTATGGAAAAAAATTGAAAAAAGCTGCTGATGGTATGGAGGAAGCTGGAGATATGGCTCAGCAGGTAAGAGCACTTGGTTGCTTCTGGAGAAGATCGAGGTTTGATTCCCAACACCCATAGAGTGGTTCACAACCATGCATAACTCCAGTTCTAGGGGATCCAACACCCTCTTCTGACTTCTGCAGGCACCACCAACACATGTGATGCACACACATACATACAGGCAAACACCCATACATACAGATTAAGGGGGGGGGGGGGGGGAGATGGGAATGGTGGTATACAGTTTTAATCCCAGTTGTCAGAAGACAGAGGCAGTGGGTCTCTCTGAGTTCAAGGACAGCCAGAGTTACATAGACAGACCCTGTCTTAAAAATGGAAAGAAAGAGAGAGAGAGAAAAGAAAAGGAGGGTTGTTATGTCCTGAGTGGAATTTCATTTAACATTAAAAACATTATGAGAGAACTAACATCAAGCCTTCCTTTATGTCCTCTAATAGTCTTTTAACTTTCCACAGAGCATCAGCCTATCTCAAAATTTATTCCTAAATACTCCATGTACTACTTCCTAGTTTGCTACTATAAATGGTATTTTTAAAAATTACATTGTGGGGGCTGGAGAGATGGCTCAGTGGTTAAGAGCATTGGCTGTTCTTCCAGAGTTTCTGAGTTCAATTCCCAGCACCCACATGGTAGCTCACAACCATCTATAGTGGGATCTGATACCCTCTTCTGGCATAATGTCATACATGTAGAGAGAGCACTTATATACATTAAATAAATAAATAAATCTTAAAAATAAAAGTTAAAAAATTACATTGTTGACAATATTTAAGGTGTACACTACCATAAATGGTATTTTAAAATTACATTTTAAAACCATTGTTGGTGAAGTAAACTGACCATATTTTAAACGTTTAATCTGTATGTGTACATATGTTTTTTACCACATTGTGTACATGAAGGTCAGAAGACATCTTTTTTGGGAATTTGTTTGAGGTACAGCCTCTCTGTCTCTGGTGTTGGTCTGTGCACTCTAGGGCATCTACCTGGCTTGTGAGCTTCTGGGTGACTCTCCTGTTTCCACTTTGCATACTATCCAGGAGTGCTAGGACTGCAGAGACACACCACCACACCCTGCTTGCACGTCAGCCTACTGAGCTATCTCCCTAGCCCAAACTGATGCTATTCTGATCTGAAGCTAACAAAACCCCTAATTTCTTCTATGTTTATTATAGGGAATTCTACCATATGCAAATGAGTTCTAGGAATATATTGTCAAAAGGCTACAAAAGATGCAGGTAGCATGACTGCATTCCATTAACAGCAAATTGCTATTTAGGAGGGATGCATGCCATGGTGTCTTGATATACTTAACAGCTGGGGGGGTGGATATGCGATAGGTAGCAGCACTTTCCTTTTCTTTTTCTTTCTTTTTTTTTTTAATTTATTATATATACAGTGTAATGTCTGCATGTATCCTTGCAGGACAGAAGAGGGCACCAGATCTCAGATCACCAGATCTGCCTTACAGATGGTTGTCAGGCACCATGTGGTTGCTGGGAATTGAACTCAGGACCTCTGGAAGAAGTCAGTGAGTGGTGCTCTTAATCGCTGAGCCATCTCTCCAGCCCAGCACTTTCCTTTTCAATGGGGAATAATAGTGTTATTTGTTAATCCATGGCATTTGGAGACTGGATAAAATACAGTCACTGCAAAGGATTCCTGAGCTCACAGATCCCTGGCTGGAAAAGATGGAGAATGTCTTTTGTGGTGCACTTTACCTTCAGCAAACTGCCACAAACTAACTAGTGGTGAAGCCTAGGAAGCAAGTAACTATAAAACCAATTAGGAGAAGGTTCCTGCTA
The DNA here is from genome assembly GCF_007827085.1 of Peromyscus californicus insignis. Classification (NCBI taxonomy): domain Eukaryota; kingdom Metazoa; phylum Chordata; class Mammalia; order Rodentia; family Cricetidae; genus Peromyscus; species Peromyscus californicus. The sequence continues at coordinate 1,157,388 of NW_026294551.1, read as the reverse complement.
AAGCATGATGAAGAACCTTCCAGCTACAGGCTCACTGCTACTCTGAAGCCAGTCATTCATGCTAGAAAAATCCAGAACCCAAAGTAGATCCATGCCTGGAAAGTGCTGCTACTACTGCTTTGCTTTTTGTTTTGTTTTGTTTTGTTTTGTTTTGTTTTTTTCCCCAGGAACAAATGAAGCTAGCCATTTAAAGAAAAACCCCAAGTGCTGTCTGTGCCATGACTTGGGGATGAGCTACCCCTACTCTGCTCACAGTTGTGAACATGGATGCTTTACCCTTACAGGGGTCTAAGATGCCAAAATAAGTAACTCGGGCCAGACACTAGAAAACATAGGCATTGGCAAGTGCTTTCCACTGTGATTTGACAAGTATTTCAATGTAAATGTGGGCATTTAGAATTAATCCATATAGGAAAATTCATTATATTTTTAGCAATTCAGTTTTAAAATTATTAAACCTGTCAAGTATTTCTAAGTAATGTTATTTAGATTTTGAAAACCAAATTTCTTGTGGGAGGACAAGAAAGAAAAACAGCAGGGCTGAGGCTGTAGTTCAGTTGTCCAGTGCTTAGCTAGCACAGGCACAGTCCTGGCTCCATCCTAGCACTCCAAAACAACCCCAACACACCCCAATCACGGCAAACAGAATGTATAAGCAAAGCCAGTGGAGATATGCTAGAGAGACTAGGCAGACACGTGGCTTCACAGGGGCACATTGGGGACTTTCTCAAGACAGTGAGGGATCACAGGCATCTTTTACTCCAACATCGAATTCATCTACATGCTGCATGGTCTCTAGTGATGTTCAATGGTTCAAGACTAATTATGTGCCAGGCATGGTGGTCCAGAACATTAACTCTAACACTCAAGGGGCAGAGCAGAAAGACTGTGAATTTCAGATCTTGACAAAAAGCCAAAGACAGAAGATAAACACTGCCAAGTTTATCTGAGCACTTGGAAGGCAGAGGAAGGAAGATCACCAGTCTGGTCTATGAAATAAGTTCCAGTCCAGCCAGGGCAACATTATAGTCTTAGTTTGTTTTTTTTTAATGCTGTGAAGAGACACCATGACCACGGCAACTCTTAGAAGGAAAACATTTAATTGGGGTGGCTACCTTACAGTTCAGAGGTTCAGTCCATTATCATCATGGTGGGGAGCACGGTGGCATGCAGGCAGATGTGGTGCTGGGGCTGAGAGTCCTACATCATGCAGGCAACAGGTACTTGACTGACTGTCACACTGAGGGAAGCTTGAGCAAAGAGACCTCAAAGTCCACCCCTACAGTAACATGCTTCATCTAATAAGGCCACACCTCCTAATAGTACCAATCCCTTTGGGGACCATTTTCTTAAAAAAAAAAAAAAAAAAAAAAAAGGCCAAGAGAAAAAAATTGCAGTATTTTCCTACCCAGATCCTATCACAAAGAGTCATTCTCCCATCCCACAAAGTGACCTGTTAATATTTACCAAAAGCATCTGTAAACTCTTAAAAGTTTTCTGCTGAGGAGCTACTGAAGGAGGGTGTGGTCTCAATGTACTTTGGGATATATCAGAAATGGAATAAACATAGTTAATAAAGCTACTAGGTCTTATCTGGCAGCACCAGGTGTTGACAAAAACTCACCAACTATTCAAGACTTTTACTGACACTGAATTCTAGTTTATTTCTAGTATTTCACCTTTAAACTATTGTGCTGACTAGATTTTGGACTGGTGGAAGTGCTTGGGGCACATCGTTTCAGAATATTTGTTTACACTGTGTGAAGATGTGTCATTGTGATTGGTTTCATAAAGAGCAGAATGGCCAATAGTTAAGCAGGAGAGAGAGGATTTCTGGGGAAAGACAGGAAGAGCAGGAGGAATCTAGGTGCCTACAGATTAGGCCAGAGACACACCAGGGAGACTCTGAAGAAGTCAGACATATGATACAGAACAGAGGTAACTGAGTCACGTGGTAGGGCATAGATGAATGGAAACAGGTTAATTTGAGTTATAAAAGCTAGTAGGAGCCGGGCGGTGGTGGCGCACGCCTTTAATCCCAGCACTCGGGAGGCAGAGCCAGGCAGACCTCTGTGAGTTCGAGGCCAGAGAAACCCTGTCTCGAAAAACCAAAAAAAAAAAAAAAAAAAAAAAAAAAAAGCTAGTAGGACCAGCATAAACTAATGGCCAAGCTTTTATAATTGATATGAAGTTTCTGTGTAGTTATTTGTGGGCTGGTAGTCCAAGAAAGCCAGATGAGAAAGCTTGCAAGAGCACGTCCTGAGGCTGAGTGCTCAGGTTCCAGTCTGTATCCTATGGAAAGTTGCTTCCCACTCAGCACAGACACTGTGACACTACTAGCACCTACAAGTCTTCCAGATAAACCTCATGTTGCAGTCAGTCACTTAATTCTATGCTTTCTTTTTGGCACAGCCAGAGCCAATGTAAACAAGATCAGGACAATGAAAGAGGTAGTTGTTCCTTTCAGAAGGTAGCACAGCAATCCGTATTTACCCACATACAGAGAACATGACATGACAAGATTTTGCTCTCTGGCAAAACCTTGTGGTTTCTGAGCAAAGTGTATCCCCCATCTTGCATCTGTCAACCTCCATTTAGTCTCAGATAACAAACACTGACAAAACATTCTTTCCCTGGGCATATTATGTTTCCTAAAACAAAGATCTGAAGGGCATCAAGTAAGTAGGCAACAAGAGTAAACCTGACCAAAGCCTGAGGAACAGCATTCAAACACCAAGAAAGGATAATACCCATTTCTGAATCTTGTCTGGGTTCTAATAGTCTGGAGAAGGGATGTGGGCAAATGACTGAGGACCCAACACAGGAAGTAATGCTATCTACCAGCAGGCACCTGGCACCATCCAGGACATCCAATCATCATAACCAGGGAGAGCAACTGACACCTAAGATGCTCCACAGCAAATGGCAGTGATGTTGGAGCTGGAGAACTGTTTGGAGTATACTATACTCCTTTCTGATCACTATCAGGCTGCCTCTCCCCGCCTTAGGCACTCTAGGTTAGCAGTCTCAGAACTACAATCCTTTAAGCTCCTAGAAAAGACCAAACCTATGTCACACTGTTCTACTCTACTTGTTACAAAAGCTATGCAGCCAGTCCCTAATGCCCCCAAGAAGGCTGTCGAACTGAGGATGCCGCCAAAGGGCAGATTGGGCCTCTGCTGACCTCCCTTTGAGACAATAAAATAAGATAAAAATAAAACCAGTAAAATTGAATAGGATGAAACAAACTAACAGAAGAAAAAGAGTCAAAGAAAGAGCACATGAAACATACAGATGCAGAGACACACATAGAAACCATTAACACATATGCAAAAGGTCTGAAAGGAAAAGCAAAAAAGAAAAATAATGCCCAAAGCATGAGACAGTTTCCCTTTTCCTGCTGACAGAGGGAGGCTGTCACAAGCGCTGGTAATGTGCGTGCGTGCATGCATGCGGCACACTCTCTCTCCTTCCTGTTCCAACTACCACGGCGCTATGGAGGCTTCTGCTAAAAAGGATCACGAAGTATGGCCACTTTTCAGGGATAAAGCCTGCCAAAAGCAGGCTCCTATCAGGACAAGGGACTATGCCTTCAGAAGAACCCTGATCCTAACCCTGCTGGTGAGTTCTTCTGAAGGTTCAGCCCCATCATCTAGGATAGGAGACTTCATGGTCTTAAAAGCCTCAAATAAGAACACCTGCTCTATTAGTCAAACTATGTATTTACAAGTTCCCAGAATTCTAGAAGTGAAACTGGCCCACCACTGGCTCCAGTACTCCAAGGTCTTGGGGTAATGTTTTACAGAACCGAGAACAGTGACTTAGCTGGGAGAGTCAGAGAAGTCATGTTCAAAGTTCCTATCCAAGAGGAAACGAGCTTCAGAGAGTTTGATGGGACTACCCTCTAGTTCTAAGGAAAGCATGTGGCCCAGAAAAGGCCAAGTAGCAGGAAGCACTGTGATGTGACAGGCAGCACCACTGGTTATGTTTATTTTGAACCTTTCACAAAACCCAGATTTCAGACATTATCATCTAATGGGAAGCTAAGAAAGAGAGTTCTTAAGCAAAATAAGCAAGACTATGCTTCTTTTCCTTGGGTAAAGTCTTCTGTACCTATAAGCCAGGCTATGAGCAGACATTTAACCCCAATGAACCTTACCTCCTCCCTGCATCATTTTGTAGATCTTGCTCTCAATGTGGAGCTGAGGATGTTTGGTTTTGACACATTCAAGCTTGATGGCAACTTCTTCTCCTGCAGCAATGTCCGTACCTTGGCAAAGAAAGAAAATTATACACATCATTTCATGTCTACCACATAACCCAAAGCTTGCTGCAGAAAGAACAAGTGCTGGGAATGGAATCCAGAAGCCTTGCACATGGCTAGGCCAAAACCCTGCCCATGAACCACACCCTGGATCTTACTGCACTGAGTTTCCCGAGACGGACCAAATGACAGATGCTCTTGACTTCCTATTAAGAGATTGTACTGCTGGCTGACCAACACAGAAAGTTAGCTGTACTCAAAAAAATATATAGGAAAATCTATTTGGTATCCCACCTTCCATTTCTACCCTATACCCACTGCACTTACAAGTCAGTCACCAGAGTTGCAGGCACCAATCTTTCGACTCACCCGGCACACCAAAGCAGAGTAATAGGATGCTTCTGTGCTGCTTTGAAAGGCCTTTTGGAATGTGCTTGAGTCTCCCAAGAAGAGCAGAGATGGGTTTTGCTCTATTCTCTGTCCTCCAAGCCTCAGGCCAGACAGGCTTGACATCTACCCACACATCTTAACAGTTTCTCCTCAGTTCTCAAGTAGGCTCAATCCCCTCATGACTGCAGGAGTCATCTCTAACCAAACTATCACAGGCTTGGCAAAGATCAACTAAACCAAGGGATATGCCTCCCTTCCCCCAGCTTTGTTTGTAGATCAGGCTGGCCTTGAACTCAAGAGATCTGCCTATCTCTGTCTCTCAAACAAATGCTGGGATTAAAGGCATGTGCCATTCTTAGGGCCAAGAGGGCACATAGTTTTTGTTATAGTTTGTGACAAACGCTATGGTGACTAGAGCCTAGGAGTTTGGAGGCAAGAAGATAGTTTTATTTATAAGTGTGTCCCTCTCATGTTTCCTTCAGGTTCCCACCTAAGTGTTCCTCAGTCTACCTGGCCCAAGCTGCTTGGGATTTTCCTCTGCCTCCACATGGTACATCCAGGAGCTCTGGATGAAAACAGCCTACTGTACCACATTGGCCTTTCTGCCGGACAGGTTGCTTCTAAGTAGAAAGCACTTCCAGGAAAAGGTAACATGGCCTTCCCAAGAGCCTGATACAACCACACATGACCAGGGTCTATGCTGGGTAGATAAGTTGTGGACTGAGCAGCCTGGCTACTTCTTGGTGACTCATTTTCTCTTGTCAACTGAGATGGGAGGGGTCAGCAAGAGTTTCACAGGGAGCTGAACAAACAAATAGTTAATGAGTCACTCAGATTGAAGGTGGAATAAGGCATAAGGATACCCTAATGTTAACAACTCTGTCTAGTGTCCACCCAAGAACCATAGAGACAAGTCATTTTGGTTTGTCAGATGGCTGTTCCCAGAACACGTGGTGTAGCTAGAGTTTTCCTGCCTGGCCCACAGTCAGGACAAATCTCTGACACCCGCCAGTCCCACAGCCATTCAGACCCAACCAAATAAACAGAGACTTATATTGGTTACAAACTGTATGGCCGTGGCAGGCTTCTTGCTAACTGTTCTTACAGCTTAAATTAATCCATTTCTATTAATCTATACCTTGCCACGTGGCTTGTGGCTTACCGGTACTTTACAGCTTCCTTGTCCTGATGGCGGCTGGCAGTGTCTCCCTCACCCAGCTTCCTGTTCTCCCAATTCTCCTCTCTGTTAGTCCCGCCTATACTTCCTGCCTGGCCACTGACCAATCAGTGATTTATTCATTGACCAATCAGCAACACATTTGACATACAGACCATCCCACAGCAACGTGGGCCTAAAGCTAATCTCCAATGCTGCAGATTTGTAAGAATAACTGGATCTGGCCGGGCGGTGGTGGCGCATGCCTTTAATCCCAGCACTCGGGAGGCAGAGCCAGGCGGATCTCTGTGAGTTCGAGGCCAGCTTGGGCTACCAAGTGAGTTCTAGGAAAGGCGCAAAGCTACACAGAGAAACCCTGTCTCGAAAAACCAAAAAAAAAAAAAAAAAAAAAAAGAATAACTGGATCCAATAGTTGCCAGTAACCATTCTAGGTCTAAGAACTCCACTTACTAGTCCACAAAAACTCTTTGGAACACTAGTAATAAGCAATAGATCTTATTCTTCTTGCCTACAGGCAGGGCAGCCTATTCATTTACCCAAAAAGTGACTTCATCTAGAATGTACTTGTAGATGAAAAATGACCTCTGAGTTCTTTTAAGGACCTGGACGCTGAGCTGAACTGGCCAGCCAAGAGGAATGGTGACTCACTTCACCAGTTACGTCAGTGACTCGTTGCACCCCAAAGCAGTAGTCTCTGGGGACAGCATACCACCCTTGCCAGCTGGCAGGTCCACAGGGACAGGACAGCCTGAGGCCAAGAGCCTACTGGATCAGGACCTTCAAGAAAGGTGGAAAATACCGCTAGCTTTACTATTCTGTGGCTACTATAGTTCATGCCTTGACAATCACCCCTGGAATACTCTCAGCTTTGGGAACAAATGACCACTGACAACTGTGAATTACACTTTTTCATGGAGCCAATGCCATGTACTGTGTCAAGAGCCTGTAGAACCTATGAAGAGGGGTGCACTAAGTCTGATAATTAGCAGGAGAGGAGCAGCTGGACACAGGACATGCATACATATGAGGACAGCACAAGGCCTCCTCCACGGACTTCTGGGTAGAAGGACTAAGCAGCTCCAACTTGTGTCTATGTTATGGGTGGGTGGCAATGTAGACTCACTAGTTTGCAGTCTTGTAGTTCTGTCCCACCATCCCAGCAGGCTGCACCTCTTGAGCCCCATTAGCATGCTTGTTTGGTACAGACCTTACATTGCTACTGGGCCAACACAGGAGAAAGGAGGACCGAGGAATTCTGGCAGCAATTTAGCACTATTACAAAGACTGAGATTTACACTACCTGGTTCTCTACCATACGTAAGTCTGATAAATGCTACCAGAAAGGACACTAGTACCTAAAAGATGCCACTGGAATCAGGGGTTCAGAAACAGAACAGGCAAAACATTTATTTAGGGGCCAGCAACTAGACAGTTCATTAGTTTCAAGGGTGCTTGCGCCAAGCTTCACAAAGTGATTTCAACTCCTAGAATCCACACAGTGAAGGGGACAGGACCTCCACAAATTGTCCTCTTGACTTCTACATGTACACTCACATTCCATACTCACATACAAATCAAATAAAAAATTTTAAAAAAACCAAAACCACCCCCCAAAAACATTTATTGTTTGTGTTATCTGAACAGCAGCAATATCTACATGCAGTTAAACAATCCTTGCTAAGGCAGAGGCTGGACTGTGTTTAGATATACAATGTTAGTTGATGGCTCACAGCTACCTGTAACTCCACTTACAGGGGACATGACACAAAAATAATTAAAAGAGAGAAAGAAAGAAAAAACAAAGTTATGTCCCTCAAGTTGAACAGTCCATAAAGGTTGATGGATCACATGAACCTAACCCAGAACATCACTCTGTCTAGGGACAGGAAAGGAACACTGAATGACAAGCCCAGATGCTGGTCACTCCAGCAGTTAAAAGAGCACTGGCTGTTCTTCCAGAGAACCTTGGTTTATTTCCCAGTATCCATATGGCAGCTAACAACTGTACTGTAACCCTAGTTGCAGGGGATTCAATATCTTCTTCAGGCCTCCTCAGGAACTGTATGCATGTGGTGCAGACATGTAAGCAGGCAAAACACGTAGCATAAAAATACATCTTGCCGGGCAGGCGGTAGTTAGTGGTGCACACCTTTAATCCCAGCACTTGGGAGGCAGAGCCAGGTGGATCTCTGTGAATTCGAGGCCGGCCTGATCTACAGAGTGAGTTCCAGGACAGGCTCCAAAGCTACACAGAGAAACAGAGAAACACTGTCTCGAAAAACCAAAAAACAACAACAAAAAAAACCCAACAACAACAACAACAAAACCCAGCTGGGTGATAGTGGTGATGCACACCTTTAATCCTAGCACTTGGGAGGCAGAGGCAGGCATCTATGTGAGTTTAAGGCCAGCCTAGTCTACAGTTTGAGTTCCAGGACAGCCAGCGAAACCTTGTGAAACCCCGTCTCAAGAGAAAGAGAAAAACAAAACAACCCAAAACCAAAAATCTAAAAATAAAAACCAAAAAATAATCATGTTAACAAGGAAGTGGGGAGCCATCTAACAGCAAGGCAAAGGTCATCTCACAGGGCAATGACGGCAGAGTGGCACAGGGTATCATTGCTACTTATCAGAATAACATCATTCCAAGGCAGAAGCAAGCCATGACCCAAAGGCACTGTAAGATGGGGGCTCTGAAAGCTACAATGATGCTACCACAATTTTTAGGGACTAAGCCTAGGTAATAGTATCCCCAAATATCTAGGTTCAGCCACCCATCTCCAACAGACCAGTTAAAAAGACAAATAATAAAACATAGAAAAGGGGGTTTATTCAATGTAATCACAATGAGAAGAACAACAAAAAGGGATCCAGTGATCACCCTGCCAGGCTATCACTAGAGTAGTGACTTGAGGTCCAAAGGTGTACTAGTTTTTGATTACATGACATCAAAGAACATGTTGGGCTGCTACACCAGTATGCATGCTAAGCCCAGGTTGGACCCTCCTAGAACTTCAAATATAGGGCAAAAGTAGGTATAATTAAGCAGACCTGGTCAAAGTATGGTCCCACCATTACTGTCTCAGTCCAGATCTGCCCTGCAGGGTTGTTTGTGTGTGTGTGTGTGTGTGTGTGTGTGTGTGTGTGTGTGTGTGTGTGTGTGTGTGTGTGTGTGTGTGTGTGTGTATGCTGTCAGAACTATGTGAAATCTTTCTGAATATCAAGTTCTTTTTTGGGTGGCACAAGGACTTCAGCCTTGACTTTCCTCCAACATGGGTAAATTTAATTCTTTGATGTCTGGCTCAGTAGATAACATACTGACTACCCAAGCACGAGGACCAGAGTTGGATCCTCAGCACCTATGTAAATGCAAGGTAGGTGTGGCATCCCATTTGTTATCCCCATTCAGGAAGCATAGACTGGATTTCTGGAGCAAGCTGGTTAACTCAGTGAGCCAAACTGTAGAGTTCTGGTTTCAAGTAAGAGAGCTTGCCTCAATATATAAAGTGGAAAGGGACTGAAGAAGACACACATAAGCACACACGCATGCAAGCACACCACATACATGTCATCTTCTGGCATTCACATGTATATGTATCCCTACGTACACACACCACGCACACGTAAGCACACATGCATACAAGCACCCCCCTCCCACACACACACACACACAATTTCTTTTAAAGGCATCTTTCCTGTTGAAGGTCATAGTGAGATTGGACCATTCTCATGGCTCACCACTGTTCAGAAGCCCTTCAATGTTGTAAGGTAAAAAGATGAAAATGTTACCAAGTTTTAGCTCCCAAAGGATGTTTAAGCCCATCATAAAATCTGACCAACATCAAAAGGTGGGCAGCTGAGGCACAAAGAAACTGGAATGAAGGGTGAGAAACCAATTTATATAGTGGGTAAGAATCCTCCATTCTACAAATCACATCCTCAGACTTTACTCCTCGCTTCCAGAGATGAAATAAGGATGAAAAGCACGGGCCAAACCAGTAGCTTATGCTTGCCCTGCCTCTCCCGCACCTGGCACTTTGTAGGCTGGGCCTATACTGTCCAACTGAACAGACCTTGGCTTACTACACACCACTGGACAACCTGGACCCCAGCCTAGCCCACTCTACAAGCTCTTCTTTAAGATACTCTGGCTTCTTTGGGGGCGGAGAACAAAGTCAACATCAGAGTATGGGCTCTGTTTAAAAATGTTATCAAGTAGGGGCTAGAGAGATGGCTCAGCAGTTAAGAGCACTGGCTGCACAGACCAGTCTGTTTAACTCTAGTCTTAGGGGATCCAACGCCCTCTTCTGGCCTCCACAGGCACTGCATTCACAAACAATTAAAAAAGAAATTAAAGTTATCAAGAGGCACAGTCCCAGCAAAAGCCAAAGGGCTTTCTACTGTTTTCCAACGCCTCAAAAACATCAGCTCCAGGGCTGGAGAGACAGCTCAGTGGTTAAGAGCACTGGCTGTTCTTACAGAGGTCCTGAGTTCAATTCCCAGCAACCATATGGTGACTCCCAACTATCTGTAATGAGAACTGGCGCCCTCTTCTGGCCTGCAGGCAGAACACTGTATACAAAATAAAAAAATCAGCTCCAGAGCAACATATGCCAGGAGAAGACAGGGCAGAGAGGCTGCTTAAACCAGCAAATACATCCTGCCCGGGGTCATCTACAGGTATGTGGGCAGTGGCATACTCCATATCTGGCTGGCTTAGACAGTGGAAGACTGAGATTGGACTTTCTAAAACTTGGACAATCAAACAGACTCATGATGCTGCTTCCCTGTGAAGAGGTGGTGTTACAGAAGGCGTGAATAATAACCTGGCAGGGCACTACTGCCACTACAGACTTTCCTGTGGCCTCTTGGCACAGGTCACCAGGGAAAGGCATGAGAACAGGTCTAATGACCACAGTCTTACACAAAGTCTCAGGAAGAAATCCAAAGCCCCAAGTGCCAGGCTTAAAACAGGGAAAACCCCACTGGAGGAATAAAGTGCTTTATGAGGAATGGCAATGTGGGACAGTTAGGAATGTTTTCAATTACACTTGCACTAGAATGCAGGTCACCCAGACTTCAAGATGATGATCCAACTCCACTCATGCTCAACTGGCTCCTCAAACTAATGGTAGAAAACTATAGTATCAATCCATCCCATGGTCTTCAGGTTATCTTTCTTGAAACTTTCCTTTAGACCTGCCTTTCTAGCCCATTTTATTCCAAATCACCCATTTCATGTTCCCCAAGGGTGTTGCTTGAAAGGACAGTAATGAGGGCTGAGAGCCAAGGGTGACAGAAAAAGCCTGGCAGTATTTAATCCCACGCAAGAGGCACACTCTGGGCCCAATATGGCAGCACACAGCACTTGGAAGGCAGAGACAGGCAGATCTCTGAGTTTAAGGCCAGCAAGGGCTACATGGTGAGATCCTCCTGTCTTAAAACAAAAGCAGTAACAAAAAACCCCACACACCATAACAGACAGGTAAGCCAGGGACTCTAACCCTAGGATCCCAGTGATCCACCTTAGCACACATCAGAGGAGTCATCAAAATAGAACTCCCTGGAAAAGGTTAGCTCACATGATCAAATGCTGTGTGCCCGGTTCTGTCTAAGCTAGTAGATGTCAAAGTGCCACCACTCATATGCCTGTAGAAGACCCTGGGCAGGATGTGTACATGGTGGTTCAAAACAGTCTCTCAACCCTCTTTCCTTCCCCTGATGTCCCACTGCTCTGCATGGAGGTCAATTTTTTTTTTTTTTTTTTTTTTTTTGAGGCTGCAGGAACCAGGTGAGGGCTGAAGGGACATGACTGACTAACTAAGCTGCATTCCCAGACAGAGCCTGCCCTCTCTAAGAGTTCACATCTCTGAATGGCATGTGACACTACACCACAGTTTGGTTGTTAGAATCAATCTTCAGAAAGTACAAAACTGCTTGGCAAAAATCTCAGGGAACAAAAAGTTTCAAAATACTTATTTTCTGATGCCCATGAAAGGGTGGCTAATGGATTGGCTTTCAGTAAAGCTCCTTTATCCTGAGGTTAAACTTCTGCCAAAATCTATTGTTCTATAAATAAGTCAAACCTCTCCCATTTACCCAGCACTGACTCTCAAACACTGCCGAGAAGGCATCTGGCTGACTACTCGGTTATAAATATTTAAGTAAGCAAACCCCAAGTACCTCTAAAGTATATTTTACTAATCAGGACACTATGGCAAGAAGTACTGGTTCAAAGCACTGATGTGGCACATAGCAGGGTTATCTTGTATGCTAACCAGGCACCATAAACACCTATGAAATACCCACATAGGCCAGTTGTTCACCCTACACTGACAGCAGTCAAGGTCCTAGGAGTCAGGAGTAGGAAGTTCTTGAACTTGGGCAGCCTGAAAGGCAAGGCCCAAAGCACTGCTTCTTCCTGACTTTCATTACAGGTACAACAGCCAAACAACTGCAGAAGATGGGCTCCTCAACAGAGCATGTTTGCATCTAACAGGCAAACATCTTCAGGATGCTCATCGCCAGAAGGCTGGGAGGTCTCAAGTTCAAGGGTTTTGGAATGGTTTACAATTCCACTAAGAAATGCAGGGGGATCTTCATTTTAAAATTCCCAACCAGTGGGTTTAAGGAAAACCTGTAATTACATGTATATATGTGCATATTCTTTAACTGTTAAGTCTGACATAACCCAGGGCAGTCTAATCCTAAGTCTAGGATTCTCAAGTCTACCTTGAGAATTCTGAGAGTCAAGTCCTGAGAACTTTCACACCGCTTCTCTCCCCTCTAGTCTGCCAACCTTTGCACACCGACTGTGCCTGCATTAATCAAAATTTTATTCCTGTTGATTTTCCAGGTGTCCAGTAGTCAACTTAAGATGTTCAACATATAGTTAAGACCCCAACCAACCCAAGGCCAAAGGGCCAGGAAGTGATCTAGCTCAAAAGGGACATTTTCTGTCCTGTTTTGGAGTAAGGTGACAGCCACGAGAGTGTGGATGATGCCTTCAGCAGGTCAGCTAACTGGAGACATCACTGTGGAAAAGGGCAGGCCCAGACAGCCACAAGAACCCTTAGAAATCAGCCGTCCTTTCCCCATTTCTGACTGGGACACTCCCCACCTCCACACTACATTCAGACTGTTTTGACATTTCTCCCCACACATCAAAACATCCAGGATTACCCTAAAGGGGTGCGGGGCAGAACCAGACCCTCAAGAGTAGAGCATGGCCTTTGTTTACCACGGTGACCTTAGGTGGGGGAGGATGCCGACGCCGGCCCTGCAGCCCAGGCCCTGCCCCCTTAGGGCCCCACCCCCCGCCCTCCCCTGCCCCGCTTTCCCCGCCCCCGCCCGCTGCCCCCTGGCTGAGCGCCAACACAGCCCCCCGCCCAGGCCCGCCGTCCTTTTCCCACGCCCTCCGACACCCCACAACCTCTCTCCGAGGCCCGCTGCCCCCGTCTCCAAACCCTGCCCTTCCTCTCTCGGGCCCCCGACCACCCCAGACTCTCTCCGAGCTCTACGCCCACAGTCCCGCAGTCCAAGCCCAGCTGTCCCCTTCCCTCGGCCCCCCAACCCCTCCCCGCCCCCCCCAGCCACCGCGCCCAGCCCCCCGGCCGCGCTCGCACAGCGGCCGCGCTCGCACAGCGGCCGTTGGTGTTGGCCGCGGCCGGTGGCCCGGGTCCTCGGACTGCGGGGATGCCGAGCGGCCGAGTGTCCACCACGGCCTGGCGCAGGCCTCGGCCTGCCGGGAACCCCGCCCGCCGGCCGCACGGCTCCTGGTGCTCGATGGCGCCGGGCCTCACCGAGATAGATGTCTCCGAAGGAGCCGCTGCCGATCTTGCGGCCCAGCCGGTACCTGTTCCCGACCCTCAGCTCCATGGCGGCGGTGCGGCTCGCTACTGCCCGCCCGGCCGCTTCCTGGGTCTGCGCTCCGGGAGGCGGCGCCGCTGCTGCCGCTACTGCGGGTCCGGTCCGGCTCCGCCCCCCTCACGGCCCCGCTTTCACCATCGCTTTCTGGTTGCCCCGTCGCTCTCAGCGCCTCAATACGGGGCGGATGGGACAGTCCGAGCGCCGCCGCCGCTGCTCCGGCCCCTGCCGGCCCCGCTCACCCTCTCCCCGCCGCGGATGGACTCGGATCTTCCGGGCCTAAATCCCCCTTCAGCTGCCTAAAGGAGCCGCCGCCATCGCGCTGTGACGTCACTTCCCCTAGCAACTCAGAGGGGCGGGGCCACGGTGCTCGGGGGCGGGGTTTGGCTACTTGATGGATTGCGCAGTCGCTACCGGACCTGTTTCTCCGTCCCACTATCCACCGCTCCCGCAGGACGATAACTGGTCACTTTGGGCTTTCCACTTGTCTCCAGCAGAAATCTGAGGAAACTAAGACGTGAGTGGTAGTCCCAGCCCTTAGGAGCATCATGAGTTCGAGACCAGCCTGGACTACAGAGACCCTGCCTCTAAACACACCTCATATACCAAAATAACATGTTGGAGAAGCCAAAGAGCAGTTCGTTTTGCAAAGCCTGGGAAAGGCCCTAAAGTTCTGCCCTTTGCAGATGGGGGAACGGGGCAGAGAGGAGGCTCCAGTCCCGGCTCTGGGGTCACAGGTAGACAGTTTGTTTTGTAGGAATCACCAGTCCTGGGCTTTGAATGCTGCAAAACGTGTAGTTGTGGCCTGCTGCTGTTTGCCACCTTCTTGCACATAAAGGATGGAAGAAGAGTGGTCTTCCTGGGACCCACAGTGGGCAGGAATGGTGTAGAGGGTATATTCCAGACCCGGATCTCTCTCCAGCGCCATCTGCCTGGAAACCAAGTCAATGTTTTGTTTTGTTTTGTTTTCTGGTCTGTATTGGATCTGAATGTTCTTCCTGGAAAATATAAACATGAATTCCAAAGTCCAGCTGACGGTCAGCTTCCAAGACTTGGCTGTCCATTTAACCACTAGGGAGGGCCTTCGGAGGAGCCACCACACAGGAGGTGCATCCTAACTAGGATACAGCCTTTCAAGTAGATGCTTCTCTACGCCCACCCCACCCAGCTAGAAACATAGAGCCAGAGATCAATCTGATGCTTTTATCTGGATAGCTAGCACCCATACCACTCTGCGCACAGGGTATAGAGCTGCATGACACCTCAGAGCAACTCCTGGCTCGTGGGCAAGAAAAGCAGTCCAGCAATTGCCCTGCAGGAGCACGTGGAGCTCATATCTCTTCTAGTCTCCTGGCTCCACCACCTTCCTTTCGGCGGTGCGGCCACGCCTGCCTGCGCATAGCTGGCAGTCAGGTTGGGGAGTATTGTACAGCATGGCTGGAGACCGAAGACACCAGAAGACAAACAAATCAGTAGCTACTGAGTGGTAGGTAGTTGGGAACTGCCCAGCTTCTCAGTCCAGGAGTCAGAGCCATACTTGCCCAAACTAGTAAAAATAATCTCACTGACAGAATTCACTTAGGATTTTTCTAATGAAAAATTAGAAACGTATGAACAACACCTAGCTTCCCCATCAGAGAAACCCATATGTTGAACTGGAAACAGAACAGACCTGGTAGCTGGACCAACAGCCTTGATCTGATCCTGGCCTGATCTTAGGCTAGTAACCCTCCATCTTGAGGCACCTGTTCTGTCTAGTAGGAAACTGAGGGTGTAAACTGCTGTATGCCTAGGGTTCTGCCTGACTCTCCTGTCTTAAGTCAGGACAGTCAGTGGTAAAGTGATCAAAGTTCTTGCTATATTTTACTTGATCAAAAAGAGGCAAAGCATGGAAAGGGCCTCAGGCGGGATCAAGGCTCTTGTTTCTGAAGGTCATTTACAAGTGGCCTGTGCTGGGATTCTTGGTTTCCCATCACATTACCATGCTGCCAAATCCTGGGCCTTCCCGGGATTGCAAAGGCTGAGCTCATGACAAGTGTCCACCACCTCCTCCTCTGAAGCTCAAGTCCTTTCTGTACCCACACATCACCCTCCCCTACTCTGCTATTCATTTGTATACTCTGAGAAGGGTGCCAAGTATCAGACCTACAGACCCCTATCATACAAGACGGTGCCTACACAAAGGCCCACGTAGGTCCTTAGCAAACATGCTGTGTTTGTTTGGAAATGGCTTTGTTAGCTTCTTGGCTCACAGTGACCCTAAGTGATACACCACACTAAGCATTCACTAAACTTCAGCTTCATGAATGACCCCTGAATAGATGCCCAGCGCAGTGTGGGGTGTAAGGTCAGGTCAGCTCAAAGCAAGACAGCAAGGTACAGAAACTACCTTGAGGACCTGGGGTA
This sequence comes from Peromyscus californicus insignis, assembly GCF_007827085.1. Lineage (NCBI taxonomy): Eukaryota > Metazoa > Chordata > Mammalia > Rodentia > Cricetidae > Peromyscus > Peromyscus californicus. The sequence continues at coordinate 1,141,285 of NW_026294551.1, read as the reverse complement.
GCCTCTGTGGGGTACTGGCTACCCCCCTCTTAGCCTCACTTACCAACAAGGGTGCTGATCTGGGCTCTCGCCTCCTTCAAAACTCATACCTGGATTCCCTAGGAATGTTCTAGACTGGGCACCCCTGCCCAAACAAAATCTATTTTAACCCCAAACCTCAACAGAAGCTTAATTTCCTCAGGAAGGTTTGTGTGCCCCTGTTGGAGTTGGGGAGCTAGAGAACTTCCTGGCTGCCCCACAGAACTTGGAGCATAGCTTCCATCATGGCCTTGCTGAGCACAGCCTTACCTCCATCCAACGGGCTTCACTGTGAAGGTCGTATGTGTCTGCAGATCCCCCCAACTCCCAGCTGTGAGCTTCCAGATACACACAAGATCACTTGTCTTCAGTCCAAATTTCTCCAGCCTCCCAGGCACAGGGTGAGGTTCCCTTTTCCAATCCCAAGTTGGGAAACCATGTGAGGTAAGTATAAGTCCAGCTTGACCTTCATCCTGTGCCATCAGAAAAGAAAATGAGAGAACAGAATGACCATGTTCTTCTTCCTGGTAGTATGGAGGATGTCTCCTGTTGAGCAGCCTGTATGAGTGTATATAACCTTATTTAAATAGAGTTCACCTTCCATGCAGCTCACTCATTTAAATTATGCAAGTCCTCAACAGAAGACTTCTCATCCATATCCTCAGAGGTACACCACCAAGCCTTCACAGGTTTTGCCACTTTTTATTCAAATTTTTTTTTGGATTTATTTTATGTGTGAGTGTTTTGACTGCATGTATGTCTGTGTACCATGTCAATGTTTAGTGCCCTTGGAGGTCAGAAGAAGGCATCAACTCCCCTAGAACTGTAGTTACAGATGGTTGTGGACCACCATGTGGGTGATGGGAATCATATCTGCTCCTCTGCAATAGAACCACTGAGCTATCATATCTCCAGTCCCCAGATTTCACCTCTTTATACTCCCCACAAAGAAGCCAAAAGTCACAGTATCACCCACACCTCAGGAGTGAACAGAGAGACAGGGCTTGGGCTCTGGGGGTTCAGAGTTTATATTTCCTATGTAGCCATCAGAACTCAAAATGATGACCCAAAGAGCACATACTTCCATTCTCCACCCAATCTCATGGTGCCAGTGTCAGGCAAGTGGTAGACACATACCCCATTTCCAGAATCAAGGAGGGTGCTGTATGTGCTGTGTGCACGTGTCCTAGGAAAGACAGTGAAGACCTGACCTGACCTGGGCCAGAATGAGAGCTGCTCTGGGGGTTCCCCTACAGGTAGCTCTCACAGTGGCCCCACTCTTCCTTGTAGTTGGGTTTTTTTACTCATTGCTCTTTGAGGGGCCTGCCACCCAGCTCCCCAATACATACAGAGAGACTTATTATTACTTATGAATGCCAGGATTTAGCTTGGCCTGTTTCTAGCCAGCTTTTCTTAAATTATTCCATTTACCTTTTGCCTCTGGGCTTTTACCTTTCTTTATTCTACATACCCTTCTGTCCTTCTTACTCTGTGGCTGGCCCCTGGCATCCTCTCTCCTCTATTTTTCACTACTCCTTCCTCTTCTCTTCTCTCTTTATTTATTCTCTCTGCCTGGCAGCCCTGCCTATCCCCCTCTCCTGCTTAGCTACTGGCTACTAAAAGACCAATCAGGTGTTTTAGACAGGCAAAGTACAGAGTTAAACAAATGCAACATAAAATAATGCAACACGCCAGGCGGTGGTGGCACACGCCTTTAATCCCAGCACTCAGGAGGCAGAGCCAGGCGGATCTCTGTGAGTTCAAGGCCAGCCCGGTCTATAGAGCGAGATCCAGGACAGGCACCAAAACTACACAGAGAAACTCTGTCTCGAAAAATCAAAAAAAAAAAAATTGCAACACATCTTTGCATCATTAAATGTTCCACAGCATAAGCAAATGTAACACATCTTAAACTAATATTCCACATTTTCCCCTTTTTGTCTAAATAAAAATGAAAGATTTTAACTTTAACATAGTAAAACTATAAACAACCAAACAGTTATCAAGTAAGAATTACATTTACAATATGCAGTCCATTTGTATTTAGCAAATTCAGAGAAAATGCTCCATTGTCTACCATGATTCCAAAGTTTTATACTTTATTTACTTTCTATCATAACTAAAGAAAACTATAACTCTATTTAGTCTTAAACTCCATCAGAGGCCCCAGAAGGATGTAATATTACCTAACAAAAGAGACATCTGATTGCCTGGAGAGTCACCCAAAGTTCCTCTGCAACATTGGGGCATCCATCTTCAGCCTAGAATATCTGGCGGACTTTTCAGTGAAGCAAGAAATTTGAAGAACTTTCCCACCTTGTATTAGCAAAGTTTGTCAGTTGCTTTTCTCTGTGTCCTACAGAATATCTGGCAGACGGTCGAAGGACCGTCCTGCCTTGACAAAGTTCCACAGTTGTTCTCCCGTGTCCCACTTGTCCTGTCTGTACAGCACAATCAGCAGTCAAGGCAAGAGCAGTTTCTTGCCCAAATGGCTATGCTTGCCACAGTGAAAACAAACTCCAAATGGAGTTTCTTCAATGCCCAACATCCTTTTATAAAGTAAATTGGTGCTGCCAGGAGCAGATCTGTCTCATTGTCATGAAAAACCTTAGATTATTAAACATCTTAAATGCCATATTCTATAGTAATGGAATTTTCCCAGGGGCCTGCCCTGAGAAGATTCCTCCCAGAGTCCTGAGGAAGACTCTACATCTGGCGTGGGGTTATCTGAGGGAAAGGAATCTATGTACACCATGCTCTTACATCCGTTTATTTCTCTATAACAAACTTTTATCTACACAGCTTCAGTTCCATCATGACACTCAGTTCCTTGTAGTTTTAGTAAGCTCCTGTGCTTGCAACCTCATCTTCATCCTCTGTTCCTTCATCTTCCATCTTTCCTTCTTAGCTCCTTACCCCCGCCTCTGAGAAACTCTGCCTTCTTCTCTTCTCTCCAGCCACACAGCTCTGTCTACCATCTACAGAAATTCTCCGTGTCCTTTTCTCTCTGACCACATGGCTCTGCCTTCCTCTGGAATTCTGCTCCAGTTCTTACTGCACCTGGTTATGCAAAAAGCCCTGTTGTCCTGAGTCAATAGCTCTGCAATGCTACTAGGCCTGAAGGCAAGGGATGGTCTGAGTTTCATTTGCATAAGAAACAAAGCTATGCATCTACAGCCTTCCTGTCTCCTAGGCCCTGCAGGGGTGTTAGTTACCTAGTGGATCAGCAGTAGGTCTGAGAAGCTTAGCTCTTTGCCAATATGGCCTAGTAGTATATGGGCACACAAGAATTTCATAGCAGAAGACAGCTGATATATATTAATAAGCTAAATAACACTAAATGGCTTCCTCTTGAAGGACACCTTGGTCAATCAAGGTATAGCTTATTATATACAGCTGAATCTCTATAATATATTCTTGCGGCTCACTGCACTATAGGTCTTTGAAATATTTGAAAATCATCTGTCAGCCCGGAGGTGGTGGCACATGCCTTTAATCCCAGCACTCAGAAGGCAGAGGCAGGCGGATCTCTATGAGTTCGAGGCCAGCCTGGTCTACAGAGCAAGATCCAGGACAGGTACCAAAACTACACAGAGAAACCCTGTCTCGAAAAACAAAACAAAACAAAATCATCTGTCTAAAATATACCTGTTTAACCTTGGAAACATACCTAATGTGATTACAAGTTTGATTATTATAGATTGGCTACAAGCCTCATTTCTTAATTATACATTGCACTTTTTAAATGAGCTGCATAAGCACAAATAACACTCCAAACAAGAGTAGAAACATATATACAATTTAACAAAAATAACTTTAAATTTGTATCAATATACCAAAATCCATGCCAATGCAAAATATGTGAGATTAATAGTTGTCTTTTTATCCTATATTCTTATATTCCCCTAAATGATAACAAATATCTGTAACCCACCAAATAACGAACGATCACCCACCCCATCTCTTGGGAATGTGGGCATCCTGTTCTCCAGACTGCTTCCTGTTGTCTTTGGGCAAAGGCATCTTTAGGGGTCCCTGAGAAAATTGAGATAATAGCCAAGTCCTGTGAAGACCAGCAGTAGCCTTTGTTGATATATATCACCTGTCAAGATTCAGGAGGTCTCCCACAATCAAACCTGATCCATATCAACTCTAAAGGAATCCACAGCCTCTCATTTCCTGTGGAAATAAAAGCAAAATCCTTCTCCAAAGCAATGCATTTTTCTGAATTCCATTTTAAAGTTAAGGCATTCATAAAATATCTAGGTTGGTTCAATTTAGTAGTCTTGTTCACAATCCCATGTCTCTTAGCAGCTGTCGTTTGCTTATCAGCAATCAAAAAATTCAAATCAACACAATACTATATAGGATCCAGACTCCCTGTGTATTCCCCAACTCTACATGGCTTATTCTTTTTTTAAATATTACTTTACTTCTCTCTTTAAAGACTTTACTACTATTTTTAAGATACTTACTTTTTTATAACTGTTTCCTTTCTCTTTTCTTTCTTAAGCCTATGCATATTGAAGATAATCCACAGATTATTGATAAAGGAACTATCTATTAAAAAAAAAACCTACTTATTAAAAAATTATAGCCGGGCAGTGGTGGCGCATGCCTTTCATCTGAGCATCTGGGAGACAGAGGCAGGCAGATCTCTGTGAGTTCGAGGCCAGCCTGGTCTACAGAGTGAGTTCCAGGACAGGCTCCAAAACTACACAGAGAAACCCTGTCTGGGAAAAAAAAATTATATTAAGGAGAAAACTCACTAATCAGGATAAGGCAAATCTGTCTCAGAGTCCTGGAAGGCTGATGGCCAGTCCCAGGCTACTTCTGCTGCCTGAGTCAGTTCCCACCATCTACCCAGGAGGGAGAGAAGAGAAGGGGCTGTGTATATACCCCTCAGGGCTTAGGCTAGCTCAGAGGCCACACCTTAGGGGCTGGTACCTCAAGGTCATGGGTGGAACAGGTACCCACTACATATTTTTAAACACATTGGAACCTGTTTAGAGGTTTCTTTCTTCTGGATCTGTCCTTACTACATATCTCTATCCTTTGCTGATTGCATGAGCCTTTAAACTGCTAAGTGGCATGGCTAAGACCTCTGCCACAGCTTTGGTGCCTAGTGCCACCCTGCTTCTTGGGTCCATGAAAGTCAAGCCTAAACCTTCTAGCCCAGTTGGAGGTAGGTGATCAATAACTGCATTCAACTCCCCAGATCTGGAATGCCAGTGCCTGCACCGTGGTAGACATTTTTTTGCTCAGTTTTTTGTTTCTATTTAGTGTGAAAAAGGCTGTTTAAGTGCTTTGCTGTATGGCAGAACTTCCTAAAGGAGCTGTGTCCATTTTTGTTGTTGTTTGTTTTTTAAACTTTCTCAGGCCCTGTGGAAATTCCAGCCTCATGTTGGAATGCCAAAATGTTGTTGGGTTTATTTTATTTACTCTTTTGGGGCCCTCTCTCCTGCCTAGCTATTAGCTGTTCAGCTCTTTATTAAACCAATCAGGTGTTTTAGACAGGCAAAGTAACACAACTTTACAGAGTTAAACAAATGCAGCATAAAAGAATCTTTGCATCATTAAACATATATTCCACATAACAAATTCCACATAAACAAATGAAACACATCTTAAACTAATATTCCACAATACTCCCTGGCCACTTGACTCTTAGATCTCTGGCTAACCCCGTACTGTCACCTTGGAGGCAGTTAGGAGGGTACTGGACCATTCACACAAACTGTGGCCACTTCTGGTTTCCACTGTGCTAGTCCCTGTGGCTCTTGGGTCACTGAAAAGGCTTTGTACTTGGAGAGAAGGCCATCAGTTCAGGTCACACCACCCGGCTCCCTGATGAGTAGCAAAGGTCCAAGGTCAGGGATCCCCTTTTTGCAGCTCCTACTATCCCTGCAGAACCACAGGGATGTTGATGCACTTTGCCCAAGGTAGTACAAGCCTGTCATTGCCAGTGGGGTGGGGAAAGACTGATAAACCAAATCACAAATGAACAGAAATTGCCAAGTTAACGAAAGTTGTAAGATCTCGTGACAGCATCCTGCAACACAAGCCTTGCCCTGGCTGCAGTTTGCAGCTTCTGGCAGTGCCTAGGGAGGATGATTATGTTAATCAGAGGAACAGAACTGATAGAATGAACACACACACACCACACACACACACACACACACACACACACACACACACACACACACACACACACACGGTATTTATTAGAATGGCTTACAGGCTGTGGTCCAGCTAGTCCAACAATGACTGTCTACCAGCAGAAGGTCCAGTAGTTGTTCAGTCTACAAGGCTGGATCGCTCAGCTGGTCTTCAGTATATGCTGGAATCCTGAAAGAGTAGGCTCCAAAGCCAGTGAAGGAATGGATTTGCCAGCGAGAATGAGAGCAAGCAGGCAAAAAGCAAAAGCTTTCCTTTTCCATGTCCTTTATATAGGCTGCCAACAGAAAATGTGGCTCAGATTAAAGGTTTGTCTTCCTAACCTCAAAAGAACTGAATTAAGCCGGGCGGTGGTGGCGCACGCCTTTAATCCCAGCACTCGGGAGGCAGAGCCAGGCGGATCTCTGTGAGTTCGAGGCCAGCCTGGACTACCAAGTGAGTTCCAGGAAAGGCACAAAGCTACACAGAGAAACCCTGTCTTGAAAAACCAAAAAAAAAAAAAAAAAAAAAAAAAAAAAAAAAAAAAAAGAACTGAATTAAAAGTGGGTCTTCCCAGAGGAGGGGATTAAAGGGGTGGGAGGGGAGGTGGAGGAGAGGGACTGGGAGGGAAGAGGGGGTGGACTATAGCTCGAATGTAAAATAAATACATGAATAAAGAAAGAAAAAAAAGTGGCTCTCCTCACTTCAAGTGATTTAATTAAGAAAAAAACCCCACAGGTGTACCCAGCCACTTGGGTTATAGTTAATTCCAGATGTAGTCAAGTTGACGACCATGAATAGCCATCACATTGACCATTGGTGGGCCCTTAGGTCTGAAGGATGGGAAGTAACCTTGACTTGAAGAACAGCTCTGTAGAGGATCCATAGTGGAACACGGGGGTTAGTTACTGCATGAGTGGCCAGCAGTGTGCACGCACACACAGGTGTACGTGTGTTGGACCAAGCTAGCACCCAGCCACATGCTGAAGTAATTCCAGGAAGTTCTGGGCTTGTTGCACTCAGGTGAGACACAGGCACCCATAGAGCTGAGAGGAAAGCAGCTCTTCAGGTCCTCAGAAGGTCTGCGCCTGTCCTGATGATCAATCAGGCAGAGGTGGGAGTCCCTGACCCACACCAGAGAGAATGGAAGTCAGTTTGTGCCTACAGCTCCCTCAACTCAGCCCCAAGGGGTAAGGCCTGACAGAAGCCAGGACCATGGAGAGTCAGCCCCAGGGGCTCCATGTGGAAGGCATCAGACACATGTGGCTACTTAAGTAGACTGAATAAATGTAGAAAAACAGCTTCTAGGTACATGATTCATGGAAGTTTGGTGATGGTCACCTGCCTGGGACCTGGGAGACAAGTTGGACCCTGAGTGCACTCCTGGCTGGGCATAGGTACTGCAGTACATCCTCACAGCAGAGCTTTGTAATAGGTATCACTGAGTTCCACACTCAGGAGTTAAAGCTCAGGGTTGAGTAACACTGTTCTAAGAAAGCCAGGACTCAGGCTGAGCCTCTTAATCTTGACTCCTGGCCTGACCAAGTTTGTGTCGAATATCACTCAGACACAGGGGTTTGTGTATGTGTGTGTGTGTGTGTGTGTGTGTGTGTGTGTGTGTGTGTGTGTGTGTGTGTATGTGTGTGTGGGGTGTGTGTGTGTGTGTATATGTGTATGTGTGTGTGTGTGTGGGGAGCTGTATTGCAGCAGCTCTGGGCCTACAGTTCTAGAGCTACCTGTGTAGCTTTGGGTTCCTCTTAACCACCCTTCCTTTACATCCTTTCCTACCCTGATTCCTAGGCTTTCCTACCAAGTACAAGTCCTGCCCCTCAGTAAACCCCTTTCACAGCCTTGGTAGGTGACCAGAGCTCCTGACACCATTGCAGCTGCCAACGATGGCAGAGCAGCAGTGGGGAACACCGGCCTGGTCTGAAGGAAATCACAGCAGTCTCCAGATGTTTCCTCCCTACTCAGGCTGTGCCTCAGTCCCTCTTACTGGGGCTAGAGCTGCAATGCTAGGAAGGTCATGCCTGCCTCTGGCCTGGGGTCTTGCTCCCTTCTTGTGGGCATGGAGGCAGCTGAGAGGCCCATCTGGTACCCCAATGTGTCTAGGCACCAGCCAGACCAGCATGAGAGCTGATGCACAGACACTGACTTGTGAGTTCAGACGCCCCCATTATCTCTGCTTATCTGCATCTCAAGCTTGCAGGGCACTGACTGGGCAGTGAGTCACCAGCCTAGTTTCTCTTGGTTCCTTAAGGTGAGCACCCAGTGAGCTGGCAGTCATGGGAACATCCTCAGCACCTCCTCCCTGAGGCCTATCCACCCCAGCAGGCTTGGGTCCCAGTGGAGCAATCCACGAAGGGGTGGGCACTGCAGCCTCTGATCCTCCATCCTCCTGCAGCGCTCATCCTCCAGGCAAGGCATCACACCCAGCTCAGCTGGCAGAGCTCTTGAGGCCAGATAACCAAGTGTGGCTCTGTCTAACTTTGAGCATGCTCATTGGAGGCCAAAGGAAGTGTGCCCGAGTGCTGAGGGAGTTCTGAGTGAAGTCTGAGTAAGATTTGTAAACTCTCAAAGGGGGCTCGCAAGCCCTGATTGGGAGGACAAAGAGGACATACGGGATTGGGAAGAGGGCCACACACAGGTGCTGGTGAAGGTATAACTGTCATGAAATAATTGCTGGGGCCAGGCAAGGTGGCACAAGCCTGTAATCCCAGCATTCAGAAGGTAGAGGAAAGAGGATCAGGCACTCAAGGTCATCCTTGACTACACAGTGAATTATTTGAGGAAAGAGTAGAGTACATCAGATCCTGTCTCAAAACAAACAAACAAAAAACAACTTTGGGGAGATGGTTTAATAAGCAAGGTGCTTGCTGTACAAGCATAAGGACCTGAATTTGATCCCCAGAGCCCAAGTTTAAAACAAAACAAAACAAAACAAAAACAGACATGCCAGGCACAGCAGCACACGCCTTCAGTCCCAACACTCAGTAAGCAGAGGCTGGCCTAGTATATGTAGAGTTCCAGGACATCCAGGGCTACTTAGGGATACTGTCAAAACAAGCAAACAAACAAATAACAAAATAACAGTCGTGGTAGCCTGCATTCAATCTTGGTTCTCAAAAGATAGAGACAGCGATTAGCCAGCTGCTGTTGTCCTCTGAATTAAGCAACTGCCATCTTGAGTTTAGCTGTACCCTCTTGCAAAAGGGTTGTCCCGTCTGGGATTGTTGACTGTTTACATTCCCTCATGGAGGGCCAGGGAGGGCCGTGGGACCCTCACTTGAGTATCAGCTCCCGACCACCTGTTATATGCATGCACCTCTGCCTTAATTGCGCGTGGCCTAGGGTAGGGAATAGAGAAGTGGTTCTCAACCTTTCTGATGCCACGACCCTTTATTACAGTTCCTATACTGTAGTGATCCCAACCATAAAATTATTTTCATTGCTATTCTATAACTGTAATTTTGTTACTGTTATAAATTGGAATGTAAATATCTGTGTTTTCCTATGGTCTTAGGTGACCCCTGTGAAAGGGTCATTTGACCCTCAAAGGGGTTGAGACCCACAGGTTGAGGAATCACTGGGTATATAGGAGGATGGGGACTAGAAGAGGAGACTCTATGGAGATGTTGGAAAGCCCTCATTCCTCCTGGGTAAGTTTCCGGCTTGTGGGGAGTAGCACCCACACCCCTCTAAGTAAGCCCTCACCAATGCTCTGTAAGGAAACCTGCTGGTTCCCCAGAGTGAGCTTTGGCAAAATCATGCCAGGGTTTGACACTAGGATTTAGGAGAGGTGGGTAGATATTGCCTATGTATCCCTCTGGGAAGGAAATTTAGCAACATCAGCGTAGCCTACTCAGTGAGATACCTATTCTCAAAAAAACAAGGTGTCAGGGATGGAGAAATAGTCCAGCTGTTAAGAGCACTTGCTGCTCTTGCCAAGGACCCAGGTTCCATTCCCAGCACCCACATAGTGGCTCACAACCATCTATAACTCCAGTTCCAGGAGATCTGACACCTTCTTCTGGTTTCCTTGGGCACTAGACACACACATAATGCACATGCAGGTAAAACATTCATAAAAATAAAGTTAAAAACAAAAGGTAAATGGTGTCTGAGGAGTGATACCCAAGGTTAACCTCTGCCCCCCCCACATGTGCATAAATGTGAACGCACACCACCACATAAGTGCTCCCCCACACACATGCACAAGAGAATGAATAATTGCTAGGGAAGGGGTGGGTACCAGAGATAGTGGATACAAGACTAGCTCTTCCCCAACTAAGCTTCAGTTCTAGAACATAATCAATCAATCGAGAACAAACTAAAGAAACCAGGAAAAAGAAAGAAGTTAGCAGGAAAAGGGAGAACAAGGAAAAAAAACTGAAAGCTAATTCTTGGAAGAACACCAGCAGGCAAGCTCCCCACAGGAATGATGCCAGGAAAGCATGTTAGCGAATGGACACACAGGGGCAAAGTTTAGAAGAACAGGGTTAGGAACGCCAATACCCTGATAAAGAGGAAAGTCTAAATAAAGAAGAAAAATGTCCCAGCACTGTAAACAACAACAACAACAACAAAAACCAAAACACTCCAAACAAACAAAACAACAACAACAAAACACAAAAGAAGAAACCACCACCAGAAAGACTTCAAAGTAACTGTGGAGCCTTCCTGTCTACAGCTCAGAGGGGGCTGCTCCACCCAGCTTCCAGGGACCAGCAAATTCTTGCTTTGGACAAGATGTTCCAGAGGTGAAAAAGAGGGAGGCGGCAGCTCGTTTTACAAGGTCAGGACTGTTTGGAAACCAAACCAGAAAGGACAAACAAAGGATCGTGCTGTGGGATGTTCTGTATGGCAAATGTGTTGCTGATTTGTCAATAAATAAAACACTGATTGGCCATTGGCTAGGCAGGAAGTGTAGGCAGGACAAGGAGGAGAATAAAGCTGGGAAGTGGAAGGCTGAGTCAGAGAGACCCTGCCAGCCACCACGATGACAAACAGCATGTGAAGATGCCGGTAAGCCACGAGCCATGTGGCAAGGTATAGATTAATGGAAATGGATTAATTTAAGCTGTAAGAACAGTTAGCAAGAAGCCTGCCACGGCCATACAGTTTGTAAGCAAAATAAGTCTCTGTGTTTACTTGGTCGGGTCTGAGTGGCTGTGGGACTGGCAGGTGGCAGAGATTTGTCCTGACTGTGGGCCAGGCAGGAAAACTCTAGCTAGGGTGAGGAGCTAAAGAGACAGCTCAGCAGTTAAGAGCACTGACTGCTTTTCCAGAGGACCTGGGTTCAATTCCCAGCATCCATATGGCAGCTCACAACTGTCACAACAGGGTCCAGCACTCTCACACAGACATATATGCAGGCAAAACACCAACGCACATGAAAATAAATTATTTTTAAAAAAGGATGGCGTGAGTGTCCACTTCACTAGGAGTTTTAAGTGCAAACCAACAAACAAATAAATAGTAGTGGGGTTCTGTCAAGATGGCTCAGTGGGTACACCAAGCCTGACAATCTGAGTTCAATCCCTGGGACCCACATGGTGAAAGAAGACAATCTACTCCTGTAAATTGTCCTCTGACCTCCACACACATGCTGTAGCACAGGCACTCCCCCCAAATAAAAAAACAAATAAATGTAACACATACAAATTCAAAAGTAAAATACAGGGCCTGGAGAGATGGATCAGCGGTTAAGAGTACTGGCTACTCTTCCAAAGGATCCGGGTTTAATTCCCAGCACCTACATGGCAGCTCACAACTGCCTGTAACTCAAGTTCTGGTGAATCTGACACCCTCACACAGACATGCACACAGGCCAAATGCCAACACACATAAGAATTAAATAAATAAAATTACTTTAAAAAAATAAAATGCAACTGGGCGGTGGTGGCGCATGCCTTTAATCCCAGCACTTGGGAGGTAGATCTCTCCAGGACTGGCACCAAAGTTACACAGAGAAACCCTCAAAAAACCAAAATAAATAAATAAACAAATAAATAAAATAAAAATAAAGTGCAATACAGCATTAGGAACTGTATCCAATTGTACATGATAAATGGACTGTATGGTCTAGGTTTCTCTGGCTTAGTTATCAGACAATGTCAACACAATCCACCCTTGAGGAGATGAATGAGACAATTCCTGTCATTAACTCAACAGACACAGAAATTATTTGATGGGATAGGGTAGACTTTGTCTCCTTTGTTTATAATTAAAGAGCTCTTAGTGCAATAGAAATGAGACATTCCCATATCTACTGCAATCAATATGTATATATAATAGTAAAATATACAATAACAAATATATATATTACAGTAGTGGAGTATGTGTAATAGAAAAATGTCAGTGGTCAAGACCATGGCCAGACCAAGAGGCCCAAGGAGGGCCCTCCTGCACACAGCCTCTGAGACAGAACAGTCCAGCAGTCAACCTTCCGGATGCCCAACTGAATTGAAAACTTGTGTTCAGCTAAACAATGACTCAGCTAGCAAAGATGTTTGCTGTGTAAGTCTGGCAACTTGAGTTTCATCCCTGGAACCTGTGTAAGCGGGGCTAGAGAGAACCAACTCCACAAGGTTGTTTTCTGGCCTCCTGCGTGGGTCATGGGCATGTGTACTCACATAAATCACACACACATACACATGATGATAATAAAATTTATTAGAAAAAGAAAACTAGCCTCAACACAAACCTTTTCTTCTTTATTTTCTTTTTTGTGTTTGAGAAAAGGTCTCACTATATAGTTCAAGCCTTGAACTCACTATGAAGTCCAGGCAGGCTGGCTTTGAATTTACAACTTCATTCTCCAAAGTACTGGGATTATAGGTGTGGCTTTCACTTTTGTTTCTCATAAAAATGTTCATGTGAGGGGCTGGAAAGATGGCTCAGAGGTTAAGAGCACTGGTTACTCTTTCAGAGGTCCTGAGTTCCATTTCCAGCCACCACCTAGTGGCTCACAGCCATCTAGAATGAGATCTGGTGCCCTCTTCTGGCTGTGGGAATGTATGCAGACAGAACACTGTATACATAATAAATAGATCTTTAAAAAAAAAAAAAGTTCATATGAATATTTGTAGCATTTTTTAAAATGAGCCAGATTCTATCTGTTTATTTCTTTTATTTCAAGTGTTCTTTGATGACATTCTGGCCTGAGGTTCTTTGCCACAGTCCTTCACTACTGCACAACTGCAATCAACCACTTTGTGTGTTCCCCGCATGTAGCAGGAATCTTAGAAGTTCTTATTAATAAAATCAAACCTGAGCCAGTTATTGGGGTCAATGCTGGTAGATCAGAGAGACAGAACAAACCACAGCTACCTCACCTCGCCGGATCCTCAGCTGGTCTGGTTTCCTCAGACTGGAGGCCTCTGAGTCCTCATCCAGAATGGGTCTCAGCTGAACTGTGCTGCTCAAAACCTAAAAGCTTAACCAGCCAAATGCTTAACCAGGCCAAATGCTTCTAGTTTCTGGTCTCCACACCTTATATATCTTTCTGCTTTCTACCACCACTCCCTGGGATTAAAGGCTTGCTTGGGGATTAAAGGCGTGAGTCACCATGCTTGGCTGTATCCTTGAACACATGGATTTCTGCCTCTGGAATGCTAGGATTAAAGGCGTGTGCTACCACTGCCTATCCTCTATGTTTAATATTGTGGCTGTTCTGTCTCTGACCCCAGATAAATTTATTAGCATGCACAATATTTGGGGGAATACAATACCCCACCCTCATGATCAGTTTTACAGAGGCTTATGCATCTCCCCTAGTTTCTTATTGTTATCAACCTTAATTAGGTTGCTTGGTGCTTGGCTCAAAGGGCCTCCACCCTTGAGGCCCTTGACATACAGAGGCTCCTCACAATTGGATACCAGCACACAGAGAGGGCCTTGACTCTCATCTAAGGTTTTGGCAGTCACTCAAACTTCCACAGACTAGTCCATCATGGATGAGGGTAGCCTTCAGCACCTCTTGTAAAGCGGTATAAGCATCTACTACACCTCCAGCAGCAAGGCTTCCTCTGCAAAGGTTGTGCTGTGGATTATGCGAGAAGCCGGATCTTGAATGCACGCAAGCTTCTGCCTCTGGGCACCTTGGTGGGAGTAAGGGGAAAAGATTTGTAGCATCTTTCTTTGTACTCGTCCCAAACTAGAACAAGCAGGACTTCCTTCAGTAGGTGAGTAGGTAAGTGCGATAGCCAAGGAAAACAGAATTAAGGGGTGATTCACTTTGGTTCACAGTCTCAAAGGTTTTAGCACATAGTCTCTTAGCAACCTGTTGTTTGGACCTGAGGTAAGGCAGACCATCACGAGGGCGGGGCATAGTAGAATCAAGTAGCTTTACCTCATGGTGGACTGAAGCAGGTACAGATAGGAGAGGAAGCAGGGCACAAGACTGTCTTTCCAGGATGGCTTACTTCCTTAGACCAGGCCCCATCATCTACTTTTTACCGCCTCTCAATAATGTCATCATATTATGACTCCATCGAGGGATTAATTCACAATGAGGTCAGAGCTCTCAGGGTCCAGTCACAGTTCCAAAGTCCGAAGCTGGCTACCACATGCCCCAGTACATGCCTGTGAAAGAGGAGTCATAGTCAAATGATAACAATAAATAAACCATTACATACATTCAATCACAGAAAGAAGGAATATGTTGCCCAGGAATGTGGAAACAGGGATGAGTCACAGTGCTCAGACTAAGTGGAAGAAGCCATTCAAAAAGGCTAGGCAGATACTCTGGGAAAATCAAGGAGTTGGGTGGGGAGGGGAGGAAGAAGGGATGATAGGTAGAACACAGGGGATTTTTTTTTTTTTTTTTTGGTGTTTTTCGAGACAGGGTTTCTCTGTGTAGCTTTGTGCCTTTCCTGGAACTCACTTTGTAGACCAGGCTGGCCTCGAACTCACAGACATCCACCTGGCTCTGCCTCCCGAGTGCTGGGATTAAAGGCATGCGCCACCACCGCCTAGCATTTTTGTTTAAAACTTTTTTTTTAAGATTTATTTATTATGTATATAGTGTTCTGTCTGCAGGCCAGAACCAGATCTCATTACAGATGGTTGTGAGCCACCATGTGGTTGCTGGGAATTGAACTCAGGACCTCAGGAAGAGCAGCCAATGCTTTTAACCACTGAGCCATCTCTCCAGCTCAAGCAATTGTAATTGTAGACACCTGAAACTCTACCTTAATGTATGTGAATTTAGTCATTTAGGAGGTGGGGAGTCCCAGGATGGAATTCAGATGTGAGGAGGATTATGACTGTATCACAAATACAGCAGATGGCGTTGCTGAAGAGGGCTTGGCGCTGACCTAAGTAATTTTAGAAGCGAGTGAACTCTGAAAGATGAAAGGCAGGAAGAACTGCACGTAGATGCTTATCTCTGTTTGGTAAAGTTGATTGGCAAAGGATTCTGAAGCATCTGTCCAAGCTCTTGGAACCACAGAGCAATGTAGACGGAGGCCAGGTAGCAAGCCTAGGTGTCTCACTGTGCAGTGAGAGTTCTGTCACAGAACAACCAGAGACTGGGCTTGAATAATCCAGGTGGTAGCAAATTAAGATTGGAGACATCAGTTGAGCTCCTTCTTAATATGGCTGGTCATGGATACATACATTACACATATGTATGTGCAGAGTGCAGCACACATAAGTTTCTACTTTTGGTAGAAGAAGCAAAGACAATGCAGGGAACACAGATATCACCCAGATCGTGGCTTCTAACATCATTCTTTAATAAAGGACCCGCAGCACCTGGAGACACAGAGGATGATGGACTAGCCTCAGGAAACATCCATGTTCCTGGAGTATCTTTTAGTGCTACTGTTATGGACCAAATTGTGTTCCCCTCCAATCATATACTGAAGCTCCAATGTGATTGTGTTTGGAGCCAAATTCTTTAATGAGGTAATTACAGTTAAATGGGATCATGGGGGGTGGGTCCCTCGTCTCATGGATGGTTCCCATGTAAGAGGAAGAGACTCCTGGAGCACACAGAGAAAGCCAGGTGAAGTCATGGGGAGAAGGGAACATCTGCAGGCTTAAGAGAGAAGCCTCAGGTGAACCAGTCCTGCAGGCATCCTGACTGCAGATGTCCAGCTCCAGAACTGAAGAAAGGAGTGTCTATTCTTTAAACTACTTTGTGGTCCTTAGATATGGCAACTCAAGCAGATTAATACACTCAGGAAGTGAAAAAAGCATCCGCAAAACAAGTGACCCTCGACGGTGGGATTAGACCAGAGACACAGCGGAAGGTGTTCCTAATGGCCGACGCTGGAGTGATCTAGATTCTAAACAGTAAAATCAGTAACATAATGCTGGGCTATGAGCCAAATATAAGCAAGTTCACGTGGATTCTCACACACGTAAATGAAGAATGACTGAATACGTAACTGGGGAAAAGAAATGAATGTCCCAAGTAGAACATTCCATATAGTAGATTCAGGAAGAGGAGCTTCACTCCCCTGTCCTAGTCAGCTTTGTCTACTTGACACAGCCTAGAGTTATCTGGGAGTAAAATCTCTACTGAGGAATTCCATAGTTCACATTGACCTGTGGGCATGTCTGTGGAGGATTGTCTTGACTGTTATTGCAGGAGGACCTAATCCATTGTGGGCGGCACCATCCTTAGGCAGGTAGTCCTGGGCTGTATAAGAAACCAGCTGTATAAAGGGCCTGGAGAGATGGCTCAGAGGTTAAGAGCACTGGCTGCTCCTCCAGAGGTCTTAAGTTCAATTCCCAGCAAACACACCATTTATAATGAGCTCTGGTGCCCTCTTCTGGTGTGCAGACAGAACACTGTATACATAATAAATAAGTAAATGTTAAAAAAAAAAAAAAAAAAAAGAGGGGTTGGGGATTTAGCTCAGTGGTAGAAAGAGCCGGGCGGTGGTGGCACATGCCTTTAATCCCAGCACTCAGGAGGCAGAGGCAGGCAGATCTTTGTGAGTTCAAGGCCAGCCTGGTCTACAGAGTGAGATCCAGGAAAGGTGCAAAGCTACACAGAGAAACCCTGTCTCAACCCCCCCCCCCCAAAGAAAAAAGAAAAGAAAAAAAGAGAGAAAGAAAAACTAGATAAGCATGAGCCTGGAAAGAAAGAAACTAGCATAAGCCTGGGAGTGATTGAACCAGCAAACAGTGTTGCTCTATGTTCCTGCCCTGACTTCCCTAAATGATGGGCTGGACCTAGAAATGTAAACCAAATAAACCCTTTCCTCCCCTAACTGCGTTTGGTCAGAGCGTTATATCACAGCAATGGAAAGGAGAGGAGTACACTCCCCTCCAAATACAGTGACCCCTTTCCACAGGACACCGTGTGAAAAGAGAGGATAACAACCGAGTAGTGTCATGGTGAGATACGGTGATAACAAGGCCCTTGAGACAACATGACAAGAGGGGCACCATATTACTCTTCTACTGCTATGATAGAATAGAACGTCATGCTAAGGCAATTTACAGAAGAAAGGGTTTATTTGGGCTTATAATACCAGAGGGATAAGAGTTCATCACCAAGCTGAGAAGTGGTGGCACACGCCTTTAATCCCAGAACTCGAGAGGCAGAGGCAGGCAATCTCTGTGAGTTTGAGGGCAGCCTGGTCTACAGAGTGAGTTCCAGGACAGCCAGGGCTACACAGAAAACAAAAACAAAATGAAACAGCAAAAAAACCAAAACAAAACAGCAAAAACAAAACAACAGAAAATCGACAACAACAAAAACAACAATGAAGCGTCCATCACCGTCACATCACGTCACCGTCACGGCGGGAAGCACAGCAGGCAGGCATGATGATTGGGCAGCAAGCTGAGGGTTCACATCTTAAACTGCAAGCAGGAAGTAGAGAGCGCTAACTGGGAATGCTGAGAGGCTTTGAAACCTCAATGCTCACCTCCAGTGACAAGGCCACAGCCGCTTACCTTCTCAAACAGTGCTGTTAGCTGGGGACCAAGCATCCAAACGCCACAGACTATGGGGGGGGGCAGTTTCTATTTAAACCATCACAGGCCCTTCATCTGGTTGAGTTTCCTGTCCTCAAACTCCAAGCCCCAGTCTTGTCATCATAAGGAAAAAAATCTGACAAATGCTGGTAGAGGAACAGTTTGTAACTTACCTGTCCGGTGCTCCTAACCACCCCAGAGACCATCACAGAGAAAGAAGTCTCTAGTCAGGCGTGATGACCTGTCTTCTCAGCATTTGGGAGGCTGAGGCAGGAGGATAGCTGCAGGCCAACCTAGGCTACATCGTGAGTTCCCAGCCAGCCTGGTATACGAAGGAAAAGAAAAAAGTCTGAGCTACTCTCAGCAAGGAGAAGCCTAAGGAGATAGACTATAAATGATGCGTGGGATCCCGGACAGAAGAGGCAGCTTGAGTAACTTTGAGGAAATAAGAAGGGATTGAGGTGTGACTTTTTTTTTTTTTTTTTTTTTTGAGACAATCTTATGTTCCCCAGGCTGGCTTCCAACTTGCTATGCAGCTGAGGATGACCTTAAAATTTTGATCCTCTTGCCTTCACCTCTTAAGTACTAGATTATAAGGGTGCCTCCATACTGGTTTTTATGTAGTGCTGGGACCTGAACCTAGGGTATTGAACCCGCCAGGAAAGTACTGTAACACTGAACAGCAGCACCAGCCCCTGAAGTATGACTTCCATGTACCCATACTGGGCTCACAGTGATAGCGGATGTACCACACTGTGTGAAAATGGTATCATGAAACCCACGGCTTCCCACAATTAATGTACAGCAATGAAACAGAACAAGTCCCCAAAGTACCATGTTACGGAGGGTGTTCACAGCGGGAAACATGGGAATTCTACTAGTCTAAAATAAATATTGATACAGAAAATTTTTAAAAATTATTTTAGGTTCCAGAGTGGTACCACATTGTGGTTCTTTTGTTGTTTCTAGCTTGCTAATAATTGTATTTTGTATTGTATTTTTTGAAGTGAGGGTCTGTTATACTGCCCAGGCTAGTTTCAAAATGTTCTTCCTGCCTCGGCCTCAGAATGCTGGGAATACGTGGTTACCATACTGCATCTGGCTCTAATGGTTTCAGCAAGGATGGATATTTCCATTTGGTATCTCTTGAGATGACAAAGACACATGTAGCTGGAGAGTTTTCTCTCTGGGTTCCGCCAAGCCCCTGGCAGTCCGACAGCCCACTTATAAAATAAACACACAGACGCTTATATTATTTAAACTGTTTGGCCTAATGGCTCAGGCTTCTAGCTATCTAGTTCTTACATCTTAAATTAATCCATTTCTATAAATCTATACCTTGCCATGTGGCTCGTGGCTTACCGGCATCTTCACATGCTGCTAGTCATGGCAGCGGCTGGCAGTGTCTCCCTCTGCCTTCCTGTTCTCTCAACTCTCCTCTCTGTCAGTCCTGCCTATACTTCCTGCCTGCCTACTGGCCAATCAGTGTTTTATTTATTGACCAATCAGAGCAATACATTTGACATACAGACCATCCCACAGCAGACACAGGCAGCTAAAACACAGCAGGAAAGCTGCCCGAAGGTCAGAGGATGAGGGCAAGGAGTGGCTGTGTGGGTGTGAGTACAGGAAACTAGAGTCCTGGTGCTTAGGAACCGGATTATATTACAAGGGATTGTTTGAAGTAGTTCCATCGGAAGAAAAAAGGAAGGTGGCTGTGCTGCCAGAGGCTAGAAGGCCAACTGTGGCACCATGCCTGTCTCAAACAACAAAAGAAATAAAAATAGAACTGCTGTGTGTGTGTGTGTGTGTATGTGTGTGTGTGTGTGTGTGTGTGTGTGTGTGTGTGTGTGTGTGTGTGTGTGTGTGTGTAGGAACAAGGGATCATTGAGATAGAGTTTCATGTAGCCCAGGCTGGCTTTAAGCTCACTGAGTAGCCAAAGATGACTTTCAACTCTTGGTTCTCCTTGCCTCC
The DNA here is from genome assembly GCF_007827085.1 of Peromyscus californicus insignis. Taxonomy (NCBI): domain Eukaryota; kingdom Metazoa; phylum Chordata; class Mammalia; order Rodentia; family Cricetidae; genus Peromyscus; species Peromyscus californicus. The sequence continues at coordinate 1,121,196 of NW_026294551.1, read as the reverse complement.
ACTTCTAGAGTTCTGAGATTCAAGCATGTGCCACCACATTGAGCTTTACTCTTAAATATATAAAAAGAACTAGAAGGATAGAAACAGAAGTTCAGGCAACAATACATTCATGAAAAATCTATAGGTCCTACTAAACCTAAAAATCACACTCACTGACTGCCTATCTAGCACTGTGTCTGGACCTGGACTTTCTGTGGAGAACTATATCTAGGACGTTCAGAGGAATCATACAGCCCAGGATGGACTCAGGTGCTGCCTGCTTTCTTGAGGCTGTTTTCCTGGAAATTTGTAAGTGAGAGGTGAGATTATAAGAGAGGACATTTCATGGGCAGATGTCCCAGGTTCAGGTCACCTTCCCAAATGAGGTCCCTGGACACTTACATAGAGGTGGCCAGATTTAATAAATAAAAACATGGAAGCTAAATGAATTTGTGCTTCAAATAAGCAATATATGCTTAGTACAGTCTCTGTGATGTAGATGAACCTGTAGTGGATTCCTAGGACCAGAGAAGGGTAGAGTGACTGCTAACAATAGGGTTTTTTTTCCCCGGAGGCATGAAAACACAATTCGGCAGGAGGGTCAGCTGCACAGCCCTGAGACTCATGGTAAACATGCATGCTTTGTAGTTGTACATTGCTGCATAACAGATCTGTCTAATGTGCCCCAGCCAACCTGTGTTCTTTCTGGTCATATTCACCTGCCTTCTGATCCCTGTGTCTATAAGGTTCCAGCAGTCCACTGGGGTCTCTGGGCTGAGATCCTGTGTCTCTGGGGTCTAGTGGCTAGAGTACCCTCAGTTGGTTGTCCAGGGCCACACACTTCAACTTTCAGTGACTGGCAACTGGAGTCACCCATTGCTTGGGTTCCTCCAAGTCAGGATTCAGGCCCACAAACCTGGAGAACTTTTGGGAACTGAGAATCAGTGCGGATATCAGAGCTGATATCATTCACAATTTTTGACCAGGCCTCAGGTGACAGGGACCTTTGACTGGATGGAAGTTTCTAGGCTCCTAGTATTTCCTCAGGACACTCATGTTCACTCCTGTTCTTGGAGAAAAGGATAGGCACCATAGGCACCATGCAGAAGGCTTTGCTGAGTGCTGCTGAGAAGGCCTACGACCCTGAATCTTTGCAGTCTTGCAGACCGAGGCTGCCCCTGAAGAGGAGAGGAAGGGCTGGGCCTATGGAGACCCTCATCTGTCAAACCTTTACCTGCCCAGACAGTGGCAGACTCCAAACCACACCTGCTGTCTGTGGTACATTTAGGGTAGATTGTTACAGCATTAAAATACAGATGCCTACAGCTTTACCCTGAATACTTGAGCATGTACACCATTATAGAATATTTGCTTGTATGCTGCACATGGTCAGGCACACCTTTAATCCCAGCATTCCGAAGGCAGAGGCCGAAGATCTCTGTGATTTGAAGCCAATCTGCTCTACATATGAGTTTCAGTCCAGCCAGGGCTACATACTGTGACCCTGTCTCCAAAAGAATTTTTGCTTGTAGTTTTTTGTTTTAATATTAAATTGGCAGTAAAGCACTAATTGTAACTGCACATCTGTTGAGTTCTTGCAAATATACATAACTATGTTACCCAAGATCCTTTGCAGATGCATAGAATGTTCTAGCAGCCCAGAACACCCATGCCATTCTAGTCACCCTATCCATGGAAACATAAGCTGCTCTGGTTTCTCCCACTGATTTGATCCCTGTAGTTCACATAAGAAGACCTCCAGCACACACTTGTGGGGAAGACTTCCTTCTATAATGTATTTGCAACTTGCCCATGTAGCTCTATGCATCAATAGTCTGTTCTTTTATTTTAAAGATTGATTTATTTTTATTTTATGTGTATGAGTGTTTTGCCTGCATGTATGGGTATGTACTAAGTATGTATCTGGTACCAGAGGAGGACAGAAGGAATTGAATCCCCTGGAACTTTTGTGGACCATTGTAAGCCATCACATGGGCACTGGGAACTGAACGCTGGTCCTCTGCAAGAGCAGTAAGTGCTCATAACCACTGAGCCATCCCTCTGTCTTCAGTAGTTTGTGCTTTTGCTTGCTGAGTAGCACTGTTGTGAGCATACCACAATGTGTTTACATCCTCTACTGACAGACACTAGGCTCCCTCCAGTTTTGGCTCTCATGAGTAAAGTTGCTATGAACTTTTATTTTATTTTGTTTTGTTTGAGACAAGGTCTTGCTATGTAGCCATGGCTGGCCTGGAGTTCCCTATGTAGAGCAGGGGCTGGCCTTGAACTCAGAGATGAGCCTGCCTCTGCCTCAGGAGTGCTGGGATTAAAGGTATGCACCCACTATACATGACTCTCAGCTTGCTTTATTATATAATTCAAGATCACCTGCCCAAGGGTGGCATTGTACACAGTGAACTGGGCCCTTCATTAATCATTAACCAAGAAAATGCCCTCACAGACATGCCCAGAGATCGATCTGATGGAGGCAATTTCTCAACTGAGGTTCCCTCTTCCCAGGCAAATCTAGTTTGTGTCATGCTGAGAATAACTAACCAGTACAATCACCATAAAATACTTTTAAAGAAGATGAGGAGGGTTGGGTGGAGGTGGCACACACCTTTAATCCCAGCACTCAGGAGGCAGAGACAGGCAGATCTCAGTGAGTTTGAAGCCAGCCTGGCCTACAAAGCAAGTTCCAGGACATCCAAGGCAACAGAGAGAAGCCCTGTTTGGGGGGCAGGGGGAGAAGATGAGGAGGAAGAAAGATTACTGTACTAACTTTTCCTTGGAGGATATGTACAAGCATCTACCCTAGATGAGGCACCAACAACAGATCAGTAAATGATTCTTCTCAAGTCCAGCTTAGTGAACCAAAGAGTTTATCGGGCTTATTTACAGGGCATGGTGAGGGCTGCAGGAGTGTGGATGACTCCAACACAACTGTATCTCGGAGACGTCTCATCTCAGCACAGCAGCAACTCTCTGAAGCCGCACCATGCAAGTTCCCTCGTCCTCCTGCCCCCCCCACACTCATACAACCATATACACACATACACACTCATACAACCATATACACACAACCATACACACACACATACCCACACCAACACACACTCATACAACCATGTACACACATACCCCATACATATATACACCCCCCACATACATATATACACCCATACGCACAGTTATACAACTATATACACACATACATACACAATCATACACACACACATACTCACCACACACACTCGTACAACCATATACACCCACACCCATACACACACACCCATACACCATACCCACACTCATACAACCATATACACACATACACACACACATACAACCATACACACACACACACACACCACGCACACTCACACACATACATACATAGACACACATAACCATGTACACATATACACACACTCACACACATACACATACCATACAGACACACTCACAAAGGGAAATGGCTAGGATGTCTACAACTATCACATGTAACTTTTACCCCTTATATACACTACCCAGATGATACGCAGGGTGGGGACATAGAGGGACTGAGTGGCTGGACCAATCCTCCTTCAAGGGAACATCAATAGGCCTATCTTGTGAGACTCTCTTGTGCATTCACAGCCTCTCTGATTAAGATGCTAATGGTGGGCTTAAGAAATTGCTTAGTCATAAAGTACTTGCACCGAGATAGTGAGGACCCCAGCTTAGATCCCCAGCACCCACATAAAACATAGTCATGTTCACCTGTAATCCAGCACTGGGAGGACAGAAGTGAGGACCCCTGGGATTTGCTGGCCATTCAGTGAAGCTGAGCTGATGATCTCTGGGCTCTGCAAGAGACTCTATTAAAAAAGAAAATAAGGTGGTCGGTGAGGGTGCTTAAAAAGAAAAGTATCGGCCCAGGACACCCCAAGACCAAGTTCTCAGCGCAAAGGAGATTTATTTACCCCAGAGGGACAGAGGGCAGGGATAAGGGACAAAGACAAGAGATAGAGGATGAGGGAGAAGGGGAAATGAGCCAGGGAGAGGGGACAGGGTATTTGTCCCAGAGGGGGCAAAAGGACTGTTTTTGGATAGAGAGGAGACAGATGTGACCCATAGGAAAATGGCAGTTTATAAAAGTACAAGGGGATACCCCGTGTTAGGGAGAGGTGTTTAATTTTAATTAGGCATGTTAATTAGGTGAGCCAAAGGGAGCTTTTGATTGCTGGACTTCAACACTTGGATAACTGGACCTGGTAGTCAGCCTCAGGAGGAGGAAGTGTCCAAATAAAGGGACTAGACCTTGGTGGCTAGTTTTAGGAATGCAATCTAACTTTGTTGTTTGTTTGTTTTTTAGCAAGGCAGGGGGAATGGAGGAGAAAGGCAAGGCCTGCTGGAGCCATGCTCGCCACACTTGAGCTGGCCAGAGTCCTTCAGTGCTCATTATCAGTCCTGATGACCTGAATTCCATCCCAGGACCCATATGGTGGAAGAAGAGATGTGCCTCTTCCATCCTACAAGTGAATGCAATGAAAAATGAAAAGAAAATGAGGTGAAGGAGAGTTAGAGGGATACGCATAGACAAAGAAAGTGAAAGCAGGCACTCTGAGCAGGCAGCTTCCTGTTCCCTGGAAGACATTTAGCAAAGGTGGGAAGGCACAAAGGTGGGTTTCTTTCTTTCTATCTTTCTATCTTTCTTTCTTTCTTTCTTTCTTTCTTTCTTTCTTTCTTTCTTTCTTTCTTTCTTTCTTTCTTTCTTTTCTCTCTCTCTCTCTCTTCCTTCCTTCCTTACTTTTTCTTTTCTTTTTTGTTTGCTTTTTTGAGATAACGTTTCTCCGTGTAGCCCTGGCTGTCCTTGAACTCGCTCTGTAGACCAGGCTGGCCTCAAACTCACAGAGACCTGCCTGACTCTGCCTTCTGAGTGCTGGGATTAAAGGTGTGCCACCACATCTGATCAGAGGTAGGTTTCTAAACAGGACTAATAGGGGGAAGGGGAGTACTCAGGGGTCTATTAGAACACCCAAGTCAGAGTGAGTTAGGACTCCTAGCCTTAGGGCCCCTCCCATCCTGAAGATTTAAAGCTGTTATTTTTTTCTTTCTTCGAATCTTGGTTTTCTGTCTTCTCTGTAAGTTCAATTCCTTTTCCATGCCAGGGAAGGACTCTATATGACCACCTTTACCAAATGTGATCAAGGAAGGTACTTCCAGCTTATACACACACACACACACACACACACACACACACACACACACACAGAGCGAGAGAGAGAGAGAGAGAGAGAGAGAGAGAGAGAGAGAGAGAGAGACAGAAAGACAGAGAGACAGAGACAGACAGAGAGGGTGGAGATAAAGCCTGCATACACACACATACACAAACACACACACACACACAGACAGATAGAAACAGAGACAGAGAGACAGAGACAGACAGAGAGAAGGAGAGATACAGCCTGCATACACACACATACACACACAGACAAAGAGAGAGAGAGAGAGAGAGAGAGAGAGAGAGAGAGAGAGAGAGAGAGAGAGAGAGATATGATTAATGGTTATGAGGCCTGAGGACAATGTTTTATGACTACCACAAGCAACTTCTCAGAGAGCATGTCCTTGAAATAAATTATGACATGGGAAAAGCCTTTTCAAACACACAGTACTATATTTTAAGCCCTTGATTAAAATAGTAGAAGTCTAGTTAGTATGATGAAATCTCCTAGAATTCTGTATTTCAAATAGAATTGCTGTAGGGATCCATTTGGCATGATTACAACCATCTTGGGCATAACTGCAGTCTTGTGCTCCAGGCAACCCTGGCATACATCCCAGAGCCTATAAGACAAATGAAATCTTTTAGACGGTGAAGTGTGGTGTGCCAGCCACCAATGCTGGGCTGTTTCTTGACTGATGGAGACATGTTAATAGTGAGAAAGACCAGGTGCATTCAGGGGGCTGCAGACCATTGTTGTCTAAGCATTTAAACCCCTTGCTTCTGGTTTGGGGTACAGGGAGCATCTTGTCAAGATGCTATTCTGCCTGTGAATTCTTGCTAAACCACGCCCACGTGACCCTTGGCTCTGCATCTTCTTATATCTCACAGCATCTTCCACCTTTAGTGGTCAGTTCTCTGCACTAGGGTAACATGGGAGCTGAGTGTGGTGTTGCATGCCTACACCCCCAGCCCATGGGAGGCTAAGGCCTGAGGATCAGGAGTTCAAGGCCAGCCTGAGTTACTGGGGATGACATCAGAGACACCTATAATCCTGGTACTTGTGGGGCACAGGCAGGAGGATCACACTTCATCATCCCTGTTTGTATAGTGAAAGTCAAAACCAGCCTGGGCTACAAACAAATAAAAACAAACCACAAAACAAAAGATAGATAGCATTTGGTCCTGGTAGCTCCGGGTCCACCTTTCACCCAGATAGGTTTGGTCAAGTTTGACTAGAAATGCAGTTTTGTGTATGTTTAATGGAACCTTATTTTAGGTAGGCCAATTAAAATGTTACATCTGAGGGGGTGGGGTGGGGGGGTATAAGCTCCGTGGAAGGGAACTTTGGCAACCCCAGGATACTGGAGGCCTGAGTTCCAGACCCAGCAACACAGAACAAATGAAATGCTACATGAAAATCTTATATTCTGGTTTCTCTCTAGATATGTGAACAGTATAGCATGTGTAAGGCTTTTCTCTACCCCATATTCCTATTTCCGATTTTCCTCCTAGCCAACGCTGCCATGCCCTCCCCACACTCTCCCTACCCTCTCTTAGCCTCCTATTTCCTCCTCAGTGTCTTCTTCGGGGCAGTTCTGCAGGGGATTGGTGTCTCACGATTTTAATCCTTACAGGTCTTCCACAGTACAAAGTCACAAAGAGAATCTCGGGTCACTCTTAAGTGGAAAAAAACACGCAGACCGGATCTAAGCGGTCCAACCCACATGGGACTTTTGCTGTTCTGTCTTCCCGGGGAGTATTGCAGCACCGCTTTCGCTTGTTCCCAACTGTGTTCATCATGACTGTAACTGCATGACTCTGAGGAAGTGCGCGCATCCCCCGGAAGCGTGACGCCACATTCTGGCCACCGTTCTGCAGTCTTCCCACTGCTCTGCCGGAACTGCTTGCAGAGCGTGGCCCAGAGCCTTGCATTTGCCGCCTTTAGCGGCGAAGCAGATGGGTCACCGGAAGCTGAATTCAGAAGTCAGAGTCAAGGCTCCCATCACCGGGAAGAGCCGCCCCTAGATGACGAAGTCCCAGACAAACAGGTCCTGCCTGCCCCAGGACCGAGAGTGAGCAATTCGCCTGTCATCCTCTGAGGGGAGACGGCAGCAGGCAGTGCTTGTCCACAGCACCTGGACCATCTCTGCTAACTGACAAGACCTAACCAATCTTTTTTCATCTTTCATGACATCTGTGTTTCCAAACTTACTGCATACAAATGCGAAGGTGTTTTCTATGTTTAAATTTTCATCCAAATCCCTAATAAAAGTTTTCACTATGCTTCTGTTTGTACTTTTGTAAAATATCCATATTGTGTCTTAGAATAGGAAACAAAACAAAACAAAGCAAAACCTAACAATACAAAAGAGGGCACTGTTACCCATTTCCTGGCTCACTGAATGAGGACAGCCCTCAGAAACCAGGGTGGAGCTGGCATAGGCAAGTCTATGTTCCTCCAGCTCCCTCTACAGGGACCTGGCCAGCAGCCCTTAACTGTTAGTGAGGGAGCAGAGGCTGGGGAGAGGTGTCTGTGGAAGATGGAAACAGTTTAGAAAGTAGCTGAGGTTCTGCAGGGCCAGGGCAGCGCAGCCTCATCCAGGAAAATTAGTGTTTACTGGGACATCTGCTGGGGAAGACGTTCTTTAACGTGCGCGACGTTCCGCACTGTGCTGGGCTGTCCCTCACCCTTTTGTTCTTCATTTTTGTTTTGTTTTATGAGACAGAAGTCTCAGATAACACAGGCTGGCCTTAAACTTACTGTGTAGTTGAGGATGACCTTGCATTTCTTATCTTTCTGCTTCTACCTCCCAAGTGCTGAGGTTACAGGCACAAACCACCACAGACAGCTTCCAGCAAACTCTTCTGATCCACTCTGATGGTGAGCAGCAGGGAGACAGCCCAGTGCTGCAGCGGGCAGCTGAAGGGGATCCCCACTAGGGACCTCCACTTGGGTAAGGCTAGATCTTTGGCTACACTATAGGAAAGACAAGCAGATCTGAGATAAAGTTAGTGAGTTATAAGTAACGCCTAATGGAAGGTAAATTTATATTTAAGGATGGACACTGGTGAGGGGGATGCTGAAAAGGACAGAACACTGCCCCACCAAGATGTAGGTATTAAATGTCTCCAGAGAGAGCTACACTTGGGTGTTTTTACAACGGACAAATAAAATTTTGTGTCTTTTTTTTTTTTTTTTTTTTTGAGGCAGGTTCTCACTATGTAGCCCAAGGCCATATTGGAACGTACTTTGTAGAGACTAGGCTGGCTTCAGACGTATGGTGATCTTCCTGCCTCTGCCTCCCAAGTGCTGGATTTACAATTGTGCTCCACCACATCTAGTTGATGCCATAGCTTTCTAAATTCCATTGCTCAAAGGATAGAACTTTCAACAAGGTTTAATGATTAAGCAAGAATTAAAATCCAGTTTAGGAAAATCTGAGCTGTTTTATTTTTTTCTATAATAATTTTGTAGATGAGACTGCAATGTGATTTTCTGAGGTGCATTGTTTAGACCTAGGGATGACAGAGGTGAGCTCACACATCGAAACTCAAGGCCATACATTCTGGCCCCGAACATATGTGGTTCATTAGTGTTTTTCCCATTCTTACTTGAGCTGTCTCTTGGGAAAGCAGATATTGTTTCTGTAGGCAATCTTGGTTTTATAAGTTGTGTTCGGGTTTCTGATTCCTGGCCAGATTCTGAGATAAGGGGCTTCTTCTCCTTCCCATTGTTAGAACACAGGCCTACCTCTTTAAGACATTGTTCACTCTAAGAGAGCAGTTCCAACAGACTGAAGAAATCAAGCCATGCCCTGCTGACAGGGTCCCTGCAAGCTTCGAGAGGTGAAGAATGAAACTTGGGTCAGCACCATGTTAGCATTCTGGGGTCAAAACCTTCCAGAGTCTGACCTCACATTTAAACACGGTAAAACTTTGGAGGAACGTCTCCATGTGGCAGTTACCACAGCAAAGCTTCAGGGACAGCTGTGTTGAAACTCCCTTGCGGGCTGGAGAGATGGCTCAGCGGTTAAGAGCACTGGCTGCTCTTCCAGAGGTCCTGAGTTCAATTCCCAGCAACCACATGGTGGCTCACAACCATCTGTAATGAGATCTGGCGCCCTCTTCTGGCCTGCAGGAATATGTGCAGGCAGAACACTGTACACATAATAAATAAATAAATCTTAAAAAAAAAAAAAGAAACTCCCTTGCAAATACATCTGTGTTGTGGGAATTTGGTCCGCCAATAGCTTTGGGGTACAAAGAGTGCTTCTTGTCTGCGTACATGGCCACTTAAGAGGACAGAGAAAGGGTCGTGCTCTCTCTTGGGGTGAGGAGACCAGGTCAGGCAGTGGAAAACAGTTTGCAGTTGGTCCCCATCGGCCTCGAGGAGAACAGAAGCTACCTTGGTGTTTCCTCATTGCACCCCTTAATAAGTTTATATATACCTGTGTGGGCTCTCGACGCACATCTCTATAACAAAGCCCCTGTGACCTTTACAACAGGAGTTCAGGGTATGGGCCTAAGGAGGAAGGATTTGTAATAAGCAGAAGGATAGATTCTATTGATGGAGGATGTGAAGTACATGAGACCTCTTTCATAAGGATAGGTTCTATTCACTGAGAGACAAAGTTCAGGATGAGGGCCTAAACAACGTTCAGGATTTGTAGGGAGTCAGGTGAAGGCTGGCTCCATAGAATAGCAAAAAGATCTCTAGGACATTAGCCAACATCCACTCCAGTCTTCTGGGTGAAAAGGCATCATTTCCTTTCCTTGAAGAAAATAGGCTTGCATGTCTAATAATTCTGGTTCCTCCAATGCTTTCTCTAAGTTGTGCCTCCTGTTTTCTCTCTCTTTAAAAATATTTATTTTATTTTTAATTTATGTATATATATATATATATATATATATATATATATATATATATATATATTGATGTGTTCATGTTGTAGTGCAGGTGTCCTCAGAGGCCAGAAGAGGGAGCATCAAATTTCCTGGAGCCAGAGTTACAGGGAGCTGGGAGCTGCACAATGCAAGTGATCTTAATGGCAGAGGCACCTCTCCGTTCCCACTCCCTAGTTTTTTTCCTGGTACAGAGTTTAGCTGGTCTGTGCTGTGGTTAATAGCTCTTAATTTATGGTACCTGGTTCCTCTATCCTCTTTGTCATGTGTATCATTGAACACCAAATCACATGGTGTAAAACTTCCAGCCAGCCCCCCAAAACTTACAAAAGTCTTCCCTATTTCTCTCTCTCTCTCTCTCTCTCTCTCTCTCTCTCTCTCTCTCTCTCTCTCTCTCCCCCTCTCTCTTTCTCTCAAACATTTTTATTATTATTTTATGTGTATATATGTATGGTGTTTTGCTTATATGTATGTCTGTGCACCAGTGAATGCAGTGCCCTTGGACATCAGAAGAGGGGATATCCTGAGACTGGAATTACAATTCTGAACTGCTATGTGGATACTGGGAATTGAACTCAGGTCCTCTGGAAGACTAAGAACAGCAAGTGTTCTTAGTCAATGAGCCAAGCCCCTTATTCTCACTCTTAGTGAACCTCCTCTCCAGGTCTTAAAGGAATGCCTCTTCTTTCCCATAGGCCTCAGTTATTCTGTTTTTAGTATATTATTGTTTCTTCTTATGTTCTCCCACTTTAAGGCCCTATCATGGGTTCTTAATAAACCTCATTCATGAAGGGTAATTATGTGTCATCTCCTTTCATAAAGCATCAACCATGATCTTTCTCTTCTTATATTTAATACCCATATCCCCTAAACTTCCCTTTTCTATCTTTTAAAAAATTATTTATTTATTTTCATTTTATGTACATTGGTGTTTTGCCTACATGTATATCTGTGTGAGGGTGCCAGATCTCCTGGAACCAGAGTTATAGATGGTTGTGAGCTGCCATATGGATGCTGGAAACTGAACCTGGGTCCTCTGTAAGAGCAGCCAGTGCTCTTAACCACTGAGCCATCTCTGCAGCCCCTCCCTTTTCTATCTTGTCTCAAGATTTCCTTACTAAAACCCAAAACAGCATCTGCCAGGAAGTCGTGGGCAGTGAGTGATGGGAAAAACTCAAGGAATGTGAACTTGGAAACACTGGCCAATTATAATGAAAAGAACACAAAACTAAGGATTGGAATGTAGCTCAGGGATGGAGTACCTGTCTAGTTTGTCTAAACCTTGGGTTCACTATCTCAGCACTGAGGAAAAAATCACTGTGATTCTTTGAAGTACGTGTAGTACCTCAGGCATGTAATCTCAGGAAAGCAGATTAGAAAGCTCCATCTCCCCTTGGGGCAGAAGTGAAACTCTGTTAAGCCACTGTTAATGATTCGTCTTTACTGTAAGCACATCTTTCGATGTTAATCAAAAGAATAAGCTGGGGTATTTGGGGGCTTGGTAGTTTGACTTCATAATTGACAGCAGACACAGAATGTTTTGAGAAAAGGACAGTCAGACGAACAGGTAGCTAGAATGCCTTTGTGCTAGCACCTTTGCTTAAACTGCTCCCTGGACTGCTTGACAAAGTTACACGACCGTAGAGTTACCTCGGGAGCCTGTTGCGCCTGTCCAGGCCTCAGCCTACTTCCTCTGGTTCCATGTTCACTCATGCCCACTCCCCTGACCACCACTGCGGGGGCCTCTCATTGCCCCTTCCATTCTCAGACCCAGACTCTGTGCACCTCCAACACATAGAGGAGGCTTCTCTTGATGGGTGGGCAGCCAGGCCCAGTGACCAGGACCCAACTCTCTCTTTACTTCTGCACTGCATAGTTTCTGCCCCAGCATCTTCTTGGAGCTCTTCGTTGCTCTCTGTCAGTACTACTGCACATCCTCACCTACACACACACACACCCCGGCCATCTCAGCCCCACTACCAATAGAGAAGATCAAGTTTAGCAGAACACCACTCAAAATCCTCCTATTGCAACACCAGGAAGGTGTCTTGCAGTTCCCCACAAGTCAGTGGAACCACCTGTTTAAACAGATAGACAGTACGTCATCACTATACACCTTTCTGTAAATGAAAACTGTTTACACTAGGCTCTCTAGTGGGGGAAAGGCCACATTCCCTATCTGTGCAGAAAATGCTGCAGGGTTATCTAAAGTTCAAGGAACTCGGGATGCCAAAAGCACAAGCTGTTTGAAATCAGCTAGAGTGGGGCATGGTGACCAGGTTGTTGCAGGACATTTTAAGGCTCAGGAGAAATGAAACATTTGCTGAAGGACTGGCTGAATCATCTTGGAGGCTGTTCCCTACTGTGTGGTGTGGGAGCTGGGGTCACCAGGCAGTCAGGATAGCAGATGGAAATGGGCAGGAGCAGGGGGAGCCCTGGGCTTCCCATGGCCTGGACTGAGAGGAAGTGTTTGTATGTGGCCCAGGAGCACAGAGGCTAAAGAATGCTCTGTCCTTCAGATTAGTCTCAGACACACACACACATACACACACATACACACACGGGGGCGGGGGAGTAGGGAGAGAGAGAGAGAGAGAGAGAGAGAGAGAGAGAGAGAGAGAGGCAGATAGACAGACAGACTGACTGACAGAGACACAGAAAGAGAGACAGAGGTTCCATAAGCTTACTATAGATATTCAGGTAGCAGACAGGGACAGATGGGACAAGGGAAGTCTACCTGGTCCCTCCCAGCCACGTTTTCCCTTCTGAAACAGCAACTCTTCCTGGGTCCCTTAGAGACAATGCTACCTGGAGACAAGCACAGATGGGTGTCCTTTCTTCTCGGGACATCATTATCCATTTTTGCCCAAATGGACCCAGATGATGGCCAGTTCACTCTTCCTTAACACTTACTCAGACACTCTGCCTTATCCTTCTCTTTCCAGTTCTTTTTCCTAATGGGGAAAAATAGATGTGCAGGAGAGGACCAAGGGAACTGTGTCGGAGGTGGGAACATGTAAACTCTCAGAGCACAGATTCAGCCCAACCCCTCCACAGACGAGTGGCCATATCTGATTGTGCTGTCCTCGCTTCTGCCCTGTCTGGCCACCAGAGGGCAGTCAGCCCTACTTAGAGCTGCAACTCGTGTTGGACTCTGCCTCTGTGCTCCTCTACCCTACCCTCGGCCCAGACCTCAGTGCCTGTCCTGCTCAGGACTTTCCCTGCCTTCAGGGCTAAGTTCCTAGATGGTTTCTAGAGATTGCTATCCTGGCATTGAGACAAGATGGCCCCAGTGTCCCTAAGGTGGCCCCAGTGTCCCTAAGGTGGCGGGACCATTCAGTGACCATGTTGGGAAACCATCCAGGAGCTTGTTCAAGGACAGCAAAGTCCTCAGAGGCAGGACTGACCCTGGATAAGGGTAGGTGGGAGTGTATCTGAAGGATTCCAGCTCAGAAAGAGAGAGAGAGAGAGAGAGAGAGAGAGAGAGAGAGAGAGAGGTGCTGCAGGTATGCTGGAGCCTGGGCGTCTATGGAAGGGGGTCCACAGAGAGTGATGGACCATGCTGCCCTGTGAGCCGCTCTTTCCCAGTATTCTAGAGCTAGACTCAGTCTCAGCCTCAGGTTGAGATGGTAACAACAGGGTACTGAGCAGGGGCTGGAGACCTGGGCAGGTGGGATGGACAAGAGAGGGTCATGAGGAAAACCACAGGTGCTCAGGGAAGATATTGTGGCTCAGGTCAGACATAACAAAACAAAACAAAACAAAACAAAACAAGAGCTTAGACAGGCTCCCTAGGAGAGGGAGAAGACTTTCCATCTTAGATATCGGGGCAGCTGAAACAGGCAAGTCCAGGGGAGAAGAGACACCTGGTCTGGACCTAGAATGGGCACTGAAAGAAACCGCCGGGAAGGTGTTGATGTTTGTGAGCTGTCCCAGGATACACATGACATCCTGGGGAGTGGGATGAAGGAGACAACTCCATCCCCAAGCACCCATCTTTTTCTGTTGTCTTGAGGATGACCTAACTGGGACCATGTCATAGGGCTACCCACTCAGTCTCAGTGACCAGGAGGATAGTCGGTGTGTCCCTGGGGTTCCATGGCCAGTAGTGGCAGATGCAGAAACACAGGCAGCTTTCAGGTCTCACCACTGCTCGTGACGCCATTTTCCTCAGCCTCCCAGCCCTACGAGTGGTAGATTGCCTTTTGGCAGCAGATATGGAGCTAAGGAGTGGAAAGATGGCTAAGGGCGTACTCAGACCTCGCCTAGGAGCTTAAGCTCCTACCCCAGGTGTGAAAGGCTGAGATAGCCTTTGAGCTTTTGTGGCTAAGAGTCTGAGGTCTGTGGTCTCTGCATAGAGCGAAGGGATGGAGTAAAGAGGTGGAGAAAGAGGTGTGTAGAGGGTTCTGGAGGCAAAGGTCATTTCAGGGTATGCTAGCTATGGCCCCAACCTTCTCACTGTTCCCCACTCCTGGGTGAGAATGTGGGTTTTCTAATGTCCTGTACTCTGGTATAGCTCAGTGTTCCCACAGGGGCCTTCTCTCTGGATATAATATGCACCCCATGCCAGAGGCAGAGCTGAGGGCGGCCAGCCCTGGCCAGGAGTGAGAAAGGGAGTGAGAGAAAACAGGACTGAGCTTTCTCATGGGTCTTAGAGGATTGTAGTAGGACCTTGGAGGGGCCTTGCCAGGGCCACCCCTATGTGTCCCCCTGACCCTCAGATCAGATTAACAGGGTTATCTGGGGGTCTCTTTTGTCCCCATCTCTCCCATAGCGGGCAGGAAATTGCTATCATGTTTTCTGCTGGCTCTCTCCCTGAGAACCACCTGGCGCAGAGTGGGTGTAGATGTTAGGCTGACTCCGCGTGGACCCCACTTGTGGAGCAGGCTGGAGCAGAGTGGCCAGTGGGAGGAGGGAGGGCCTTCCTGCAGGTCTGGTGAATACACTGGGGGACAGAGGGTGAGATGTCTCTGTCCTGGGTTTCTGGAACCTTCCTGTGGACCAATGGTGGACAGTTGGGCCTCCCTCTGCTCCCACAGATGACTCCCGTGACAGGGCAAGGTGCCCTAGGCTTGTAGGCACCCCGGCCCTTATATTCTGTCTAGTTTAGGGCTTGAAGGGACTGGCCTTCTCTCCATGGTTTAGGCTCAGAGACAAGGACCAAGGCCCTGGAAATGGGGGCTGGTAACCACCTGGCTCTTGGTGGGTCCTTGGCCTGGTCACTTGCTGTGAGCCTATGATCTGTGACACATTGATAGGTCCTTCCTTGGCTCAGGGCATTTAAGACCTCCACACTGAGCCTGGGGGACCCTTGTAGGGGGATCATCACTTTCCAGAGCAGCTACTCCCTTACTAATGATTTATGAGAGCCAAAATGTAGCCCTCCAACTCCGTTTTTTTTTTTTTTTTTTTCTTGTGTTTTTCTCAGTGGTCTATGGAGGACCTTGTACTCTAACTTGGGAGCTACCACAGGTCCATAAAGGAGCAAGATGGACCTAGTTTCTGGGGTCCCTCACAGATGCTCTTTCCACATCTCTCTTAAGAGGGAGGAAGCTGGTCACCTTGAGATGGCTGGGGGCATAAGCAAAGGCTCGGCTAGGAGATGTGGCACCTGTGACAAGTTGGGTCCCAGGCCTTGTTAGGTCACATGAGGTGTGGTCAGGCTGGCAGGAGGTGGCTAGACCAAATCCTCTGTGGGAGGTAGGTCTGCAAAGTTTCACAGACCAGAGAAGGAACAAAGCAAGAGACCAGGTCCCCTCGCACACTCCATTGCGTTGGCCTTTCCCAGTGGATCCAGGGACTACAGTGGCCTTGTCTCAGTCTCGGTCTTGTTTTTAATCATTGTGTGTTGCTATTTCTTCCTGCTGTGGACTTAGGGCTGGCTAGCTTCCTTCTCCCCAAGCGAGTTTGGTGACCTCTGGGGAAGGGAGAAGAAGATAAAGGGATGTCCACTTTTCACTAGGCAAAAATCACCTCTGTGGGCTTGAGTCCCCGAGCCCCCAGAGGAAGTCCTGTCTTCAGGTCATTCCTGGGGTGAGATCAATGTGGCCTCTGGGCCTGGAGTGTTCAGCTATGGTGGCTGGGCCCAAAGCTCAATCAGAGCAGAAAGTCCCACCCACATGATGGTGGTGTGGGTGGTAGAACTGAAGAACAGAGCAAGGGCCTTATGATACTTAGTATCCTGTATGGGGTGGAGGGTATCTCAGACAGCCCAAGCTCCTGGTATAGGCACTAGGCCAGAGGGAAGGTGTAAGAGGTTGGGCTTCGAGAGAGAGATCACATACCCCAAGAGGCAGGATGAGGTGAGGCACACCTTCAAGACCAGAAGCTCAGCCTCAGAGGGATAGATCTTGGACTTCTATACTGAGTCCTATACCCTGGACTTAGTCTTAGAGAGAAATTGAGGTTTTAGGTCTGGGTAGGTTCCTCATGAGATTCCTTCCATAGGATCATAACTAGCCTGGCACCCTAGCCTCTGGGAGCTATTCTCCAGATGTCACAGCAGCCTACTCTCCATGTTGGGGTAGTGATCTGATGGGTTAGCTGCAGACCTGTAGCTTGTGACACACTGACGGGTACTTCCTGGGCTTAAGTTACCTGGGACCCAGGGCATAGTAAGAGCCAGCCTCGTAAAATATGTATGTTTATAAATATATACATACATATACATATATAAATACATACACATTAGTTATATATATATATATATATACAGCATATATATAACTTTAAAAATTAGACCTATTCATTTTATTTTGTGTGTGAATATTTTGCCCGCATGTGTGTCGGTACACCACGTGCATGGCTGGTACCTGAGGAGGTCAGGAGAGGGCATCGGATCCCCCAGAACTGGAGTTATGAGTAGCTTTCAACCACCACATGGGTGCTGGGAGACGAACTGAGGTCCTCTGCAAGAGCAAAAGTACTCTTAATCACTGAACCATCTCTCCAGCCCCTGTGAGCAGCCTCTTGTCAGAGCAGTTACCCCTCACTAATGACCTATGAGAGTCAAGATGTGGCCCTTCCTCCTGGTGTTTTCCTCAGATGCTGGTGCACGGCCTTGAATCTTAACTCAGAAAGTCCCCATGCTACCTGAAGGGCCACAAATATAGAGAGGGTGCAGGCTACAGCTCCCAGGAGCTGCAAGGGGTTGTTGGTATTGGGGTAGGGACAGGTCATGGATCTGAGGCACACAGGCTTAGAGTAGCGACATTTGCTGTATGTTCTGCTTGCCAGGAGTCACCGGATGTTGTGAATGGCTCCAGATCGATGCTGGGGATTGAATGCACTCAGGCCCGCTTCGGGAACAGTGCATTCTCTTAACTGCTGAGCCATCTATTCTGACCCAGCAAGTCCGGCTTTGTTAATAGAGTGGCAGCCTGTGGCTCTTGTGTGGAGGTACCTCTGTGGCTCTTCCGAGGAGTGAATGCTTTAAATAACATGGTGATGCTCAGGGCTTGAGCCTGAGAGTACAAGTCAGGGAGGAACCTGAGGAAATGCGGTTCCTTGTATTCAAGAGTGTCATATGGCCTGGGGGGCACCTGCCCATAGTCTGTGGATGCTGCCCATAAGACCCACGGGCCTGCAAGAGTCTGCAAAAGAACAGCTGCCTTCAGGCAGGCTGTCCAACCACCGTTTTCTGTCCTTGGACACTAAGAATGTGCGAAAGGGCCAAGAAGAACAGAGAGCCTAGGACTGGATAAAGGTCTCCTGCTGCGAAGAGTGGGATGTGGGGCTAAAAGAGTTGTCATAGTGAACATGCCACTCTCTCCACGCTGCCCTGGATGCTGCAGGGCCCTGGGCCCTTGTTTCTGAGCACTGAGCACTTGGGGCTCTCTCCCCCACCTACCAGCCAATGGTCAGGGGGCAGGAGGGTATCTAGCAAGATGTCCTTGCTGATCTCAGGGCTGCCAGGGCTCTGTTCATCTTCTTCCCCCTTCTCTCTCAGCTTCATCCCACCTCTCCTTTCCTCCCTCCTAGTGCCCCTCTCATGCCCAGGTCACAATTCAAGTGTCGATCCTGTACTCTGGGGCATTGCGCTACTGGGCTTGTCCTTGTAGATGACACTGAGGAGGTTGAGGTAGAAGTAAAGGGCTGTGTGAGGTTCTCCAGATTAGCCATGACTCCCTAGTAGGAAGAGTAGAGAGGGGCCAGCAGCAATGTGTGTGGTTGATGGGCCACTGGAATCTTATTTGAGGGGCCAGGAATGGTCAGGGACTTGACACATAGGGGTGCCCATGTGGTATAGAGCCCCTTGACTCTCAGGTCCATATGAGGGTTCCTTGCCAAAGTGGGAGTGTGGTGATACTGTGTTCCCCAATATATGTGCACCCTAATAAACTTATCTGGAGTCAGAGAACAGAACAACCACTAGATATAGAGGCCAGAAAATGGTGGCACACACACCTTTAATCCTAGCATTCTGGAGGCAGAGATCCATCTGGATCTTTGTGAGTTCAAAGCCACACTGGAAACAGCCAGGCATGGTGACACATGCCTTTAATCCCAGGAAGTGATGGCAGGGAGCAGAAAGGTATATAAGGTGTGAGGACCAGGAACTAGAGCCTGGGTAAGCTTTTAGGCTTTTGAGCAGCAGTTCAACTGAGATCCATCTGGATGAGGCCACAGAATCTTCCAGTTTGAGATCAGCTGAAGAACTGGCGAGGTGAGGTTAGCTGTGGCTGGTTCTGTCTCTCTGATCTTTCAGCACTCACCCCAATACCTGGCTCTGGGTTTGTTTTTATTAATAAAACCTTCTAACAATTCATGCTACATGGGAGTGTTTTGTGAACCCACTTGTCACCTGGTTTAGGGGTGTGAACTGTTCAGCACAGAAGTCTAGGACCCTTGCTGGTGTTGAGGAGCAGCAGGGGAGGTGTTAAACAGTGGAGCCCTGAGAACTTGGTGGGCCTCTGCAGGCTCAGCAGGTTCTTCCTGCATCAACCACAGTAAACCAAAGCCATAGCCACAGGCACAGCTCAGGCAGACAGGCGCCCACAGGCAGGTTGTCATTTAGGTAGCTCTGCATCCTGGGGAGAGGCAGTGGGGGAGGGGCACCTGCTAAGTCTTACTGGAAGCAGTGAGTGGTAGATGGACTTTGTTACAGTCCCTTGGCCAGTTGACAGGACCATGTGGGGCTGAGAACCAGGTGGCAGCACAATCAGTTGCTAGGAAAACCCACAAGAACTGAGTATACGGGCATACTTACAAATCCTCGCACCCACTAGGCTAACGCAGGAGGCTCTCCATGAGTTCAGGGTAAGCTTAGGCAACATTGTGACTTCTAGACCAGTTTAGGCTACAGAGTGAGACTATCTCTTAAACAAACCCCGAGGGGCTGGAGAAATGGCTCAGCTGTTAAGAGCACTGGCTGCTCTTCCAGAGGACCCAACACCCAAAAGGCAGCTCACAACTGTCTGTAACTGACAACCTGTTCCAGTCTCCATGGGCACCAGGCACACAAATGGTGCATAGCACATGCAGGCAAAACCCCTACACCCACAAAAAATTAATTAATTAAAGCCAGGTGTGGTGACACATGATTACAATCCCAGGATTTGTGATGTAGAAGCAGGAGAAGGCCAGCCTGAGCTATATGAGTCCTTGTCTCAAAAAACAAGAAGAAAAGCTGGGGAGATGGCTTTACCAGTGAAGTGCTTGCTGTGGCATAAACATGAAGATTTGAGTATCTCGTTGCTGGAGAGGCAGAGACAAGAGGGTCCCTAGGGTTCACTGGCCAGTCAGTCTAGCTGAATCTATGAATTCCAGGTTTAATGAGAGATCCTGTCTCAAAGAATAAAGTAGAGGGTGACAGGAAGATAACCAGTGTTGACCTCTGACCTGCACACACACTAATATATATATTATATATATTCCAATTTGTGAGCCATGGTTTTGGACTGAGCTCCTTTACTAGGTCCCAGAATGGTATCAGTCATGATAAGCCCAGGCTGACCTCAGACTTACTACGTGCCAGAGACTGGCCTTGAACTCCTGATGCGCCTACCTCTACCTTCTAAGTGCTG
The DNA here is from genome assembly GCF_007827085.1 of Peromyscus californicus insignis. Taxonomy (NCBI): domain Eukaryota; kingdom Metazoa; phylum Chordata; class Mammalia; order Rodentia; family Cricetidae; genus Peromyscus; species Peromyscus californicus. The sequence goes on along the minus strand of NW_026294551.1, from coordinate 1,101,081 downwards.
AGGTTACAGGCATGCACTACTGTGCCCAACTTTATTAGGAAAAGCTTCCTTCCTTCCTTCCTTCCTTCCTTCCTTCCTTCCTTCCTTCCTTCCTTCCTTCCGTCCTGGGCATTGAATCTGGAGCTTCATGAATGTAAAGCTTCACTCTACCACTGATACCACTGAGCTACAGCCACAACCTTTTTTTCTTTCTTTTTTTTTTTTGGTGGGTGCTGGGAACCGAACTCTTATATTTTTGGTTGTGAGGCTTTAATAGCTGAGCCATCTCTCCAGCCCACCAACAGCTTTTTTTTCCTTTTAAAAAGTTTTGCCGGGCGGTGGTGGCGCATGCCTTTAATCCCAGCACTCGGGAGGCAGAGCCAGGCGGATCTCTGTGAGTTCGAGGCCAGCCTGGGCTACCAAGTGAGTTCCAGGAAAAGGCGCAAAGCTACACAGAGAAACCCTGTCTCGAAAAACCAAAAAAAAAAAAAAAAAAAAGTTTTAATATATATTTAAATATAAGCGTGAAAAGAGAAGTGTGGGGAGGATTTGTACATATTCTAGTACTGGCATAAAATTCTTAATGAAGAGTAGGATTTGAGCCAGATGTGGTGGCACACACCTTTAATCCCAGCACTCAGGAGGCAGAGGCAGGCAGATCTCTGTGAGTTTGAGTCCAGCCTGGTCTACAGAGTGAGTTCCCAGTCAGCCAAACTATAAACTGAGATCCTGTCTTGGGGCAGGGGAGAAACATTTGAGGGGCTGGAGAAATGTTTCAAAGGTCAAGAGCACCAGAGGACCCCGGTTTGATTCCCAGCACCCACATGGCAGCTCACAATTGTCTGTAACTTTAGTTCCAAGGGATCCAACATTCTTTTTTGGCCTCTGTGGCCACTGCATACACATGGTGCACAGATACACAGGCAGGCAAAACAACAACTATACACTTAAAATAAAAATTTTTGTTGGTTGTTATCCATGTGGATGCTGAGAATTAAACCTGGATTCTCTGGAAGAGTAGACAGTACTCTTTAATGACAAGCCATCTCTCTAGCCCTGAAATAAAAACAAATAAATCTTTTTTTCCCCCAAAAGAGTCATAGCTGGGCAGTGGTGGCTCACACCTTTAATCCCAGCACTCAGGAGGCAGAGGCAGGTGGATCTCTGTGAGTATGAGGTCAGCCTGGTCTACAGAGCAAGATCCAGGACAGCCAGAGCTGTTACACAGAGAAACCCTTTCTTGAAAAAAAAAGAAAAAAGAAAGAAGAGTCACATTTCAGTGTTCTAGCAATGGCTATATGTATGATTTTGAAGTTACACTAGCCAAATGACTTAGAATTAAGAACATTTCCACTTACTTTTCTCTTTACTAAGTGAGATTGTCAGTGGTGTGTGAGGTGCATCATACAGGTGATACAGGGTGATAAGATTAAAAACAGTTCAGGAAAAATGCAAAGAAAAAAAAACTCAAGACTTCTTTTGATAGTAAACATGTTCATAATCTTACTTGTGAGATTCTCAGAAAGGTACCTGTTTATAGATGAGAAAGGAGTATCTTAAACTCAAAGATCACAGACACTTTGACCTTTAGCACAATTCATTGCCATTTTAACATTTAAAAAAAAAAGGTTTATTTACTTTATGTGTATGAGTGGTTTGCCTGCCTGTATGCTCATGTGCCATGTGAGTGCCTGGTGCTTCGGAAGTCAGAAGAAGGTGTCAGATCCCCTGTAGTTACAGATGGAGGATGAGAGCCACCGTATGGGTGCCAGGAACTGAACCTGAGTCCTGCAAGAGCAAACAGTTCTCTTAACCACTGAGCCACCTTTCCAGCCCCCTGCCCCTTAAACATTTTTGTTGGAAACATCTTTCAAGAAAAGAATATAGTCCCTGGGAGCAGTCATCACTCTGATTTTTGTTAGTTGTGCTAAAATTTTTTACTCTTAGTCAGGCAGTGGTGGCACATACCTTTAGTCCCAGCTTGAGAGGCAGAGGCAGGCAGATCTCTGAGTTTGAGGCCAGCCTGGTCTACAGAGTGAGTTCCAGGGCTACACAGAGAAACCCTGTCTTGAAAAAACAAAACAAACAAACAAGAAATTCTTGACTCTCTGAGTGGATGACAGACTTAACCCTGGTTCCAAGGTCAGGAACTTCCTTCCTTTCTCTGTCCTCTGAATTTTCTGTCACTCCTCTGGGTGCTGGCTCAGGGGTCTGGTGGGAGACCTAGATGTGAGGCTGAGTTGAGGCTCACCAGTGCCCTTTGGAGTTAAACAATGGTGGCTCAGAATGGGAGTTTGCTGTGTGCAATGCGTCAGAGTTGTAACATTCCTGGGAAAGGCTTAGTATGCATTCACGCCCTTTACACACACATACGTATACAGGCTTTCACTTTCCATGATGCAACTGCTTGTCACATCTGTAACCACACTGTTCTATTTTACTATTTTGAGAGAATCTCAAAAAACATCCTCCAGAATCCCTGTGCGTGTTTCAAGTAATGCCCAGATTTGGAAATCCCCAGTAGATTGCACTTACCTGGGTATCCTAAACACATCTCTGTTGAACCAGCATTTAGACTCCATATCTTTACTCTAGAAAAGAACTCCATGGAATTGTAGCCACCTGAAGAGGTAGACAGAAGGCTGTGAAGTCATCCAGAAAAAAATAGTTATGAGTAGTCAGCTGTGGTGATGCCTGTCTCTAATCCCAGCACTCAAGGGGCAAAGTTAGGAGGATCTCTGTGAATTCAAAGCCAACCTAAACTACATAGCCAGTTCCAGAATAGTTAGAATTATGCAGAGAGACCCTGTCTCAAAAAAAAAAAAAAGGTTATAGGTAGATACTTTGTCTTAGATCATTGCTAGTTTCTGGATATTTTCCCCTTGGCAATTGTTTTTTGTTGTGTGCCCCCCGCCCCCAGAGTTTCTCTGTGTAGTTTTAGTGACTGTCCTGGATCTCGCTCTGTAGACCAGGCTAGCAAGGAACTCACAGAGATCTGCCTGGCTCTGCCTCCCGAGTGCTGGGATTAAAGGTGTGCACCACCACGGCCTGGCTTGAGGATTTATTTTAAACTAAAAAAATTGGAGTGGAAAGATGGCCCAGTGGTTAAGATCAAACACTGCTCTTGCAAAGGAGCCAAGTTTGATTCCCAGCACATATGTCAGATAGCTCACAACCGCATATAACTCTCCAGATCTTTTTTTTTTTTTTTGGTTTTTCGAGACAGGGTTTCTCTGTGTAGCTTTGCGCCTTTCCTGGAACTCACTTTGTAGACCAGACTGGCCTCGAACTCACAGAGATCCGCCTGGCTCTGCCTCCTGAGTGTTGGGATTAAAGGCATGCGCCACCACCGCCTGGCATAGCTCCAGATCTTATGCTGTGGGCTTTCACAGGCGTGGGCACTCATGTGCATCTACCCACACATATATGTAATCTTAAAAACTAATAGAATAAACCTTTTAAAAAAATGGGCTGGGGAGGGGGCTGGCATGAAAGCACATGCCCTCAATCCGTGCACTCAGGAGGCAGAGGCAGGTAGATCTCTGTGAGTTCATGTCCACCCTGGTCTACATAGCAAGTTCCAGGACAGCCAGGGCTATACACAGAGACCCTCTCTCAAAAACAAAACAATAAGCTAAATAGGGCTGGGGAGGTGGTTCAGTTGTTTAAGTATTTGATTTGCAATCATGAGGATCTGAGTTTTGTCCCCAGAACTCACATACAAATCCAGCCATGGTGGTAGACAATTAAAAGGTAGAAATAGCAGACATCTAGAGTTTGCTGGGCAAGCCAACCTAGATTAACCAGCAACACTTGGGTTAGTGAGAGACCTTGCTTCAAAAACCAAAGGAGCCAGGGCCCGAGGAGAGACACTGGAGGTTCACCTCTGACTTCCATATATACTGGCACACACATGACTCTGAATACATACAAACATTCACATAAACATACACATTATAATCTTTTTTTTTTTTTGAGACAGGGTTTCTCTGTGTATTTTTGGACCCTTTCCTGGAACTCACTCTGTAGCCCAGGCTGGCCTCGAACTCATGGAGATCCTCCTGCCTCTGCCTCCCGAGTGCTGGTATTAAAGACGTGTGCCACCACCTCCCGGCTATAATCTTTTGATTCTAAATAAGTAGCCCAGGCTAGTCTTGAATTTGAACTCCCGATTCACCTGCCTCTACCTTCCCAGTGCTGAGTTGGGGGTAAGTTCTCCCTCACCAGGGTGGCACAGTTTTATATCTGGGATTTTGTGTTTATTTTCTCGGTGCACCTTCTCAGTTTGTACATGTTCAGGCTCTGTCAGCTGAGTCGATGCATCTCTGGGGACCAGGAGACCCTCTGTGCTCTTTTTAGTGCCCATAGCCTGAAGATGAACCTCTCCAGAACCGGCACAGCCACATGAGCCCAGTATCTAGACCTTGGGCATTTGCCCAAGTGGGTATAGAGTTGAGTGGGTGAATTAATACAAGCAAGGCAAAATGTGGTTATTTTTGGTGGTAGAATTAAGAATAATTTCAGCAGGTTTTGGTGGTGCACACTTATAATCTCAACACTTGGGAGACAAGCAAGAGGATTAATATCAGTTCAAGGGCAGCCTGGACTACATTGTGAGATCCTGGTTCAAAATACTTAAGTGAATAAAAGATTTTTATTCTCTCCTTTATATGTAGCACAGCTTTCTTTACAAAGAATGTGCAGCTAATATTACTCTCAAAAACAGAAAAATGCTCTTTTAAAATGTTTTATATTTTATACATTTTAAAGAGTTACTTTAATGTACTTTAATGGATCTGTGTGTCACCCGCCCCCCCCCCCCCCCCACATAAACACCCCAGTCCAGAAGAGGCCATCAGATCCTCTGGAGATAAAGTTACAGACAGTTGTGAGCTGCCCAACATGGGTTCTGGGAGTGGAACTCAGGTCCTCTGGAAGAGCAGCAAGTGCTCTTAGCTGCTGAGCCTTCTCTCCCCTTTTAATTACGTTTTATTTATTTGAGTATGCATGCAAGTGTGTGTGTGTGTGTGTGTGTGTGTGTAGGTGTGCTTGTGTCACAGTGCATGTGTGGAGGTCAGAGGAGAGCTTCCGAAGTCTGTTCTCTCCTTCCACCATGTGGGGCCTGGGGGATCGAACTCAGGTCATCAGGCTTGGTGACAAGTGCTCTTACCCACTGAGCCGGCTCACCAGCCCTCCATCTTCCATTGAATTTCATTCATTCATTCACTCATTCACTGTTCTGGGAGTTGAACCAAGGGCCTTGCTCACACTTTCTAGACAAGCTCTACCCCTAAGCTGTACCCCCAGGCTCACTAAGTTGCCCTTGCACTTGCTCTGTAGGCCAAGTTAGTCTTGAGCTTCTGATCCTCCTGCCTCAGCCTTCTGAATATCTGGAATGACAGGTCTGGCTCACCCTCCTTTTTAATGCCCCGATGGCCTCTTCTCTGACTTTCTGGGGTTTCTGTACAGATCTGGGCCGTCCAGAGCAGCTGCCCCATTTAAGCCCACAGACTGCTGGGAAGGCTGTGAAAATACAAGAGATGGGCTTACACCCAGAGGGTCTTTGTGAAGGGGGCTGCTTCCTTCCAAGGCACACTCTAGGGTCCTCTATCCTGAGCTGGGCAGGAACCTGCAGCCCAGATGGGAGAATGGGTGGTCAAGGGCTTGAGTCTTTGCTGGGCAGATCTAGGTTTTGGCACATGGTCCTCAGGTTGGGTCCAGACTGAGGCCAGGCTGAACTTCACAGATAACATGCAGATGTTAGGACCAGATGTTATCACCTGCCTTATCACGGCCACTCTCCTGTTTTGCGGTATCTTGTTTTTTCCCTTGTAAGAAAACCAAGATAGTCACTCTTGACTCTGAGTTGAAGTGCACTCTCCTCTCTGTGTACAGCAAAACAAGCTCTGACATTTTCTGCAAGTTCATGAGCTGCACGGAGGACACTGGGCTCCTAGACCTCATCCTGTTTCTCTCTGCAGGGCCTGATGACAGGAGCTATAATTAAAATACAGTTTCACATACATGCTAGCATCTGAATGAGTGTGAAATCCTTTGTTGACTGGTTCTGTGAATTGGTTTTGCAGGGGCCTCAGAATCTTCCCCCAAAGCCAAGCATGGTGACGGACACTTACAATCCTAGCGATGAAGCATGGATCAGGACTTCCAGGTCATCCTTGATTGTACATGATTTTGAAGGCTGTTGGGGCCACATGACACCCATCTTCTCCTCCTCATCCTCACCCCGTGAAATCTCTGCTTAAACTACTGATTTATCTATTTCTGTCTGTGGTTACAACATCTTCAGCTGCACAAATTTTACATTTTCAGGTCACATGTTTTCAGTGGTTATATCATTAATTTTTTTTTTTTTTTTTTTTTTTTTTTTTGGTTTTTCGAGACAGGGTTTCTCTGTGTAGCTTTGCGCCTCTCCTGGAACTCACTTGGTAGCCCAGACTGGCCTCGAACTCACAGAGATCCGCCTGGCTCTGCCTCCTGAGTGCTGGGATTAAAGGCGTGCGCCACCACCGCCCGGCTCATTAATTTTTTTTAAATCAACATACAAAGTAACATGTTTCCATATGGATTTTCTTTTCTTTTTCTTTCTTTCTTTTTTTTCTTTTTGGTTTTTTGAGACAGGGTTTCTCTGTGTAGCTTTGTGCCTTTCCTGGAACTCGCTTTGTAGACCAGGCTGGCCTCGAACTCACAGAGATCTGCCTGGCTCTGCCTCCCGAGATCTGGGATTAAAGGTGTGTGCCACCACCGCCTGGCCATATGGCATTTTCATACAGGTTAGTTTTGGTTGATTCTCCCATGTTTTCTACCACCTCTCTGTCCCTGTCTCCAGGATCCACCCTTCCACTTTTATAGGTTTTCTTACTTTATGTGTTTTATTAACCTAACCCTCTCCTTTCAAACCTCAATTTTTCCCTGTACTGGGCCCCTGTGTAGCTGTGAGGTCTCTTCTCACACAAATATCTACATATATAAATATATATATATATAAAACAATTAGAAGCTAGGATTTGCATATGAAAAGGAATATGTGGTATTTATCTCTTTGATCCTGGGTTGCATCACTTAATATAGTATTTTCCAAAAAATTTACTAATTTCATTTATTGCAGTAATAAATATTCCACTAATAATAAAATTAATAAAATAAAAAAGTAAATAAAATTCCACTATGTGCTGTACCACATTTCAATTGTCTATTCATTTGTTGATTGAGACGTAGGTTAGTTCCATTTCCTTGCTATTATGGAAAAGCACAACAATACACATTATGGTTCAGTGTCTTTGCAGAATATAGAGTCCTTTTGCTATAAGCCCAGGTGTGACACTGTCGGGCCACATGATAGTTCTAGCTTTAGGTTTAAATTTTTTTAGATTTATTTTATGTGTATGAGAGTTTTGCCTGCATGTCCATATGTGTACCATGTGAGCGCCTGGTGCCCACAGAGGTCAGAAGAGGGTGTCTAATCCCCTGGAATTGAAGTTACAGATGGCTGTGAACTACTACATGGGTCCTGGAGACCAAACCTAGGTCCTTTGCAAGAGCAACAAGGGCTCTTAACCACTGAAGCATCTCTCTGGCCCCACTAGTTTGCACTTCCAACAGCGAGTATCTTTCCTCATATGCTTACTAGTTTTCTTCTTCTTAGTTTATTCTTATTTTTAACAGTACTGGGGGTTGAATCTTGAGTTTGATGCATGTTAGGCAAGTGCTCTATCACAGAGCTACAGTCCTATCTTTTATTTTCTTGACGATAGCCATTTAGACTGGGGTAAGATGGGATCTCAGAGTCATTTTAGTATGCATTCTGCTGATGGCTAAGGATATTGAACACTTGTTTAAGTGTCTGTTGGCCATTTGTATTTGTGTTCGAGGACTTCATATTCAACTCACCTGTTTATTGATTGGCAGTTTTTGGGGTGTGTGTGTGTGTGTGTGTGTGTGTGTGTGTTTAATTTTGCACTTCTTGTTTTAGTCTAGATACTAGCATCTTGTCTGAAATACAGCTGGCAATGATTCTTCCATTCTACAGACTGTTTATTCTGTTGATATTTTCTTTTGTTGTACAGAAGTTTTTGAATTTCATGTAATTCCACTTGAGACTATTTCCTGTGCTATTGGGGTTCTGTTCAGAAATTCTTGCCTAAGCCAGGCATGGTGATGCAGATCTTTAATCCTAGCACTTGGGAGGCTGAGGCAAGTGGAGCTCTGTGAGTTGGAGTCCAGCCTAGTCTATATAGCAAGTTCTAGGCCAGCCAGGGCTACAAAGTGAGACTTGGCCTCTAAAAACAAACAAAAATCCTTGCCCATATCAATACCAATGTTAACGTCTTGAAACATTTTCCTTGGATTTTCTTTTTGCAGTTTAAATGTTTAAGATTTTAAGTTAGGTCTTTGATCCACTTTGAATTGATTTTCTTTTAATGTCGGGTGAGAAATACGAGTCTAATTCCATTCTTCTGCAGGTAGAGATCCAGTTTCTCCAGCACCATTTATTGAATAGTATGTCATTGTTCCAGTATATCTTTTTGGCATTTTGTCAAAAAGTAGCTGCTCATAGTTGAGTGGACTTATTCCTGGGCTTTCTATTTTGTTCTCCATGCCTGTTTTTGTGTTAGCACCATGCTGTCTTTGTCTGTATGGTTTTGGGTATAATTTGAGGTCAGGTAATGGGATACTCTGGTATTTTCTTTATGTATATTGCTTTGGTTATCCATGGTCTTTTATGTTTCCACACAAATTTTAGTATTTTGTTCTAGTTTTGTAAAGAATATGTTTGGAATTTTGATGGACAGTGGATAGAGATTTTTAAAATATATTTGTGGGTGTCTGTGTGAGTGTCATGTGTGTGCAGGTACCTGCAGAGTCCAAAAGAAAGCATTAGATCTGGAGCTGGAGGAACACACGGCTGTAAGCCACCTGGTGTAGGTGCTGGGAATCAAAGTCAGGTCCTCTGGACGAGCAGGAAATGCTCTAGATCCAAAGGGAGTGCATCAAATCAATAGGTTACTTTTGAAAGTATAACTATCTTTGCAGTATTAATTTTGCTAATCTCACACTGGTTATATTTTGTGCTATTGTATTTTGTTCTGTATTTTTTGCTCATTTAAAGAAAGACATAGGTATATTTTGTTTTTTATGGTGATGACCTGTAAGCCTCACACTTGATTCCCTGCAGTATGATTTCTTTCTGAAATGAGAAATGTGTGGGCACGTGCTCACTTCTCTCCATCTCTGCGTCCACCCCCTCCCCCCATTGTATTGCGATAATCCAGAATTTCAGTTCTGTATTGTTATATAGATAGATCCTGCTTTTGTTTTCTTTAGTGTTTTATTTTTTTGAAGCAAAAGAAAATACTAGCTGATATTTCAAATTTATTGTGTTTTGAGACACAGTCTCGTGTATTCCAGGCTGGCTTTGAAATATATATCTCCAGGAATGACCTTGAACTCCTGATCTACCTGCCTCTGCTTCCTGAGGTGTACACCAACATGTCTGTTTTTTGTGGTTCTGAGGATAAAACCCAAGGCTTCATCAGGGCAGGTAAGCACTCTGCCAACTAAGCTATGTCCTCAGTCCTTGATTTCTTTTTTGAGACTGTATTCACTTTTATTTTATGTATATGAATGTTTGCCTGAATGCATGTCTGTGTAACATGTGTGCACAGTACCAGAGGCCAGGAGACAGTAGGTCTCCTGGGGCTGGAGTTACAGATGGTTGTGAGGCTCCATGTGGTTGCTAGAAATTGAACCCTGGTCCCTGGAAGAGCAGCCAGTGCTCTTAACCTCTGAACACCTGTATGGACCCAGCCTCTGATTTCTTCTTCTTCTTTTTTTTTTTTTTTTTGTAATGACTCCTGCAGTTGTGTCTAGCCTGACTTGAATACTGTCTCCAAGAGTGACTGCAAGGTTGACCTTTGATGGTGTGTTTTAAGAGCTTAGATGCCTGAGCATCTATTTTGCCCTTAAGTTGTATAATTTTGTTGAATGTGACAGTCAAGGAATCAAGTTCTTGACCTCCTAGTATTTAATTACCCTGTTGTCCTCATGTGTGAGGAGCTTGGCACCATCTGAGTCTGGAATTTCCTCACTGTTCTGCTGTTCTCAAAGGCTGAATCCAAGCAATGCTCTCCTCCTCTCTCCTGGTACCCCAAGGTGCCTTCAGGGTGTCTTGCCCCACAGGATCTCTGCTTGCTGCTGACCTTCCCATACTTCCCATTGGCTGCGACCCCTTGGCCAGGTTCTTGTGTCAGAGTATAACACTAACAAAAAAGATTTATTGAGACCCTCAGGCTTGGAGGGAGGGAGGAAGGGGAGAGGAAGGGATGAGGTGGTGTGTGATTCGGTGGCTCCCCTTTGTGCTGGGATGCCTTAGGCTGAGGCTTACCTCTGCTTCATGAGGCTGATCTCATGAAATTCTCGTGTGTGTGTGTGTGTGTGTGTGTGTGTGTGTGTGTGTGTGTGTGTGAATGTGTGTATGTGTTGTTAGGGGGAAGTCTTCCCCTGTGTATGAGGCTTCCCCTAAGGTTTTTTCCCCATGTAGTCTAACTCCCCTGTCTGTCCAAGCCTGGGTAGCTGAGGGAGTATTGCTCTATGGAGGTGTTGCGTGCAGCATCTTGATTAATCTTTATGGCATCCAACTACTGCATTGTCCCATTTTACAGATGAAGGAGCCACAGCCTTGAGAGATGCCTCCACAAAGCCCCAAGGGCCAAAAACAAGGCTTATTTGTTGAGCAGTCAAGATCTGGAATCAGAAGTCAGCAAGCCCCTGGCGGCACTGCTGTACACTTGGCTCTGCCCTTGGCTGAGTCCCAAGCCATAAATGTCTCCACTTCCTGCAGGGAGGTGTGAGGCACAGAATTTAGCACGGTGGGGACCAGAGCTCAGACCAAGCACATGCTATTGTCACCAGAGGAATAAACCAGAATATTACCCAACATGCATAGCACGTAGTGGTGCTCACTAAGAGGCTGGGTACTTCTGAGCCTGGGTGGGGATGGGGACATAGTAGAAGGATTCATTCCTGTGTACCACACCATCAAGGCCTGAATGTAGACAAAGAGGAGGACTGTGGGGAGCTCAGCCTTGATAGAAGGGTCATGGGGCAGATCATGGGGTACTAAATATGGAGGGGTCAGAAAGAAGACCATGAAGTGATGGCCCTGAGCAAGCAAGGCTGAGAGGAGGGAGGGGGTCTAGGGATTCAGTTCTGTGGACACATGGCCTGTTGTTGCTGGGTGGGGTTTGGCAAGCAATATTTCAGATCACAAGGGCTCTGAGATGGGCTTGTAGGCTTTCTGCTTATCTTTCAGGAAGTTGTTTTCGAAATGAGAGGGAGAAACCAGAATTTCTCTGTGGTGGGAACTGACTTAGCTGGTGCCAGCCTGGCAGTCAAACCAGCACTTGAAGAGAAGTAGACCCCACCTACCTAATTCCTGGGTGGGGAATGAGGCCCCAGGGCCAATAATAAAGATTCTTTGTTGAGTCAGCAAGCCCCTGGTGGCACCTGCTATATATCTGGATCTGTCCTTGGCTGAGTTCCCTCCAGGGAGGTAGAGAGCCCAGAAACTAGCCTCATGGGCTCTGTCCCACTGCTGATCCTTTGCTCTGTGTGGGAGGCTGTGCTGGAACAAGACTTCTGTTACTGCACAGAGCAACTGCCAACATGACTGCTTTGCAATGTGAGAGAAGCTTTTGTATACATTAAATCTTGACGGTGAGGGATGTTTGTCAGCACCAGTCAGGCACACTGACCGGGCTTGAGACCTCGGGATGTCAGCTGTGCCCAGCCTGTTTCCCAGGACCCCACACCTGTGTTCTTTTGCCTTCCCTGGTCACGGCTAGCTGTGTGCTAAGTGTAAAGGACTTAGCTAGAGCCATCCAGGCCCATAGTTGCTGGCTGGGGGGCAAGATTTTCTAGACAGAGACCTTACAGTATCTCCCAGATCTGCAGAGGGTTGGTGGCCTCCAGATGCTGAGGAGTGGGACTGATACAAAGAGAGCACCAAATGACGGCAGACACTGAAGAGCTACTGTAAGGGAAATGGGACAGTTGGGTGTTGCTGGCCACCTGCTCATTTTTGGTACATTCTTTTATTCAGATGTTGTCTTCCTATTCAGGGCCAAGTCATCTTATGTATTTATTTACTTACTTACTGACTGACTGTATTTTTTTTTTTTTGAGACAGGGTTTCTCTGTGTAGCCTTGGCTCTCCTGGAACTCACTACTTAGACCAGGCTGACCTCGAACTTGCAGAGATCTGCCTGCCTCTGCCTCCCGAGTGCTAGGGTCAAAGGTATGTGCCACCACCACCCAGCTGACAAGTCATCTTATAAATCAAATAAATATATTGGCTCCTGACCTATAGTTTGTTTAGTAAACATTTCTCTGCAGTTTGTAGTTCTCTATCGTTTATTTTTGTTTGAGATGTTTTTAAGTATGCAGCTGACTGATTAGCTTTGTCTCTATGACTTGCCCTGGTGGTCAGGCACAGACAGGCTCAGGGTTCACTGTTGGCCTCTGGATTTGCAGCTGTCTTAGCCAGGTTCTCTTCATACTGATGGAGGACTCTCTGTGGGTGATTCTCAGCTGAGCAAAGTGAAGGCCTGCAGGGAGGGCTAACCAACGCAGGAGTGATTTGGCTCTTCTGAGATGTTAGGGGTGGAGCAGGCCTGGATGGAGGGCAGAGGGCCTGAGTTTAGGTTTAGAGGGAGGTCTCATGTCCTAGAGTCCTCATTCAAGGTTGAAAATACATCACATTTCCTAAATGAGGCTGGTGACACTATCTAGGAGGCCGCCTAGACCTAGGACAGTGGCCCAGCCAAATGAGACTTGGGGCAGCAAGTGAGAGGTACCTACAAAGGGAGAAGACTTGCTGAGGCTTATTAGCAGAGGCCTTTGCTGCCCCAGGGGTTTTAACCCTATAAAATCCAGGCCCCTGTGACCCTTGACCAGGGATCTATCTACACAGCAGGCTGGGCACTGACAACCCCAGTGACTTACATGGCTGCTTCAGGCTCTGGTGCTCTTGCAACTCTTTTGGGCTTTGCTGTCATGCCAGTATCATGGTGCACAGTCTCTATGAGGGCCTTGGTGGTAGCTTGGGGAGCAGAGGTCAGCCTGGGTAGGGGAGGCTGAATTGGGGATGAGCTGGCAGGACAGGAGGCTCTGTGGAGAGGTGGATGGAGCCATGGTCTGGGTCCAAGGGTACCACTCACCGCTGGGTTCTGACACCCCATTTTCCAGGTGCACAGAACAGGGCTATTAAGTCTCCCATTGTACTGCTGCTATTAGTCACTTGTCCTCTGTGCCTACCTTATTCTGTTGGCAGCAGGGATAGGACAGAGGGCAGGAGAAAGAGGTGTCAGGTAAGAGTGTGGAGCAGGAGTGGGGCCAGCTCAAACATCGACTTCGTTCTTATTCTTTTTGATGCTTCCAGCTACCCCAGGAGTCAGTGATGTGAGGTAGATGAGGGGCCAAGCAGCTCGCCGTGTTTCAGCTGAGCGCCTGTGCTTAGTTTCGGGTTCCTATCCCCAAGTGCAACACTGGGAGCTGGCCCTAGATGCTGGGCTAGCGCTGTTGTAGGGGCTTCTGAGACAAAGGGGGAGTCTGGGAAAGCCACCACTCATGCTGTTCTCACTGAGGGCCTTAGGGCTGTGTCAACAGGGACCCAGGAGGGTTGGGCCCTTAGGAACATGGCCTTCTAGAATGGGTGAGACTGTTGCCACTGGCTCTTCACCTGGGCAGGTGAGCTGCTCCTTACGGGGTGTCTGTAGTGCTGAGCCTCCTGGGGGCTGGGGCAGGAGAGCGTCCCCTCCCCCACTTCCCCTCCACCACCTCTGCCCTCTTGTGCTCTCACAGACACTGGCCACAAAACCCTGGAGGACTGACAGTCCCTGCCCTCTTCATCTAGGAGCTGGCTGGAAAATAAAAACCATGGTTAAAGAAGGACAAAAACAAACAACAACAAAAAAACAAGTGCTCTCTTTGTTTGTTTATTTCTGGCCAGATGGCTCCAAGGTAGATACCACATTTTTTTTCCCAAGCTTTTTTTTTTCTCCCCTGATGGCAGCATGATCAGGGATACCAGGCTAGGGTGGAGGATAGATTGAAGAACTCTGTAGGGAAGCTTACAGAGGAGGGATCCCATCCACCTAGAAGCACCAAGGGGCACTTGAGTGGCACAGGAAGGGTGCTGGGGGAGTTGGGCTAGGTGGGTCAGCAGGATCATTGTAAGCTCTGCCGAAACAAGGCATGGGGGACTGTGGGTAGAGGGCTCACTGGTACTGGTTGGGGGTGCATGGAGTCTTGCGATTGCTGTAGGACATGTCCTCATATACTACACACGGTGAGTCTTTATCCCTCGAGGCACATAGTTCCTGGATCTGAAAAGACAATGGCAGTGGCCAGCATGGTGACCTGGGCAAAGTGTGCCTGTCTCCAAGCAACCCCTTTTTCAACAAGCAGTTTCCTCAGACCTGGGGCGCTGGTCAGGCTCCATCTGCACCTGGTAGGGTCAACTGCAGGCAGGTCCCAGGGCCAACAGCTGAGTGGTCAATAAGAGCTGACCACTGTCAGGACCCTTCTAGCCCAAGCCCTTTCCCCTTCTCACACAGCACATGGGGACTCAATCAGATACTCCACATACCCCATATTCACATATGTATGTGCACACTCATGAATTTCACATACCATACACACACACACACACACACACACACGCATATTCACACACGTGCTATCTCACTTTGCTATGCACAGGGGCCTGGTCAGAAGCCCCACACTCTACCTCTAGGCTTCGTTTTGTGTCCCTGCGTGATGCCTTACTCACACCCCTCTCTGCTCCTTCAGTACTTTGCCATGTGCCCCTGACCAGACCTTTGGCCTTAAGCCTTCTCTCTCTCCTTCTGTCAGCCCGTGAGAAGGGCCAGCTTGTTGGTAACAGCCATAGGTTCACACTGACCTGTGTTTTCCTCAGTGTGCACAGCACCCCAAGGACCAGCCCCATGAAGAAGGAGCCTACAGCCAGGGCAGCTGGGAGGGAAACTGATATCCTCAGAGGTTCCTGGGATCTGTATGCTTCTTGGGACAGTTTTTCTGGGAAGATGAACAGAAAGAGCCATTGGCAGGAGAGGACTCTACTCAAGGCCTTGGGGTTCAAGCCAGGGAGGAGATAGCTGAGGTGATAGCTGAGAGGCAGCCACCAGGATGCTTCCAGGAACAAATAGGCTCTGAGCAGACAGTTCCAGCAAGTGAAAAGAAGGTCCCCACAGCCAGCAGGCTCCTGGCCTAGCCAGCGGTAGATGGGCACATTTCCTACCTGTTACCACAACCATGGTGGATGAGCCATGGCTTGGGCTTCTTCTGACGGCCTCGCAGAAGTAGACTCCAGTGTCTGTCAGTCGGAGGAGGCGCATGGTGATGGTCAGGTTGTTCTGGGGACCGGAGAAATCAATTCGGCCTGAGAAGCGCTTGTCTACTGTGGACTCCTTCCCATCTTCAAAGTAAATCACATCGGAATCCTGTGGCCAACTCTGCTTCAGGTAGATTCCTTCCAAGTCTCCCATTGTAGAGCAGGTAATGTTGATGGAATCCCCCTCAGAGGCCACCATGACTTGGAAAGACTGCTGCATCTCTGTGAAGGACCAGCCATTTTTACCACTGTGCTGGCAGACAGCTCTTTCTGCCTTCCCACACAGCACATGGGGACTCAAACACATTAACACATATCTTAGCGACTCCATACATCCCACGCTCATATATGTCCACGCACATTCAAGCATCCCCCACAGCACACACACGTGTATACTCACACACATGCTAACTCTCTTTGTTATGCACAGAGACCTCATACTCTACACCTTTAGGCTTTACTCTCCCATTTTGTATTCCTGTAAGATGCCTCTCTCAAACCCCTCTCTGAAGTACTGGTGTAGGGACTTGAGGCCAGTCCTGTGGTCAACCCTGTGCTAATGTGGCACTTCAGAGAAGGTGCTGTGGGGACCTTGGAGCAGCACTAGGTGCTGACACAGTTGTGACTATGCCCAAGTTCTGAGCAATCCATGGGCTTCAGGGTGGGCTGTCTGCAACTTTGTTGCATCCCAGCACTGGGACTTCTTCCCTTTTGACCACTCCCTCTGCCCCCAGGCTCTATCCTTTGTCTCTCTTAGGTGAGTCAGTCCCCAGACAGCCACCCTCCTCCTCCTCCGTCATTTCCAGGTATCCCCACTCTTTCAGATCCCAGCCTAGTTTGCCCTGCCCGGAGCGTACAACACCCGTTTTCCTGTGTACACCAGACTGAGTGCCAACCTCAGCATCGCACACACTGAATGCTGCGCTGGTTTTTTGTTGTTGTTGTTTTTTTTTTTTTTGGTATAAGAATTGTGCCTGGGAGGGTGCCTGAGCCTCCATACTCTTGGTGCAGATTTTTTGCCTCTTACCACAGGACTTCCCACAGCTGCTCTGAAAGGGAACTAGAGGACAGTCCTCACTAGCAGCAAGGGCGATTGTTAGCCATGTAAACAAAGCTTTCAAGCCCCCACTTTTCCACAGAGCAGAGACTACTCTAGGACCCTGAAAGTTCTGGGACTCAGGGACATCAAGCTCAGCAGCAACCCTTCCCAGGCAGGAGTGTGAGGTGCTCCCTGGAGCCCTGCGGTGCAGAGAAATGCTTACCTTGGGCATCCAGGGGGCCAGGCAGGACTCCAGCCAGTGTGAGCAGCAAGGCCAACATTGTCTCCTGAGCCATGTTGCCCACATCAGCTGACCAGAGCCAGATCACCACATTACTGAGCACTGTGACAGAGATACCCCAAATACCCCGTGAGAGGAAGAAACAGGGGCGTGGTATTTCAGCACGGTTGGTTGGTTGGTGGTGAAGAGCAGAGGAGGTAGGGCTTCCCGGGGGGTGGGGGGTGAAGGTAGAGACTTAGAGGGCAGAGAAGCACAGCAAGCTAGGTGGGGGAAGCTAATTACATCGCCACCTGACTCTACCTGCCCTCCTTAGCTGGTTGTCTGGTCCACCTCTTCACCCCAACCCAGAGTTTCCACAGGAGACAGTCAAGAGAGAGAAGAGATAAGGGCTAGGCTTGCGACTGTAGTAGAAAGATAAGGGGGTTAGATGGTTAGAGGCCAGGAGGCAGCTGAGATCTGCTTTTTGGTGTGATTTTTCTGCTGGGACATGCTCAGGTCTATGGTGTCACCTGTCAGCTCTACTCAATGGAGTCTCAGTACTGGCATCACAGAGCACACATGGCTATGGCCTCAGAGGAGAAGCCAGGTGTGGGTCCTAGGCCGTGGTTGCCTTGAAGGCCTGGATGCTCCTTCCTTAGAAGCAGGGTTGAGTCAGACCTGCTGGGTCAAAGGGTGGTAGAAACACCTTCAACAGCAGCCCACCTGGGGTGAGAGTGAGGGCCCTGTGTCCAGCTCCCAGGTCAAGGGAAATCTAGGACTCTTGCCTACCACAGAGCTTTATTTGCCAGTACCAGAGCCAGTGTGTGTCACAGTGAGGCTGAGCTTTGGTGTGTGTACACTGTCACATAGGGGCCTAAAGCCAATTCCTCTGTGGGGTCCCACTCTGAGTGACTGGAAGATGCTCCTCGTATGGGTAGATTTGGAGTGTTATGATGTGGACGGAGTACCATGTGGGGCACTCCAGGGCACATGGGAGAGGAACTCGGGTAGTGGAAGGTCAAATTTGGAATGTTTTAGGAACAGAGGATTGATTAGGCAGGGGCAGGCCATTTGTGTTCAACAGAGGGACAACAGGTATAGAACCCTGTAATTTGAGGAAATGGGAGAGAAACATGAGGGGAGTTGGGGCAGGTGGGCAGTAGGGGAATCATCACTCAACCCCCAGAGGAGAAGATCATGAAAAGATAGAAGTTATAGGGAAATGAGAACATTCAAAGGCCTTAACCTAGTCTCCCTGCTTGGATTCCTGTGGCCATATAAGGGGCACGTGGACTGGACTAGTGACACCCCCAGGGCTGACCTTGATGTAGCTGTCATGAATGAATACTTTTGACTGTTCTAGGTAGCATGTGGCAAGTTTCAGAGGTTATAGACACACTTGGCCCTGTGGACTGTGCCCAAATGTAACCCAGTGCTCCAGGGGAGATGAAGACCCAAACCCAATGGACTTCATTGATTAAAGAGACATAGCTTGGACGTCTAATACCAAGTGCCCCTGGAACCTGACAGCTGGGCTACCAACATTTATTATTGCTGTGAGTCAGAAAAAAGGAGTGTGACCATGATCTCCTGAAGCAAACTGATGTGGCCCTTGTTAGCACTGGAAACTCTTAGGGAGTGGAGAGGCTCTGAGATGAGGGATTCGGCTGAAGGGATGATGCCCAGTTGTTCTCTCTCTCTCTCTCTCTCTCTCTCTCTCTCTCTCTCTCTCTCTCTCTCTCTCTCCCTTGATCTCTCATTCTCTCACTATCTCCAGAACCTCACTATGTCACCCTGGCTGGTATGAAATCCCCTATGTAGATCAGGCTGCCTTGGACTTACAGAGATCGCCCTGCCTCTGCCTTCCAACCCTTCCTAACTCTTCCAAGTGCTGGGATTTAAAGACATGTATCACCACGTATTAATGGCAGAGGCAGTGGAACCTGAAGGTCAAGTGAATTAAGGAGCAAAATCCTAGGGTTTTCAAGGGTCATTCTGTAGCAGGAATCTTAAAAGGTCTTATTAATAAAAACAAACCTGGAAACAGGTACAGGGGTCAGTGCTGGAAGATCAGAGAAGCAGAACAAGCCACAGCTTCCTCACCTCGCCAATTCCTCAGCTGATCCTGTTTTCTCAGACTGGAAGCCTCTGAGTCATCATCCAGAATGAATCTCAGCTGAACTGCTTTTCGAAAGCCTGAATGCTTAACCAGCCAAAAAGCTTCTAGTTTCTGGTCTTCATGCCTTATATACCTTTCTGCTTTCTACCACCACTCCCTGGGATTAAAGGCTCACTTCTTGGGATTAAAGGTGTGAGTCACCATGTTTGGCTATATCCTTGAACACACAGAGATCCAGGTAGATCTCTGTCTCTGGAATGCTAGGATTAAAGGCGTGTGCTACCACTGCCTATCCTCTATGTTTAATATTGTGGCTGTTCTGTTCTGTGACCCCAGATTAGTTTATTAGCATGCACAATATTTTGGGGAACACAATACCATTACAGTCGTTCACAATTTATTTAGCAGCAACTGAATTTCTAGAAGTGCTGGGTGAATATATCTTGTTTCCTGTGGCTAATGTGTGACATTGATCTGTGGGTTCCTTTTCCTCTGAATTTTGTTGGGGTTGTGTGTGTGAATGCATAGCCACACACAGGATCAATCATAGATGTGTCTAGTGTCCTTGAACAAAGCACTGCATAGCTATTTCCTCAGAGTTGAAACTTCCCCTCCTTGTAGAACCCGGCACCACTATCCCAGGAATGACCTTACCCACAATGGGCTGGACCCTCCCCGCATCAATCACCAATTAAGAAAATGCCTTACAGCCTGATCTTATGGAGGCCGTTTCTCAATTGAGGTTCCCTCCTATGTCAGAATGTGGACCCAAGTAACAATCTCTTTCCACAGGCACCCTAACTGAATCCTGTCTCACTAGACTTACCACTTTTTCCATAGTTCTCATAGCAAAATATAAGTACAAATTTAATTCTCTCACATTTTTTTTTGCAAGTTTTGTCAGATATTGGCCTTTTAAGCCAGGCTCCATCTGTATCACCAAGCACAGAGAAAAGTCCATTCCTGTGGGCACTCTTTCATCATACAAAGACATCATTCTGTTACACAGGACAAAAAGAATCTGTCTCTCTCAAACCCCTAATTCCAAGGCAGCATATATGCATACAAGTCTCACAGGTATGTGCTTGCCACATGTCCAACAGACTCTAAATACAAATTCAACATTCGATCAAGTTTATCCTTAATTGTCGTAGTTTGCTTTCTATCACTGTTATAAAGATTATGACCGGTCTGGAGAGATGGCTCTGTAGGTAAGAACACTGCCTGTTCTTAGGATCCTTCTGTACACTGTGAATATGTGTTGCTCTCATTGGTTAACAATAAAGCTGTTTGGCCAATAGCCAGGCAGGATAGGGTTGGGTGGAAAAATCAAAGGAGGGGATGAAGAAGGGCAGAGAAGAACAGACAGGGAGCCATCCATCCAAGAAGCAAAGACACCAAAGGACCCACAAGCCATGGGCCACATTGTGGTGATATTGTGTCCCCTCAATATATGTGCACCCTAATAAACTTGTCTGGGGTCAGAGAACAGGACAGCCACTAGATACAGAGGCCAGAAAATGGTGGCACACACACCTTTAATCCTAGCATTCCAGAGGCAGAGATCCATCTGGATCTCTGTGAGTTCAAAGCCACATTGGAAACAGCCAGGCATGGTGTTTAATCCTTTAATTAATTAAAGGCACACACGCCTTTAATCCCAGGAAGTGATGACAGGAAGCAGAAAGGTATATAAGGTGTGAGGACCAGGAACTAGAGCCTGATTAAGCTTTTAGGCTTCTAGCAGCAGTTTAGCTGACATTCATTTGGATGAAGACTCAGAGGCTTCCAGTTTGAGGAAACAGGATCAGCTGAGAAGTTGGCAAGGTGAGGTTAGATGTGGCCTGTTCTGTTTCTCTGATCTTTCAGTGTTTACCCCAATATCTGGCTCCTGTGTTTTTTATTAATAAGACCCTTTAAGATTTGTACTAC
This sequence comes from Peromyscus californicus insignis, assembly GCF_007827085.1. Taxonomy (NCBI): domain Eukaryota; kingdom Metazoa; phylum Chordata; class Mammalia; order Rodentia; family Cricetidae; genus Peromyscus; species Peromyscus californicus. Next base: position 1,080,362 of record NW_026294551.1, on the reverse strand, counting down.
ACCACATGGTGATGTATAGATTAATATAAATAGATTAATTTAAATGTAAGAGCTAGTTAGCAATAAGCCTGAGCTACTGGCTGAATGTTTATAATTAATATAAGCCTCTAATTTGGGAAGTGACTGATGGGTATTCAAAAACAGGCAGGCGGGAGAAAAGCCTCTGTTTACAGTTATAAAGATTATGACTGAGCTGGAGAAATGGCTTAACAGTTAAGAACACCAGCTGCTCTTCCAGAGGACCTGGGTTCAATCCCCAGCACCCATGTGGCAGCTCACAACTATCTGTAACTCCATTTCCAGGGGATCTGGCATCCTCACACAGACATATATGCAAGCAAAACACTAACGCACATAAAAATAAAATAAGTTACTAAAAAGATTATGACCAAAAGCAGCCTAGGGAGGAGAGGGTTTATTTGGCTCACAGGTCCTGATCACAGTCCAGCACTGAGGGAAGTCAAGGAAGGAACTCAAGACAGGAACTGAAGCAGACACAGAGGAATGTGACTTACTGGCTTGCTCCTTATGCCCATTCAGCTTTCTTTTTCATACAATCCAGGACCATCTGTCCAGGGTGGCACTGCCCAGAGTGGGATGAGTCTTTTCACACCAATCATTAATCAAGAAAATGCTCCCACAGACTTGCCTACAGGCCAATCTGATGGAGGCATTTTTTTTTTCAATTGAGGTTCCCTCTTCCCATAGGACCCTAGCTTGTGTCAAGTTGACAAAAAACTAACCAGAACAGCACTTGTCCTAACTTGTCTGCTTGGCAAGATTGTACCCTTTCTCAAGAAGCCCTTTGGATTCCTATTCTCGCTAACAAACAATAGTGGGTCCTGACAGGTCCCCTGAGTCTTACCTCTTGTGTTGGTTTGAATGAGAGGCCCCATAGCTGATTAGAGAAAGAGTTTCATCTCTGTCGTTGACTTGACCTTGCTCAAGTTTGAATACTTGGTCCCTAGTTGGTAGACTATTTGGGAACTATTAGGGGGTGTGGCTTTGTTGGGGGGAAGTGTCACTGGAGACAGGCTTGAGGTTTCAAGAGTGGAGCCATTCATTGTGTTATCCGACTCCTGCTCATAAGACATGAGCTCTGAGCTTCCTCCATGCTTGTACTATGCCATCATGGACTCTAACCCTCTGAAACCAGAACCCCAATTAAACTCTTTCTTTTATAAGTTTCCTTGGTCATGGTGTTTTGTCACAGTATTGACTTCTTCTTCTTCCTCCTCCTCCTCCTCCTCCTTTTTTTCAAGACAAGGTTTCTTTGTGTATCCCTGTCTGTCCTGGAACTCGCTCTGTAGATCAGGTTGGCCTTGAACTCAGACATCTGCCTGTCTCTGCCTCCAGAGTGCTTCTTATGTTTATCATAACTTGTCAGTGAACTTAGTGATGGGATTAGCCACATTTCAGCAGTCCACGAGGCCCTCCAGGACCAGCTTGGTCCTCTCTCCTAAGTAATTCTCCAAAACTGTCATACCTGGTTCTTGCCTGGCCCTGGGAGAGGAATGCTGAGTCTATGCCAGTCCATTAGGGACAGTGCCAGCTGCAGCTAAAAGACTAGAAGAACAGACATCAGATTTAAGAGAGAGCACTACTGAGTGATGGTGCCCTGGAAAGGCACCGGGTCTGGCTTTCCTGGTTACTAGTTCTCCTGGGTCCAATCACCTGCATAATTCTCCTTTTTTTGCTTTTTCTTACTTAACACCCCTGTTGCAGATTACAGACCATAAAGATCCAGCTAGTACTGTCTCAGGAATATCAGCTTTTACCATCAACACAGTGCCTGCCTACTACTCCCAAGGGCCTTTTAGTCTTCAAGCAGTGCCACTCTCCACCCTCAACCTCTTTCAATAACTATTCCTTTTCCCTTCAAAATGCAGCTCAAGCCTTTTATGGCTCTCTCTATGACCCTATGTCAGATAAGCAAGACCAACCAGGGTACCCCAAAGCCTCTCTCCATTCCTTCTCAAGAGCTTCATCTCTGCCCCTGATTGAACTTGCTGATCTGGGGGGAGATGGGTCTAGAAACCCAAAGGCCCAAAATTAAAAGCAAAAGGTCCAACTCTAATGGTCGGACAATGGCTCTTGGAGTTTTCTGAGCGACTTGTGATGCCTTATGTAACTCCTAATGACCCATGACACCCCACCACTAATGATCTTGGTACTTACAAAAGTTACTACTTAAGACAGTGAGAAGGCTGGAGAGATAGATGGCCTACCAGTTAAGAGTGCTTTGCTGCTCTTGTAAAGTTTAATTCCCAGCATGCACATCATCCCTCATAACTGCTTGTAATTCCAGCTCCAGGGGATCAGATGCCATCTTCTGGCTTCTGCTGGCACTGCACTCACACACACAAACCCATACACACACATATACATAATTAAAAATAAAATCTTTAGCTGGGCATGGTGGCACACGCTTTTAATACCAGTACTCAGGAGGCAGAGGCATGCTGTGGAATAATCCTCTTGTACAATGTAAAGCTTTGTCACTCAAACTGGTTTAATAAAACGCTGATCGGCTGGTAGCCAGGCAGGAAGTATAGGAGGGGTCACCAAACTAAGGATGCTGGGATGAAGAAGTGTGGAGTGAGGGAGATACCAGTCAGCTGCCGAGGAAGCAGGACATGTAGAAGAAAATGAAGTAACAAGCCATGAGCCACGTGGCAAAGCAAAGATAAGAAATATGGGTTAATTTAAGTGTAAGAGTCATCTAGCAACAAGCCTGAGCTATTGGCCAAGCATTTATAAGTAATATTAAGCCTCTGTGTTGGTGTCCTGGGCCTGATCTGGGCCAGGTCAAGGACACAGAATACACATTATGTTTTTTATACCCAGCACTAGAGAGCTAGTTCACTGGGTAAGGGTCCTTGCCACCAAGTCTGATGACCTGAGTTTGCTTTTTCCACATGGTAGACAGAGAGCACTGATTCCTACAAGTTGTCCTTAGACTTCCATATACACACTGTGGCACATACACATCTCCAAGCAGAAAATAATAAATTAATTTAAAAACTTTTATATCCAGAATGGATATACTTTTATCCTGACACCTTACTCTTCGTTCTTTGTGAAGAGAGATGGACATCTAGCCATGATCCATGGACACAGGGCACACAGGGGAAGGGCCTGTTGGAGGAAGGGAGGTCAAAGGATAGAGAGGGGTAGGTCCCATGGGCATAGCACAAGGACAGTAGGTCTGGAGCCTGTGGATGGAGTGAGGGGAGAAAGACACAGAAGGGAGTCAGGGTGGCTAGGCACTGCAGGAGCAGCATTCTGTCTGAAGCAGAGAAAACCTGAAGAGGCAGAAGCTGTGGGGGAGGAAAGAAAAGCCAAGGGCTCCTATCCGGTTTCTCTTCCAGGATTCTCGTGGCTTTTGGACAGGGGGCACCTGGATACTTGGCTCCTCCCATTATGACAAGGGTTCAGAGCTGACATCTGCTATGACCTTTATGTAGCAATGCTCTTGACTGGTTTAGGCAGTATGTAGCAGGTTTCAGAGGCCCCAGATGCATGGGTCCCATGAGCTGTGCCCAATGTGACCCAGGGAACCAGAGGTGCTTGTGGGCTGACTTGGCTTGAACTGGCCCAAACCCAGCATCATGACGACAGGGACCTTAATTTAGACTAATAGGCACACATCTCTGTGCACTTGGGTTCAGGGTCACCAACTCGAAGCTGCTATGGGCCTGATCTGGGCCAGGTCAAGGACACCAGGCAGGGTCCCCAGTCTCAGCCTTCATCTTTAGGATTCAGTGTGTAGTGCTAAGCAAGTGTTTTGTGAAAGGTTTTAAAAAAATTATTTATTTATTTGTTTGTTTATTTATTGTGTGTGTGTGCACCTGAGGGTATGTCTGTGCACCACGTGCATATAGGAGCCTGTGGAGGCCAGAAAAGGCATTGGATCCCCTGGAATTGGAGTTACAGATGGTTGTGTGAAGCGTGAATCTATTTAGTTTTATCAGTAAAAACCGGGAGTCAGATATCGGGGTTATAACCTGAAAGATCAGAGAAGCAAAGGAGCAGCTCCCAGTGACTTCTTACCTCTCTGACTCATATTCCAGTCTCCACTTCCTGATTGTGCTGGGATCAAAGGTGTGAGCCTCCACTGCCTGGCCTCTATGGTTAACTAGTGGCTAGCTCCACCCTCTGATCTTCAGGAAAGCTTTATTTGTCAGAACACAAACAAAATATCATACAACAGCTGTGAGATGCCATGTGGGTGTGCTGGGAACCAAACCGAGGTCTTCTCCAAGAGCAGAAAGTGCCCTTAATCCTGACCCATCTTTCCAGACCTGTTTTGTGGGTTTTTATGTTTCTCACTATTAAGTGTATTTCCTAGCAGACCTATGGCTTTATATAATAATTGATTTACTATATTTATTTAACAACTTGTATCATGAAGTTTTTTCTGAAGCATGAGTTGTAGTCTATAAATGATGAAATTACTCAAGTTGGCATTACAATAAAGAAGATAAATGGGCCCAAGAGGAACAGCAGGCGAGGGTGGGGATAAGGAGGCAGTCAGGGAGAGGGTCTACAGGAGAGGTTCACGGGGAATTCGAGGGCTTAGCTGTCCTCCCCAGGAGAGCAGTGTCCACCAGCAGGTATTGCCCCCTTGATGAGCTCCTTGTCCCTGAGGACTCCCCACAGACAGGCTCACTTCACCCCCTTGTGGTAGGAGTATGGTGATGCATCATTTTGGACCTCTAATTCTCTCATAGACTCTGGGACCTGACCACAGGATCCCTGGAACTTGCTGTTGCTGTGAATTAGAAACAGATCTGTGTGCCTGGAGCAAAGTTGGCATAGCACCTTCCCACCACTCCCAGCTGGTGCAGGAGACCATAGGGAAGTGGAGGGGGTTCAGCAGAAGGGAAGGAACCCCTTTTTAAATGGCAGAGGGGGATGAATCCTGAGAGCCATGGGCTGTGCCGCTTGGAATTTCCCCAACTTTGGAAAAAGTTGAGGTGCAGAGTAAGCAACTAATGACTACAGGAAAAAGTCTGTTATTGTGAGTGCCAGAGAGAGGCCTGGATCACTGCTTAGCAAGTCCTTCTGTAGTGAGCCCATGTCCCTGTTTCTGCACAGGACATGGATGGGATCCTGTGCCTCTCCCAGACATAGGACATGGACTATTGTGCCTAGCAAACACAAACAGGATTCTTCCTTGTTGTCCCAAGTGGGTGGTGGTAGGTTCATGAATGTTTACAGGGCGATGAGGGCACCAAGGGGCTCCAGATCCTGAGAACATGATCAGCCCACGGTGCTGACCTTGCTCTGGGCTCTCCAAGCATAGGAATCCATTCTTCATGTGACTCCCCTCAGGTTCCAATCACCCATAAGGCTCCCTCATCTGGAGAAAGAGGGAGACAGAGAGGGAGGATGAAAGGAAAGAAGAGAGAACAGAAGGAAGGGAGGGAGAGAGGGAGAGAGGGAGAGAGGGAGAGAGGGAGGGAGATTGCCTGAGAGCCTGGCTTGGGCCTGTGTGAGGTACAGATCCCACCAGCACAGACAGCTTACACAAATAACCAGTTACACCACACACACTTGGGATACTCCAAAATACTTTGATGTTTCCCAAATCCCAGCAGAGTTATGTTTTGAGTACAGGAGGGGCTCAGTCAACTTCCAGGGCATCCTGAATCAAAAATCACAGCTCCGTCCTCAATATAAATTTCCCCTGGAGTCCTGGGAGGAACCTGAAGAGTACAGACCTCATTCTGTTCTCTGGGTGTCCCAGGGTCAAAGCAAGGGCTTGGGGACAGAGGATTCCCGTGAGCCTGTCCCAAGTCAGGGCTTGGATTGTCAGCCATAGCCAGTAGAGGCTTTCTGTACTGTGCTCTCCGGAACTAATAAGGCTCCTTGAGTACCTTTTGGGGCAGGACTTGGGAGATCTTAGGCAGTGTCAGGTAGGAGATACCAGGAAACTTATGATTCAAACCGGGCCCTGGGACCTCAAATCTGTGGCACCTCGGGAGATGGGAGTGCTTGTACCAGGCAAATGCACTGATTCCTATTATGATGATGCTGAAGACGAGGATGATGATGACTTCCGTGCTCACTGCAGATGGGGGCTCAGCACTGACTTGCAAACTCTCTGGATCCTGGTTGGCAGTGGCTAGGTCTGGAGCAGAGAAGTAGATGATAACTGGCTTGCATAAGTCACTCACTCTAGCATCACTCACTTTACCCTTGTACCCCTCCCACCCCTCAACACTCCCATCGTGGAGTATATGGGTAGGAAAGGGCTGTGGAGGAGGCTAGGGGAGGGCTATGGGTGGGGCTCTAAGAACAGTGGCTATGTGGCCAGAGGGGGAAAAGTGTGAAGGTCTTATGCCTTTGGAATTGGAGAACATGAACAGTTTCTGACCTTCAACGCCTTCCTGGTCTTGGGGCTCTACTAGAGATAAATTATCAGGGTTGAGGACAGCAGCCATGATGTACCTCCAGGTTAAATCACAGGAAATTCTGATGTCACCCCCAATTTCCTAGGGGCTCAGATGACTATGGTAGATTGAACTGGTGGTAAGGACCAGAGGGAATAGAGCCGGAAGGGACTATGCAGGAAGGAATGGGTGAGGAGGGTAGTAGGTTTAGACACATAAGGTCCTTGTTTGTATGTGGAAGCAGATGGAATCCAGAGCTCAACTGTATGGGGTTCCTCCCTGATCCTTCCTCCCCTACTCACCAACTCACTTCCTAGCCTAAATCTCACCAGTAACATTCAGGATGAGGTGCATGTTTCTTCTCTGGCATCCATGCAGCTGCCACAAGTATGACCCTGCGTGGATGTCCTGGGCATCTGTGATCACCAGCTGGGCCTGGCCTCCTTGAATCTGAAGCTGCCATGAATCATTAAGATAGTTTCCCGGGGGCTTTTTGTTGAAGATGGTTGTGGTCTTTCCATTGGCAGTCAGCTCAATGGTGATATCTCTGAAAGTGTTGGAGATGTTACAGGACATCTCCACACAGTCGCCTCTGGGTGCAGACACTACTTCAGTGCATCTGGGGTTGTCCCAGTCTGTGTAAGAGAACACAATCTTTACTTTGTAGCCTAGGCATGGTCTTTGATACCCCTACCAATGCCCCGGCAGTGATCCCAGGACTACTAGTGCTCTGCTGTCAGCTGTTTTCAGGGATACGTGGCTTACCCTTCTGTAGCCCAGCTTCCACCATATTGAGTCTATAAAGCCAAGGTCACCACCTGGGCCTGACCACATCTGGCCTGAGGCCCTCCACTTGGGAGAAGTAAAACCCACACTTACTTTGATTATGGGCATTCAGGGAGACAACCAGGAGAAGGAGGGTCCAGAGAGTTCTGGGACATGGACCAGTGAATGTTATAGGGTAGGCCAACATGGCTCATTCATAGGATGGGCCTCAGGAGACAACTGTTCTGGTCAGTGGTTTTTTGGACACTACCTAGAGGAAGGAAAAAGAAGGGGTCAGAAGTCCCCAAATCTGCTGCAGAGGCCCATGAAAACAGCACCAGCCTGACAAGAGCTCCTCCTGTCTGCCTCCCCCCAGATTCCTGAACCTGTGCGGGGGTGGGGGGGGTGGGGGGGGTGGGGCGGGGGGCGGGGGGGTAGCCACCAGTGCGCCACCCTCTCCTGTCCTTACATTTGCTAAGGCGTGTGGGGCTGGCTGAGGTAAAGCAACGGGCAGACAGACGAAGCCAGGAGTGAGGAGCACTGAGCTGGCTGTTCAGAGCTGCATAGTTAACCAGGCAAACTGCTAGGGTTGTACTTTGTACAGAGACAGGGTCATGTTACAGTTTTGTCACACTGGCTTGACCTGTGCACTGCCTCTCTACTGTGCACTAAGTGGCCTCTGTTAGTGCGCAGCGCCTGAGGCCTCAGAGCTGCCTTCTTCTCACCAGTGGTGCCCGCTGTTCTCACATCCTGCCTGTCCTTCATTCACCTGCTCAGTCATCCTCACACTGAGCACCATGGCTTAGAGGACGTGGTCTGTGTAGTCCAACAATGGCTGTCTCATGCCAGAGAGACCAAGAATCTGGTCATGGTTCAGTCTACTAGGCTGTCTCAGCTGTCCCAGTCTGGTGCCGAAGGCGGCAGGATTGCTGCTGGGCTCCGGTCTATGTTGAAATCCTGAAGAAGTAGGTTCTAACACTGGTGAAAGAACGCTACAGCAACATTATAGAAGAAACTTCCAGCGAGGGTGAGGGCGAGCAGGCGAAAGTCAAAGCTTCCTTCTTCTGCTCCTCTTGTCTGGGTGCCACCAGAAGGTGCTGCCCACATTCAGGGTGGTTCTTCTTGCTTCAAAGAATCTGATCAAGAAAATCCCACACGGAAGTTCCCAGCAGCTTGCATTTTAGTTGATTGCTGATGTAGTCAAGTCAACAAGCAAGATTAGCCACCTCAATAATTCATGCCAGTAAAGGCAAGACGTTGGCCAAACCTGCACCCGATTTTCAGCCAAGCGGCCTGCCCAGTGCTGCCTTGCTTAAACCCTGAGCTCTGTCTCCTTGTCCTGGTCACATATTACTTTTGTACACTTCTAAAGCACGGGTAAGTTTTGTATTTCTTCTGTTTACCACATGACAGGCTGCTTGCTGCTTTTATTAGGTGGGTAATGTCTTCTATACCTCAAAATCAACCCAACTGACTGTCTTATGGCAGAGGCAACTCCAGATTCCTGGACATGCATGTTGCATCACACCATCCCTCACAGCCTCAATGTGCAGTTCCCAGAACAGGACCGAGACCCTCCTACACATCCTCTTCACTAGTACAGCTTCCGTAATAAGTGTAGATCCTGTTCTAAGGGTCCCTGGCAATAAAGGAAAAGAGAAGGCTCTGCAAAACACTGACAGTTCCTGTTAGGGAACTTGTCCTCCAAAGAGCTCCCCAGAGACAGCATGGCCTGACTCCTACTTATAGTTTACTGCTTCCTTTGCAAAATGTGTAATAACCTGTTTCCTGACTCCTTCTACCTCCATAAATGTGTACACATACATACACATATATGTACACATACACACATGCATATACATGTACACAAACATTATGTTGGAGGAGGATGAGACAGCGGAGGTGAACCTCTAACAACCCTGATGATGTCACCAGCTCTGTGTTTCCCGCAGGCCTGGTACATACTATGCACACAGTAGGTACTCCAACAAGTGCATCAGGACCCACTGAGATGTAGGAAGGGTAAGGGTCCCTGCCTAGCCTCTTCTGAGGCCTTACCTGACATGGACATGGAGCACAGCTTTGCTCTTTGGGACTTTCGCCAGTAGACCTTCAGGAAGGTTTGGTCAGTGCCCCATGGGAGGCCTGGTCCATATTCCTGGGCTGGAGCTAGGCTGGTCAAAGGTCAATTTTGGTCCTCATCTGGACCCAGGTGACATGGAAAGTTAGCAACCTTAGCCAAAAGAGTGTTTATGTAATGCCTACTGATCCACAGCTGGACTTAGGATAGGGACACCCACGGAAAGTGAAAAATAGAGGCTGGGCTCTGTCTTGGGGCTGTGGGAGCTAGATCCAGCAGTCCTAGGAGGCTGTACCTGGAACTGACATCCTCATGGTGGCCTCCATAGGAAGCTGAAATCTTCGCTTGTCAAGAGTACTGCCCAGGTTCAAGGCTTCTCTCATTGCCCAAAGCCAAGCCCATCTTCCAACTTCAGACTCTGATCATCCAAAACTTCTTTTCATGCCCACCGTGAGGTCATCACAGCGGGAGATGGTTCTGAAATCCAGCTAGGGGATTCCATGGTCACACCTCTCTTTCACTCTCAGGTACCTCTGCTTGGGGTGGTGCTGTGGCTTTTGTTATGGTACCTATGGTGCTAGCCGGGCACCATAGGCAGTCAGGTGACTAAGCGAAAACCACAGTGTAGTGACAGACATTACAGTAGACCCAGAAGGGCTGAGGGCCTGGGGCCACATTCTTGTTCCTGGCCCAGATGACGCTGGGCAGGTTGCCCTGGCCTTGAGGTCATCTTTGGCTTGCACTGTGGACACGGATGCCATGTGGTTTGAGGTTGGCCGTCAGAGACAGGACAAGCATAGGTCTGTCCCTCAAGATACCTCTCAGTTCCCAAACTGAACAGTCTTCCCATTGTTCCTGGAACTGGAAGCCTAGTCTCTCTTTCTTTCTGGGAGCCTAACTTTGCCTCTCCTAGGGACCCAGCTAGAAATAGATTCAGGAGCACAGTCAAGCGGGTAGGAGAAAAAGGCCAACTCTTTCCCTCTCTGAGCCCCAGGCCCCTTGATTCAGGGGGATTTTGTCCTGACCAGAGCCTTGGGCAGCATTATAGTCTATGTCTTTGTTTTCTGGGGACTCTGGACCTTCAGGCTGAGAGGCACAGGTCAGGCGAATCCTCAGGGCTCTGAGAGTCCTGGGTGCCCTTTCACCCTCCAGTTGTACATGTTTGCCCTTTCTTCCTTGTCAGTGACAGGACCAGCCCTGGCTGCCTGAGGTCCTAGCCCCAGCTCAGCACAGAGAGTGGATGTCAGTGGTGAGGTCTGAGGGAACTGAGGGGCAGCATACACAGCAGACTGGGAGTGCCTCCTGACTGGCCTGTGACCATGTCCACCCCAGCACCCTATGCCTCTTTTTCTGAGGAAGGGTAGAAAAACAGGGAAATGGTGGAGACATGGGAAAGAAAAGGAGCCTGAATGAAGCCACTTGTTAGATGAGAATCAAGAATTCCAGCATGGTTAACATTTTTTTTTGAGAGATTACTTATACATAGACAATACTCCTTTATATAAAGATATTTTCAAATAAAAATGTTAAAATAGTTGGCTGTGGTGTTACATACTTTTTTTTTTTTTTTTTCTAGAAAGGGTTTCTCTGTGTAGTTTTGGTGCCTGTCCTGGAACTCACTCTATAGACCAGGCTGGCCCCGAACTCACAGAGATCTACCTGGCTCTGCCTCCTGAGTGCTGGGATTAAAGGCGTGTGCCACCACCACCTGGTTGGTACATACTTTTAATTTCAATAACTGGGACACAGAGGCAAGCAAAAGCAGGCAGAACCCTGTGAGTTCAAAGCGAATTGGTTTACATAACAAGTCTAAGCCAGCTAGGGCTACACAGGAAGACCTTGTCTCAAAAAAAAAAAAAAAAAAAAAAAAAAAAAGTTAAAATAGCAATGAACATGCTTAAGGCCTGAGCATATATGAGCTAAAGTATGTCCTTATTCAATCTCCCTGATGTCTTCTGGTACTCAAACAAACAAGACTATTGCCTTCTGTTATGATAACGGTACCCTACCTTCTTGAATCTGTGATCCAGGATTTACTTTATCAATTACAAGTCTGTCTAGTGTCCTCAGAAGTATCCTTGCAATCTCATTTAATTTTTTGAAAAAGATTTATTTATTTATTTATTGGTATTTGAATGTTTTTGCCTGCATGTATGTGCACCACACACTTGTCTGTTGCCCTCAGAGATCAGAAAAGGGCATCAGATCCCCTGGAACTGGAATTATGACAGTTGTGAGCAGCCATGTGGGTACTGGAAACTGAAGCTGGGTCCTCTGCAAAAGCAGTAAGTACTCTTAACCTCTGAGCTACTGCTCCAGCCTCACCATTTAAATGTCTTAGTAACCCTTCAAAAGCAATAACTTCAAAACACCCAAAATCCTATACCTAACTATTTCAAATACAAAGAAGTGTGATTCTCCTTTGAGAGACTTATACCCACACTCTTGGGTGTGTCTTACTCTTTCCCTGAGTTGCTTTCTTTCTGTTAATCCCTGTTCTCACATCAATCTCTGTTAAATAATGTCCTTTAAGGGCTGATGAGGTGGCTCAGCAGGTAAAGGCGGTTGCCTCAAAGCTATGACCACTGGGGTTTTCCCCAGAAACCCTTGTAAAGACATAAGGAAAAAACCAGACTCCACAGAGTTGTCCTCTGACCCCGCATTTGTGCACACAAACATACCCACACCCACAGTCTCACACACACACCTACACACGTAAATTTTTAATTTATTTTTCCGAGTATGGTTGTGTCTGCCTTTAATCTCAGCACTCTGGAAGCAGAGGCACCAGAAAAAAATGAAAAAGGAAGAAAGAGCCATTTGCTCAGCAGGTAAAGGCACTTGCTGCCAACTCTGATGATCTGAGTTTGGTCCTTGGGATCCACATATTGGAAGAAGAGAAACTTGAGTTTGGATCTCCACAGTCAATGTGGCTCCTGCTTTTCTCCAAAGCCCTAACTGCCCCAAGCCACCTCCTGCCATGAGGATTCTCAGCCTCCTTCCAGTAGACTGGGGTAGCGGACCACCCTGGCAACTGTGGGAGCAGCGAGAGGGAGAAGCTGGTACTGCCCCCGTCTCTGGCCTCTGTCTAGTCCGTGGTCCCAGATCCTGGCCACCTAGGCTCTTGGGCCCTGGGAACCTCTGGAGTTCTTCCAGCTATAACAGGACCTCCTTACCTAGAACAACAAAATAACCGGAGGCAGGGTGAGCCTGGCATCCGCCTTGTTTACAGCTGTCTCCTTTACGACCCTGCTCAACTCCGCACGTAGGTATGGTATTACTCAAGTAGCCCCCTAAACCTAAATCCTTCACAGCTGGAGAAACAAAGATGAGTCACGGAGGCATCTGACAGCTCTGTCCTGTTCCTGATCCCGAAGGTGCATGAAAAGTCTCCAGCCATTGTTCTTAAAGTGCAGCAGCCCTGGGTTTCAGAACAGCACTCACTTCTTGGGAACCCCATTGTCCCTTAAGTAACAAGGACTTCTTGGCAACACCCTATTCAATCAGAACTGTCAGTGACCAACTAGACCACAGTGACCCTTAATTATGTAGAACCTTCCTGTTCCTCTACTTAAGCCCAAAACTCATGTTAGTACCTTGGAGATGGATTGACAGACTTTGTTGCCATCCTTACCCAAGGACTGTGTTGGTTAAGTTCCTTTCTTGTATTTTATTTTATTTTATTTATTTATTTTTTTTGGTTTTTCGAGACAGGGTTTCTCTGTGTAGCTTTGCGCCTTTCCTGGAACTCACTTGGTAGCCCAGGCTGGCCTCGAACTCACAGAGATCCACCTGGCTCTGCTGGGATTAAAGGCATGCGCCACTACCGCCCGGCTCCTTTCTTGTATTTTTATTTGCTTTCTTAGGGATGAGCAGCAGAACCCACATGTTGGAGCCCCTAGAATCGGATCTGTTTCAGGACTCAGGTTACACAGACAACATGGTATGCCACCTTTCTGACACTCCCTTCCCAATGCCTTTGTAATAAGTGCCTCACTGAATCCCCTGGTGGGTCTGATACCCTGACCCATGCCTAGTGGATGTGAGTGCTGAGCCACAAAGGGGTCAGGAGCAGATTCGACCCCCTCTGCAGCCTGTCTCAAACAGCGCAGCAGCCTCAGCTCAGTGTCAGGCTAGGAGTCACATGCATGGAGCCTCAAGAATCTTGGAGTAGAAAGAAAGTCACAAGAACAATCTTCAACCCCACAACCAGAAGTTGGTTTCTACTTACATTAAGATGAGAACAAAAGGATCCACAGTGTCCCTGACCAAACACGGCATAGATTCCCAATCCTGATTGACCAGCCTCACAAGTTCACAGATACCAATCACAGCTCCCCTGTGTGCACCAGGTCCCTCTTATGTAGGCCTGGGCAACTGCATGCCCTGGCTTCCCATTCTCATGGTCAGATGTGAGGTTACCATTCTCCGCTTCCCATTCAGTACACATGGAAGAACCCAGCTGCTGTCTCTGCCCCTCCTGGATCTCAGTGTGGAGAGACAGATCTACCCTGCTCCGGGGGTCCGAGGCACCTGGGCAGTACCTCAGCTCCACTTTTATTCTGGACAAATCCTTGAGGCAAGAGGCAGCCAGTGAAGCGAGGGTCCCAGCGAGGCTGCAGCCAGGGACACCCAGCCTGAGGGTTCCATTTTCATTTTCATATGCCCCAAACCCTCTGAGCACTGCGGTCCCATTCCAGTCCTCACCTGTATGCATGCTCTCCAGCTTCTCACCTGCTCCTCTGGCCAAACTCTGTTGCTGCCACCAATGATCTCATCCAGCCCAGGGGGTGTGGTTGAGAGGAGGTTTTCCAAGTACCGCCCATTCATATCTGGGTCTGGCCTCACCTGGGAAGAAAATAAGTTCTGGAAAGCAGTGTGACTTACAGGAACTACCGTGAGTCTACACAACAGCGACAGAAGTATCTTAGTGATTCCCTCATTTATACTTTTTAAACAGAAGTTCTGCATTAGCCACTCATCTTAGGAACACAGGAGGAGGGTCCAGGCTTTTTCTAGAAGAGTCCTGGCTGGGGCTAATGTTTGATTCAGGACTCAGGGGCTGCTCCTTTAGGAAAATTGTGTGCATTTGTTTTCCTACATGGGACAGCACAGGCATGACCACTCTGGGCAAGCACATAGGGAAAGGCAGGAACTTTAGGACTGAGCTAAGGAAGGTAGGAGCCTAGTGCCCCACACTGGACACGGTCCATGGATTCTACACTCATGGGGTACCCAGATACCCCTAGTGTCTACCCATGTAGAGAGGGTCAAATAACTATGATCCCATGATCCCTCCTGGCAGGGCTTTGTCTGACAGACCAGAGGTAGGGGTCATTGGTAAGGGGGGCAAGAATGCCCTGTGGTAAGGAGTCTTGAAGGGCAGCTGAAGGGTTCCAGTGTCTCACCCCACCCATCAAAACGCCTTTTGTGGTTGAATGAAAATGCACTGTGAAAGTGAAACTAGTTTGTTTGTTTTGAAACTACAATGCCAGGAGAAGAATATTCCAAGTCTTCCCTGGTGACAGAGTCTCAACTTAGTGTCAATGTCCACAGGTGATGTGGCTTAACCTTCTGGAGATTCTGTGTAAAAAAATACGCTCCGGTCAGGCAAGTCTCCTCCCATGTGTACAGATAGACAGCTGCTTGTGTTCCACCTAGCTCCACTAGGAGTCACCCTCTGCATGTCCCCTGATCAGAGGGCCTGTGATATTTCCCGTCTCTGATTCATGGGGTTTTCAGGGAGTTATGCTCTGAGGTCACTCTCAATTTCTCCAGCAGGATCTGCTAAAGACTCAGGAGTGCTAGGTGTTTATCTCCTGTTGTCCTCTGTGGCTTAATCCTATTTTTTAATTTAGTGTGTGTGTGTGTGTGTGTGTGTGTGTGTGTGTGTGTGTGTGTGTGTAATGTCCTACCTTAGGCACTGTCCACATTTTTGAAACAGGGTCTCTCATTGGCCTGGATTTCACCAAGTATGTTAGACTGGCTGGCTAGTAAGTCCCAGGGATCCCCCTGTCTCTACCTTCTCAGTGATGGGATTACAACTATGCACAGCATACTTAGTTTTTTTATTTTTATTTTTTTCATGGGTTCTGGGGATCAAACTCGGGTCCTCATTTTGTAAAGCAATCACTTTACCAACTGAGACATCTCAGAAGTCCATCTCTTTGTCTTTCATGTTTACTGGGGTTGCATGCATGACTCCATGGTCACACACAGGGTCATCTGCACAGACGGCTCATGTCCTTGTGTGTTCTCTTCTTGGGAAGCTGAGTTCTACAGGTGTCTCCGTTATCCAGGTGGTCAATGGCATGGGTTACTCACTAACCTATTTGTACTGACTTGAGCCATCCGTGGTGGGGTAGGGGGAAGTAGAGAGCATGAAGTGTTAGTGAAGCCGGGATGGAGCAGGAGGAAAGAGGACACAGGGTGGAGGGAGGGGTCAGATTGTAGCTGATGTCCCTGCTGTCAGGAGCTTGGTCTTCAGGGTCCTTTTCCTCTGGGGTCTGACTTGTGTCCTTACACCTGCACCATCACCTGAACTAAAAGACTGGCCTGACTGAAGACCTGGCTCTGGCCCTGAAGAAGAGACACCAGGCTGTAACCGCCCCAGGAGCACAGCAGAGGCAGGCCATTGGGACCTGTGGGTAGCCAGGGGACACAACGAGAGTGGCCCTTCTCCTAGGATGAAAGTGACAGGCTTGTGTCCAGACCCAAGGTCAAACCCCGCTGGCCCTGATCCCCCAGGACAGCAGGAGAAGCATGTACTATCATGGAGTCTCCTGTGAGCTCTCACACTAACGACAGAATCAGTGTGTGTCACTGTGAGGGTGATCTCATGTTCACATGCAGAGACAATGCATGTACACCATCATATAGGGATGCATGGCCCAGAGCACCTTCCTGTCTGAGTGACAGAGTTGCTCCCTGTGCTGGTAGTGAGTTTGAGGTCCTGTGACATGGACAGCAGTACAGTGTATGTGCGGATGAGTTTCTTGGGACTAGCTTCCTACTCTATGAGGACAAACCTGTTTGGAGGCAGCGTGTACCCAGGTGGCCTTTAAAGGTCCCTATAAGAATTCTATGTCCTGAAGGACTTTTCTCTTTGTCTTTGATGACAGAGAGAACCAGGGCAGGGAAACACTGTGGGACTGGCACTCACTCAATCCCCAGAAAAGAAAACCTGAAGAGAAGACCGACCGCTGCAGCAAATTGAGCACACTTCAAGGCCCTGAACCAGTTTTCTTGTCGGGTTCCTGTGGCTGCAGGGGGCAGAGGGACTTCATGGACTTTGACGTTTTCCCTTCTCAGTAGAGATTCAGACTTTTTGTGGAACTTCATGCATCAGCACACTTTACTGGTTTAGAAAACACATGACAAGTTTCAAAGTCCAAGACACACAGGGCCCTGAGATGATGCCCAGTGTAAGAGGGACCTGGGGAGCTGGTGGGCTGTGACAAGACCTGTGATCCTTATCCTGCAACATCAACTTGATTGCATTTAGAATCACCGTGGAATCACACCTCTCCATATGTCTCTGGCAGTGTTCCCAAAAAAGTTTAACTGAGGAGGATGTGGGAGGCACCATCCTGTGGGCTGGGATTAGAATTCCAGGTTGAACACAAAAGAGACAGCAAGATGAGTACCAGCATTCTGTTTTCTGCTTCCTGTCTGTGAGCATAATGCTTCCAGCTGCTTCACACTTCTGCCACCACGCCTTCCCCGCTATGACAGACTGTATCCTCAAACTGAGCCAAAGTCAACCTTTCTTCCCTAAGCTGCTTAGGAACTAACACATGGCTCCAAACAAGGACAGCATCGCAGTGCTGTGGATCACCTTACTTTGATCTGAGAAGCGCAGGTCCTTCTGCATCTGGACACAAGCTGCAGCTCAGAGACACTCTGGAGTTGGCTCTGGAGGCCACAGGCACCAAGCAGCATCCCTGGTCTCAGCTTTCATTCAGGCACCAGTGTCTGAGGTTTCCTGTAGATTTTTAAGTTTTTGACTAACAGTTGTATTTCCCAGCTGACCTGCTGATCTCCGCATTGGTTTATTATATTTATTTAAAGATTAGCATCCAGGAGGATTTTCTAAAGTACGGCATATCTAGTGGTCAATGAAAGGGCGCAGAGGTTAAAAGCATTTGCCTGATGACCTGAACTTGATCTCTAGAACCTATGTAAAAACCAGACGTGGCGGTGGGTTTCTGCCATCCCAGCACTCTTAGGGTGAAAGCAGGAGGTAGAGACTGGAGAACTGTCTGGATGCTTACGACCTAGCTACACTGGAATATACCACACAGCAACAGAATCAAGAGAGATCCTGCCTCAAAACAAGGTGAAAGGCAAGGACTGACTCCCCAGAGTTGTCCCCTGCCCTCCGTAAATGCGTCCTGGCATGCCCATTCCTGCACTCATACACAACAACAATGCTAATAAAATTAATAATAATAATAATAACAATGATATATGGAATTTCTATAAAATACTCCTTTCTTAAATCTATATTTAAGGAAAAACAGCATTGTAACCAAGACAAAAGGTCAGAAAAGAACAGTTGGTCATGGATATGAATCAGGGAGTTGGGGCTGGGGGTCTGCTAAAGAGGGGTCCATGGGGAGTCCCAGGGCTGGCCATCTTCCCTTGGAGAGCATTACCTGTCAGCAAACACTTACACCCTTCCATAGACCCTATCCTGAGGGTGCTCTACCTTCCAGTGTCAGGAGTGGGATGATGGTTCATCTCAGACTTCCAATCTTCCTATTTTGGCCCCTGGAACTTAACACCTGGGTTTCCCAAACTTGTTACTATTGTGAGTCAGAAAGCAGGTGTGTGCCCAAGTTCTACTTGAAGCAAATCTTGGTGCAGCCCTAGACTTGCACTGGAGATCTTTGTGTAGTGGAGAGACCCTGACCTCAGGGTCTCAGCAGAAGAAAAGGAGCCCAGGCCTTTGTAGGAGGCAGAGAATGGGGATGCTGAGGATCAAGGGCTGTGCAGATTGGAAAGTCTCCAATTTTGGAAAGAGTTGAGGAGCTGATCAGATGACTGAAGACCACAGTCCAGAGGCTGTACTCTTGTTCATGTGACTGAGAGACACCCAAACTGTTTTCCAGCTTCCAAGGCCCTTCCCCAGCAAGTCACTGTCCCTTCCTTTGCACAGAGCCAAGGGTTCCATCACCCTTGGGGAAAGCAAACATGAACAGTCTTTTGCTCTCCCAAGCATGTGATAATGGTTCCATGGTGTTGGGTTCCAGAGGGGCATAGAGGCCGGCAAGGTGACAAGCCCATGCTGGTGGCCTCTCTCTGGAATCAGCTCTGCAGGCAGCTCCTTTAGCTTCTACTGGCCCTCAGACTTAGAGCTTCCTTATCTAGACAGGGAGAGATGAAAGGAGAGAGGAGGGGTGAATCTCTGAGCTCAGACTTGTGTACAGATAGGCATAGGCATGCACAGATGACCCATCATCTCATACATATGTGAACGGTCATGCCACCTTTGCTAAGAACACTCACCTCATTCTTACACACCTCCTCCCAGCAGAACCTGGGTCTAAGCCCATGGTGGGCTTACTTCCAGGGCATCATAGGTCTGAAACACCCTGGATCAGAAACCATAGTTTCCCTCCTAAACACAAGTTCCCAAGAGTCTTGAGAGGATCCTGAAGACTATAGACTCCATGCTGCTCTCCAAGGTGTCAGAATAAAGCCTTGAGAACATGATCGTTGCAGACCCAATTCAGGGCCCATGTTCTTGGCTATAGAAGACTAAAAATGTTCTTGCAGTGGGACCTGCTGTCTTGGTCCTGTGAGGCCTCCACAAGCTCCCTGAGCCCCTGTTGTAGCAGAACTCAGGGGACACCCCAAGGAGGTATGAGGGAAGGATCCCAGGAAGATCCAACACATACCTCAAGTCAGGCACTGACAAACATATCCACTGGGACTTCTAGGAACGGTGGTGCCTGTAGCAGATTAGTGCGCTGATTCCTGAGAGTCCCAAGATCAAGATGACAGTGACCACGACTCCCACCAGGGTCTTGGGCCTGGCCTCTTGCTGAGGGCTCTTGACCGGATCTGAAGTAGGTCAGGAGTAGTCAGGTGATTTTTGTCACCACTGGTTCTTTACTGGCATTCCTCACTGGTTCACAGTCCTATTCTTCCCATTGTTTGCCACCTGCTGGCCCCACACCCTCCTGGGCAGTGACACCCAGTGGGCAAGTACAGGAAGGGCTAAGGGTGAAAGGTCTCAGTTGGCCAGCACTTGGCTCCATGGCAGCAGGAGCAGCTGGAATGCTAAGAAGCCTGGGGACAGGATTATGACACCTACCTGAGGGGGATGCGGATAGCCTCGTGTCTGTGGCCTCATCCTTGCTTGAAGGCTCTGTCGGAGACATACCATCAGATTGAGTGTTATGTGACTACACCTCCAGTTCCAGCTGCCGTAGTCCTACATGGCTGGCTGGTCCCAGGAAGAACTACCGTTGGTCTCACCTTCAGGGGCTCAGTGATTATGATAGACTGAACTGTTGTTGGGAGGGTGAGAGGGATATGGAGACCAGGGCCTTTTCAGATGCAGAAAGGATGGAGCGGGCAGTGGGTTTCAGGCTGGGAGGAATCCATTTTTAGGTGCAGTAAGGATGGGCATCGGGGGTGTGCTGGTCTCTAGAGAGATATGGGGGTGACACAGAGGGCTGTGGTAGGACAGGGGTCTTCTGCAATTACTTCCACTTTGTGAATGAGTCATGGAAGTAGCCAGGGTGGTGTTCTAGCTAGCCTTAACTGTCAACTTGACACAGCCTAGAGTCGCCTGAGAAGGGAGCTGTTGGGGGATGGCAGGATCAGATTGACCTGTGGCCATGTCTGTGGGGGATTATCTTAATTGCTAACTGATGTAGGAGGGTCCAGCCCACTGTGGGTGGCACCATTCCCTATGCGGGTGGTCCTGATCTACATAAAAAAGCTAGCTAGGGTGGCTTACACTTTTAATTCCAGCACTTAGGAGACAGAGGCAGGCAGATTCCTGTGAGTTCCAAACCAGCCAGGGCTACACAGTGAGACCCTGTTTAGAAATAGAGAGAGTGCAAGAGAGAGACAGAGAAACAGAGACAGACAGACAGAATGGAGGGAAGAAAGAAGAGAAGGAGAGAAGGAAGAGGAAAGGAGGTGGGGAAACATGGATTAGACAGCAAGCCAGTGAGCAGCCTCCTCCATGGTTCCCATCTCTTGGGTTCCTGCTTGAGTTCCTACCGACTCCCTTGATGACAGACATTGCTCATAAGCTGAAACTAACCCTTTCCTCTCCTAAGTTGCTTTTGGTCATGGAGTTTGTCACAGCAACAGAGTTAAACTGGAACAGGTAGGAAGGGAGGCTAGAGTAGTGGGAGGGCTCTGGGGAGAGGATCCAGGTACAGACAGGAGGGTTATCAGACAAAGGTCTTTGCTTTTCAGCTCTTGTTTTGAGACAAGGTCTGACCCTGAACTCATGACTCTCCTGCCTGTCAGCTTTCCAAGTGCTGGAATCATATCACACCTGGCTGAACTTAAGATGCACAGAGTCCGGGGCAAGCCTCCATGGTGGAGGATGTTTTGGAAAGGGGGCTAGGATCATGGCAGTGTGAATGTTGCTGGAACTGGGGCCTCACTCTGTGGTTACCAGGGCTTAGCACATCCTCAGTTAAGGTGACAATGGCTATGGACTTCTCAATAGTAGGGTATAGCATGAGTGTCCTCGGCCAGACAGTGGCTGGATTCTTCTGGAGACTCCCAGGGCACAGAGAATCGGGGTGCAATTTTGTCTCCACAGCTGATGTGTGAGAGGCTTGGGGGTGGCAGGAAAAGAAGTGTGTTGGCTTCAACTGCTTCCTGCCCACCTTTGATGGGCTTCCGCCCTGGACAATGGAGCCCCTTCCCACATCTCAGACAGATTAAGCTCCTCAAAAAGACCAGAATCTCCACCTTCCCCTCTGCCCATCTTCCTGTCCCCCAAGTCACCATACTTCACCACACTCCGCATATTGGCCTTTATCCCCTCTCACTTCCTTACTCCACAGCCCTCACCTCACCTGAAACATCCAGGGTGATGTTTCTGTAAACTTTCTGGCGTCCATGCAGCTGCCACGAGTACAGCCCTGTGTGGATGTCCTGGGTGTCTTTGATCACAAGCTGTGCCTGGCCCCCTTGAACGTGGAGCTCCCACCCACTCCAACGGAAGTTTCCTTGGGGCTTCTTCTCGAAGATGGCCATCTCCTTTCCATTGGCTATCAGCCAGATGGAGACATCAGTGAAGGTATTAGAGATGTTGCAGGTCATCACTGTACGACTGCCTCTAGGCACAGACAACATGCCCTCGGTGCAGATAGGACTGTCCCAGCCTGTATGGAGAAGATGATCACATATGGGCAAGGCAGAGCTGCAGGACAGTTGCTGGCTGCTCTTGTAGGCCATTGACAGAGGGGCAGGTGTCAAGGCCTCCAAGAGACAGAATGAAATATTTCATACTGACTGGGTCAAAGACAGGCACACACTGTGTGGGAGGAATGTAATGGCAGTGATTTCACTACCTATCTGGGGATGCTGGATCTGGAGAGCTGTGTTGGGGAACTCCCTGGGCCCCATTTTCTACACCCACTCTGATTGTCCTGAGTGTCTGCTGGCCTAAGGGTCCAGATGATGCCTAGGCTGCTGGACAAGGCTGGATGTATCCAGAGGAGGTTAAGCAGGTCCTCAGTTATGTGGTGCCCCCATTGCCTGGCCAGGGCACCCTCTTTCCCTTGCAGCCTGGGTGTAGTTTTGGGCAGTCCCACCAGTGTTCTAACATCAGCTCCAAGTGTTGCTGGCCCTCTACTGTTAGCTATCCTCAGAGGTACACAGTTCACACTTCTGTAGCACCAGGCCTCCCGGCTGTCTTCAGTGCTGAGTCTACTGGGTGGCAGTTATCACCTGAATCTAACCTCAGTGGGTCCTTCTCGTCCTGGCTGCACTCTTGTACCCTCTCCGCTAGCATAAGACCCAGACCTACTTCCATTCTGAGCATTCAGGGAAACAGCAAGGAGCAGTACGCTGAACATTCTGGGAGCGTGGACAATGGACACCGAGGGGCGGGTCTTCATGGCCAGGTGGTGGAATGGGAGGCCTTAGGAGAGCCTTGTCATTTCCAGCTGTCTGGGAACACTACCTAGAAGAAGGAAAACACAAGGGTCAGAGGCCCATGAGGCTGCTGCAGAGCCTGGTGGGAGCAGTCCTAGCCTGGCCAGGGGTGTACAGCCCACAGTTCCCGAGCTGTTGACCAGCCCTGCCTGAATACCTGAGCTTCTGTAGGATTCTGAGCCACCAGTATTTGGTGAGGTATCGCAGGCTGTGATAAACACATGAAGTTAGCAAGTGTCTGGATGGCACTGCTTATGGGAATGGAGTCATGGCAGAGAGAACATTTAAAGTCCCTTGTTTGTTTATTTAGACAGTATCTTGCTATGTAGCTCAGGGTGACCTTAAATTTGTACCTCCTTGCCTCAACATCGAAAATGCTGGAATTATAGGCAGGTACCACCACACCCGAGTGATTTATAGAAAGAAATATTGACCAGAAAGCATGAAGGATTTCCATATACCTCTTTGACTCAGCTCTGAATTTTCTTTGTTGCTGACTTCTTTCTTTTCTTTTCTTCTCTATTTTCTTGAGAAAGGGTGTTACTATGAAGCTCTAGCTGGCCTGGAACTTGCTTTGTAGCCTAGTCTGGCCTCAAATCACAGAGATACACTTGCCTTTGTCTCTGGAGTGCTGGAATAAAAGGAGTTTGCCACCATACCCAGCTCCTTTGTTACTAATATCCTACATCAGCTGATCCTCAGTCACAGACTTATAGGACATACCCTCAGTGCCCAGGGTCCACAGTCTGCACAGGATTCCTTCTTCATTTAAACAAACCCATCCAGAGGCACAGCATCCCATCTTGGGGTATGTAAGGACAAACCCAGACTCTCAAATTCCTGCCCTACCCTGTGCTCAGCACCAACTTCCACCTCCACCCTGGCTCATATTGCTCCTGTTTCACCTGCAACCTGTTCCCAAGCCCCTGGGAGCAGACTCTGGGCAACGCAAAGGGCCTCTCCCTCCAACAGCTGTTTCAAGCTGTTTCAGGGTGACAGCTTGAAGTCGGGTCTGTATTGTGTGGTTCCAGGACTGCAGTTGGAGTATCTTTGAGTTTATGGCAGTTGGTGTTGTTTTTATCTTATTCTAAAAAACTTTTCCAGACAAGC
The DNA here is from genome assembly GCF_007827085.1 of Peromyscus californicus insignis. NCBI lineage: Eukaryota > Metazoa > Chordata > Mammalia > Rodentia > Cricetidae > Peromyscus > Peromyscus californicus. Next base: position 1,056,869 of record NW_026294551.1, on the reverse strand, counting down.
ATAGTATTGCATGTTATCTTAGCCCGTGGGAGGTAGAGGTGTGAAGATCAGAAGATCAAGGTCAATCGCATTGCATAGCAAATTCAAGATCAGCCTGGGATTCATGAAATCCTGTCTCAAAAAACAAAACCAACAGTAACCTTTTCTTTTTTTTATTTAGAGATAGAATCTTCCTATATAGCCCAGGCTAACCTTGAACTTAAGGTCCTCCTGCCTCAGCCTCCTGAATGTTGGAGTTAGAGGTATGTGTCACCACTCTGGGCCCTTTTCTTATTTCTAATTTATTGTTACAAGAAGGATAGTTTGCTTAAATCACTACATTTCTCCCATGCTTCTTTAAAAACAACCTGCAACAGAAAAGTATGAAGCAAGCTGGTTGTGGTGGCTCATACCTGTCATTCCAACACTGGGAGGGTGAGGCGGGAAGATTTCTTTGTGTTTGAGGCTAGCCTGAGCTTGAGACTCTGCCTCGCCACTACCACACCTCTCTCCCAAAGAAAGAAATAAGGAAAAGTATATGATAGAAACTGCTAGGTAGACACAAGCCGAGAGAAGCCAGAAGCATGTAAAACCGTCCTTCATGCATGCCCTGTGTCTGTTATATGCACACACACACAAATGAGGTCATTTTTATGTGAAGCTTAGTTCCAGCACCTCCCTCTTTCCTCTGCCTCTCCCTTTCAGATGGTAATCTGTCCCTCAAGACAATTATCCACTGAATGACTGTGACCTTATTTGGAATTAAGCTAGTCCAGTGTAGCCAGTCAGGATGAGGCTGTACTGGATCTGGTAAGCTGTACCCAGTAGGATTGATATCTCAGAAGAAGGGATTTGGCACATGGGCACAGAGATGAAGGCCATCTGACACTGAGGCAGAGACGAAACTGGTGAAGCCACAGGTCCACAGCCACAAAACCTTGTCTCCTGGAGCCTCAGGACAAAAACAGACCCTCCCCAAGCCTGTGCATTGTGGTACATGATTATGGCCTCCATTTCTGACACCCAGGTCTGTGAGAAAATAATTCCTGCAGCTGTGAGCTGTGGGATTTGTGGTCACCTGAAGACCAGAACACTAACGCTGAGGTTGGGGATTTAACTTAGGGGTAGAGTACTTGCCTAGCAAGTATAAGGCCCTGGGTTTGGTCTTGGCCTAGCCTTTCCTCAATCCCTGCAGCCTCCCTCTAGCGACCAAGAACCCAGGCTGTACCCAACTGGTGGCATCACACACAAATCCCAGATACATGAAGAGGGTTTTAGAACCCTCTTACCGGAACCTGCCCACTGCTCCCTGTTACTCACACATCCGTGGACTCACAGCAGAGGGAGCCAGTGCTCACCTCCCAGGGCTGCTTCTTGCTCCTGGGGGGTTGGTTCCTATTTTGCACATTGCCAGTTTCTCATGCAGCCGTCTGACTTCTGATTGGTTTATGAGACACTTGTGTTTAGAGAAGCACGCTGTCTGCCTTACACGAGGCAAATTCCTTTCTCGGCTATTCCTCTCTCTCATTTCTTTTCCTCAGAAACTGACTCTACACATCGATGCTTTTCTTGCCTATTTTTTCTTTCAAAGCTTCAAGTTTTAGCTTTAAAATGTTCACTGGAGGCTGAAGAGATAACTCAGCTAGTAAAGTGGGTTTGATACTTAGAACATACATTTAAAAGTCAGGTATTGAGCGAGGCACGGTGGCACATGCCTTTAACCCCAGCACTCGGGAGACAGAGGCAGGTGGATCTCTGTGAGTTTGAGGTCAGCCTGGCCTATAAAGCCAGTTCCAGGACAGAGAAACCCTGTCTCGAAAAACACAACACAACAACAACAACAACAACAACAACAACAACAGTCAGGTATGAGTGCTAGAGTGATGCTCAGCAGTTAAAAACACATTACTCTTCCAGGGGACCCAAGTTTGATTCCCAGTCCTGCATGCTGACCTATGATAGTCTGTAACTGCAGTCCCAGGGGATCTGATGGCCTCTTCTGGCCTCCAAGGGCACCAGGCAACCAAGAGCATTATATATATATATATCCAGAATAAATGCAGGCAAAACACCCATGCACATAAGATTAAAATCTTTTAATTAAAAAAAAGTCAGATATGGTGGCACACACTTATAACCTTGCCACTGGGGAAGTGGAAATAGGCAGGTCCCTGGGCTTGCTGGGCAGCCAGCCTATCCTACTTGGTGAGCTCCAGGCCAATGAGAGACCAAGTCTCAAAAAAGCAAAGTTCCTGAGGAAAACACCTTTCACAAATATGTACATATGCACCCACTCACACATATGCGCACACACACACACACACACACACACACACACACACACACACGTTCTCAAATCTTCCTGGAAGTCATGTTGGAAATTGTGACTATGAGAGCCGGCTATGGGCAGCATGTAAGGAGACGCTGGTTAAGCAGGGCAAGCTGTCCACTACACCAAGAGCCCAGATGCTCAGGCACTTGCGGCCCTGACTTGGGCATCCACCTTTACTTTGCAAGTTTCAGCAAGCAGCTTTGACACCTGACTTAACACCTGGCTAAATAATCTCCCTTCTTTGTTTTTTATCTTCCTCTAGATCTGTTTCCCAGGCAGAATGGTGACCTAACTCTGTACCTTATTTCCTTAGAACCAGGAGTGTGCCAGAACCTATTTTGTACCCTACAAATGCAGCCTATGCATTTCAGTCTTCCAATCCCTACCCATCATCAGGGTTCACATAACCAGTTTTCCAGCATTCCGGTTTGCTGGGGTGGAAACTTCTAGAAAGGTGTAGCAACTCTCTTGAGGGGGCTTTCCACCACTGACAAGATCTACCTAATACTTTCCCTGAGACAGTGCCATGAAACACTTTCTCCAAAGTTTCCACCAGAACACAATCTCCTAAGTGACCTTGCTGAACACGCTGACTGTGGGTTTGCTGAGTCCCCATGCCTCCCTTCTGCTCTTAGAACTGCAGTTGATGAAGAGTGAGCCCTGCCTGGGGTGCTGGCCCATCCCAAAACTGGGCTGTGTATGGGGCTGCATCTCATATTAACCTCAGTCTGTCTTGCCTCTCTAACCAGAGGACGCTAGGCAGGCCACTTCTGGATTTTCTGTTTCCCACCTGTCTCCTCTTCAGTAGATGAAACCTCAGGGCTGGAGTTGGCAGTGGGATAGGGGACAGCACTGGGTCCCCTTGGCTGTAGGTGTTTTGCTGGATCATGATGCATAGAGCACGTCACTCAGGCTCAGCACCACTGTATGTTCTACCCTAGGGCCTTTGCAGGTCTATGTAAAGCCACCTTCCAGGATGGCCAAGGCCACTGTCTTGTCATAGAGGTTTGTCCTGTGGTGGCCTGGGCTACTTTGGATCCCTTCTGGAGGTCACTGAAGAATTCCTGGCCTCAGAGACAACACTTTTGTTCCTGACCATCAGTGGACTTTTGTCTCCTGGGCCACAGCTCTTTGCTGCCTGAAGATGTCCTTTAAGAGATAAGGATGTACCCCAACTCCCCGACCCAGGTCCAGGCATAGCAGGCAGAGGGTAGACCAGGGTCTCTCTTGCCTTGAAACATGCAAAGACATAATCCCAAGGACCGTTGACTGAAGGCGCCAACCCCACAGATCCTGTTCCAGTCCCTTGGGAGATGTGAAGGCCCAGCAGGGCCAGTGTCACAGACACAGTGGAGCATCCACCTCCAGGACATGAGGCTAGAAGCTGGCAGTCAGCTGGCCTTCTACAATATGCGCCCAGCTCAGTAAGAAGCACAGTGGGCCCTGATTCAGTTATTGCCTGAAGGATGACAGCCAGCATTTCCTGCATGTTAGTGGCCTGTTGTGTGTGTCCACTCAATGCTAAGCCTCCTGAAGTTTATGTCCTCTGGCATGTGGCTAGGAAGGGTAGCTAACACAGAAACCCTCCACCCTTGCTGGGAGCAGATGGCCCCCTCCCTGCAAGGACCCAATCCCTTTCAGGGCCTCACTTCCCAGAGACACAGAATAGATGCCCCGAGGGAATTAGGCTCAGCCTCGGCGTCTTGGCTGGAACTCCTAGACCCAAGACAGATAATGTGATTTTCAAACTGCAGATATTAACTTGAAGGTGGGAAGGAGTTTGAGAAAGTGCTGCCCTCACAGGAAACAATGAAGGGAGGAGGAGCCACTGAGCACTCTGGTGTCTAGTCAGAATGTGTATGTGTGCGTGTGGGTACGTGGGAATGTTTGGGGTGTGGGTACAAGCAAGGGCAAAGGCTCAGGATCCCACAAAAAAAGTGTGTGCACACACCCATGGGTGATGAGAATGTGCAGGAATCTCTGCTACTGGGTGAGTTCATTTTTCTTATTCACAGTCCTGGAGCACAGTGTCCGTCCTCCCATCCTCCAAATCCTCTATCATGCATGTTTAGAGGCCAGAGAAGACTCCATCCTACTTGCCCCACTCAGTGAATGCTGAAGAACTACAGACTTCCTCTACTCCTCCAGAGCCAAGCTGAGGCACCTGAAGACACACAGGTCCTGCTGAATGCTGAATGAATGCTGAACACAGCCCTGACCCTTGTGTCCTGTGTTTTCTGAATCCCAACTGCCTGACTGGTGGCCCAGCTCTGCCTTTGCTCGTTCCTTTTCTGAGGCTGCCCTTCCCACTCCACAGAACCCTCAACCCGAGGTGCACCTGGATGCTCCTGGATGCTCCCTGCACACCCCAGTCCCTCACCTGCTCCTTCTGCAGCAAGCTCTCCAATGTTACCGCTTCAGCTGCCACTGGAAGTCTGAAACTGGCCAACTCTCAGTAGGAAACTGAAAGACTAGGGGGAGGGGCTAGAGAAGGCAGCCTGTCCAGTTCCTTGCCAGGCACTATGTAGGAAACTGCTCAATTTTCAGGAACTACTCTGAGTTAACATAACAGTGCCATGAGTTCCTTAGAGATTCCGTCATTAATATGTTTTAATTAGAATCCTTGCATTAGCTGCATTTCAGGAACACTAGAGGAGGGTCCAGGATTTTTCTAGGAAAGCCCTGGATGGAGCTGGTATTTGCGTCAGGGTTTAGGGGACTGCCCTTTGGGGAGCTGTGTGGGTTTGCTCCCCTGCAGGGGTCAAGGCCAGAGGTACCTTAGGGTTGATCCATCTGGACAGCTTCAGGGTGTGTGGCAGGAACAAAATGCCAGGTAAGATGGAGTGGGCAGCAGGAGAGTTCCAGGGTCGACATCCTTTACTGTCAACCACACAGTAAAGCACCAGAACAGAGGGAGTCTGCTCTGCTGGTTTGCACCAGGGTCCTACACTTTGAAGACAAACCCTAGAAGGCCCTCCGGGCCCCACCTGGAAAATGTCCCAGATTCAAGGAGATTGCAGGCATTTGACACCCGCTCCTTGCAAAGAGGCTTTGCTGCCTGCTGTGAAGACTGCACCTGAGAAGCAGACTGCTGTCCACTACAGCTACTGGAGGGAAGGGCTGCTGTGGACCCAGTTTTGAGCCAGATCCATGCTCAGCTCCAGCCTCCTTGTGGTTTAGTAGTGCTTCGGGGTCAGCCCAGTGTCTGCACTGTGAGCTTTCTCATGGACAGAGGAAGGAGTCGTCTGTGGCCGTGGATGTAATGGGGGACCCTGGGAAAGACACATTTGTGGGACAGGAGGTAGACTGGGTGACACTGAAGAGAGTTTGTTACATCCCGCGTGGCTTATGAGCTGTGATGAGACCTGTATTTAGAGAAAAATCTATGCCCACATGAGCACAGTGGACGCTAGGGCAAGACCTGAGGCCCCACAGTGACGTCCAGAGGGAGAACCCTAGGTGTGAGCTCTATGGGTGAAGAGCACTGGAAAGGCTATGCAGCAGGCCAGTCCCTTCCCCACATTGGACCTTAACTTGGCATGCTGCACAGGAATGAATAGAGACCTCTGGACACTAAGAAGAGGCCTCACAGTTTCCAGACACATGGTGACCAATGCCCTAAAGAAGGTGATTGGTGAATAGTGTGATGTGGTGGCCCCCCAGCTACATGGGGGAGAAAAGGAAGCAGACTCCAACTCTGGGAACCTGCAGCTGTGGGGAAGGGCAGAAAGACCAGAGTGATGTGGTTTGGGGCCCAGATGTTCCACAGGCAGAACTTCTAGAATGTCACAGGCATTCAGGAAGTGAAAAGGGACACATTGGGGCCTGGAAGAATGGCCAGCAGCAAAGAGTACAGAACTAACCACAGAGAACAATGTCTTCTGTGCTCTTTCAAAGCAGTAAGTTACTTCAAGTTGGCAGTTAAAACCAAGAGCCTGCAGCTTCAAGAAAGACAGTTCCATGTAAGTGTGGAACGCACCTGCTTACATGGGGCTCTGAGGCCAGGCAGCATCCTCACAGGTTCCCCAGACATCCCCAATGCCATCACATGCTGGGGAAAGCCAAATGCCTCTGACCTCATGGCCTCTCTAACCTTGCCCCTGTCCCTGAGACTGCAGCCCAAGTTACCACTTGCCTACTTTTTCTCTCCTCTGGCTGCATCTCCCAGGCAGGACCACCAGGGTCTTCGAATGTGAGAAGTGCCTCTGGCTGATGAGGAGCTAAGGAGTGGCTTAGGGTACCCAGTGTCTTACCCATAGAGATGCCCTTCACAGTTAAGTTTATTTCCTCCTAAAGAGCATGCACATCTTGAAAGTGCAACCAGTTTGTGTACTCCGAAAGTAGTAAAGAAAAAGAGCAAGAAAAAAGCAGGTCATAACAGTAACAGTGACAGTTCCCACTTCAGCTTCCTTTTTATTTCTTTGGCTCCATTTCTTTTCTTTTCTATTTTTTCTGGTTATGGAGCCCTGGTTGGCCTAGACCTCCTTAAGTAGACCAGGCTGGCCTCAAACTCACAAAGACCAGTCTACCTCTGCCTCCTGGTTGCTGGGATTAAAGGTGCTTACCACCATGCCTGGCTCCCACTCCAGTATCAACATCCACCAGTGACAAATGCTTAGTTTTCTGGAGATTTCATATTTCATATGCACAAACACGCTCTCAGGTCTGGCATCTTAGTAGTTGATTTGGACTGGTGTGAGCCCTCTGTGATGGAGAGAAGTGTGTTGCAGTTCTTCTGTTATTTTCTTTTAGACAGGGTCTTATGTAGCCCAGGCTAGTGTGGGACTCACTACATAGATGAGGATGATTTTGAACTTCTGTTTCTCTTGCCTTCACCTCCCTAAGGCTGGGATTGTAGGTATGCAACACTATACCCAGAAATGCTGGGATTATTATTTATTTATTTGGAGACCAGATCTTATTATGTAGCCTTGGCTAGCCTAGAACTCACTGTGTAGACCAGGCTGGCTTTGAACTCACAGAAATCTGCCTGCCTCTGTCTCCCATATTCTGGGAATGCTGAGATTATTATACCACATAATAGACTTTCAGAACTAGTCAATACAACACAAAGTTAGAATTTATTAAAAAAGAATTTGGGACCCAGGACAACGGCTCAGTCGCTAAGCGCTTTCTGTGTAAGAGAATCTCCATCGCTTACACAAAAAGCAGACACACCAGCAGACTTGCCATGTCAGATCTGGGGAAGGAGAGACAGGAGGGTCTCTAGGATTTGCTGGCTAGCCAGTTTAACCTATAAGTGCAAGGTTCAGTGAGGGACCCAGTTTCAAAAAAGTAAGTGGAAGAGCTAGAGTGACGACTTAGTGGGTAAGAACACCTGCTGCATAAGCACTTGGACCCGAGTTTGAATCTCTGGCACCCTGTGAAAAGCCAGATATATCTTGTATGCCTGTGATCCCAGTGCTATGAGGAGTGGAGATGGGGCGATCAGCAGAGCTTGCTGGCTAGCCAGGCAGCCTAACCAAAAAACCAGCAAGCTTCAGGTTCTGAGAGAGACCGCATCTCAAGAGAACGAGGCAGAGAGTGATAGGGCTGGAAGTGCCCAGTGTTGACCTCTGACCTCCACAAGCACACTTGTATGTGCATATTCATGCACACACACACACACACACACACACACACACACACACACACACACACACACACGGGAAAGAGATAGAGATATACAGACAGATAGAGATAGAGAGTTTTAATATAGATTTAACTGTGGGAGAGGGAGACAGGATTTTCTTCTAAATTTTTTTGATGTTTATTTATTTTGTTGTGGGGGGCACATGTGCCATAGCAGGTGTATAAAAGCCAATGGACAACTTGAAGGAGTCTCTTCTCCAATATCATTAAGGTTCCAGAGATAGAACTTGGGTTGTCAGCCTTGGTGGTAAGTACCTTTACCCAAGTGAGACGTCTTGAGAGGGTCTTGAGGGCTAGGTGCATCCTGGAGCAGCACAAACTTCTCAGTAGAATCCAAAGGATCACCACATGTATGGATTTAGTGGCTTTTGCAGTCATGATGGTCAAAGGTTTTAAAGATTAAATATCAGTGTTTCAGTTTGCTTGTGCTGACCTAAGGAGTTTATTGAATGAGATCATAGGGTGGTTTCTTCAGTGCACAGGACAGTTATAGATGGCTAAGATAAAAACAGATCAAAATGAAGGCAGATGTAGTGGCACGTGTTTTTAATCCCAGCATTAGGGAGGCAGAGGCAGGTGGATCTCTGTGAGTTAGAGGCCAGCCTGATCTATAGAGCAAGTTCCAGGACCGCCAGGGCTATTACACAGAGAAACCCTGTCTTGAAAAAAACCAAATAATAATAATAATAATAATAATAAAACTCAGGTGAAAATGTCAGATAAACCCTTGGCTTATTAGGTTACAAGGAAGTCAATATATGTTTTGACTGTGAACAAGGCTGATTATGTTGTTTTTGTGGTTCTTAGGAAATTACAGGACTTCAAACCAGAAAAGAATAAGGCTAAATTCAAATGTATATATGTTAGGATATAAACATGGGTCATTGATATTTTAACATCCCTATTTGAGCTCTGTCTATAAGTAAGAATTCTAACTGAGCATGGTGGCTCATTCCTGTAACTCTAGCATTTTTTCATCTAGAGCAGGAAAAGTACCACAAATTTTAGGTCAACCTGGACTACAGAGTGGAGACTGTCTCAAATAGCAATTGACTCTGTAGACTTTCCTCACAGTTAATTTTATTGTGATGAAACCTTAACTCTCAGCTGGTGAGAGGCCTCAACCAGACTCTGGGTGAGGACTCATTTTTCTTTCTGTATCCCTGAACTTTCCCTGTCTTTCCATTCAGCCTCACTTTGCTGTTGTTGGTTTGTAAATGTAGGTTGCTGGATGATTCAAAAGGATTAAAGAAGCTACACCATTCAAAGAGGACTTGTTGGAGGAAGAAGCCAATACAGATGCATAAACAGTCACCACAAGTGGTTAGTTATTAAGGCATTCATGGGTCTGCAGGATAGCTTAATGGGTAAAGGTACTTGTCCCTAAGATTGATAACCTGATAACATGAGTTACATTTCTGGAATTCATGTGGTGGAAGGTGAGAACTGACTTCTGTGGTGGTATTGTGTTCCCCAAAATATTGTGCACCCTAATAAACTCATCTGGGGTCAGAGAAAGAACAGCCACTAGATACAGAGGCTAGAAAATGGTGGCACTCACACCTTTAAATCCTAGCCTTTTGGAGGCATGGATCTCTGTGAGTTCAAGGCCACACTGGAAACAGCCGGGCATGGTGACTCACGCCTTTAATCCCAGGAAGTGATGGCAGAAAGCAGAAAGGTATATAAGGCATGAGGACCAGGAACTAGAGGCTGGTTAAGCTTTCAGGCTTTCGAGAAGCTGAGATCCATTTGGATATGAGGACACAGAGGCTTCCATTCTGAGGAAACAGGATCAGCTGAGGAATTGGCAAGGTGAGGCGGCTGTGGCTTGTTCTGCTTCTCTGATCTTCCAGCATTCACCCCAATACCAGACCCTGGGTTTGTTTTTATTGATAAGACTTTTTAAGATTCCTGCTACAGACTTCTGCAAGTTGTCCTTTGATCTCAACATGCACATCACAGTAGCCTTACTCTCTCACACACAAATAATAATAATGACCATGATAAGAAGATAATAAGGAAACTATTAGGAGGTCCAAAACTTAGCCAAAGAGTAGAATCAAGCCATAGAGGCTCAGGATGGCAACTTCAGTGCACTATAGAAAGTGATAGAGATAGTCAGTGCCTTTACCAGCTCAACCATCTCACCAGTCTTAAAAGACATTTTAAATTTAGATTTTTAAACATGAAGGTTAAGAGAAGGAAAGAGGTGCTTGGGGAGAGGGTAAGACATGTCCTAGAGTGTGGGCACCAGTCACAGACAGCCAAGAATAGAATCTGGGTGGATTTTGAAGTGGCTGTCTTCAGAGGGTTGCTAATGAGATCACAGTGTGGTTCTTGAGGGACACTTGACAGGTTACTATCAACAGAGTTAAACTCCAGATCACAGGAATGAAGGAAGATTACATTCTGCCCCTGTACACAAAGTTAATTGTCACGTATCACATCGATGTAAAGGAAAGGAATGGCACATGACCTGAGACCATATACACTCAGGCCTTCAGTCTGGTTCCTTACTATTTTATTTATTATTACTTTTCCTTGCTAATTGAACATAAAATACCTATAAACAAAAGGAATATTAACTGTATGTTGTTAACTGTGCTGGAGCTTCCTGGGTCCCCTTAATTTTCCATCTTCCTAGAGACAGGGTTTTAAAGATAAACCTTTAAAAGTAAACTAGAGTTTTAGAGGTAAATGCTCATGCTTTGTTTTAAACACAAAACAAAAACAATTACATTAGCACTCTTAGATAAATCACTGTCTTAATTTTTTGTTTGTTTTATTTTGTTGAGACATTCTATGTAGATTAGTGCTGTGGGATATCTTTCTGTATGTTGTGAATATGTGTTGCTCTGACTGATTGACAAGCAAAGCTGTATTGGCCTATGGCAAGGCAGCTTAGAGACAGGCAGGAAATAAAAGCAGATAGGCAGGAAGAAGAAAGGCAGAAGGGAAGAGACGCTGTGAGACACCGGCAGGAGAAGCGAGATGTGAAAACACCAGTAATCCATGGCCACGTGGCAACTTATGAATCAATAGAAATGGGTTAATTTAAGATACAAGAGCTAGCTAGCAAGAAGCTTGAGCCACAGGCCACCCAGTTCGTAATTAATATAAGCCTCTGTGTGTTTGCTTGAGTCTGCGTGGTTGCAGGACTGGGCAGGACACAGGAAAACTTCTGACTACAGACTAGGCTGGCCTTGGAGTCGTAGAGATCTAGCTGACTCTGCCTCCTATGCTGGGACTAAAGGCTTGCACCACCATGCCAGCTTTACTGTCTTAGTTTTGTTAGCCATTGCTGAGATAAAAAACTCTGACAAGATCAACTTAAAAGAGAAAATGTTTATTTGGCTCACAATTTCAGGTCACAGTCTACCATTCTGGGAAATTCAAGGCAACAAAAACTTGAAGCAATTAGTCACACATCACATTGACAGCCAGGAGCACAGAATAATGAATTAATGGATGCATGCTCATGCTGAACTCTCTTTCTCTATCCTTATCCAGTCCAGGGCCCCTTGCCTAGAGAATGGTGCTGCCCACAGTGAGTAGATAATTAGTCATTCTCACTAACCAAGTGACTCTAGATTATTTCAAATCGACAATGAAAACTAACCATAGGGGCTGGAAAGATACCTCAGCGGTTAAGAGTACTGGTTGCTCTTCTAGAGGATCTGGGTTCAATTCCCAGCACCCACATGACAGTTCACAACTGTCTGTAACTCCAGTTCTAGGGTACCTGACACCCTCATACAGATATACATGCAGACAAAACACCAATGCACATAAATAAAAATTTTTTTTAAAAAAAGAAAACTAACCACAACGATTACCCTAAGTTTAGTTTGAATTCTCTCTAGGGAACACCAAAGTAGTATAGATTTAATATTTTTCATAGTTACACAAATTAAAAGAGGTATCTTCTATACTCTTGTTTTTCTCAGTTCCTTATTTCCTTTTCCTGCTTGCTACCACAAGATCCAAGCTTTCCTGGAATACCCAAATAGTTCAACAGAACTCAGATTTGCTCAAAAGTGCTCCGCAAGCTGGCCTGTCACACAAGTGGCAGTCACCCCAACGGTTCAACAGAACTCTAATGGCCCAGAAGAGCTCCGAAAGATAAGGATCCCACACTTCCTGTTAGACAAATTGCAGAAAGTAAAATTAATTCAGAATGAGCCCAAACAACTCCAAAGAGTCTCCAAACTGACTGGGGAAAGGATTTCAGGTGTGTGCCACGATGCCCTTCTGCGTGTCTCACTTACAAAATTAGTGTTTCCTTGACGTGTCATCAGTGGCAGTGCATGCCCCTCATTAGTAGGAACACACTCCAGCAGAGTGACCGGAAGCTGATTTTCAAAGAAAAAGACAGAGCAAGTCTCTGCAGTCCAGATCCTTCAAAGAACACCCTAGGAAACAAAGAATTTGCCAAAGCATGGGACGCTTCCACCCACTACCTCATAAGAAATTCCAAGGTTTTTTTTCTTTCAAAACCTGGGACTTCATAAGATGGCTCAGCAGGTAAAGGTGCCACCAAGGCTGACGGCCTGAGTCTGACCCCAGGGCTCCACATGGTGGAAGGAGAGAACAGACTCCTGCAGGTTGTACACACACACACACACACACACACACACACACACACACACACACACACACACACACGTTTTAAATAATGTAAACAAACAAAGCCAAGGACAATTGATAATTTTTTGAGGGAACACAGGGCCTTACTGTGTAGTCCTTGCTGGCCTGGAAATTATTATATAGACCAGACCAGCTTCAAACCAGCTTCAAGATCTGCCTGCTTCTCCCTCCCGAGCTGGGATCAAAGATATGCACCACCATGGCCTGCCCGGTTTCTTTTTAAATTGGGAATGGATAGGCAGTGTGGCACATGCCTGTGATTCTAGCACTAGGGAAGTAGAGGAAGGAGTATCAGGAGTTCAAGGCCAGCCTGAGCTACCTCATGCTCTGTCTCCAAAACAGAACAAAACAAACAAAACGTCTAGAATGCCTTTTCTGTGAGATGTAGAGTCGTGTGTCCTCCACCAACCTAAGTTTCTTTCAGTGGGATGTCCAGTTTAGAGTAACATCCATGTGGTTCCAACCCATGCTGATGCCATAGCTAGTTCCTTTTTACTTGCATAAGCCTGGGCCTCATGTCACCACTGATAACGGACAGGTGCTGATATCTGTCTTGGCATTTGCACTCTAAATAGAGCCAAATGCTGCTTGTAAAGTGGAGTCACCAGGGGCAGGCACAGCCTGAAGCCACTTCTCCACACAAGATGGAGTAACTCAGAGCCGGGCACAGCTGATCTTAAGAAGCCAGCATCTTGTTTGTTTTGCTGTGGCTTCAATGTAGAGTTCACTGTGCTGGGTAAGGGGCGTGGCAGAAGCAGCTCTGCCAGGGACAGCTGACAAGGGCAGCCACTGAGACAACTTCTCTTCAGAAAGAAGGCTGGGTGAGCAAAAGGAGGAAAAAGAAGCCACAGAGCATGTCAGCCGGACCACAGGACAAAAGTAAAAATAAAGAAGGATGTGTGGCCAGCAGCATATTATGATCCTTTCTGTCTCAATCATGTTCTTTTTAAAAGTCTGTGTGTGTGTGTGTGTGTGTGTGTGTGTGTGTGTGTGTGTGTGTGTGTGTGTACCCAGTGTCACACCCAGGATTTTGTGCATCTTAAGCAAGGGCTCTACCGCTGATCTCTCTCTATATATCCCAGTCTTTGTTTTTTATCTATTATTTTTCAGACATGATCTCATATAACCTAGGTTGCCTTGAACTCAGTATGTTGCCGAGAATGACTGAACTTTTGATCCTCCTACCTCCATCTCTCAAGTGCTGAAATGACAGGCATTATCTTGGCACTGGGTGGATTTTCCCAAGGTGATAAGATGATAGGAAGTGGGATAAATATATCCCATATGTTGTTGACAAGGGAGAAAAGACAACAGGTAGGTAGCAAACTGTGGGTTAAGGGCGTGGCCACACTGATGTTTTCAGGGAGCTTTGCTAGGACTGGGAGGCGGTTTAGTAGGCAGAGTGCTTGCTATTTAAGCATGAAGACTGGGATTCCATCACTAGAATCCAAACTAAGAAGCAAACAAACAAAAAAGAGAAAAAAGCAGCTGTGTAAAGAGTAAAGAAACCACTCAGTGAGGATCAGTGAGTTCCTTTTGGAGGATCTGGATTCGAGTTCCCGGAACCCATATGATGGCTCACAGTCATTTGTTTTTTTTTTTTTTTTTTTTTTGGTTTTTTGAGACAGGGTTTCTCTGTGTAGCTTTGCGCCTTTCCTGGAACTCGCTTTGGAGACCAGGCTGGCCTCGAACTCACAGAGATCCGCCTGGCTCTGCCTCCCGAGTGCTGGGATTAAAGGCGTGCGCCACCACCGCCCGGCTCACAGTCATTTGTAACTTCAGTTCCTGGGGGTCCAATGTGCTTCTCTGGCCTCTGGGAAGAGAGGGGTCAAAAGACAAGGATAACCAGGCACACACATGGGGCACATGCATATGTGCAGACAAAATACTACTCATTCAAATAAATAAAACCAATACATGTTTTTGTGGTGACAATGTGTTCCCCAGTGTATCATGCACCCTAATAAACTCATCTGGGGTCAGAGAACAGAACAGCCACTGGACAGACATAGAGGTCAGAAAATGGTGGCACTCACACCTTTAATCCTAGCATTCCAGAGGCAGAGATCCATCTGGATCTCTGCGGGTTTAAAGCCACACTGGAAACAGCCAGGCATGGTGACTCACGCCTTTAATCCCAAGAGTTGAGCCTTTAATTCCAGGAAGTAATGTCAGAAAGCAGAAAGGTATATAAGGCGTGAAAACCAGGAACTAGGCTGGTTAAGCTTTTAGGCTTTTGAGCAGCAGTTCAGCTGAGATTCATTCTGGATGAAGACTCAGAGGCTTCCATTCTGAGGAAACAGGATCAGCTGAGGAAATGGCAAGGTGAGGTGACTGTGGCTTGTTCTGTTTCTCTGATCTTTCAGCGTTCACCCCAATACCTGGCCTCAGGTTTGATTTTATTAATAAGACTCTTTAAGATTCCTGCTACATCTTTTTTCAAATGCCAGGTATGGTGACATATTTCTATAATCCCAATGCTGAAGAGGTGGAGACCTATAGATTCAAGTAGAAGCCCACTCAACTTGGTGAGCTCAAGGCCAATCTGAGACCCTATCTCAAAATAAGGTGGACAGTGGTGGTCTACATTCATGTGCACAAGTATGCATATACACATACACAAAGAGAAAAATCATAGCCTCTCATATCAGCTGGGTAGGGTGGCACACATAATCCCAGGATTTGGGAGATGGAGGCAGGAAGATCAAGAGTTCAAAGCCACCCTCAGCTACTTGAGACCCTGGCTCAAAAAATAAAACAAAACAAAAACAAAAAGGAAAGCTGGCTCTTTGTGCCAGAATATTCCTGAGTGGTATTTTCCTAAAACTCTCCCCTGTACCACTGTGTGCTGCACGATCAGAGCATAGCGTTTATTCGAGGACTCCGCTGGGCACCACAGCTCCTGATTATTTTGATAAGCATTGGCCTTTCCTCGTTGCTTTGCTCTTGTGGGTTTCTAAGTTCCTTTATAAACACTTACTTAAAACAAACAAACGCAACAAAAAGCCTGCCATACATACCTCCCCAGCAAGATCAGACCCACAGTGCCCTCTGCCTCTGGCAGAACTCAGCACTCATCTGCTGACAGTCTAGACTGAGCCTTGCTGTTACTGGAATCAGTTCCTGAGGCAGAAATTAGCAGAAGGAAATGCATGTAGTCACAGTTTGACTCATGAAGTGGAATGAAAAACCTTGCAGTTTCTTTTCATTTTCTCTGAAGCAATGTTATGTAGAAGAGTAAAATGAAGTCAGGAAATACATACTTGAGATCTAGCTGAGGTAGGCTATCAGAGCTGTGGGTTAACCCTTTCCTGTGAGTAAGCTGTCAAGTCTCTCCTTAGACTGCTCTCAGCCACAACACAGGATGTCCTGCAGGAATTTAAATTCGTTCTCTCCCCGTCTCCCAGCCCCCACCTTCTTGAGACAGGGTCTCGTATATCCCCAGACTGGCCTCAAAATATTCTACATAGGCAAGGATGACCTTGAGCTTCTGATCTTCCTGCTTTCAACTCTAGTGTGCTGGTGTTATAGACCTGTGCTACAGTGTCTGGTTTATGTGAAGCTGGAGGTCAAATCCAGGGCCTCATGCATTCTAGGCAAGTACTCTGTCAACTGAGTTGCATGTCCGGCACTGAAATTTGAGTTGTTTAGGGTCCCTGTGACTGTTACACTGCTTCATCATGGACAGCTAACTTCCTGAGGGCATGGACACTGTCACAACTTATGCACGTAGTCAGCTTTATGACTCCCAGCTCTCCTGGTTTGAGGCCATCTCTAAGTGGCCAAGCTCTGAGATTCATGGGCCTTAGGGTGTGTCTGACTCCTTCAGGCCCTGTGATATGTAGAAACACAATTCCAGAATTTTTTTTGTGGGGAGCAGAGTTTCACGATGCAGCCATAGCTAGACTTCACTATGTAGACTAGGCTGCTGTGGAATATTTGTACTCTGTGAAGATGTATTGCTGTGACTGGTGTAATAAAAAGCTTAACAGTCAATATCTAGGCAGGGAGGCTAGGTGGGATTTCTGGGGAGAGAGAGGAAAAGGAATCTAGGCACTCGAATTACACCAGCAAGATGCCAACTAGACACAGAGGGAGTCAGACATACAGAATGAAAGAAACATAAAAAGCCATGTGGTAAAATGTAGATTAATAGAAGCAGGTTAATATGTTATAAGAGCTAGTGGGACAAACCTAAGCTAAGGCTGAACTCTGTGTTGTTGTTTGTGAGCTGATGGCCCAAACAAAAATTCAGCTACGCTAGGCTGGCCTGAAAGTCACAGAGATCCACCTGCCTCTGCTCCTAAGTGTTGTAATTAGAGGCATGTACCACCATGCTCAGCACAATTCTAGGATTTTGTTTCCCATTTTTACAGTACTTTGGTTTCTGTGTTCTAATCTCTTCCAGAACAGATGAAGAACTAGATGTTTGTTGGTTCCTGTTTCTTTAGGGACAGTTTTTTAAAACTTAGTATGTGTTTGTGTGTGTATATGTGGTGTATGTGTGTGAAGGCCAGATATAGACATCTGGTTCTCTCTTCGGCCACTCACCTTCAGGGAAAATTTTAAATGTTCTCTTATTTGAAGCTTTATTATTTTTTAAGATTTATTTTTATTATTTTTAATGTGTGTATTTATTATTTCATGTGTGTATGCATGTGTCTGTATATGTGAGTGCCCAGGTGCCCAATGAGTCCAGAAAAGGGCATCAGATCCCCTGGGGCTGGAAAGGCACAGGCAGTGTGTGACTTTGGGAACTGAACTGAGGTCCTCTGTCAGAGCAGTCTGTGCTCTTGACCCATGCACCATCTCCCAGGCCTCTCTCTGTTTTTCCTACCACCTTCCTTTAGAGCACTTGGCTCTGAGATCCCTTTCCCTTCCGTCTTAGGTCTTCTTTCCTCTCTTTCCGCCCCTAAATGTCGTGACAGGGCAAGGCAACGGAGAGGTTCCTCCATCTTGCATACTTGCTGAGGCCATTCCAGGTTTAACTTGATGGAGAATCTCATGCAAAATTACCCAACTCTGTTCTAGGAACCCAAAGTCAGGATATCCTAGCTAATTTAGCTTCTGTTAAATGGCCTGTTTGTTGGTACGAAACCCCTCTACTCCATTGCTTTTAGCCTTTGTTAAAACTGTTTGCTTCTGCCTTCTTCTGTGAAGCCCCCCCCCCCCCCCCCCCCCCCCCCCCCCCCCCCCCCCCCCCCCCCCCCCCCCCCCCCCCCCGGCAAGAGATGCCAGTGTGTGGGTTCTGCCTTTAAAGTCCTGCGTTCTGGACACTTGAGGCCACACCTAGGTCCCGGAATATCTGGTGTGGTCCCAGCCAGCCTGGATGAAGACTTTCAGTTGACTATAAACTGTCTGAGTGGTTATTTCTGGTAGGCTACCTGTAACAATGTATTTTCTTTCTGCATTATTCAAAGTTCTGTGGAGGAAGAGAGGGAGGATGTGTATGTGTATGTGTGTGTGCGTGCGCGCATGTGTGTGTGTGTATGTGTGTGTGTGTGTCTGTCTGTCTGTCTGTCTGTGTGTGAAGAGATGGCTCCACAGGTAAAGCACTTCCTGTGCAAACACGAGGATCTAAGTTCAAATCCCTAGAACCTATACAAAGCCAGAAATAATAACAAGTGTCTATACTCTCCATGATCCTACCGTGAAATGGAAGGTGCTTGCAGGAGGACCCCAGAAGCTTCCTAGCACAAGATACTGGACATCTCAGGACAAGGAGCCTCCGTGGTGCAGTTCAACCCTCAAGGCCTGGAAGTTCCCTTTGGCCACTGGTAGTCTGATGTCACAGACATAGCAGCAAGAGTAGAGCTTGCACTTAATACCTGGCTTTCTCTCCTTGCACTTTTATGCTACCTGGGCCCACAACCTATTCGATGGTGCTGCACGCATCCAGGGCAGGGGTTTCTCCCCAGTTACTGTCCCATATACCAAAGTCTCTGGAACTGCCACCACAGACACACCCAGAGGTGTGGTTCACTAATCTCCAGCAAAAGAAGCTATCAGCAGACAAAACAGGCAGCCCACAGATCGGGAGAAAATCTTTACCAGCTGTACTTCAGATGGGGCTAAATATCCAAAATTTACAAAGTATAGAGGACAGAGGTCCACTCACTCACAGGCAGCACTAGAGAAGCCAGAATTGCTAAACATGCAGGCTTTTTTCTTCAATAGAAGAAATTGACACCTGTTCACATGGAAGACTGGAGTGAATATTGTTTAATAACTTGGTGATCTTTTGCTGTTCTGTGGAGACAGCCCATTCTTCTCAATCAATAGAACCCATTCTTGTGGAAGAGGTTACAAGGTACTTTACAAAGGACATACAGTTTGTAAGGCAGTTCTGATGTAGCCAGGCCTTAAACTTTGTGATAATTGTCATAAGGAAACGTATCCCAAAGTTTTACTGTGTTTAAATATGTAAAAAAAATAAACTGCTTGAAGTTAGACTCCCTAGGTTTGAAGCGGCCCGGCTAACTAAATTGTGCTGAACTAAATTTTCTTCTTGCCTCTAGTGGTTCATTTCTCTGCTGGACATCGAGCTTGCAGGGACCCCCATGTCTCAGTCAACTTTCTATTGTGTGAAGAGACACCATAACCATGACAACTTTTTTTTGTTTTGCTTTGTTTTTTGTTTTTTTCAAGACAGGTTTTTTTGTATGTAGCCCTGGCTGTCCTGGAACTCCCTCTGTAGACCAGGCTGGCCTTGAATTCAGAGATCTTCCTGCCTCTGCCTCCCAAGTGTTGAGATTAAAGATGTGTGCCACCACCGCCAGGCTGACCACAACTCTTATAAAGGAAAACATTTAATAGGGGCTGGCTTACAGTTCAGAGGTTTATTTTATTATCAGTGCAGCAGGAAGCATGTAGGCAGACATGGTGCTGGAGAAGGAGTTGAGAGTTCTACATCCACATTTGCAGGCAGCAGGAAGAGAGAGAGCCACTGGGCCTTGCTTGACTTTTGAAACCTTATAGCCATCCCCCCCACCCCCCAGTAACACACTTCTTCCAACAAGACCACATCTCCTAATCTTTTCAAATAGTGCCACTTCTTATGAACCTACAGGGGCTATTTTTATTCAAACCACCACACCCCACAACAAAGAATTGCAGAAATTAAACATCAAGGTAACAAAATTGCCAGTTAAAAATGGACTAATGAAATAGAAAGTTCAAAAGAAGAAACACAAATGACAAGTAACTATTTTTAAAGGTATTCCACATCCTTACTCCTCAGGGACATGCATTAAAACTACTTTGAGATACCACCTCTCCCCAGTCCGAATGGCTATCATCAAGAAATCTGACAAGAAATGTTGGGGAGGATGTCGGGGAAGAGGAGCCCTTGTTCACTGCTGGTGGGGGTGCAAATGAATACAGTTGTTGTGCAAATCAGTTTGGATGTTCTTTTAAAAAAAATAGAACTATCACATGAGCCAACTACTTTACCACTCCTAAGCATATACCCAAAGGACTCCATCTTCTACCACAGAGACTCATCCATGCTTATTGATGTTCTAATCACCATAGCAAAGAAATGGAGCCAGTGTAGATGTCGATCAATAGATGGACAGATAATGAAAATGTGGTACATATACAAAATGGAGTATTATTCAGCTATAAAGAAAAATGAAATTATGAAATTTGCAGGAAAATAAATGACCTAGGAAGCATATTAAGGCAACCCAAACTCAGTTAAAAACAACATGTTCTCCCTCATCCTAGCCCACGATATATACATGCAAGCAGGTGTAAGTGTGGGCATAGTCTAAAATTTAGAAAGGAGATCAAGAAAGGGTAATATTAGGTGATGAGTGAGAATAAATGACACCTGAGTCATGAAAAGGACCTGAAACTAAAATCTCCCCTAGTTTTGATGCAGGAGAAACCTGAGGTAACAAAATAGACAAAAGTACTTCTTAATAAACTTGCTTAGAAGTACTAAGTGACTCAAGTGGAACTTAGCTAAAGGAGTGCTGCCTCCCACACGACCGGAAGATAGGCAGTGTACTGACAAGGCTGTTAGAAACTTTTGTCCTGTCATTGAAGTTTGAGGGCTGCTAGAAGACTGCTGTTAGTGTTTGCTCACCAAGACTGACCCCTAATTGCCGTTCCCATGACAAAAGGAACAAAGTCTCCATCCCAGAACAAAACCCTGACTTAAAACTGGCCACATCAAAGAGTTCCTCTAACCCCAGTTTATGGGGGCAGCACCGGGTAACGACCAACATTAAATCCTCACCTGCCAACAGGTCTCAGTTCTGTTATCAGGGAACAGTAGTTCTGTCAAGTGAGCAAGGTAACTGCGTAGCAACTATTTGAGAACAACACCGATGTCCCTATGAAGTAGTTCTGGCAGTATCTTTGCTGTAGAAACCGCCCACCTGCTCCAGTGACCAGACTTGCAGTGCCCTGTCCCTCTCTCTGTTTACATTATTCAAGGCTTGAAAGAGATTCAAAGATGACAGCATATGCAGAATGTTTAAGCCTAAGACAGAAACTGGTGACATGTCTACTCAAGGCTGCTTCCCTTCTATGCATTAGCCAGAACCAGTCCTGTGTTATTATTGAGTGTTTCACTTTATTAATCTCTAAGTGTGAGGAGTGATTTCTCACAGAGAAGACGTATTAGTTCTATAACTGTTTTGTCTCTGTTGTTATTTTCTTTTCTGTGGCAGATCTGGAAATTCAGTTTTTGGGGAATTGAAGTAACAAGAACCAATTTTTTTTTTTTTGCATTTCAAAAGAATCCAGAACTTTCTATTCCATTCAGACAGTGATTGTGAAAGTCGGCTTTTAAAAAAATTCCACTGGCCATTTGTGACCAGTCCCTAAGGACATTTGTCACTTTGGCTCGGAAAAAAAATGATTAAAAAAATTGTTCTCTGGGAAGGGGTTCTGTAAGCCCAAAAAATTTCCCTTTTTCCTTCTGTTTATAGCTATATCAGAGTATTCTAATATGCAAGTTTTATTGCTATATGTAAAATAGAATATAATTTTTTTTTTTAAATTTATTTTAATTTATTTTGCAATACAATTCAGTTCTACATATCGGTCACGGATTCCCTTGTTCTCCCCCCTCCCGTCCCCCTCACCTTCCCCCCAACGCCCCCCCCCCCCATTCCCATCTCCTCCAGGGCAAAGCCTTCCCCACAGACTGAGGTCAACCTGGTAGACTCAGTCCAGGTAGGTCTAGTCCCCTCCTCCCAGGCCAAGCCAAACAATCCTGCATAGGCCCCAGGTTTCAAACAGCCAACTCATGCAATGAGCACAAGATCTGGTCCCACTGCCTAGAATATAATTTTTGATAAAATAAAATAAAAAGCTAAAGATCCAGTTTTGCCTGAGTTAAAGTCCCTAAAAGGTTCAGGTGAATCCTCAGGCTGCTGTAGCTGATGCTGTCTCCATCCCTGTGGGCGCTGACCCTAGGGGAATCCCTTGCTCGAGTGTAAAGATGGGGACCCACCCACCCAGGGAACTCATTTCCCTGCCCTTGCCTCTGTCTCCACCCAGTATCTTCCTATATCTTCTCCTTTGCCGAGAAGCAGCCCAGCAGTACAGCTTCAGATGTCACCTTCCTGAGTATGGCAGGAAGGATGCAGGGGTAGGCAGGGCAGAGGCAGGCAGAGGTCTGCAGCACACACGTGCACAGTTGAGGGCTTCTAAAAACGAGTATGGTCTTCCCTTTATGACGACTTTTTTGTGAGATATTTAAAAATATTAAATAATGGCAAATTTAAAATCACCTGTAACAATGCCCACAAGGGAGTTTTCAAGCCTCTGCTCTGCCAGGTCCTCTGAGGGTTAAATCCACTCGGTGGGTCCACACAGTGCAATATGGGCGGCCCTTTTCTCCTCTGCGTGCTCTGAGTGTTACTAGTCCTTCTCCAGATGCAGGCAGATGTCACTGATGTTTATGGCACCATCCTCCCTCCTTCCTGCCATCAAGTATGTGAGGAGCATCCACATTTAGGCTGTGGCCTCTCTCTCTGCCTTTGGGCTTGGACACAGGCCATAGAACCTAGAGATGGAAGGCAGAGCTCCTGGATTGAGGTCTCCTTGCACTCTGCAGACAGAGGAACCATGTCCACTCACCTCCAGGTCCAGCCTCCCACCAGACCCAGCAGCCTCTGGCCAGGGGTGATGTCCTCATCAGCATGGCTTAGGTCTCCAGAGAGCTAGCCCCTGCTTTGTCCTGGGCCCTCTGAGCTCAGACTGAAGGCACCGCACCCCTGATAGGCCATTTTCCTGGAAACTTGAGTCTTTCTTTTGATAATGTATGAGAATCCTCATCACTCCTGATGTGAGAACACATGAACTCTAGGGAAGGCTGCAGGAGACAGCTTCCCTGCCAGGAGCTGGAGTTCAAGATGAGGCAAGAATAGGCCAGTCCCTCAGCCCCGTGGCTTTCTGGAGGACTTTTGGGACAGTAGAAAGCTAAAACACATGGCTCTGCCCCACTTAGGGGTCTTGAATTCAGGCCCAGCTGTTTCACCTCTGAGGAGAGCCCTGGATCCTGAGGGGGAGCACTGGGCCCACTGTCTGGGTGCCCAGCAGGCATGGACAGGCCAGTACTTCTCAGGCTCTCTCAGAGAACTACACCTATAAGGTAGCAAGGCTCCTAAGGGCTTTTCTTTGACAGGACCCATGTACATGTGTGTTCTCAGATCTTGCCTCTTTCTTAAACTCCTCTATGCTATAAACATGAGTTTCTCCCAGATCTAGTTGTGGTTTAATTATCAGACATTGGCTGAGGACTGAGTGGGATCCCAAAGCAGGGAGAATTACTGGGCCATGCCTCTTGAACCAAGGAGTCCACCCATCCCCTAACCACAGCATCATCGGTTCCCTTCTCCCAAAAGTCTAGATGAGGCACACAACTCCAGGAAGGTGGCACGGACTGAGGGCTAGTGTTGGTTTCTCTCTCAGGAGCCCCGATCTTGATGGCCTTCTATGTCTTTTCTGGCAGGGCTTTGATCATCAGAGCCAGGAGTGGTGCTCAGCACAGAGAAAGGCCAACTGAGTCACCCTGTCCTGTTGGCTGCCTGCCTCCCCTTCCCAGAACTATCCTAGAATCAGAGTGCTGGTCCTTGGAGACAGGACACGACAGTGAGTTAAAGGACAGCCATGCCTCAGTCCCTAAGCACCCAGGTGATGGGCCGTGGCCCTAGGATGCTACTCTTCTCTGGTAGGAAGACAGAGTTTAAGAGGTATCTCAGAACCAGCCTTGTTCTGCTGCTGCTGGGGACAAGGTATTGAGGAGGGCCCAGGTGCCCCCCAATGCCTGCTCTCAATTCCAGTTGGGGTTTTATCAAGAGCTGCAGGATGGACAGGGACAGGGACTTGCTGGGCACCACTTCCAGGCTTGATTGTCATTAGTCCGCCACCACCAGGCAGAATGAGGAGATGTTTCTAGAACAGCAGAACAAGGACCAGGGATGTCCTGAGGAGTGCCTCCTCACTGTAGCAAACCTGGCTGGCACTCTCCAAAGGTCAGAGCAGAAGACTGCAGGAATCCAGATACCACACCTAGAGATTTAGTTGCCACCAGCCAGCTTCTCCGAGTGCCACATTAGAGTACACCTATAACCCCAGCACTCAGCAGTCTGTGGCAAGAGGATGGCCATGAATTTGAGGCCAGCCTGGGATACATAGTGAGACCCCATCTTAAAAAAAAAACCCAAAGCCGGGCGGTGGTGGCGCATGCCTTTAATCCCAGCACTCGGGAGGCAGAGCCAGGCGGATCTCTGTGAGTTCGAGGCCAGCCTGGTCTCCAAAGCGAGTTCCAGGAAAGGCACAAAGCTACACAGAGAAACCCTGTCTCGAAAAACCAAAAAAAAAAAAAAAAAAAACAAAAAAACAAAATACTAATAATAACCAAGAATAAATAATAAGAATAAAAAATAAATGCTGGGGCTGGAGAGATGGCTCAGAGGTTAAAAGCACTGACTGCTCTTCCAGAGGTCCTGAGTTCAATTCCCAGCAACCACATGGTGGCTCACAACCATCTGTAATGAGATCTGGCGCCCTCTTCTGACCTGCAGGCATACATGCTGTGTACATAATAAATAAATCTTTGAAAAAAAAAATAAATGCTGATGATATGGCTCAGTGGTGAAAACACTGGCCACCAAGCCAGATGGCCTGAGTTTGACCCACACTGTGGAAGGAAAGAATTAACTGACTGCCACACACACACGCTGTAGCACAAGTGCCCACACACATAGGCACACCCAAATAAATAAATAAATAAATGTAATACATTTTATGCATATATTTTTATTTATGGGCACATATGTGTGTCTATGTGAGTGTATCCAACATGTTTGCACATGCCCAGGAAGGCTAGAAGAAGGCATGAGATCCCCTGGCACCGTTGTTAAAAGTGGTTGTGAGCTGACCAACACGGATGCTGGCAATGAACTTGGGTCCTTTGGAAGAACACTGAGTACTCATACCAGCTAGTCATTTCTCCAGCAGAACAGTAACTTTTTCTTTTAAAAGAACAAAATAAAATAAAATAAAATAAAACATATTCCAAATCTGTCTCCTTTAAGCATTCCACATCAGAAACCAGTGGGTGGTCCAGAATGTTTGGCAACTTCTGCAAGACCATGTCACAGTATTAACATGTACTTTCTTCCCAAGCTCAATCAGGCGGATCTCTTTACTCACATTAGGATGCAGACATTCCTGTATCTCTCCTCCATCTTTGCACAGTGTTTGAAAACTGCTCAGACATCTCACCTTAATGTTCAGCTAAGTGAAGAGCCTGAGTAAGAATGAGATCCTTGGCTACAAGGTAACCTAACAGCCCACGACACTCAATTCCTCCTGTCTGGCTCACTAGTAAGTGTTGTGCCCAGGTCTCAAGACCCCCAAGCAAGACCACCACAGAGCCAATATCCGATGCAAGCACACACAAGTTTTTAAAAACAAAACAAGCAAGCTTGGTCAGCATCTAACATCCGACACAGCGGGTGGAGGAGGACGGCCCGAGCACTCACCTTAAGGGGTTTATATAGGAAAAGTTTACATGCAGCTTGGGATTGGACAAGGGGGCGAGGGGTGAGGCAGTTCTTTGAAGTTACTGGCTGAACTATAAGCATGAGGTTACTGATGGCTAACAGGATTCAGGGTATCTACAGAGACATAAATTTTTTACTCCCTATGTCCTGCTTTTGCTGAACCCAGGATATATACATTCAGATTTATTGTTCCAGTCCTACTCTCCTCTGAGGTCAGCTTCTGGTCAGTTGAGGCCATTACTCCCCATATCCTGTTTTACCAAGTCCAGGTTACATAGATTTATTGTCCTAGCTTTAAGTTCAACTTCTGATCACTTCTAAAACTGCTGGTCAGCAAATACCTTTGGAGGAGGGGAGGAGGAAGCTTCTCTCAAGTTGGCTACTGATTTTTCCCTTTCATTAAGCATGGGGTACTGAGTCTAGTTGGTTGGGGCAGGAGGTTAGCCTTTTTGGAGGCCCATGAGACTGAGGATGGGCTATGGACAAAAAGGCCCCTCAACGATCTCACTGGAGAGTTGAGGCATGTGGGAGGGAAGCAAGGTTACCATGGGTGGGAGTGGGCAGCGGAGTTCCTGTTCTTCCTTTTTAGGAACTGTTGTTAATAGCCGGCCATTTCCTTGCAGGCTTCCTGTAAGCCAAGCTCAGAGAAGCTCACTTCTTTTCCTAGAAGTGCTGAATCAGTCCCATCACCAGATTCCTCCATCCACTTATGTCCTGAGGGTCCCATTTCATGACTTGTATTTATATCCCACTTTCAAGGAGCTGCTGGACCGTTCTGGGAACCAGGGTTGGGCTGATGGATGTCCACAGCCCACTTCCTTGAATTAGGAGTGGAGAACTTGGGGTTTGCTCTGTCCGAGGGTGAAGTTCTGGGTGTACAGGCCACAGGTGGGGACACAGGTCATCTGAGGAGAGTACCATTCACCACTCAGATCGATGTTGGCGGATCTGAGCCAGCTTGCTCAGGAGTTAGGCCAGGGAGCTGTCATACTGACAAGATAAACTTCCCCATAGGTCCCTGAGCAGGGTGCTCTAGGCTGCCACCAGGCTCTACCTTGGAAAAAAATGTCTATAGAGAGCCACATGTAGCTAGCAAGTGGTGGGACCCTGTTCAACATGGTCAGCATCCCTTCGATAACCATGGATTCTGGACACAGGGTAGAAAGCTCCAGCTAACACTCTCAAAGGAATCCCAGGGCTGTTCAGGAGTGTTTCACCTTTGCTCAGCCTCAGGGCACCCTCACAAGTACAGCCTGGAAACCCACATTCCCAGGGGCTTACTAACATTGAGACATCCACACTGTATCTGCTTCATTTCCAGCTCACACACCCCACTTCTCCTGGGACCCTGAGTAGGTGGGAGATGGTTTATTTTAGGGCCACAAGAGAGGAATTCATGCTAGCTCCCACTCCCTACCAGTCTAGAGCTTGAGAATGTTAGACCCTTGAGTTGGGGAGTGGGGGACAGAGGCAGCAGAGCTTTCTGTGACTCCACCCTAGCTCTTTGGCCACAGAGCACCTGCCTCCTAAAGGAAGGGGCACTCTCTAGCATGTGCAGTGTGAGTGCCTAGCTAGCCTGGCATCTCCTCTTTGCATCAATGACCGGTCAGGGACTTTGTTTTCATGATGGACATTCACACTTGTTTATCCCTTTTGTTTGTCCTTTACCAGAACGGCTTTGGGAGTTGTAAGGTCTTAGCTGCAGCACATTCCCACCACACATTGGTGTCTGGTGATGTTGGGAACCACTTTGGACAGTGTTTGAAAAGCTGGAGCTTCTGAAACACTGTGCCTCTCTTCTCTGCTTTGGTGCCCTTGGCTCGGGTCACCCAGATGTGCTGGGGTTTCACTTGCCTCTGCTATGCCACAGCCTGAGCAAGTCTGGATCCTCAAGAGCTCAAGCACTCTCTGGTCCAGCCCTCCATCTACCTTCATCCCCTGGGGCCCCTGCTTTTCCTCCCCAGGGTGAACACTTTCCCAGGGTTACTGCATCAAGGAAGCCAAGTTACCTTAAATTCCAGTCACTGAGGCTGGGCTGCCTACTATCTGCTGAGACATTTTAGGGTCATAAGTAAGATTTCTGTTCCCTTTGAAATGTGTTTGAAGGAGGATGAAGGGATGGCTAAACAGTTAATAGCACATGCTGCTCTAGTTCATTTCCCAGCACCCGTGTTGGGCAGTTCACAACTTTAAGGAAGTGGGAGGTGGCAGAGCTATCCAGGGGTCCTATAGCTGTGTCCCCACCATGGACATGGTGCATTTCTAGCAACCTCAGTTGAAGACCCACAGACAACCATTATCCTCAAATTAATAAAAACTCAGTGGCTTTCATAGGACAACTACTTGTTAAGTCAGAAAAAGTGGTTTTAGGGAACTGGGGAAATGGTTAAATGGGTAATATGTTTGCCCTGAGTGTGAGGTCTAGGGTTTGGATACTACTCAGCACCCATACAGGATATGGACAGCCCATCTGTAATCCAGTGTTTGAGAGGCAAAGATGGGATCCTTGAGGCCAACCGACTAGCTAGAAAAGCCAAATTGGTGAGTTCTGTGTTAGTAAAAAACTCACCTTCAGTAAATAAAGTGAACAGTGATTTTTGAAAAAGACACTCAACATTAACCTCTTTCCTGCACACACACACACACACACACACACACACACACACACACACACACACACACACACACATTTAAACAAACAAAAAAACAAGACTGGTAGCTCTTGAGGAATGGCCCCAAGGATGTCTCCAGCCTGTGTTCCATGTGCATATGAGCCAACAAAGAACAGCAAAAGTGGTTCTATAATTCACATGAAATGCAAAGAGGCAGGGATCAAAAGACACTTTGAGACTTGGATGGGCTGAATCTCCCATCCCACATCTACAAGACATATGGCCAGGCAGTGGTGGTGCACGCCTTTAGTCCCAGCACTCAGGAGGCAGAGCCAGGTGAATCTCTGTGTGTTCGAGGCCAGCCTGGTCTACAGAGTGAGATCCAGGACAGGCACCAAAACAACACAGAGAAACCCTGTCTCAAAAAAAAAAAAAAAGTAGATTATTGGCCAAAGAGACGGGCAGGCAGGAAATAAAGGGACAGAGGGTCTGAGGTTGGTGACAGGGCATTCCAGGGCTGGTGCTATGTGCTAGTCACCAGTAGATATCTCAGCTCTGCCTGAGAGGCCAGGCCCACTGTCCATTGGGGTTTGTGTGCTGAAGCTTTCTGACCAGTGCCTATGGGGAGATGGCTGTTCTTGATAAGCTCCTGGGCCTTTATGCATACTGGTGTGCACATATGCCAGCATGCATTGCACAACCAAAGGGGTATGGATTAACATGTGCAAGTCACATGAACTATGGAAAAGGGAACGTGTATGTGTGCAAGTGTGCTATGTGTGCTGTGGCCATCAAGCAGGCTTTCCCTCATCAGAAAGAAGGGCTTTGGAGATGTAGTGTGACACCTAAAGAAATAAAATGGCTTTGGCAGTCCCTGGGACAAAAGTGCACATATCTGCCTTCTCTGAAAATGATAAATTGGAGGGAATTCTACACTGACAATGGTAGTGAAAGTCCTGGAGCCAGCCCTGGGTGAAGGCTGTTCCTCAGAGTCACTGCCCAGGACTTCCTCCTAACAGTAGGTGAGTAGAACTGGATGTGACCTCAGGAAGGCCATAGGAGGAAAAACACGGGAGGAAGGACCAGGTCTGCTAACCCCTTGGCCACCTTCCCAGAAGAACAAAATGCACGAAAAAGGAACATAGTGCTCACGCCCTACAGAACAGGTATAGAAGCCTGTCAGGGGCAACTGCTACTTGTCCTGGGGCCAATGTGTAAAGAAAACCAGGATAGTTCTAGCTTTGGGACTCGTCAGGGACTCACTATGTAGTCCAGGCTGGGCTTGAGTGTATAACAGCACTCCTCCTCAGCCTCCTAAGTGATGGGATTATTGGCATGTCACTTTTATCCTAATCAGTAAACTTGCAAATTCTGCTTCATACTGACTAGTCCTGAAATTCTTTTCTTCAGTGTGGGGTCTAGAATTCTGGGGATGCAAGTCACTGCTTTCCTAGCATGCATGACGGCCTAGGTTTAAACCCCAGAAATATCAACACTGCTCCAAAAATGTTTTTAGGTATTGGATACCCTCATATGAGTTGTTGGTCAGAGAGTCCCAGTCTACTGACATTGCTCTTGGTTACATACCAGAACAAGATGTTAAAGACATCTTTAACATGCTTTGTTTGTAGGACATACAAACATCACGTTATAACTGATCTGGAAGTTTTCTCTCTACTGTCTAGCTTTTATAGTGCTGGAGGGTGCTATACAGGTTTCTGGGAGAGAAATCAGCAACAATCTTATGCAATGTACCCTACAAGCTACAATACAGACCTGCCAGTTAAGATATACCCAATGATACAGTAGTGGCGTGAGTGTTATGGAGGTAACCAGCTACTTTCTGGTTGGATTTGAGGTACATTTCACTGGAGAGAAACCATATCTAATACCATAAACCTGGTCAAAAGCCTCTGGCAGGGGAGGTCACAAATTCCATGGAGGGACCTACTACTGTTGTTTTGCTAAATGTGCATGTTATCTAAGCACCTTTAAGATATTTAAGTTTATATCCATACTGTGTTGCTTTCAGCCTTGGTCCGAGAAGCTTCTCATTGCAATGGGCAACAGTCAGACTCACAACTGGTCGGAGTGCTGGGAATGAATGACTGCGGTGTGCCCTGGGAATGAATGAATGACTGCTGTGTGCTCTGTCCTAAACAAGACATCAGTATCACCTCCTCAAAGGCTCAGAAAACCACTGTAGATGAGGGAGTAGAAAGAAAGTTAAGAGCCAGAGGATGGGGAAGAGTGCAATAAAGAGCTGTCTTTCGACGCGACTTGACTGTTGCACTCATTAGCTCAGCAGACATGATTATCTATGAGTATCCTGCATAAAACTGGACCGTCAACATTCTGTTGTAGATGGGGGGGTGGCTCATGAGGATATATCCCTCCCCAAGGAGCCATTGACAGATAGTGGTTGATGGGGGAGGGCAGTTTTCCTCGGTGGTTCAGTCATTTGTAAGTTCTCCATGCTCCAGTGAAAAAACCAAAAAAATCCCTACCCAGCAGCCCTGATTAACAAACAAGAGACAGAAAAATAAGAGGCAGCTTGTTTGGAAGAAGGAAGGGTTCAGCATTAAGTGGGAAGGAATAAGAGAGGGTAAAAATGACCCAAACATTATGTATGTATGTATGTATGTGTGTGCATACATATATATATGAAATTGTCAAGAGATTTTAAAACAATCTTTGCTGTTGTAAAATACAGCAAAGCAGGCCGGGCGGTGGTGGCGCACGCCTTTAATCCCAGCACTCGGGAGGCAGAGGCAGGCGGATCTCTGTGAGTTCGAGGCCAGCTTGGTCTCCAAAGCGAGTACCAGGAAAGGCGCAAAGCTACACAGAGAAACCCTGTCTCGAAAAACCAAAAAAAAAAAAAAAAAAAAAAAAAATACAGCAAAGCAATTACATTTTTGTTTCTCGTGACAAGGTTTCTTTGTGTAGCCTTGGCTGTCCTGGAACTCACTCTGTAGACCAGGTTGGCCTTGAACTCAAATCTGCCTGCTTTTGCCTCCCAAGTACTGGGATTAAAGGCTTGCATCACCACCTCCTAACTGAGAAAGTATATATTTTTATTAAATCAGTTTGTAGTTTTTCCTTTCATTCTAATTTGTGTTAGATTGATTCATCAGTGGGTTGAAATCCACTTGTAATATGCCAGTAGGCATAAACTTTATGTTTTCATAAACCAGTGTGGTTAATGGGCCATTGTAAATGAAGTTTGTGAATATTGGGATTTTTCTCTTAGCCTCATGTGGCAGTTCTTAGCATTTTTATATGCTCTCATTCTTTTTCATGAATAAATAACACCTTTGAAAGCAATTTTCTAAAAAATCCATAACATAGAACACAATGAGGTGCTGGCCATATTTTGGAACAGACTACCCCTACCCCAAGCTCTCTGAAGTATACTTTCCTTTTTTACTTTATTAATAAACTTCTTCAAAAATAAACTGTGAGAGAAGCCCAGATGTGTTGTGGCACATGTCTTTAATGCCAGCACTTGGAAGGCAGAGGCAGAGGATCTCCATGAGTTGGAGGCCAGCCTGGTCTACATATAGAGGTCCAGACCAACCAGGGATACACACAGTGAGACTCTGTCCAAAAAAAAAAAAGGCAACTATATGAGAAAAAAAAAGTCACTTCTAAGTAGAAGCTCCTGAGGCGTGGTAGAAGGGGACTCTTCAGGATGTAGCTCACAGTGCTGAGCTGTGTTCCCCACTGCTGGTGACATCCCCATCTCCATGTCACTTGCTCTCCTGGCACTCTGAAGTTTCCACAACCAGCTGTGCTATCCCAACGACTTTCATAGTATGTTCCCCTTAGTCCTGACAGTCACCAGGCAGAGTTGGTGTTTGCCAGCCCTTAGCATGGTGAGAGGTTCCTAAGGGCCTCCAGCTCCTGTAGGTTCTCTTCCTCCAATGCCAGACCCTAGAGCTAAAACGGAGACCCAACTCCCAGTGCATGTGCAGAGGCCAACACAACATAGGCCTCAAGACTTTCCTCCGTCTCAGTCTCCCCAAATGCAATGCCCCCACCACCAATGCTGGTGTGAATTACTGAACGGGTTTATTCTTTGTCAGTCATTGAAGCAACGCCTCCACCACCGCCGCCACTGCCGCCGCCACCACCACCACCAATAGCAGCAGCAGCACCATCATCACTATCACCACCACCACCACCACCCCATCACCTAAGGAACAGACAGACATATTGATGGGTGGGGTTGACTCTACAGTGAAACTCAGCTTGGAGTCTGAACTGACAAGAAATCAGCATCCACGAAAGGCAATGCTTTTCCCCATTCTGTGGGTCAATTTAGGCCCATTCCTCCACATCAGTCCCCCATGTTGCCTGGCCAGAGACTCAGAAAAGAAAAATAAATGTTGAACTGCAGGCACATGAAGGGACATAAAATCCCCACTCTGAACCCAGTTTCCAAACATTGGAAAGGCATTTCTGGGGGATTCCACAGAGCTGACTGTGACTCCACCTCCATCTGCGTCATTATTAGGCACTGTCCAGTGTCCCTTCTTCCTTGCCCACCCTTTCTAGCCCCCGAATGATGCCAGGTGCACAGGTGAGTGGGGTCAATCCCTATCCTGCTCTGAAAGAGCAGGGCAGTAGAGCCAGCTGGCAAAAGCTCCAAAGGGGTTGGTATCCCAAAGAAGCTCCTGTTTGATTGACTATTTGACTGATTGAGACAGGCCTACTGTGTAGCTTTGAAGCCCTCAGAGAAGTTTGGAATGCTGTGTAACCTCACACTTGTTGTGTAACTCAGGCTGGCCTTGAACCCAAGATTCTACTGCCTCAGCTTTCTGAGTTGAGAGTTAGCTGGGGTTATCACACTACACAGGCCAGCTCTGAAGGTTTCATTTATTATGGAAAAGTTCAAGCGTTGACACAGACACAAAACAGTAACCCAGGGTCACCCACAGCCCAGTTTCAAGAATTATCAACAGGGAGCCTCTTCCGTTTCCTCCCTTCTAGCTCTTGGAGTTAATCAGCAATCTTGTTGCCTCTTCTCCCAGCGCATTCCTGACCTTCACCCCACTTCCTGACACCAGATGTGAAGGTGCCATGCATCCTCTGAGCCTCCTGCTAGAAAGGACATGTTGATTATGTGCATGACTGGGAGAAGGAGCAGTGTTTCTCTGGCTAAGGAGCACTCTCCTTTCAGCCCAGATGTCCCGACAAGCAGTTTTCTGGAGCCTGGACACGCACCAGGAGCAGAGGCAATAGCTGTGCTGAGGCTATGTGGGGGTATCTCCTGCGTGCTACACAGCCTCTGTGGGAGGCCTTCCAGGCCCCAGGGACACTTTCCCACATTTGTTGTCTTTTAAAAGCTTGGGTGTTACCCAGTTGGTGTTTTAAGTGGTGCCAGAAAGACTCTGGGGTCAACTATTTCAGCACGACCCAGGCATGGAGTCTATGTCCTTGGGCTGCCTACAATACTGCCAGCATTCCAAGCTTCTCTGAGGGCTTCACCACGGGACACATCCAGTTCTCAGGACCAGCACAGGCTATTAGCCTGTGGACTTCCAGCCCTAGGAAGCCAGGACTTCTGGGGCCACTGGGCCTGACAAAGCACCTTGTGATAAACCTTGTCTAGGGCTTGGGACAGGGTCAGTCAACATGACCATCCTGGAACTGTTTGTTAAAGAAGTCATATCTGTAGCCAAAGTTGATGACCCCACTAGCCAGCCACCTGCCACACCAGCGTGTGTGTGTGTGTGTGTGTGTGTGTGTGTGTGTGTGTGTGTGCACGCGTGTGCAGGCAGATGGAGGAGATTTGCCTTTGTCACAGAGGAGGTAAAGCAGGAGAAGATGGGTTAGGCGACAGTATCTGGTCATGGCACAAAACTTGGAGCTTTGTGCCCATCCTGGCTAAATGATTCAACTCCACTCTACTTTCCTGAGCTGTCCTGTGTCATCCTCACAAAGCCTCTACCTCAGCTATATTGTGGGACGGCCAAGAAGGGATGACTAGGTCCTGGTTATCTTGGATATCTTTTCATGACTCAGCCCAGCTGGACTGCAGATGAGGGGCTGCATACCATATGGGGACGTTATGGCTTTTTCTTGTTACACAGAAATTCAAGTAAAAATTTAAAGTTTTGGAAGTCACAGATGAGCAGAAAATATGAACATTCTGTGTCATTTCTTTCCAACAGCAGCCTTGGCCAATACTTGGTGTTTGGTCCCCTCACCTTGGGCTCTTTCCTTTGAGTCCCTGTTGCTGGTGCTCATTTACTTCAATATGCACATTTCTAGAACACCAACCATACCAGGTACCTGCTCTTTGGAGCCTGGGAGGGTGCACCTATTAGCAGGGGCATAGGTGTCCACATGCTTAAACATGCACACACCTACACATACCCATGCCTGCTCCCTCATACACACAAGCTCACAGCTGGCCTCCAAGTCTGGGCATGTGTGTTACTAGGGAAATCAGGGTTCTCCTGTGAGTTCTTAGTCTTATTAATAAAAAAAACATTTAAACACAGACTCGGGGCTGGAGAGATGGTTCAACAGACAAGAGGATTTCTGCTCTGGCATGAGACCTGTGTTTGAGTCCGGGTACTCCTGTGACAGCTCATAACCATCTGTAATCCCCATTCCAAGATACCTGATGCCCTCTGCTGGCCTCCCAGGTCACCAGGACTACACTTGTGTGGGCCCTGGTCCCCCACTGTGAGTGGCTGCCGCCTTGCTTGCCGACCTTGATCAGATGTCCTCCCCATTCAGATTCCCTGCCCATTTCCTTCTTTGTTCCTGTATCCTGCATTTGGTGTAAACGACTTAGATGCAAGAATGTAGCAACACTCGGGAGGCAGAGCCAGGCGGATCTCTGTGAGTTCAAGGCCAGCCTGGGCTACAAAGCGAGTTCCAGGAAAGGCACAAAGCTACACAGAGAAACCCTGTCTCAAAAAACCAAAAAAAAAAAAAAAAAGAATGTAGCGAACTTCTGCCCTCCGAGGATCCGCCATTGTGCTGTAAGCCTGTATTTAAGGTTTCCTCCCTCTTTCAATAAACGGCATTCGGCATTCAGCTGTGGCGAATGACTCGCTGTCTCTTGTCTCTTTATTTTTTTTAATCCACAGCCCCTCACTCGGACATGGTGAACGGGTATCGGTAACGCGGGCGTTACCGAAACAAATGGAGGTCCCTACCGAGATCTGAGAAAAAAGGAACAAGCTGATGGACACTCTTGGAAGGCTGGCCAGCATTTTAAAGAAAAAAGAAAAAGGTAAGAGTGAATTGTCATGGGTGCAAATAGGGCACCACCACGGTTAGATAGGGCAAGACAGCTAAAGATTTTAAATGAAAAAGGAAATCTTCCCAATAGAGAAGAGGGAAGGAAAGGAAATTTCCCGTTAGAAAAGGGAGAAAAAAATTTTAATCAAGTAAAAAGGATTTTCCCGCTAAAAAGGGGAAAAATTTTTGAAACTAGGCCTAAAGATTGGGGCCCTGTAGAAAAAAGATAAAGGAAAGAAAGAAGCCACTTCCCAATGGTAATGGAGAAAAAAAAGACTTTTTCCAATTGTAGAATTTTCAGGATAGCTGAAACTCTGAGCTCTTTCTTCCTGCCAGTGCAGAGCAGCAGCATCTGAATTACAAAGAGTCGGCAGGTAGGCCTCATTGGTGCTGGCTGAACAGTGAGTGAGCCCAGAGCTTAAAGTTTTGCTGTCTGTTTGCTTATTTTGGTTTGAATGTTTTTCATTTTTCCCTCAGAGTGGGAATAATTCAATATTTAGGGTCCCTTCATGGGAAATGTTTTTCTGTTTTTCCCTTATGGCGAGAATAACTCATTAGGTAGTCCCTTCATGGGAGTAGGAAGTTTAAACGTGAGTTTGTGTGTGCGGGGTGCACACCCAGCATGGCAGCTGCGGACAAAGGCGTGCACAAGATAGCCTGGAGCAGTGGGTGGACAGGTATGCGCCGGTGGGAGGCGGAGCTGCGATGGAGCGTGGCCTGGACGGGCACCGGCACTAAAGCCTGAGCACTGAGCGGAGCCAAAGCTAAGCCCCAGCCTCAGCTCGCTCCAAGTGAGCAGAGGCTGGGAAGGGACTAGCGCTAAAAGTTTAAACAGGAATGCGTGGGTGTGTGTGTGGGGGGGGCGCATGTCCAGCATGGCTGTGGTCTGCAGCACGCGAGATAGCCCGGAGCAGCGGGTGGGCAGGTATAAAATTATATGGGATTGAGATTGGAAGATTACTGGATTCTGGTGCTGGATATATCTATAATTTCACAAGAATCCTGAGATCCCAATTGGCCCCTTAAAAATTCCACCTCTAACCTACAAGGTATTGGCACAGCTCAGACGCCATTGCAGAGCAGGCTACTTTTAAATTGGAAGGATGAGGAAGGTCATGCAGGAACTTTTCAACCCTTTGTGCTACCTGACATTCCAGTGAACTTGTGGGGATGGAATGTGTTAGAAGGTATGGGAGCAGTGCTTACTACACAGCCTGTACAACAGATGCTGAAGAGTCAGGGCTACTGCCCGGGCAGAGGCTTAGGGAAAATGTTGCAAGGAGACCCACTCCCTGTGGCAGACAAAAGCTGTGTCACCAGAGGTCCTGGGGATACTAGAGGATTAGGGTCTTTTCCATAGGGGTCACTGTGCAGCAGCCTTTGATTATACAACCAATAAAAATCACTTGGAAAAGTGATGACGCTGTATGAGTGGAATGGTGGCCCCTTACTAAAGAAAAATTGGAGGCTGCAAACACATTAGTTAAGGAACAGTTAGATGCTAGACATATCATTCCTTCCACTTCACCTTGGAACTCACCTATATTTGTTATTAAAAAGAAGTCAGGAAAATGGAGGCTATTACAGGATCTTAGAGCTGTAAATAAAACCATGTTTCTCATGGGAGCAACACAGCCTGGCTTGCCTGCCCCTGTGGCAATTCCTAAACATTGGCATTTAATTGTGGTTGACTTGAGGGATTGTTTCTTCACCATTCCTTTGCATCCCGAGGACAGTCCTCGCTTTGCTTTTAGTGTTCCTTCAGAAAATCTTAGAGAACCTTATCAGAGATATCAGTGGGTGGTATTGCCTCAAGGAATGGCCAATAGCCCTACTATATATCAAATTTATGTGTCTTTGGCCCTAGCTCCAGTTCGAAAAGCTTTTCCAGATGTTTATATAATTCACTACATGGATGGTATATTAATGGCTGCTAAAGATAAAACACTTGTTTTTGATGCCTTTTCTAAATTACAAGAGGTTCTTAGCCTGGCTAATTTACAGATAGCTCCAGAAAAGGTACAGGTATCTTTTCCCTATCATTATTTAGGTCATGAATTGTTACGCATGGGCATACATCCACAAAAGATTACTCTGCGTAGGGATCAGCTACGCACTCTTAATGATTTCCAAACCTTTCTGGGGGATATTCAGTGGCTTCGGTCCACTTTAAAAATTCCAACAGGTCAGCTTCGCCCATTGTATGATGTCTTAAAGGGCAACCCTGACCCTTTATCTCCCCGTAAATTAACAGCTGAAGGACGTATAGCCCTACAACGAGTGCAAGAGGCCCTGGAACAGGCTCACGTGCAGTATATAGATCTTTTTTCTCCCTTATTGTATTTGATATTTTATTTTACTCATTCACCTACTGGAGTGTTTTGGCAAACAGGTCCTATTCTATGGGTACATTCCCCAGCTTCTCTAGCAAAA
Organism: Peromyscus californicus insignis; assembly: GCF_007827085.1. Classification (NCBI taxonomy): domain Eukaryota; kingdom Metazoa; phylum Chordata; class Mammalia; order Rodentia; family Cricetidae; genus Peromyscus; species Peromyscus californicus. The sequence goes on along the minus strand of NW_026294551.1, from coordinate 1,018,920 downwards.
ACCATCACTCCTTATCCACAGGCTCTTGCTCAGATTATATTTAAGGGAATCAAGATCAAAGTGAAGGTAATCAGAGGGCTGACGCCATTGCTCATGTGGCTGTCACATTAGTTTGTTCTGCCTTTGATAAGGCTACTCAGTTGCATCAACGTTATCATCTTAATGCTGGATCTCTTCGTCATCATACAGGCATAACCCGGGAACAAGCCATCCAGATAGTTAAATCATGTCCTATTTGTGCTGAATTTTTACCTGTTCCTCATTTGGGAGTTAATCCCCGAGGACTTTTACCTAATCATGTGTGACAGATGGACGTCACACACGTTCCTTCCTTTGGAAAATTACAATATGTCCATGTGTCTATTGATACATATTCTTCTCTAATTTTTGCTTCTGCCCATTCAGGGGAAAAGGTTAAGGATGTAAAGAATCATTGTCTTCATGCTTTTGCTTACATGGGAGTGCCAAAATGCATAAAGACTGATAATGGTCCCGCCTACAGCAGTATGGGACTTTCAAAATTCTGCCAAGACTTTTCTATTAGTAAGACTGGTATTCCTTATAATCCTCATAGAACACTGCCATCGTACCTTAAAAACATATATTGCTAAAGTAAAAAGGGAGGAGCTAGGGGCTCATCTCTCCTCTCCACATTCTATTCTTTCCCTTGTTTTATATATTTTAAATTTTTTATTGGTGGATTCTGCTGGAGTATCCGCTGCAGATAAGCACTGGAGGGCTCCTGTTGCAAATCATCCTCTGGTGCGATGGAAGGATCTTTCTACTGGCACTTGGAGGGGACCCGATCCAGTGTTAGTGTGGGCCCGGGGATCTGTTTGTGTCTTCCCGCAGGACAATGAGGTTCCTCTTTGGGTTCCTGAGCGCTGCGTGTGCCCTGTGGCTGCTGCTAAATCCCAACATGGCAGAGACCTATTGGGCCTTCGTGAAGAACTCTCCCCTTCTGATGCCAATGGGGATTGAGAGCCCAATATGGCCAGCCTTGGCAAGCATTAACGTAAGCCTAGGAACTGTAGCCATGTGGTTGGATTCTTCAGAAGGTAATGTATGGTAACTTTTTTCAAAAATGTTGAGAATGTGTCACCCAGACACTTTGGAGATTAAGGATAACTCTGAAGGTCACTGACCTCTATTTGTTAACAGTAGCATGCCAGCTAAGCCTTTTCACATTTTGCAACCCTCTTCAAGCTGGTATAGGACCTACTTTTCAGGAATGGCTCTGTGCAAACATTTATTTGCCTCCTGAAATTCATCTAGCCTTTTTGAAGATACCTTAAAATTTGTGAGCCTGAATGTAGCCATTAATGAGACCATTAGTTCTGCTCCTTGTTTGCTGTTTTTGTTTTTGTTTTCTTTATGGTTTTTAGTTGTTCTTTTGCAGAGCTGCCAGCCTAAGTAGTGCTGGGATCAAGAAAAATGGGCCTTGATGGTTCGTGTTCCTGGAGCTGCATCCATGCCAGTGGACTGTGGTGGTTAGACACAGATGATGCTCACACGCTCCAGAAGAGAATCTGACATCGCTGTTGCCGTTGTTGCTGTTATACCGGTGGTGGCCACTGCTGCTACTATTTCTGGGATGGCTATTTCATAATTGGGTTCTACAGCTAAAACAATGGAGACCCTGGCAGCAAAAGTAGCTACCACAGTTAGTTAATCTTTTACTTTATTGGGCATGATAAATTTAATTCTACAATTATACATTTAAATTGGCTTTGAAAGTTGTAAAAGTTATTAAAACTCAAGTTCCATTTGCCTTTGGGATACCATCTTACAAGGACTCCAATTTGCAGTAAGGCTTGTTAAGGAAGGGAATGGCTCAGTTGCCTTTAGTCTCCTGGCTATGGGTGGGTTAGGACCTCTGTTGGTCTTTTCTGTGTCGCACAGATTGCAAGCCCAGCGCCACTTTGAGATCTTTGGCAGCAGTTAACTCTACAGCTCACGTGGTTGAGTCTGTATGATAATGAGTATTCAGAGATGGGTAATGCTTGGGGGGCGGTCATCAACCTAAGACAGAGCACTTGTGTGGCCTGGGCAGGTGTCTCCATGATGGGTAAGGTGACCTGCTGACTTCCCACACAACCTAAGTCAGAAGCTCATTTTTTAGTAAAAAGGGGGACCTGTGGGCCCTGGCCCCCCAACTGTGAGTGGCTGCCGCCTTGCTTGCCGACCTTGACCAGATGTCCTCCCTATTCAGATTCCCTGCCGGTTTCCTTCTTTGTTCCTGTATCCTGCATTTGGTGTAAACAGCTTAGATGCAAAAATGTAGTGAACTTCTGCCCTCCGGGGATCCGCCATTGTGCTGTAAGCCTGTATTTAAGGTTTCCTCCCTCTTTCAATAAACGGCATTCGGCATTCAGCTGTGGCAAATGACTCGCTGTCTCTTGTCCCTTATTTTTTAATCCACAGTCCCTCACTTGGACATGGTAAATGGGTAGCGGTTGTGCGGGCGTTACCGCAACACACTTGGTGCAGGCAAAACACTCATACATAAAAATAAAAGTAGATCTTTTTGTTTGTTTGTTTGTTGAGACAGGGTTTCTCTGTATAGCCCTGGCCTAACTGGAACTTGCTCTTTTGACCAGGCTGGCCTTGAAAAGGCCTTCACCACCATTGCCCAGCCAATAAAAATAAATCTTAAAATAAACAAACGTAAAGCAAAAAGCAGACTCAAAAGGAAGTAGACCTTTTTATTAGTTTAGGAGAAAAACAACAGGTTCGGTAAGCAGGCAAACAGCCAGGAAGAGCAGGTGGAGAGGAAACCAGTCTTTGAAGTTAGGCATGGAGGTTACAAATGCAATGAGGAAGACCAGTGTCAGGTTTCTGATTGATATTGGAAAGAGATAGAGATAAGAAAAAAGACTTAGTGCCCATGCTGTCTGAGTTCAGAGGGAGCTCCATTCCAGACTCTGGAGTTCCAGGACAAAGGATTATATCAGAGACACTGCTGTGGGATGTTCTGTATGTTAAATGTGTTGCTCTGATTGGTTAATAAATAAAACACTAATTGGCCAGTAGCGAGGAAGGAAGTATAGGCAGGATAGGGAGAGAAGAGAATTCTGGGAACAGGAAGGCTGAGGCAGGGAGATGTTACCACCACGAGGAGCAGGATGTAAAGTACTGGTAAGCCACAAGCCATGTGGCAAAGTATAGATGAATAGAAATGGGTTAATTTAAGATAGAAGAACTAGATAACAAGAAGCCTGTCACGGCCATACAGTTTGTAAGCAATATGTCTCTGTGTGTTTACTCGATTGGGTCTGAGCAGCTGCGGGACTGGCGGGTGAGAGATTTGTCCTGACCGTGGGCTAGGCAGGACTGGAGAAAACTTCAGCTACAAGACATAGAGTTAGAAATAAGGATAAGAAGCAGCCAGGAATGGTGGTAGCCACTTGAGTATACCTTTAATCCTAGCACTCTGGAAGCAGAGGCAGGATGATCTCTGTAAATTCCAGGCCAGCCTTATGTACAGCGCAAGTTCCAGGACAGTCAGGGTAATATAGAGAAACCTTGTCTCAAAAAAAAAAAAAAAGAAAAAAAGAAACAGGTTATTAAGAAAGAATAACGGGACCAGGCATGGTGGTGCACACCTTTAATCCCAGCACTCGGGAGGCCAGCAGGTCTACAAAGCGAGTTCCAAGGTAGACAAGGCTACACAGAGAAACCCTGTTTCAAAAACCACACACACACACACACACACACACACACACACACACACGAGGCCTTGTGGTGGTAGCACACATCTTTAATCTTAGCACTCAGGCAGAGGCAGGTGTATCTCTGTGTCTCTGTGTGTTCGAGGCCAGCCTGGTATACTGAGCAAGTTCCAGGACAGCCAGGGCTACACAGTGAAATGTCTTGAAAAAGAAAAAAAAAAAAAAAAAGAAAAGGAAGGAAGGAAGAAATGAAGAAACAAAGAAAGAGAAAGCAAGCAAGCATTCCAGAGACAAGGAGTGGGCTAGTGCACTGACAAGGAGCCCATTAAACCCTGAGTCACAAAAAACACAATCCTTTATGGAACATATACATAGCACCTGCTGCTGTTCTCACATTTGTATGCCCCAGGCTTTTTGTGTGCATGATCTGTTTATTCATGTAAACTGGCCTGAACATGCTCAGTTTGTTGCATAAAGCCCATGGGGAAATTTCCAGTTTTTCTCTGCAAGCTGTCTTCTTTCATATGTTAACCTTGGTGTTTTAGGCTCTAGGCCCTACTCACCTGCCAAAGGTGGAGTAGGTTGGAGGGGAGGGGTTTCTGGTCTTTCTTTGGCCCAGCCGCCCACCAGAGTCAGCTAGAAGAGGACCTGGGACACATAAGGGCGTACCACGCTGATCCAAAAGCGAGGGCAGAAGACATCAGAGGGCTGGAGGTCACAGGAATTTTTAAGGGGCTGGCAGTTGATTCTCATTTCTTCCTAGGAAGGCCTGGAGAGTATAAGCAGATACACCAGTCTGATCAGTCTGAAGGGACCACCAGGTTGCACCAATGGCAAGCAGAAAGTTTCAAGGAGGCCTACCCTGAAAATCAGTCCTACCATGGGGTGGTGGGCTTCTGGACACTCCGGCCAGCGGGGGTAGCCAAGTGCTTCCAGGAGCAGTACATTTCCATCATCTTTTCTCCACCAGATGTGTGGGCTGGCCTCAGTCCTGACTTTGGGGGCCTGTGTGCTCCAATTGTGCCTATTTAAACCAAACACTCAGCACAGCATGATTCAGGGATGGGTTTTTGGCCCAAGTCTGTCATGCCCACACCCATCCTGAACATAGGGCTCTGTGCCTGGGCCAGGGTGTACACAGTCCTGTCTTCCCTGGAAAAGAAAGGGCATCAAGGCAAAACCCTAGACAACTGATCACTCACCAGAAGCAGTGATTGAAGAAGGGTGCTGTGATAGTTTGGGGAACCTTTTGTGTGCCTGCCAATGGTCTCTAGAGGTCTCTCATGGGATCCTCAAGTGGGGCCCATACTGACCAGGACAGTGGGGGCACACCTAGTCTAGAGCTTTTAGGAATGCTTTTAGAACTGCCAGGATGCATTTCACCCTCCATCTTTCTAAGAGGAAGGGACTCACAGCCTGCAGACAGGTGCCCTTGTAGCCCACAATTCCAATCACTAAGCTCACATCTTTGGTTTTGTTTAAAGCTCAAAATAAGGAAGCTACATAAAAATATTTAAAGCTATTTTCAGCCCAAATATGTATTATTCATTGTGTGCATTCTGTCTGTCACCTGAATGATGGGCAGCGAGGCCACCCTCCCAAAAGGGCAGACAGCCAGTGACTAAGAGCAAGATGATTGATTGGCATGGGTCTGATTCACCCAGAATAGTTCATTCTTGAATGTTGCTTAGATTTTTGTCTTTTTAAGCCAATGGATGCCATTTTGGAAGGTGATGAAGAAGCCCAAAACAGCCCCAGCATCTACCTGGGCACCTAGCCCTGCCTCCATTATAGTGGCCTGGATGGGATAAGGTGGTGGCTACACTCCTTGTCACTGCTAGAGCCCGGGGCTGGCATTACGTATTTCCACAGGCTTATGGGCAGTTGATACACAAGGGCCTAGATATGGCTGTTATTACCAAGACAGGGCTTGACCTTACCTCTGGCTTTGTGATCTGCTATGTGGAGAAGGCAGTAGAGTGGGAGGGAAAGAGCACCTGTATTCTGCCAGTGATCAAAGGTCAGGAGGACTGGGATGATGAGCAAATGTTTCAGGTCTCCAAACCCCAAAGGCACCAGACTTCCAGAACTCTCTAGAACAGTGATTCTCAACCTATCTAATCTCCAGTCTGATCCGATCAGATCTCCTCTGATCTGCTTTCTAAATTTTGATGGTGAGAGACTGGAAGGACATCTCAGTGGTTAAGAGGCCTTGCTCTTGCTCTTGCTCTTGCTTCTCAGCAACCACATGGCAGCTGTCAATGATCTGCAACTCCAGTTCCAGGGGAATCTGACACCCACTTCTGGCTTCTATGAGCTATGCAAGAACATAGTGCACATACCTGCATGTAGGCAACATACTAATACACATACACATAAAATAAAAATAAAATCTTAGCCAGGTATGGTGTTGCATGCCTTTAATCCCAACACTCGGGAGGCAGAGGCAGGTGGATCTCTGAGTTTAAGGCCAGCCTGGTCTACAAAGTGAGTTCCAGGACAGCCAGTGCTACGCAGAGAAATCCTGTCTCAAAACAAAACAAGATCTTAAAAAAAATGACAGTGAAGTATTTGAATCAAGCAAAAAACACTTGAATTTATTTTTAAAGGGTATTCTCAGCCAAGCCTGATGACTCCAGGTCTCAAGGTCCAGCAATTAAGGAAGCTAAAGCAGGAGGATTCAAAGTTTGAAGCTAGCGTGGGTTAGGGGGTGAAGTCAAGATCAGCCTTGGTAAGGTCCTGTTTCAAAGTAAAAGTAGAAAGAGCTGGGGATACAACTTAGTGACAGAGCACTTGCCTAGAGTGCTTGAGACTCTGGGCTCCATCTTAACAAAACACATGCTCTGCAGCCGACAGCAATTGCTCTTTGCATTAGTTACTTTTTTATTGATATGCTAAAACACTGTGACCAAGGAAATGTATAGAAGGATTTATTTGGGATTATGGTTCCAGAGGGTAAGAGTCCTTATGGCAGAAAGGCATAGCAGCAAGAAGGATGTTGGCCAGAACACAAACTAAGAACTCATGTCTTGACCTGCAAGCAGGAAGCAGAGAGAGAGAGAGAGAGAGAGAGAGAGAGAGAGAGAGAGAGAGAGAGAGAGAGAGAGAGAGAGAGAGAGAGAGAGAGCTCAAAATGACATGAATCTCTTTACTCTCAAAGCCTGCCTCCAGTGACATGCTTCCTCCAACAGGACCACGCCTCCTAAGCCTCCTGAAACAGTGCCACCAACGGGGGCTCATGCATTTAAATACTGGAAACTATGGAGGACATCCATTCAAACCATCACACTGCTCTTTCAGAGGCTCTCAGCACCCAGGTCAGGTGACTCACTCCAGCTCCACAAGATCCAGTGCCACCTTCTCACCTCCACAAGCAGCCACACACAGGACACACACATATATACATAAATGGAAATAAATGGCAGTCTCAAAGTACTTGATTAATTAAGCAATGATTACTTAAGTGTGATAATCAACAGACATAAATGGCAAGAAATGACCAGAGCACACAGATGTGTCTGCAGTGTAACAGCTTCCAGGACCCTTGGAGGGACAGAAGCCAAGAACAGGTCATGGAGCTCGATGGGTAGGCAGAACAGGGCTACTGCAGGGCTCCATCTGTGTACCCCATCTCAAAGCACAGGGACCATTTATCCAGAATTCCTAGGTTAGATTCATGTATTCAGCTCCAGGATAACAGATGATTATGTCCCTCCTGAAACATGGTGGCCTATGCCTATGACCCATGCACTAGGGAAGCCTAGGCAGGAAGACAGCCCAAAGTTCAAGACTAGCTTGGGCTTTACAGTGAGGCTTCATTTCAGAAAACAAAGTACAAGAAATATGCTTCAGAAATTCTGGCCCATGCAACCCATGCATCAGGCAGGGTTGATACTTGTGGCTAGGAAAAACAACAGCAAAAACAAAACAAAACACACACACACAAAAAACCCCTTTTTTTCTTTTTTGGTTTTGTATTTTTGAGACTGGCTATCACCAGGCCCTGGCTGGTTTCAAACTCAGTATGTAGATGAGAATGACCTTAAACTCCTAATGCTCCTTCTGGGATTACAAGCCTGTGCTGAATCCTGTCAATCTGTGAAATGAGACACTACTCTTCCCACACAGGAAACTGTACATTTTAAATCCTGTGCATTTGGGTTATGAAGATGTGACTGATAATCCTTGAGACAAACTCATCATATGACCCAGAAAACAGACCAGAACCCAATGTCCCCTTCTCAGCTCTGTGGGACCTTAAATCCATGAAGCTACTTACCCAGGAGAGAGGTGAACAACCCATTAGGACCCAATGAGGAGACTGCAAAAGGCTTCTATGAAAATGTTAACAACTTTATTAAACAGAAACATGCACAGGGCAGAAACTGAACGAACAGCATAAACAGTCAACTCTGAAACCAGGACTCATGGCCTCTCAGAAGAAGCCAAGTTCAGAACATGCGTGGGTCAACCACACCTGACTTAGTGTTGCCATATTTCCTGTGTCCTCACCTACACCTAAGTCCCCCATAATACTTGGTACACAAGTCTTCCCCCTACACATGAAGCAGGGTCTTACCCTCCAAACACTGAACAGTCAACTGAGGACAACCAAACCAGGTTTCTGAGGCCCTCCCCTAAAGATGATGGACATCCTCCTGGACCTGTGGCTGAGGACAGGCAACCTCTGGCACTTCATAGTCCCTGGAGCCCTGGTACAGGAAGGACAATGGAGGCTGCCTGAGCATCATTCCCTCAGTTGTGTGAATCAGGGGAGGGGGAGCGGAAGCAGGGCAGCTCCCTCAGAGAAACAACTTCTAGGACAAGCAGCCTCTCCCCTGGTTCCCTGCTCCAGACCTCTGGGGTGCTATTGTGCCAAGGCAGGTAGGAGTGCACCTTGAAGCCTCCCTTCCGCAGGCTGCAGTCAGCGGGCACCAGCTCCACCCCCAGCTCCGAGGACTCCAGGATGCTCAGCTTCCAGCGGTTCAGGTCCTGCTGTTCAGGTGCATTCTGTAGCTGGGCCACCCTCACCTCACCAGGGTCCAGCAACACCTGCCAGCGCTGGACCCGGGTCCTCACAGCCCAGCAGGGAGTCATTGACAGCAGGTACAAGATGGCATCGAAGCCACCCAACAGGAAGACGAACTTCAGGTCTACCAACCAGGCTTCTGCTTCCAACGGATCCATGGGCCACATGGGGCTCAACTCCAACAATACAGGTTGCCCAGGAGATGGGCTTACATTGAAAACATCCCACCAGGACAGAGGAGGGATGAGCCAGTGGGAGCAGGGGGAAAGGCCATCAAATCTCCAGGGGAGGGCCTGGGTCCACTCAGCATCCTCAGGGCCCAGGTCCAGGGGTACAGCTTCCTGAGGCCCCAGCTCGGTGGGTACAGGCTGGGGTCCCAGTGCTATCCCCTCTGTCCCTACAGGGCCTGGTGTCAGGATGCCAGGCCCTGTAGAGACAGGATTGCCATGTGGCAGATGCCCCTGCCCCTCTCCCCAGCTAAGCCCTGACCACTCCTCCGGCTCAGGTCCTGCCTCCGAGAGTTCCATGGGCTCCGCACCCCACTCTTCCTCTTCCCAGCTTCCCATCTCCAGCATGTTTTTAACTACCAGGAAAGCTGCCTTGAAGCAAGCAAAGCAGATCTTCATCTGGTCTCCGTGGACAAGCTGGTAGAGCCAGGCCGCATAGAGGCAAGACATGCCCTTGGCCCCATGGCGAACGGTGACTGGGGGACACATGGCCCAGAAGCCTGCCTGTAGCGGATTGGACAGAGAGAGGAAGACTTGCTTGGCAGTCTCAGGAGGTCAGGTCTACAGGATCTGGGGACCGTGTGATGTTAGGGACACGCGGGAAAAGCCGAGAATGGGAGAAACAGGAGAAAACGGGGTGCAACAGGAGACCTGGGGTGTTTGGGGCTCCAGGACACGGGGTGGCGGTACAAGAACTGGGTGCCAAAACAATGAATACCTCCTTGGAGAAGTGGACAGGCTTGAGATCGCAGAAACTTCTCCAGCTTCACACTTGCTCCAGTGTCTGGGGAGCTGGAAAGGCAAAGAAGATGAGGCTTGGCGCCCCGTGCTGGGCAGGCTGCGGAGCCCACTGGGGGAGGAGTGTGGGGCTCACTGCTCACCCCGAGCAGACTGGGGCTCCCTCACCACACCCCCAGCTTCAGCAGCTTCCTCAGGGCTCACTGCCCCAACCTCACACGTGGGCCTGGCTCCCGACTGAAGGAGGCCGGAAGCCTGAGCCAGGCGCCCAGCCCTGCCCGCACTCCCAGCCAGACCCCCTCACCGGCGCAGGCCATCCCACCCAGCCAGTCCCAGACGCCCCCTCAGCCCTGCCTCCTCATCCTCACCTTCCCGGCTGAGCTCCGAGCGAGGCGGCTAATGGACGCCAGACCAAGGCTCGCCTCGCCACAGCACCACCGCCTTACACGGGGCCTTCACCCATGATGCTCCAGCTCATTTACATATCTCCCATGAGCCCCCGGACGCAGGCCGCCAAGGCGCTGAGTCACCCAGGGCCCCGAGGCGCACATGCGTCCTGGCGCCCCCAGAGCACGCATGCGCTGCTCCCCCGCCCGCACCCCAGCGCCCCTCCGCCTCGTGGGTGCTGCCTCGAGGCGCCCTGGGGCCCTGGGGCCCTGTCCCCTCAAGGGACACGAGGGCCTGGGCCTGCGGCTTGTCTTGTTTGGAAAGAGGATGTCTTCGTCCCGGTCTCGTTAGGAAAAGTTCTTTAAACCTTGTGAAACTGCCCAATGGCCCTCAACTGCGTTTTAAACACGTCTCTCCGGCCTTTTTGTTCTTAAACAGCCTTAAAGAATTCTTGGTAGAGTTTATTTCTAGAGGGCTTGAGACTCGGAGAAAAACCAAGCAGAAGATACAAGGTTTCCAGCGGCCTCTCCGAGCTCAGCCCTCACTGCACAGAGATCTGTTTGTTCACATATGCGAGCGGCACCGCTCATGTCCCCTCCTCAAGGAGGTGCTCGCAGTCCATTCCCGACCTCCCACAGTTTGGACACGGGTATGATGATGCCTCTCTCCAGATGCCCTTGGCCCCTGTCCTCCCCAGCCCCTCCAGTCACCGACATGACCTCTGCACCTACTTTGTCCTATCCAGAATGTCACAAGGCTGACTGGCCTTGAGCAACAAGAAACTATCTCAGTTTCCTTCCTTGGGAACATATGGCTAGGTTTCCTGGGTGCCCTGGGGCAGCAGGAAGCAAGTTTGTCCCCAGAGTTCAGTAATTCTCCATTAACTGGGTATACCTCTGTTTATCCATTCAAAGAACAGCTGGGCTGCTTTCCGGGGTTTGGTAATTTGAGATATATATATATATATATATATATATATATATAAGCTATAACCAACTTTGTGTTGGTTTGCTGAACTGAAGCTTATGTCTCCTCTGAACACACACAGAGGAGCACAAATGCTGCATTGTGTGGCAAGCCAGTTGTGTTGTGTGAAAACTGGCATATTTCCCAAGCAGCCAGCTCTTCCTTCAGGACCAAATTGTTGCTGAAGCTCCATGACTTTGAGAGTCCTGGAAAATGTTAGCTGTGACAAAAACAACTTATAGTGAATGGCCATAAACATGGAAAACTGTTTTATCACAGTTCTGGAAACTGCAAGTTAGGATGCAAGCTTGATCAGAGTTACATTCTACTCAGCCATCCTTTTGCTCCAGCCTCCTTTGTCTGAAAAGGGGCAGGGTTTCTAAGGAATCTTTTTATAAAGGGAACTGGGTTGCAGAATGGCCCAGTGGTAGAGTTCTTTCCTAGCACATTCAGTCCCCAGCCCCTAAAAAAAAAAAAAAAAAAAAAAAAAAGGCAAAATTATAGCAGGGCAGTGGTGGCACAGGAAGCAGAGGAAGAAGGATCTTTGAGTTCATGGCCAGCCTGGTCTACAGAATGAGTTCCAGGACAGCCAGAGCTACTCAGAGAAACCCTGTCCCAAAAAACAAAATACAAGAACAAAAATTGCAAGACAACAAAAATGTACTCATCCCATTTATAAGAGCTCCGCCCTCCTAGCCTGATTACCTCTCCAAGGTCCCACTCCTGACCACACTACCTTAAGGCTTTGGATTTCAATAGACTGGAAATGTGTGGGTCTCGAGCCTTCAGACCTCAGCGGACATTTGCAGATATCCATGTTTGTTAAGTTTGAGTATCTTCTTTAGTGAGGTGTTTTTGTTTTTGTTTTGTTTTGTTTCTTGTCTTTTGCCAGTTTTTAAATTGATCTGTCATACTGTTGCACTTAACAGTTCTTTGTATATTTTCATCATTAGGTGCTTTGCACCATGTATATGTACAAAACTGTGATAAAACAGTTTTTCATGTTTATGGCCATTCACTACACGTTTTTGTCACAACTAACATATTCCAGGACTTGCTTCAGCATCCATTTGGTCCTGGGACTTGTTTCTGGGATACATATCAAGACTCCGCCCCTCCAAACAAAATGTTCGTGAAAATACACCTGTCTTAGTAGTTGTTCTATTGCTTGAAGAGACAGCATTACCCAGGCAGCTCATAAAAGAAAACCTTAAATGGGTCTTGCTTACAGTTTCAAAGGCTTGGTCTGTGTCATCATGGTGCGGAGCATGGTGGAAGCATGTCAGCACTCATGATGCTGGAGCAGTAGCTGAGAGCTACATACATCCTGATCTGCAGGCCAAGAGAGAGAGAGAGAGAGAGAGAGAGAGAGAGAGAGAGAGAGAGAGAGAGAGAGAGAGAGAGAGAGAGTCTGGCCCTGGCATGGCTTTTAAAACCTCAAATCCTACCTGAGTGACACACTTCCTCCAATAAGGTCACACCTCTTAATCCTTCTAATCTTTCTCAAAGAGTGCCACTCCTGAGACTAAGCTTCAAATACATTGACCCTATGGTGGTCATTCTTGTTCAAGCCACCACAGCAACTCTCCTACTGAAGAGACGGTTCCATCATGCCAGGCCTGGGAACTGAGTTCTGACACACAGAACCCACACAAAAACTGTTTGGAGTAGGTCATGCATCTGCTGTCCGAGAGTTGTGACAGGGACAGAAAACCTCCAGAAGCTGTTGGGACAGCTAACCTAGCAGCAGTGAACAAGAGAGACCCAAACAAAACAGAAGGTGAGTAGGAATAAGAAATGGCTTATTCTGGAGCCAAATGAGTGACTGTGGCCCTGGAACACAGATTTAAGTTACCACAGTTCTGTGTTTCGATATGGTAACAGTTTCATAAAGTGTTTGTAGTAACAGAACACAGATAGTACCTCATTGGTGGAAACATCAGATAGGTGAATTGCTGCTCAAATTTCTAATTGGTCTTTTAATAAAAAACCTGGAGCCAGATTTGTGGTAAATGCTGAAAGATCAGAGAGACAAAGGAACAAGTCACTGCCACATCTCACTTCGTCAACTCCACAAATCCTCTGTTTGAATGCCTCTGAGTCCTCAGCCAAAAGGGCCTCAGCTGAAAAAGCCTTTAGTTCTTGTCTCCTCACACCTTATATACTTTTCTCTGCCCAGCCATGTCACTTACTTCTTAGTGCTGGGATTAAAGGCATGTGTGCTTCCCAAGCAAAGGCATGAGATCTCAAGTGCTGGGATTAAAGGCGTGTGCCACCACTGCCCAGCTCTATGTTTAACCTAGTAGCTTGTTCTTGAGAGGGCCGGGGAGCCAGACCAGAGCCATGACAGGTTTCTGGTAGTCCTGCCAGGGACCAGGCCTTAGTTTCAGTTTACTGGAACTGGCTGGAGCTGAGCAGGCAGTTCTCAGGAAGACCACAACTCAGGGGCAGCCAATCAGCAGGTGCCCCCCCAGCCTTCTGCTGGCTAAAGAGAGCTTTCCCTACCTTGCAGCTAGAAGGTCCCTAACCACTAGAGCCTCTTACCAGTCAGCCCCTAGACTAATCTTTCCTCCACCAATCGGCACCAGATTAATCCCTCCTCCCTGGAATTCCCCTAAAAGGAGAATTTCTGCTTAAAAGGAGCTTTCAACCTCCCTTTGGGGTCACTATTTACCAACTCAACATGTTGGAAATAATAAATGCTCTTGTTGATTGTATACGTGACTCATCATCTTTCTTGGGGGCTTCTCTCAGACCCTAACAGTTCTGTTCTCTGATCTTCAGGCAATTTTTATTAGGGTACACAGTATATCACCACAGTGGATTACAGTAAAGTGGAGAAATCTCTGCTCCAGGTTTCAAATGCTCTCTGAGGACATACTCAGATCGATGAACTCTAGGGGTCTGTTCATGGGTTCCAAAAGGATTTACTATTATTCACAACGTTAATCACAGGCAGAGGAGGGCAAGGAATGACTGTTTAAGAGGCTGAGCTAGCTCAAGGCATGTGGCCTGCACCGTTCAACCACTTCGCAATAACTGGCGTTCCAGTGTTGTGCAAGGTTCAGTGGAGGTATGGCTTCCATTTGAAAACTTTATTTCACAGTTTCCTGCTAGCCAAGCATCACATTTTGTGCATATGGAGGCCAAATATTATTCCAAATATTATTTCACGTCCCCCATTGCTAGGAAGGCTCATTCCTAGAATCTGACATAGATGAGGCTGAGAAAACAGCAAAGCGGTTTTCAGAATAGAGAGTAGTAGCTGAGGAAGTCACCATGGGTGCCTGGAACTGAGCTCCAAGCCTCTGAAAAAAAAAGAAACCACCTCTGAGCCATGTCTCTGGCATACCCCACTATGTATTTTTTTTAAAGATGGAATACCTTTAATAGATTAGTTGAAAGATTCAGTATTTATTATGAATTATAAAGCTGTTTCTTTTCATAAAGTAGAACTTTTTTAAAAATTTAACTTCTTTATTGACTCTTTGGGGTGAATGATGTGAAACTTCCAATTATGCTCACTTCCTGGTCCCCCCATACCCTCCACTCATCTGTGGTGATATTTTATTTGTGCTCTAACAAATAAAGCTTGCCTGGGGATCTGAGGTCAAAACCAGCCACTATATTAAACATAGAGGTCAGGCAGTGGTAGCATATACCTTTAATCCTAGCATTCAGGAAGCAGAAATTCATCTGGATCTCTGTGAGTTCAAGGCCACACTGGGAACAGAGCCAGGTGTGGTGGCACACACCTTTAATCCCAGCACTAGTTAACCATAGAGGTCTGGAGGTCTGTACAAACAGACAGGAAGTAATAGAGCTAGGCAGAAAGAGGAAGTGATGTAGCTGGGCAGAGAGAGGAAGATGGCAGGACACAGAAAGGTATATAAGGCATGAGTATACAGGAAGTAGCTCTCGGACTGAGGATTTTCTAGCGGTAAGAATTTGTGGCTGGCTTGCTTCTCTGGTCTTTCATCTTTCACCCCAATATCTGACTCTGGGTTTTTTTAATTAATAAGACTGTTTAGCAATTCACATTACACTCACCCCTGCTGAGCCCCCCACAAAAGAAAACAAAACAAAGTAAGCAAACAAAAGCAAAAACAAACAAAAACAAAAAACAAAACAAAACAAAATCCAAAACAGAAAAATCTCTTTGCTTCTCCTTCTTTCCTGCCTCTGCAACACCTCTTCATCTGTCCTGGTGGCATTGGAAGTCTAGGTGTGCCATATAGTAACCTCTTTGTCCCATCAGCTTTACTGGCAAATGTTCCTTGCAATGAGTCACTGGTCTGGATCAAGACCTCTGGTTTCTGGTACACCATCCTCACTGGATCCTCACTAGAACTCCTCTGCAATATTCTGTGGCCTCCCAAGTCTTGGAGATCTTGTGGGTATCGTTCCACAGGAACAGTCCCTTCACTGCCTCCAACAGGTCCTAGATGGGGTAGATGCTAGGGTGGATTAACCCAAGGCCAGGCTATGGGCCTGGGTGGTAGCCAAGCTGGTCAGTCTGGGCCTCCAGGGCCACCCACCTCGGGCAAGGGGGCGGAGCCTGTTCCCCTACAAGCATGCCCTCAAGGTTGGTTCACCCTCACCTGTGGTAAGGGGTGGAGACTATCTCTCCCTAGTTCAGGAGCCAGCTCTCTTGCTGTAGTGTCCAGCAAGAGGCAAGGCCAGCTTTCCCAGGACCAGTGAAGGGCAGGGCTGGCTCAGCATGGCCCTCTGATTTTATCTCAAATGGTTCCTCAGTCCTCGTGAGGTGACACAGACCACAGACATCAACATAGACCTCAGCTGCAGCTGGTCCACGAACTCAGACATGGCCCTAAGCAGAAGCTTGGGCCTGGCAACATCCTGGCTCTGGGTGGAAGGAATGGCCACTCAGGTGGGAATTTCGGTTCTGGTGGCCGTATGGCCACTGGATACCACCAAGGCCTCAGGTTGCATCCCTAACCCTGGGCCTGTATGTGACCTTTGCTGGCAATGCAGGACCCAGACTTCAGCATGGATCCCAGCCGCGGTAGGACTGTGGACCCCAACATGGTCCTTGGCAGCAGCTGGGTCTGGTTGTTACCACCGCTCCAGCTGCACTATGGCCCTGAGACACCAACATGGCCCTTGATTCTCACGTGTCTACATGGCCTTCAATGGTAGCAAAAGCATCGGACATCAGTGCAGACCCTGGCTGCAGTAGGGCCACAGACCCTGACATGGCCCTCAGCTACAGCTCTGGCCTGGACATCACCATGACACTGAGTAGCAGCACACGCCACTCAGATCTGGATGCATACTGGCCATCAGACACCAACCTGAACTCAGGTGGTTGATCTCACCCTGGGCATCCTTACAGTGCTCGGTGGCAACAGGAACCACATATGTCAATTCGGATCCTGGCTGTTATAGGGCCGCGGACCCAGACATGGCCCTTGGCAGCAGCCTGGGCCTGGATGACACCATAGCCCCAGGTGGCAGCATATTCCACCCATATGTGTATGGCCCCTGTTGTGGCGTGGCCCCCAGACTCCAACCAAGCCACAGGCTCTGGCCTAGATCCCGGGCCTCTGTATGGGCCCTAGTGGCAACCTGGGTCATAGACTTCAACACAGAGCCCAGCTACAGCTGGGCCACAGACCCAGACATAGCCCCAGGCAGCAGCTCAACCTGTTCGACATCCTAGCTCCAAGTAGTAGTTCCGGCCACTCAGATCAGGATGGCTCTGGCAGCAGCATGGCCCCTGGACACCAACAAGGCCACAGGTTGTGGCCCAGACCCCAGGCTTCATGTGTCCTTTGGTGGCACCATGAGACATGAGCGTCAACTTAGACCTTGGCTGTGGAAGGACCACAGACCCAGACCTGATCCTTGGCAGCAGCCTAGGCCTGGTTGTCACCATGGCCCCAGGTGGCAGCAAAGGCCACCCAGATGGGTACAGCCCCAGCGGCAGCATGGCTCGTGGACCCAAACACGGCCCCAGGAGGTGGCCCAGCCCACTGGAGCGGCAACAGGAGCCATGGACATCAACAGAGACTCTGGCTACTGTAGGACCAGGGACCCAGACATGACCCTTGGCAGCAGCCCTGCCCAGACACCACCATGGCCCCAGGCGGCAAGCAGATGTCCAATATTTGCCCACTCTTCACCATCTTCATTTCTTTTCTGTGTCTTTCCACAGTGTATGAACCGTTCTGATTCTCTCTCTCTCCCATTTCTCCACCAGATATTTCCTTATCATAATAAGGCCCACATCCGGTGCCATAAGGTGCCGGGCAGGCCCATGGCTATCTTCCCATCAGCCAGGGCCTTGAGGACCTCAGCTGGCTAGACCTGGTCTGAGTGGAACGGCGTCAGGCAGGGGTCCCATTATGTGTTTTCAATAAAGAGGTGACTTCTCTTTGAAGTGCATTTACCAATGTGACTAGAACAGGGAATTTGGTCATTTTTGAAAGTAGATTGACTATATGATTCCTCCTGTATCTAACAGGGTTGGGTTTTTTTTTTAATTCTATAGAATTTTTTTTGTATGGAGTATTTAAAAGAATCAATTATCCTTTACCTTTAGATGTTTTCTCCTTTTGACCTATTTGACCTTATAGTTATAATTTTGTGTGGAATGACTGGCTCTAATTTTTAGGAAAGAATGGTCTTAAATATTTAAATTATTCTAATTTTTACTTATGAATGATACTTCAAGGGGTTTTATTACTCTAGAAAATTAGAGTTCCAGGAGAAATCATATAATTTTACAATATTATTTTTAATTCCCTTTTAAGAAAATCATCTTTTCCATCTTTTCCCATGTTCCAAGTATTTTTACTGACAGATTAAAAACAAGAAGTTGGCCATGTCAGAAATTAAGATTTATAGATTTTGTGAGCATAACAAAATGTTATTTTTTTTTATTTTAACAGTCAAAAAGGGAAATGGAACTCTACTAGGAGTTGAAATAATATTGACCATTTCCTTTTTATTAGCAAACTATGAATACTGTTAAATTAATTTTTTAATCCTGGCTAATGACACTATAGAACAATTTTTTTAAATTTTTTTTTTTATTTTTTTGCCGTGGGATGATGGTCTTTCTCTTCTCTGTGAATATGTGTTGCTCTCATTGGTTGATAAAAAACTGTTTTGGCCAATAGCCAGGCAGAATAAGGCTAGGCAGTACAATCAAACTGGAGATGAAGAAGGGTAGAATCAGAACAGATGCCAGCCAGCTGCCAAGGAAGCAAGACATACAAAAATGAGGTAACAAGCCATGAACCACATGGCAAAACATGGATAAGAAATATAGATTTTATTAAATGTAAGAGCAAACTAGCAATAAGCCTGAGTCATTAGCTAAATATTTATAATTAATATAAGCCTCTGAGTGATTATTTGGAAACAGCTGTGGGATTGGGTGAGACAGAGAAAAGCCTCCATGTACATAAGGTGCCCAACATTTGGCAACTCCATCCACATTAAACCTGAGAGAGTTTTAAAAAGGTTCTGAAATGGAGCCAAGAGCAGCTTCCTAGTTCATGTCTCTCATGTGGGCTGCAGTACAGAGACCCATCCCCCTGGCTGAGGAGGCATGCATGCTTGAGCTGAAACATGGCAGATTCCCACCAGATCACAAGAGCAGCAGTACAAGCGCATGCTGCATGGTGGGTTTAAGGCTTTTGCTCAGACAGATAAAAAGACTAAAAGATACAGAGTAAAAAAAGGTCCAGACAGAAAAACCTCTAAACAGGTTCCAAGATGTTTTACAATATGTATAGGCTTAAGAAAAAAATAAAAAGAATATGGACAATTATAGAAAGGAATAAATAATTAAAAAAATAATAAAATCTTTAATGAGAGAAATAAGGTCATAAAAAAGAATAAGCTAGGCCAGGCAGTGGTGGCACAGACCTTAAATTCCAGCACTTGAGAGGCAGAGCCAAGCTGATCTCTGTGAGTTCAAGGCCAGCCTGGTCTATAGAGCAAGATCCAGGACAGGCACCAAAACTACACAGAGAAACCCTGTATTGAAAAACCAACCAAACAAACAAACACAAACAAACAAACAAACAAAGAATAAGTCACACAGAAATGGAAAATACACAGGGAGTCTGTATCCAATACGTTATTGTGTTGATTTTGAATTTTTTGATGGCTGATGGGGAAGAGACAGCTGCTGGGAGACATGAGATTGAAAGAGAGACTGATGAAATATACCAACCTAAATATTTTAAGAGTGCCTTAACTTTAAAACAGAAGGCAAAAAATATATTTGTAAAATGGAACTTAAAAGATGCATTGTTTTAGAGAAGCAGTTTTGCTTTTGTTTCTACAGGAAATAAGAGGCTGTGGATTTGTTCCAGGTTAATATGGATCAGATTTAATCAAGGGAGACCTTCTGAACCTTGACAGATGATATCTGTCAACAAAGGTTATAGCTGGTCTTCCCATGACTTTGCCATTATCTCAAATTTTCTCAGGGTCCCCATAAGATTACCAGAACCCCTAATCAGCAGGAAGTAGTCTAAAGAACTATGCCCAAATTCCCAAAATATTATTTATGAATATTTGTTTTCATTTAAGAGGGGGGTGGTTACAAATTGTTGTTGGTCATAGTCAATCTCTTTCTAAAAGAAGAAAAGAGGATATGATATAGAAATGATGAAAAGAGGGTAGATTATTAAATCTACTTTAATCCAAAAAACAACTGTTTTTTTTTTTTGTTTTTTTTGTTTTTCGAGACAGGGTTTCTCTGTGTAGCTTTGCACCTTTTCCTGGAACTCACTTGGTAGCCCAGGCTGGCTTCGAACTCACAGAGATCCACCTGGCTCTGCCTCCCAAGTGCTGGGATTAAAGGCGTGCGCCACCACCACCCGGCCAAAAAACAACTGTTAATCTCAAAATATTTTACATTGGTATGCATTTTAGTCTATTGATACAAATTTAACAACAATTTTGTTATACTGTATGTATATTTCTACTCTTGTTTAAGGTATTATGTTCATGCAGCTCATTTCAAAATGTAATATATAATTTTAAAATATAGCTTAATAAATAGTCATCTATAATAATCAAACTTATAGCCATATTTGTTAGGTTTTCTAGGTATACAAAGATATATTTCAATTAGATAGGTAATCTTCAAATACTTCAAAGATCTACAGACTATGGCATTTAAAATGTTTTAAGAACTTAGATTTTCTCTATAGTGAGACACATCTGCTCCTGGCAGCACCAATTAATTCAAAGAGGATGATGGGTATCGAAGAAACTACTTATGAGTTTGCTTTCAATGTAGCAAGGCTAGCCATTTGGGTAAGAAATTGCTCTTGCCTGGATTGCTTGACAGTATTTTATATAAACTGGACATGCAGGACCCACAGGAAGATGACTGCTAAACTTTGCCAAAACAAGGCAGGATGGTCCTTTAGGTTCCTGCTTCACAGAAGAAGCTGCCAGACATGCTGCAAGACATAGAGGAAAGTGACTGAAGAATTTTGCCAATATAGGCAGGACAGTCCTTTAAATTTCCTGCTTCACTAAAAAGTCTGCCAGATACTCTAGACCTATAGACTGAAGATGGATGCCCCAATGGTACAGAAGATCTTTGGGTTATTGTCCAGGCAGCCAGATGTGTCTGTCATTTTTAGAGTTTGGAAGTTGTTTGCAATGTACTTCCTGTTATATTATAATATTATATCCTTCTGGGATCTTTGATGGAGTTGAAGACTAGATAGTTATAATTATAGTTTTCCTTAGTTATGATAAAAGGTATATTAGATATAAAACTTTAGACTCAAAAATAGAATAGGTGATAGAGCATTTTCTTTAATTTTACCAAATACAAATAGACTAGATATTGTAACTATAATTCTTGCTTGATAACTGTTTTGTTATATGTAATTTTACTATGTTAAAGCTAAAACCTTCCTTTTTGATTAGACAGAAAGGGGGAAATGCTGTGGGATGATCTTTCTATAAGCTGTGACTATGTGTTGCTCTCATTGGCTGATAAATAAAGCTGTTAGCCAATAGCCAGGCAGAATAAAGTTAGGCAGTACAGTCAAACTAGAGATGATCAGGGCAGACATCAGGAAGCAAGATGTATAAAAATGAGGTAACAAGCCATGAACCATGTGGCAAGGCATAGATAAGAAATAAGGGTTAGATTATATGTAAGAGCTAACTAGTAATAAGCCTGACCCATCAGCCAAACATTTATAGTCAATATAAGTCCCTGAGTGATTATTTGGAAGCAGCTGCAAGATGGGACAAGACAGAGAAAAGCCTGTGTGTACATTGTTTATTTTGGATTTTTAAAGACAGGTCTCTTTACAGAGCCCTGGCTCTCCTATGTCTCACTATGTAGACCAGGCTGGCCTCAAACTCACAGAGACCCACCTGCCTCTGCCTCCTGAATGCTGGAATTAAAGGTGTGCCATTTCTAGCCTAGTACAATTTAAATATTCTAGCAGTCAAGAAACATTGGCTCTTACAGTTTAAAATACCATGGATAGTGTTATCATTGGATATTAATTCATTTTGTAAATTATAGTTTGAGTAATGGTGGCACACACCTTTAATTCCAGACTCAGCAGACAAACCTCTTGAGTTACAGGTCAGCCAGGACTACACAGTGAGATACCCTTGTGCACACACACACACACACACACACACACACACACACACACACACACGTCTTTGTACCACCTGCATCCTGGTGCCAAAAGTTGCCAGAAGAAGGGATTGTGTTCCCAGAAACAGGAGTTACAGAGGGTTGTTAACTACCACATGAGTGCTGAGAACTAAACCTGTGTCCTCTGGAAGAGTGGTCAGTGCTCTTAACTGCAGTCAACAAGGCTGAAAGGAGTTGGAGATCCAGAGCATTCTGACACTTTCCCTTGTTGCCCTCTATGTGAATCTTGTCTCAGAGTTTCCCAAGGATACAAAGGCCTATGCAAAACTTGGTTCAGGAAACCCAGAAAACCGAGGTACCTGACAAATTGAGGAATTTGCACTTGGCATTGTATTGTTGGAATCTCCCTTCAGGTTGTTTTGAGCATATGGAAATTAACTGGCTGAACTGTAATGGAGAGAAATAAAACTGCCTTAGGCGAGGGTATAGTGCTTCAGTCCTTTGAGGCTGGACCCCGCTGTGTGGGGACCTGCCCCACCAGGAACTTAGGTCACCTGTGAAGAGGTGGCCTGGAACTGAGGAAAGGCAAGTGCGCACCGCTCACGGTTGAGCGGTTTCCTAGCCTCCCTCTTACCCGGAGACAATCAGACGCAGCGGGGAGTCAAGTCAAGCAAGAACTCGGTTATTGATAGTCAGTAAGCTTCTTTTATACTAGAAAACCTCCAAACCCTAGGAGGGGGTGAAGGAACAAACCAATCATTTTAAAGGGCACCCTGTTTACAAGTTGTTTATGTCCTGACACTATCTCTTGTTTTTTAGTATCTTATCTTAGCATAAACAACTTGAGCTAACTTCCTTTCTCACCATTTGTATCCACTCTGCGTAAACACCTTAAAGCTTAAGCTCTATTTATCTGAATTTCTCTCGGCACCCTCTTTGCAGCCCATGTATGCCCCACAGATTCCCCCTTTTTGTTTTTTAAATAAGGTGGGCTGTTTACCTGTTTGGCATCCCCCCAGTATAGCTTGCCCTCCTGCAGGTCCAGAGCCAGTCCGTTGGGCCACCAGAGGGAGGTGTTCCCCAGGACATGCCGGTCTCGCCCATCCAGGTTGGCACGTTCGATTTTGGGGTTTTCCCCCCAATCTGTCCAGTACATGAGGCCCATCACAGGGTGCAACACAATGGCCGGGTGTTGGTTCAGGTTCTCAGACACCAGGATCTTTCTGGAGGTGCCATTGAGGCGGGTCACCTCAATTCAGTCCGTGCCTGTATCCGTCCAGTAGAGGTTTCGGGCAACCCAATCCACAGCAATGCCATCAGGATCATTGATCTCAGTGTTTACAAGTGTCTGTGAGCCTGACCCATCCAGATACGCCCTGTGGATAGCCCGCACCTCATCATCTGTCCAGTACACGTAGCCCTCCAGCGGGTCATAGTTGATGGCAATGGCATGCCAGATGTCGCCCACCTGCAGCACTGTGTCTGAAGTCAGGTGTGTCCAGAGAGATCCTTCTCAGGTGCGTCCTCCAGGCCAGCAGCAGTACTTCCCCAGCCCCTGCCTTACACGTCTTGCCATTGTCTTGCAACTGCACACCAGTAGGGCAGGCACAGGAGTAGAAAGGCTCCCTTGGGGACAGCAGGCACAGGTGGGAGCAGCCGCCATTGTCCTCCTCACATCAGTGTGGAAGGGAGGCTGCCGCTCCTGGCTCAGCACCTGAATCTCCATGGGTGAGTAGAGGGCACTGAGGATCTCCTTTTTCTTCTCCCCTGTCCACTTACTGCAGGTGTGGATAGAGCGGGTCTGCCAGTCCGTCCAGTAGAGTGTGTCCCCAGCGAGCGTCAGGCAAAGGGGTGAGTGAGGCTGCCCTCTACCACCTTCTGCCGGAAGGAGCCGCGTCCAGGTTGGAACGGTGGATGAAGCTGAGCTTGGCGTCAGCCCAGTACAGCTTTTCTTCCTCCAGGTCGATGGTCAGCCCATTAGGCCAGTAAATGTCGGAGTCCACAATAATCTTCCGGATACTGCCATCCATCCCCGTCTGCTCGATTTGGGGTGCTTTGTGGGGCGTTTACCCACCAACCCCACAGTTCCCCAGAGTTTTGAGTGTAAGCAGCAGGAAATATTAGATCGAAGGATTTATTGTGGAGAATATTGCGGAGTTAAACAGATAGAAAGTAAAGGATAGCCTTGAGAGGGCCTGGAACCTTTTCCAATGGGCCCTGACTGTCTCTGCCCCAGGGTATTTATAGAGATGCCAAGGGGTGGAGCAAAAGACCTCCTCCCCCAGCACAGCCAAGTGCAGACCATCTCTGACACCTGCACTCAGGCCCGTGGTCCTAATCATCCTCTATGTGGACCTGTGGTGGTATTGTGTTCCCCAAAATATTGTGTACCTTAATAAACTTATCTGGGGTCAGAGAACAGAAAAGCCACAAGATACTTAGGCTAGAAAATGTCAGCACACGCCTTTAATCCTAGCATTCCAGAGACAGAAATCCCTCTGGATCTCTGTGAGTTCAAGGCCACATTGGAAAGGCCAGCCATGGTGACACACGCCTTTAATCCCACAAAGCCAGCCTTTAATCCCAGGGAGTGATGGCAAGAACAGAAAGATACATAAGGTGTGGAGACCAGAAACTAGAAGCATTTGGCTGGTTAAGCATTTGGCCTGGTTAAGCATTCAGGCTTTTGAGCAGCAATTCAGCTGAGACCCATTCTGGATGAGGACTCAGAGGCCTCCAGTCTGAGGAGACAAGACCAGCTGAGGATCCGGTAAGGTGAGATAGCTGTGGCTTGTTCTGTTTCTCTGATCTACCAGCATTGACCCCAATAACTGGCCTCGGGTTTGATTTTATTAATAAGAACTCTTTAAGATTCCTGCTACATGGACCTGCTGGGTAAAACCACGAGGAACCCGAAAACGGGCTCCCAAGGGTCCCCCCTTCTTTATATATAAAAAATAACTAATTATTAATGGCTTACAGCAATCTCCATAGCTGTTACACCTCCCAGTATGGGAGTAGAGGATGATACAGATGGCATTTCTCTTTTGAATTAGGTCCAAGGTGACTACAGCAGTCTTTAGCTGCATCAAGCCTAAACTCTTAAGGCGACTACAAACTTAAAGAATCCCTTAGCTTCATCATTACAATTAACAGGTTAACATAAATATTGCTATACATAGTCACAGTTCTCCCAATCTTACAACTCAAAGCAAACTCTTAACAGAACCATTGAATTAGCATATATGGTGCTATATATAGTCAATTTTCTCAGTCTTACAATTTTAACTCAATCATTTGAATTTTCTTGCTAACAGAACATAGGAAAAACTTCGATGTATTCACATCAAACTTAAATATTTCCTTAACTCCACAAAACCAGGGTGCATTAATATCAATAGGTTTCTGCAAACATAATTCAATCTCATAACTCCTCCTTTTCTTTATAATTTTTTAAACAAAATCTCAAACTAGTTAGAGGAACCCAAACTTATACAATTCCTACAAAC
Organism: Peromyscus californicus insignis; assembly: GCF_007827085.1. NCBI lineage: Eukaryota > Metazoa > Chordata > Mammalia > Rodentia > Cricetidae > Peromyscus > Peromyscus californicus. Next base: position 993,769 of record NW_026294551.1, on the reverse strand, counting down.
CCATATTGAAAAGCAATATTCTCAATCTAACTATTAACACTTTGAAAACTTCTAGCAAAATATCCAAAAGCAGTTTCTTAATAAAACTCTTTACACACTTTAAAAGTAGTCTCTTAGTATACCCCATTTGCATGTCTTACTAACAAAACATGACATTAATCCACTCAAAGAAAATATTTTTTAAATTAAATAGACTAAGGAATATTAACTCTCCCTTTTATAATTTTTTAAGCAAACTCTCAAGCCTAGTTATAAAACCCAAACTTCTGTTTAAACAGTTCCATTTGTAACACAAAACCAGTTCCATAAGTAATTCCATTTTTACATAAACAGTTCCACAAAACAATTCATGAATCACCAGTTAATAAAGCATATGTGCATACACAAAACTGCATCTTGATTCTAGGTAGAAATAAATTTCTTCATTTAAACAGTTCCATTTTTAATCCAATAATTCCAGAAAATAGTTCCCAGGTCATTACTATAAGTAAACTCAAAATTGTCCCATTGCAATGAAATCTTTATTGTTCATTTCATTTCTTAAGTCTTAAAATTCAAATGATAAATTCTGGTACTAGCCTTCCAAATAGGAGAAATCCATAACCAAAATCTTTTTGTAATTTTATCTCATTTTAAGTTCAAAAAGTTCAAACAAAAAATAAATTCTGGTATCAGGCTTTCACTTCCAAATATGAAGAGACGTTTTTCAACCAAAACTTTTTGCAGTTAACAATTTTTGTTCAAACAAGCGTCTCTGCAACTTTTGTTCTCACAGACAGAGACCTTTTTAGGTACAGTAGTATTCTAAACCGCACTGTTTTTCATGTTAGCTCAGGTTTATCTGTGTTGCATTAATTTTCCACAGATCTCAGCTGCAGATGCCTTGTGCTGGTTCTGGTGTCCGCCATTCTTAGCTTCTTAGCGGCTTCTGGAGCTTTTGAAACCATTCAGACTGCCTACTTTGCAGTCTACTGGGACACTAACCTTCTGTGTCTCAGGTTCTTTCACCATATACATTAAGAATAGATTCACCCTAATTGTTGTGCTAGAAACCTCATCCAACTACTGAGGGATCTGGATGCAGAGATCCATGACTAGGCCCTGGGTGGATCTCTGGGAGTCCAATCAACGAGAATGAGGAGGGTTTATATGAGCGAGAATTGTTGAGACCAAGGTTGGATAAAGCACAGGGACAAATAGCCAAATGAATGGAAACACATGAACTATGAACCAATGGCTGAGGGGTCCACACTGGATCAGGCCCTCCGAATGGGTGAGACAGTTGATTGGCTTGATCTGTTTGGGAGGCATCCAGGCAGTGGGACCAGATCTTGTGCTCATTGCATGAGTTGGCTGTTTGAAACCTGGGGCCTATGCAGGATTGTTTGGCTTGGCCTGGGAGGAGGGGACTAGACCTACCTGGACTGAGTCTACCAGGTTGACCTCAGTCTGTGGGGAAGGCTTTGCCCTGGAGGAGATGGGAATGGGGGGGGGGGCGTTGGGGGGAAGGTGAGGGGGACGGGAGGGGGGAGAACAAGGGAATCCGTGACCGATATGTAGAACTGAATTGTATTGCAAAATAAATTAAAATAAATTAAAAAAAAAAATTAAAAAAAAAAAAAAAAAGAATAGATTCACACTTGACATTTACACTTTTTTTTACAAATTCACATATAACATTAATGTCTACTTATGTATACTCTTTAAGGGAACTATAGAACTACTTTAGCAAATATATTTATTACTTCTTATATACTTATCTTATTTCTTTTTAAACTTACATTTGCAACTAGCATCTTTACTTCTTACAAGCTTATTACTACATGTCTTAAGATTACCTTAGATACTTCTTGCAAGCTTATATTCTTAAAGGAACTCTATGGATCTATTTTACAAACTAAAGATTTCTTAACACAGATCTAACAAGACAGAATAATTTCTACAAACTCACATATCTTATTTTCATCTTTTTCTCCTTCTTACTCTTAATCAGCATCACTATCTCTATTAGATTGTCTTAACTAGATAGGAAGTACGTACATCATTTCTAAAGTTTAGAGTTTATAGTCAGCTTTGCTATACAACATGGGGATTTAGTGAGTGTTGTCATTATAGAGTTGTGATAGTTGTTGCTAGGGGACTGTAACCTTCCCAGGATGAAGTCACACTCCAAAGTTGCTAGCTCTCTCAGCTGTTCCGGAACCGGCAGAGATGCACTGTCAGCGGTAAACAGTTTTTAACTAGAGGTTGTCCCTTCACCCAAATTCATAGTAGTTCCCCTAAATGCTTCAATTCAGACAGACGTTTCTATTACAGCAGTACTTTTGGTTTGCTCTACCGAAAAACTTCACTTCACGCTGAGGGTGAAATTACCATATTTAGCTGCTGTAAAGCTCTTTGCCAAACACTGAACAGCTATTAGGTGATATAAAGTATTTTTCTAAAGGAGCTAGTAAAACCAAAAGCGGCACAGCTCCGAACTCTATTTCCCCACTGTTTGCATTAACCAGTGACAAAACCTCAGAAACACTAATCGAGCCACTTTCATTCTGGTTCCTTTATAGGAACATCATTGGAGCTGACCCTTTCTTAGTTCCACGTTCCTTACCAGACACTCTGGTAACCACCAAGCTTCATTCTCCTCTTGTGAAAAAACACAAACATGTCCTTGGTCCTATATTAAAACAGGATCGGGACCCTTCCATAATCCTGAGCAGGGATCTTTCCATTTCGCATTACCCTCAGCTAAAGGATTGGAGTGAGCTCTAATATGGCCCACAAAGCATGGCAGCTTTCTTTTGTGAATAGCGTCTTGAATTGGTTGAAACATTTTGACTTGGTTGTTAGTTCCAATATTTTCACCAAAACTGTTACTATTCAAAGGAGTCAAGAACATAGATGTTCTTTCATGAAATGTATCCTTCATTAGCTTACTTTGAGAAAAAGCATTTTCAGGATTTAGTATTTTCGTTTCATTAGCTTTAACTCCTGATGTTATTAGCAGCTGTTAATATTTAGCATTGATTTTTTTATAAGGAACTTTCAGGTGAAGCAACTCTTTTGTAAGACAGCTAGATTTCTGAAGTTTGTTTCCCATCTATAAAGCAGTCATTTCTTTTTTGAATGCCTGTTTCCTTGTCTCCTTATTAGATTTGCAAAGGAATTACTCATTGCAGTTCGTTCAAAAGGCAAAGAACTTTTTTAATTTCAACATAAGTTTCTTCATATCTAAGACAACATTCAGTGTATAAACTGCTTTCTTTTGCTTTAAGGATTTTTAAAATGGCTTGTTTGCTCTTAAAAGTAGCTTTTTGTCATCCAACTACTGTAAAAATTTGCACAGCTATTAGGGTAAATAAGGCATTTTACCAACGGAGCCCCAAACCGCGAAGCACCTAGTTCCATATCTGTAAGGATTTTGTCCTTAATTGCGTCCTTAATTATGTCATCAGCCTTCGCTGGCTTCCCAGACTAAAAAGTGGGTGGTCCCTCTGTGGGCTCTCTGTCCCCTCTCCTTCCCAGCTACTCGGGAGGCTGAGACAGGAGGATCGCTTGAGTCCAGGAGTTCTGGGCTGTAGTGCGATATGCCGATCGGGTGTCCGCACTAACTTCGCCATCAATATGGTAACCTCCCGGGAGCGGGGGACCACGAGGTTGCCTAAGGAGGGGCCGACGGGGGAAGGAACCGGAAGGAGAGGGGACAGAGAGCCCACAAGGGGCCCACCTGCTTTTTAGGCTGGGAAGCCTGCGAAGGCTGATGACGTATGTAATTAAGGATCAAATCCTTACAGTATCCTTTCAATTTTTCATTGGAACTGACACTTAAACTCTTAGACGATTTTCCTTCTTATTCTTTTAAAAGCTGTATTTTTTTATTTTATTTATTTATTTTTTGGTTTTTCGAGACAGGGTTTCTCTGTGTAGCTTTGCGCCTTTCCTGGAACTCACTTGGTAGCCCAGGCTAAAAGCTGTATTTTAAGTTTACCATGAACGTATTTTCGAGCTAACAAAAGTGTTTCAGGGCAACGTCGCCATCTTTAGCGGAAAAACTACCTTTCCCAGAATGCATTTCCCTTATATCAGTCCATAATAATATCATTTCCCTTATATCAGTCATTTCCCATAGTTCTTTTTTGATCTGAGAGTCAACTTCTAAGTTCTTTTTTACCATACTTGCTTACAAATTCTTGCCCGGGAGTTTTGAACAAAGTTTTTTGCTTTTGCAATGGGAGATTTGAACAAGCATTTTACATTTTCAGCTATGGCACATTGGGAGATTTCTAGTCTCTCCTCAGCTGGCTTCAACAGGTGTCTCTCTTTCATTTGACACTGGCCCCCCAAATCAGAACCGCACCTGCCTCGTTAGCGCGTGTTGAGGTGGGCAATTTCTGATAGCAACTTTCCTCGGGGCTTGTGTTTGCCTTAGCCAGTCAGTGAAAAACAAGATCATGTACAACAGCTTTTCCATAGCTCTTTCAGAGAGATTTTCTCCCACTGATTTTATTCTCATTTTGCTTGTCCCCACCCCCCCCATGCAGAGCTTCAGATATCTCAGGCTGCTCTGATCCTCTGCTAGCTGCCTTTGGAGGTAGGGGTCTTCCTCCCGCCCCCAATCTGCCTCAAACTCTTAGCAGCCTTCACAGGTCATGCATTTTCTGGGGAGGAATCTGTCCCTTCTCTTTCTTCAGAGTCTTTCTCCCTGACAGTATCCAGTTTGGTCTCGGTTTATCCCCTCTACCCCAGAAACAGTTTCCGACACTACAGTGGCGGCTCTCCCTGCTACTGAAGGTAGGGGCTTTTTGTCCGTTTGTTTTCGGGGTCTGTGTGGTTTGCGTACAGACTGAAAATCTAACAAGGGAGGTTTTTGCCATTTCTAAACTCCCGTTAGGACAGGTGCTTTGCCTCATCAGGCCTTCACCTGGCCCAGTCCCCCAATGGGTTGTGTTTGCTTGTCTGGGTGCTCAAGGACAGAGCTTATGCCAGAGGCAATCACCCCTCAGGGCTACACTCCCTCATCTCACCCGGAGTCAGTTGAAACAAAGCTTTTCTCAAAAAGATGCTTTCTCTGACAGAAAAGAAAGCTTTACTCCTGGATAGTTCTGTTCTGTCCTGGCTGGACTCTTTCCCCAGACAGCATTAACTCAGCAGCACAACTGCTTTAGACATAGCTTTACTGTTTTCCCAGAAAGGTCCTTTCTCTGATAGGAAAGCTTTTTTGCAGCTGTGAACCTATCATCCCGGGACTTGTAGGAAAGCAGATAACTGTGCCGTTCCCACTGGCTTTAGCTTTGTTTGTTCATTAGCAATCTTCCCCTGGATCCTGCACCTTCCTGCCTCAGCTCTGTACTCCAGGAAGTTTGCAACTGCAGGAACCCTAGTATCCCCGAAATGCACTCCAACTCAGAGACGCTGGCCAGTCGCCTCTGGGTTTTTGCTCAGGAGCAAGGATACAATGCTAACAGTTTGCATTGCTTCAGGGGATCTTTGCATTAGGACAATTAGGAGCACCTTTTCACAGCTCACTCAGAAACAAAACCCTTGATGCCTCAGCTCTGCTGTAACTGAAAAGCTTGGTTTTTTTGCTTTTCTCAGGTAGTTTCCTGCCCTTTTGGGCTCTCTGTAGCTCTTTACCCACACTCTCCCAAGCGTTTCCCTCAGGGTACTCTGACCCACTGTCTTTTACTGGCTTGAAGAGACAAAGCTTAGAAGAGGTTTTTAGGAAATTGTCCCTGCCTCCTGCATTGCAGGGATGATTTTTAAAGCTTAAAAGAGAACTCAGAGGTTTTGCTGTCTTAAGAGGTTTGTTGTTTTCCCTTAGAGCTAATCACAGGTGGTCCCCATACTAATATCTTCAGGTGATTCTAATTTTTGTCCTTCTGAGAGAGAAAGTTAAAGGCTTTAGTTTTTAAGAGAGCATTTGAAAAAGATTAAGGCTTTTTAGAGAGATTTTCCCCCCAAATTTTCCAAGAAAAGCTTTTTAGTTTAAGAGAAAGTTTTTTTTTTTCCCCCAGGAGAAAGATGAACTTTTCCCAAAACTTCTAAACTTTAAACTTTGACTTCTTACACCCCCATTTTTGCCTCAGGGAGAAAACACTTTCTCCTGCTGCTTGGACTTAGCATTTCAGCTGTCCCCAGGTCAAAAGCTTCCATAGGAAACTTTTTCTTCCCCATAAGCTCAGAGAAGAGCTTTTTTACTACCCGTAAAGCCCAAAGAAAGATTTTCCCCCCAGTTTGTATTCATAGCCCCCAAAGTTAGAAAATTGAAGAGTTTTTCTGTCTAGTTGCCTTACTTATCTTAAATTTTTTTCTATACAGTCTTACACTTCTAAGTTTTTCCTATACTATATTACTACCCTATACCTTATACTTATTTTTCACAGATAGAAATTGAGAAAGGGATAGAAGATAAAAAATTTTGACAGAAGAGAATTTTGCGCTGCAACATCAGACATCCTTCCAGTCTGCTTTCCTTTTCTCTCAAGGATGAAACCCCTGCCTCTCAATAATATATATAAAATATATATTTTCCATAACACCAGCATGCCTTTCCACTGACAGGGCTGACTCAGCACTTTTGCCAAATAAAACTATTATTTTCCTTTATCTTTAGTCCCTATTACTTTGTCTTTAGTCCCTGTTCATTTGTCTTTAGTACCCCCTTTTTTTAGTCCCCCCTTTTTTTCTTTAGTCCCTGTTCATGGCGCCATTCTGTGGGGCATTTACCCATCAACCCCACAGCTCCCCAGAGTTTTCTTGAGTGTGAGCAGCAGGAAATATTAGAAGGATTTATTGCGGAGAATATTGCGGAGATAAACAGATAGAAAATAAAGGATAGCCTCGAGAGGACCTGGAACCTTTTCCAACGGGCCCTGACTGTCTCTGCCCCAGGGTATTTATAGAGATGCCAAGGGGTGGAGCAAAAGACCTCCTCCCCCAGCACAGCCAAGTGCAGACCATCTCAGACACCTGCACTCAGGCCTGTGGTCCTAATCATCCTCTATGCGGACCTGCTGGGTAAAGCCACGAGGAACCCGAGAACGGGCTCCAACAGTGCTTCCCCCCAGTCAGTCCAGTACATGTACCCATGTGCAGGATCCAGGGCAATGGTCCTTGGCTGGTCCAGGTCCTGCCAGAAGAGAACCTTACGGGGCGCTCCATTGAGGTTGGCCACCTCGATGCGGTTGGTCTCCGAGTCTGTCCAGTACAGCTTCTTGCCTACCCAGTCACGGGCCAGGCCATCCAGTGACAGGAGGCCAGAGATGACACGCTCTGTGTAGCAGCTCCAGTCTGGTTCAGGTAGGCCTGTTTGATGGCCTCCTCGCTCACATCTGTCCAGTACACAGCACCCTTGGCGAACTGGAAGTCGACAGCGGCCGCATCATCCAGGCTGCTGGCCACAATGGTGGACTCCAGCTTCATTCCACCTGCATCCATAAGGCGCACATCCCAGCGGTTGGCAAACAGCAGGAGTGGTGAGGCCTCGGCAGGGGCCAGGCTGCCGCCGCTGCCACCATCTCCATGTCATCCGCCGGCCGGGAGCACATGGCTCCCGGCGCCTCCTGCACATACTTCTCCCAGTTCAGGGCCCAGCGAGTGTTCACCTTTAAGCTGTGAGGGAGCTACACGCTGGGAAGGAGTCTTTGATGAAGGAGAAGTACACACAGGCGCAGCCTTTCCAATGACATCTGTCCTCCCGCTGGGTTGCGGACCCCTGGAAGACCTGGAGGAAGATGTAAGCAAAGGGAAGCTACCATTGCAAATGTTGAGCGGTTCCCAGGAACTGTGGTCCAAGTTTTTGGTTGAGGTAGAGAAGGTCAGTGTCCTCATGGATGTCCTCATGCAGCCGTGTGTGGAAAGATGCTGGCCCAAGTGAAAGCTGGGGACTTCTTCAGGAGCATAGAGCAGAGGTATGTCATCCGGCTGGTCCACATACAGCCTCTCTTAGTAAGCATCCATTGAGAAGTAGAGGTCCAGTGGGGTTTTGCTCAGCAGCAGCAGCAGCAAAGACAGTTTTAGTCCCAGTCCCGGGGCGCTGGACATTGCTTTCGCCGTTGGCTGTGCGTGCGGGGGCTGCGGCGGAAGGGCAGGTGGGTCTATGGCGGTGGGGTGCGACCACACCAAAGGCCATCTCGGTATAGTCACCATTGTCCCCAGGCTCCGAGGACATTGAGGAGCCAGTAGAGGGGCCCTGGGAAGTGGTAGTGGATACTGGAAGCAGGTGGTAGAGTTCTCCTGGGGTGGGTGTCAGAGGCTGCTGTAGGGAAGATAGGGAGGCAGAAGGATGTGGGGGCAGCGGTGGTGTGGGAACGAGATCTCTGGGCTGTAGCAGGAGCCAGGAGGAGCAGGACGACCATCAGCTGGAGTACCGTCATCTGATGTCACAATAGCACACACTTGCAGCTCATGTAGCCAGGGCCTCTCTTATCAGGAGGGTTTAGCTCCCGTAGTTTGTGTTGCTGAATCTCACGTACAAGTGTGTAGAAGGCATCCTCCACACCCTGCCGGGTCCTGGCTGAGGTTTCGATGTAGGGGATGCCATAGCTGCGGGCAAGGTCCTGGGCCTGCCAAGATTTAACAGTACGAGTGGCCAGGTCACACTTGTTCCCCACCAGCACCATTGGCACATCATCCGAGTCCTTTATCCGTTTGATGTGCTCCCTGTACTGATGGATGTTGTTAAAGGACTTGGTGCTGTTGATGGCAAACACACAGAGGAAACCCTCCCCTGTGTGGATGCATTGGTCTCTCACAGTACCACATTCCTCCCAACCTGCTAGGATGTCCAGCAGACATGCATCCCCATCAATGACCACCTGTTTCCAATAGACATCCTCTATGGTGGGGTCATATTCATCCACAAAATTATTCTGGATCAGCTGGATGGTCAGGTCACTCTTTCCCACACCTCCAGCACCCACCACCACAAGCCTGTATTCTGTCATCATTTTTTGTAGGGACTGTCACTCCAGGAGCTCCTGCCCCACAAGGGGCACGAAGGAGTGGCTGGGGAGCAGAAGGCCCTGATTGGGGCCCGATTGGAGGATTGGAGTGTCCTTGTAGTCCTGAGGCCAGAGTGTAATGGCCTCAGGGTGCAGAATAACTGAATATGGGTGCTAACAGCTATTTATCAGATGATATTTGGCTCTGGGGTTAACTCCCTGTGTTTGTAAAAGGGGGTGCCTTTAGGAAGCGTTGACAAACCTATGTTATTTTTTCCTTGTTAGTCAACCTGACCTTGGGCATCTTCCTGTTGTGGAGGGGTGGGAAGAAATTTTAGGTTTCTGGCTGGGAGCCAGATTGGGGCTGTTTCTCCAAAGGGGAAGATGCAACCATACCCCCTCCCCATAGTAAGCAGGGGATCTGGTCCCCTCCACTGAAGTGTTAGAGGGTCCCTCCATTGTACTTGAATCTGAGGTTTGGGGTTTGATTGATCCCAATGTTTTTGAAATCTGGTTTCATTGGCTCCTTTGGACAGATTCAAAATATTAATAGTGAATAAGGCCTGATGTAACTGAATATGGGGGGTTACTCCCCCTTTTTGTTTCAAAAGCTGTTCTTTAAGGCATTGGTGGTTTCTTTCAATGATTGCCTGCCCTTGAGGATTGTGGGGGATTCCTGTGGTGTGTTTTAAATGCCATTGCTCAAAGAACTCTGTCATGGCCCTGCTGGTGAAGCAAGGTCCATTATCTGTTTTAATTTGTGATGGTAGGCCCAGAGTAGCAAAACATTGAAGGAAATGGAAATGTGCGTGTTTGGTCCTTTCTCCCGTGTGGGCTGTGGCCCAGCAGGCCCCTGAAAAGGTGTCTATTGATACAAAAATGTACTTAAGTTTGCCAAAGGGCGAAAAATGAGTAACATCAGTTTGCCAAAGGACATTTGGCTTCAGCCCTCTAGGGTTGACCCCTGGTGTCTGTAGGGGAGGCACTCTGAGAAAGGGCTGGCAGGCCTTGCATGTATGTATTATTTTTTTGATATCTTTAACAGGTGTGTGAGGGAATCTATGTTGCAAGCCCGTCCAATTAAGGTGGGTCAGGTCATGCAAGTTAGTGACCTCCTGTAATGTAAGCATTTGGGTCCCAGAGGCCAATTCATCCACCCACCTATTCCCCCTAGCCAAGAACCCTGGAAGCCTGGAGTGCCCTCTCAGGTGTGACACATCCCCTGAGGCTCATTAACGGAGAGATGGGGTTTGCATCCAGGCGAGTGTGTGCCTGGGGCAAAGGTGGTAGCAAATTCACCACATATAGGCTGTCAGAATATAGACTGAAAGGCCCCTGAACATTTTGAAGGGCCATGATAACTGCCAACATTTCTTTATATTGTGCTGATCCCTGGCAGGGTCTGAACTCCTGCACGTCTGGGGAGTCCCGATCATCTCAGAAAACGGCGAAGACTGAGCCTGCTCTGCCCCCATCTGTGAATACATGAAGGGCATCTGGGATGAGTCCTGATGGGAACAGTTGAGGAAGTTTTAACGGGAGTCTCCAGAGCATGACTGTCCATGGGGAAGGCCCATAATGGCAGCCAAGGGACCCTAAGAACCCTTCAAGGGAGAGTGCAAGCCAGACATTAGCTCTGGAAAGCCATTCCACATCAGCCATCCGAAAAGGGAAGACAATAGATTGAGGGTCAATTCCAAAGTGTCTCTGGGCTTGTGTTCTACCTCTGATTACAGCATCTGCAAGCTGATCAGCCTGAGAGTACACTCACGGCACGCTCCCCAGGGAGGTGTGGACCCATTCAATAGGCTCTCCCTCCTGTACCAGTACCGCTGAGATTAGGGTGGCAGTTGTGAATAACCAGAGGGAGATGGGAAGATCAATAGAATATCTCCTTAGGAAGACCTTATCAAGGGTCTCCTGAATCTGCAGGAGAATGGCCCGATGTTCAGGTGTGAGGACAATGATATCCTGAGGTTTCTTGCCTTTCAGCAAGGAGAACAAGGGTACAAGGTCCTCTTTGGAAATGGGAATCCAGGGCAGTAACCAGTTGATTTCTCCCAGAACACTCTGTAACTGAGTTAGGGTCAAGGACGCAGGGACATCCAGCTTGGGCTTGAGTGGGCATGCTTGGGTCAGAGTAATCTCTGTACCAAGAATCTTAAAGGGTGCCACCCTCTGAACTTTGTTGGGGGCTACTGTGAATCCTCCTTTCTGTAGTTGTTCTAGCACTTTGTATACCAGATCTTGTAAGTGGGAGGGGTCCCTATGTCCCAAAATGATGTCATCCATATAGATATATGTAAGTGACCCATCCTTCCTTAACAGGGGCCCTAATAAGGTGGCTAGGTATTGTTGACAGAAAGCTGGGCTATTGGCCATTCCCTGGGGTAACACAGTCCACTCAAACCTCTGATCAGGTTGAGAAAAATTAAGGGAAGGAATGGAGAAGGCAAATTTAGAACAGTCGTCTGGGTGGAGGGGAATAGAGAAAAAACAGTCCCTAACATCTATTACCACTGGGGCATACTCAGCAGGTATGGCTGGGACCCAGGGCAAACCCCTCAGAGGGGTGCCCACCAATTCCATCCTTTCATTTACTCTTCTTAGGTCCTGAAGCATATGCCAGGCTCCAGAGGCCTTTTTGATGACAAAAACAGGTGTATTCCAAGGGCTCATGGAAGGGCGTACATGCCCAAGGTCCAGTTGTTCCTTGACTAGAATATGAAGCTGTTAGTTTTTCAGCTGCGTTGTGTTCTTACCCTGCAAGGAAATGCCACGAAACACGACAGAATCCGCTAACAAGAGTTTTATTAAAGGTAAAGGGACAGAGAGTGAACAGGCCTGCGGGAAACACGTGTGTGGAGAAGAAGGAACCAGGAACATGGTGCCAGATTTTAAAGGCTGGGCGTGGACAGATCAGCGTCACTACTACAAGCAAGCGCGTAGATCACATGGCCATGTTGCGCGCCTACGTGGCTAGTGGAACGTCACGGATCTTGGTCACGCAAGATGCCCTGACCCAGAAATGGCTATCCTGACCTGGACCTGGCTAGGCGGAAGTGTCCGCCAGGCATATGCAAACACACCTGACCGTGGGGGCTTGTTGTAAATCTTTCAGAAGCACCTCTAGCTTAGGTCTAGTAAGTGGCCACTGCTCCACCCATATCGGGTTACCCAGTTTCCACCTAATAGGGGGTAACTGGGGGGCAGTGGCCTCTAGGATTGGGGGTAGACCCAAGTAGGCTTATTAGGGTCATTCCTGTAATGGGCGAAGAAGTCCTCACCCTTTATCTTCTCTATTCCCCATCCCTTGCCTTGGGCTTCTTCTTCCTCCAAAATGTCATCATAAAAGGCCCGATGGTGAGCACTGCATCCCTTTGGGATAACATGTCCTGTCCCAGAAGGTTGGCCGTGAGGTTATCTGCCACAAGCGGGTGTATCTTGCCCTGTTCTCCATCTGGGCTGGTCCATTTAAGGAGTACAACCATCTCAAAGGACTGGGTGTTCCCCCCCACCCCAAGTTTTTGGGGTCCAGCTGCTAAGTCCTAATGAGGGGGCACCTCCTCCTGGCGGATTACTGTCCTGTCAGCTCCTGTATCCACTAGAAAGTGGAACCTTTTTCCACCTGTAACAACACTCATCTTGGGGCGGTGACCTGGGGTCAAGGGAATGGTCTAGTTGGCATGGGCCACTCTGGAGGGCCGTGCCTGCCCCCTCTTAAGGGGGACTCCTCCTTTGGTTGACGGGGCTAGAGGGCACCCCTGTTCTAGTTTAAAGGCTTCCCATCGATATCAAACTTTGATCTACAGTCTTTTCTCCAATGATATCCCTTCTGACACCTAGGACAGGGGGTGGTAGGGTGCCTTATTTCTCCTGACCGACCTAAGGCCTTTTTTTGGCCATTGGGAGGCTGTTGCAGAGGACACTCTCGCTTTAAATGTCCCTCCTGCCCACATCTAAAGCAGGCCCCCAGGGTCGTAGGCTTCGCAGTCCCCTGACTCTGGGTTGCCAGGGTTCGTGAAAAAGCTTCAGTCAGGGCAGCCGTCTGAGATTGCAACGCTAAGGCCAGCGTCTGGTTCTGGTGATGCTGGGTGCCTAGATCTTGTGTGGCTACCACTCACCGGCCCATGGAAGTCTCTTTCAGCCCTGCACAGGCAGCACGGTGTTCTGAATTCATTCCATCCCAGATCAGACTCTTTATAAATTGGTCCCAGAGGGGTCCAGTTGGTAGTTTGTGATTAATGCTTTGTTGGACCCAGTCTATAAATTCTGATAGGGTCTCATTGGGCTTCTGCCTGACTCCAGCTATGGGGGATTCTGTAGGTCCCTCATCTAGCTTACCCCAGGCTGCTAGTCCTGCCTGTTGCACCTGGTCTCAGTGTGGCGCTGGGACCACGGCCTGCTGGACCCCAGAAGAGTACCCGTCAGCAGTTCCTGCCAACATGCCGTAAGTAATCGGGATCGCGGGCTGAGCAGCTCGTTGGCCTCTGCTCGGACTCTACATTCCTCCTTATAGTGGGCACACCATTTGATACATTGGGTGCTTGAGAGGACAGCCTTAGCCAGGTCCAGCCATTCCTTGGGGACACAAGGATTATACGCAATACCCTGCAGTAGGATCTGGGACCAAGGGGCATTTGGCCCATCCTCTGCCACTGCCTTGTGGAGTTCCTTAAGGTCTTTAGCCTCCCATGGGTACCATTCTTGTGGCCTATTAGGGCCGGGGGCCAGATTAACGGAAAATGCCTTGAGGGTCTGTTCTTGGGGCCCTGTGCCACTGGCTCCCCGATCCCTGGCTGATGGCCAGTCATAGGTACCCCAGTCACATAAGTCCCTTCTAGGGGTAGTATATGGCAAGGAGCATCCCCCGTTTCAAGGATATAAGGCAGGGGGCCCTGCTCCTTCGGGGCATATGGATCATAAGGGCAGAGGGGGTGACTTTAAACTTGGTCTCTTCACCCTCCTGGTCCTCTTTGCCTTCCCTGGCTTCCCCTGGCTCTTGGGGATTTTTTGGAAAAATAGCATTACCCATACTGAGGGTTTCACTTACCCTGGAAGACCGCTTGGCCTCAGCCAAAGTACTTCAAGTCCCACATTTAGGGCACCAGCTGTGGGGACCTGCCCCACCGGGAACTTAGGTCACCTGTGAAGAGGTGGCCTGGAACTGAGGAAAGGCAAGTGTGCGCCGCTCACGGTTTCCCAGCCTCCCTCTTACCCGGAGACAATCAGACGCAGCGGGGAGTCAAGTCAAGCAAGAACTCGGCAGTAAGCTTCTTTTATACCAGAAAACCTCCAAGCCCTAGGAGGGGGTGAAGGAACAAACCAATCATTTTAAAGGGCACCCTGTTTACAAGTTGTTTATGTCCTGACACTATCTCCTGTTTTTCAGTATCTTATCTTAGCATAAATAACTTGAGCTAACTTTCTTTCTTACCATTTGTATCCACTCTCTGTGTAAACACCTTAAAGCTTAAGCTCTATTTATCTGAATTTCTCTCTGTAGATGTATCCAACCTTCTTATTAAATAAGAAACACAGAACCAATGCAAAGAAGAAAGCCAAGAGGTCAGAGCTAAGAGCTAAAACCTTACCCTTCCTCCTGCGGTGGTCCTACCTCTCCGAACCAGAACCACCCCTGTGTTAAAGTCTTTATATAGAGTTCCTGTCCTGCCTTCTCATTGGTTGTAAACCCAACCACATGACCGCCTCCTCACGGCCTGTCTGTATAGGCCTCCAGGTTTTCCATGATTGGTATTAAGATTAAAGGTATGTGTATCCAATAATGGCTGTATCCCTGAACACACAGAGACTTACCCAGCTCTGCCTACCAAGTGCTGGAATTACAGGCATATGCCACCACTGCCTGCTTTCCTATGGCTTGCTAATAGCTCTGACCCCTGGGCAACTTTATTTATTAACATACAAATAACATTTTAATACAAATAAAATATCACCCTCGGCACCCTCTTTGCAGCCCATGTATGCCCCACAGATTGTTTGATCCATATTGTTAATAATTGGTGAGTTGCATTAACATGTTACTTGAGATCTATAAAAAAAGGATCCTATTTTTAAGATTTTATAAAAATACTCCAAAGTATTGCCTAAAGTTACCTCTTAAAATCCTATAGAGATTGTATTTAATGCTTTTATAGATGGCATATGTAAAAAGGACCATAGAAATAGAAGCTGGTGATAGAATTGCTCAATTATTATTGCTTTTGTATCTTAAAGGCAAAGTGTGTCTATATACAGAACTGGAGGCTTTGAAAGTAAAGGAAAAAAGATGTTTTGGCAAACAGTTATCAATGATGAACAGCCTAAATTAAAAGTAAAATTATATGGGATTGAGATGGAAGGATTATTGGATTCTGGTGCTGGATGTATCTATAGTTTCATAAGAATCCAGGGATCCCATCTGGCCTTTACAAGAAGTCTCCACTCAATTTGTAGGCATTTGAACCTTGTCTCAAGTAAAACAGAATGTAGAATGGTTTAAATGTATATGGCTGATACAGCCATGAATTTATGGGTAAGAGATTTGTTACAGCAAAGGGGATCTCAAATTAATATTCCTACAATTTCAGAAACAGCTTGTAAATTGATGTTTAAATTGATGTTTAATAGAAAAGAGCATTGGAAAAAATTAAAAGGATAGGTTACAGTCTATGCAGGTTATACAAAGGCAAAATAGGACAGAAATTGGCTATCCAAATATAGAGTCGGGGCCATTGTCAATAGCCCAACTTTGTGTCAATATTTTGTAAATCAGCTACTAAAAATGATATGTAAACAATTTCCTCAATCTATTATTTATCGTTATATGAATGATATTTTATTGGCTGCTTCTGATACAGATACCTTAGAAAGAATGTTTAATATAGTAGTGTTAGAATTCTGTCCCCACTCCAGCTGCATGGCCACACATGCACAGTTCAGCAGGTAAGCAAGGGGTCTTGCATCTTACATCATCAGTGTGCACTGGTGATTTCGTGCGGATGGCATGGTCACACAATCAGTGCATGCATGGCGTAGCTCTGTAAGCCCACCTGCACGTGTTCATGGGAGTCCTTAAAAAGCCGGACACAGATTCCTCCCCTTCCTCTCTGTTCTCTCCTGCCCCCACTATCTGTCTTTCTCCCCCGCCCTCTGCATGTGTGTCTCTCCCAGGCCTGGTTCTTTTGTCCCCACCCCCAATAAAGCTCTGATACTGGGTTTTGTCGTGGCCTCATGACCTTTCTGCGTGGTAACCAGAGCAGCTTATCATTTTTAACATTGATGCCTTGAAGGGACAGTCTCTTCCGGCACTCTGCGTCTGGGGCTCTGTGTCCGGGGCTCTGCATCCAGAATCCTGTACTGCAGTTACTGGACCCACGAATGCCCGCTCAGCTTTTTTCATTTGCCTAGCTGCCAGACTGCTCCGTACACCACACCTGCTAACCAGAATTGTGAGTTTTTCCCTTTCTGATCCCCCACCATTTCCCGAGACTGTAGCCTGAGATGCATTTCTTGCACTGGACCCCCAGGGGGTCCTTGGCTGCATATGATGACACATTCTCTCTTGAGGAAGTGTTGAATGCTGTCTGGACTCCCAGGGAGTCCTCTGATACCTAACCCAGCCCTTACCCCTTCTGTGACCGCAATTCAGGTAATTTGTGCTGTTAATGCCAGTCCACAGGCTGCCTATCCTCAAGGACGCTTGACATAAGAGCCTGGGATCCCGTTTGTTTTTTTAATTTTTATTCTCTCAGCTGTAGTCATGGGACATGGAGGCTTCCTCATTGTGATTCCATTCCTCCTCTGACAAATCTTAAATGTCCTCAGACACCAGTAAATTTGGTCATGTAATGGCTGCTTGAACCCCGATATTTCATGGGAATTATCTAAGTTCTGCCAGCAAACGGCAAGTGAAAAGAGTTACCTTATCCCCATGCGTTTACCTAACTTCTAAACCTTCCCTTTCTGACTCTCTCTTTTCTGCCCACTTGCATTCCTGAACCTAAGGAATTTCTGACTCCAAAGAAACTTATCTGTTCTCCACTACCAGACGGGCCTAAGCAAGACAGGTCTGGAAGCAGGCTAGGATGCATGCATATAAGTTTACGATCAGGACCCATGTGGGGAATCACAATAATCTGGATGGCTCTTTAGCCAGAGATCAGTTTCCAGCCTGCCTCCTAGCAGGTCTTCCTAAAGCTGTCCTCAAGCCACCAAACTACCAAAAAAAAAAAAAAAAAAAAAAAAAAATCAAGACATGGAATAAAACCCATCTCTTGTCTCCCAGAGCTCCCTGACCTTAGGGCTAAAACTTAAGCATCTGGAGAGCAAGGCTCCTGACCCCACAGGCAGAAGTTTCAGCTGTGGAATTTAAGGTGGACCATGGGAGAGACGAGAAAGCCTGTGAAGAGAATTGCCAAATGCTGGCACATGCCATCTGAGCAGCTGCATAAGGGCTTCCAGGTCCCTGTTTTAAATGTGTGCAACAAAAGGCCACGCGGACTAGTGTGTGCCCTGCTAGGCCATCAATTGAGTCTTGTTCAAAGTGCCACCTAGAGAGATAACTGACCAGCTGGTTGCCCCTGGGCAGTGAGTGGCATCCTAGGCTTGGCCACAGGCTCACAGGGAACCCAGGATGTAGCATGGAGGTGATTTGTTTTCTTCCTGTTGGACACCGAGCCACTTAATCAGTCCTGAGGGAGTTTGGGGTCCCATCTCTCCTCATTTCTCTATTGTCGGGGTAGAGGGACAGCCTTACCCACCTCACCAGACTTAATTGTACTTTCAGGGTTACTTAATGGGAAAAGATTTCCCAGCTAAGGTAGGAGCTTTCATTTCATTTGCTCCCTCCACGTGCCTCACTCCAGACCGGGCAGCAGTGCTTCTCTTCCTCGTGCCCAGTGACACAGACAGGGCCCTGCTCTCTGCCTTGTCCCTAATTCCAGAAGAATGAGGTCTCACCCCACAAGCTTTTTTCTTCCTGGATCCCTCTTCTAATTAACTACTCAGCTAATTGTTACAGGATCACCATAGAGCCGGAATCCAAGGACCATCAAATATATACCCAGATGGTAAAGGAACAGTAACAGCTAAAAAGTATTTACACCCGCAGACCAAAAGGGTCTGGGCCCTGCAAAAAAACAGACTTTAATATAACCATCCATTACTGTTCAATGCTCTCAGCAATTGATCACCTGTGTCTCCTGGATGCTAATAAAGGAAACAGGTGTCTTAAAATTATCTGTCCCTAATAAAGCTTATCTCAGTTAAAATTAAGAACATGTTCCAATCTCTCTCTCTCTCTCTCTCTCTCTCTCTCTCTCTCTCTCTCTCTCTCTCTCTCTTTCTCTCTCATTAACACTAACCAATATAAACAGAGTACAAAACACTACAATGGTCACCAGCCCAAGACTTTAATTTTTCTCATGGCTGCTTCTTAATATGTTTAAATTTTTTCCTAAGCTCCAGAAACTAGCTAAAACCCATCTGAAAGGTCAGATCTACTTCAAGATAAGTGCCAAACCCAAACTTTCCTGGTCTTGGGACCCCCTCTATCATCCTGGGAAACCCCCAAAGGAAGATATAAAAAAAATTCTTTCTTCTAATTTTTTCTCTGTCTCACCAGCATTCTATTAGACACAAAAGCAGCCAGAGTGCCAAGCCAAGAAAAATGAGTAACTCCAAGGCAGCAGACAACAGTCCACCATCCCAGGATGCCTGTCTACCTCAGAAGCCCCCTTCCCTAACCCCCCAAGAGTCAACTGATACCCACCAAGTCAGCTGGAAGCAGTTTTTCTGGGAGAAATGATGTCCCTATTCCTGTTCACCTGCTTTTTTATAATAAGCAAAAATCTTAGAATGTTAGGATTCTGCCACCACTCCAGCTGCATGACTACACATGTGCAGTTCAGCAGCTAATTAAGGGGTCTTGCATCTTACATCATCAGTGTGCGCTGGTGATTACGTGCATGCAGCTTGGTCACGCAATCAGCACATGCATGGCGTAGCTCCATAAGTCCACCTGCGCATGTTCACAGGAGTCCTTAAAAAGCCGGACACAGGTTCCTCCCCTTCCTCTCTCTGTTCTCTCCTGCCCCCACTATCTCTCTTTCTCTCTCTCTTTCCCCCCACTCTCTGCATGTGTGTCTCTCCCAGGCCTGGTTCATTTGTGCCCCCCCTCCTCCTAATAAAGCTCTGATACTGGGTTTTGTCATGCTCATGCCTCATGCCCTTTCTGCGTGGTAACCAGTGCCGCTTATCATTTTTTAAACCAAGTACAGAAAAATCTACCCTGTTGGGGATTACAAATTTCTTCTGAAAAAATTACAAAGAAGAGATTCTCTTAGCTATTTAAGCTATAAATTAAGTGAAGAATTCAGCCACAGAAGGTACAGATTAGGAGAGATCAACTACAAACTCTTAATGATTTTCAAAAATTATTGGATGATATTAACTGGTTGCAGCCTACAGTTGGATTGTCTACTCAAGAATTAACTAATTTGTTTCAAATCCTACAAGGTGACTTAGATTTAAACAGTCCAAGACAGTTAACAGCTGATGCTGCAGGCCGCAGGAATATATCATAAGAACTCAGCTGGTTATGGCAAAGTCACTACCTGGAGGGATCAGGGAATTTCTCCAGAGGAAGCCAAATCCCAAGGAGTTTTTGGTGTTACTTGACTTGTTATATATCAGCTGTCTTCTGTTATGAAAATCATGTGTGCCTTCATAGTTTTCCCAATTGACTTTTCCCTAAGAAGGGCTAACAGTGTGGACTGATCACTCTCTGGACATACACATTCCAGGTATTTGGAGAACAGCCTCAGGAAAGGCTTTCTCTGGAATCAGATATCTCCCTTGGCCACTTTCAAGGACTACAGGAAACACCGCCCAGGTGGGCCCCAACTTCCGAGGACTAACAATGATAACAGCCCACATGCAAGTCTCCTGACTTACGGTAAATTCCACAAGGAGACACCACCTAGGTCAGGTGGACGTTAAATAATAGCTTTACACAATTCAGCTCGGACCCCCGTTCTTACAGCCTTACTAACTTTATAGACTGCTAACTCCTTACCGAACCACTTCTAGGAATATTTAGATAACCTTCTGCACTGACAGCTATGCTCAGCCAGAACCCCAGTTCAAGCCTCCCTGTAATTATCATCATTGGCAGCATCCAGCCAGGTCCATCCCCAGTTGGAGGAAAGCACCTTATCAGAGATACCTCCAAGTACTCTCTAAGAACAGACTTAAGCATCTAGGCTACCTGTTTGAGAAGGCCTGGCAGATGTGCCAATTAAGCCTTACTTCCTCTTTTCCCAAACCTTACCTGTAGTTCCAGATCTCCCTTTAACTATCACCAGAGGCATCTAGCTGTACACAAGTTGCCTAGCGACTGAGCACACTTTCCCCCACCCTGCAGAAAAACGGCAGATAGCTTGGACAGATAGGAGCCACAGGAAAAAAGACAGTTTTATTTTTTCCCATTGACCTAGCAACTTATAGATTCTTAACATTTTCTACTAATCACGTTTAAGAGTTTAATAGTTGAGCACATAAGATCCCTCTTCCTAGATATTACCTGAATTTAGCCTTTAGTTAATTCATTTCCCCATTGGTCACTTCCTTTGGGGTTGCAAATGATAATTAATGGTTATTGCCTCCCTATGTGATTTTTATCATCCTTCCGTTTGACCCTGGAAGCCTGGTTTTGCACTGCCAAGGGACTACTGCTTATAAGTGTATATATACCAGGACTTCCAGGGCACAGACACACAGAGAAGAGAAAAGAGAATGGAAGAACTAGATGGGTAAGAACTTGAGAGGAACAAACTGAGATGGGGAAGAACTAGATTGAAGGGCTAAAAGAGAGGACTAGAGGAACGAGATGGAAGATGAGGAAGAGCCAGATGAGAGAGAAGGAGACAGGAGAGGAGCTGATAGGGGAAAGAACTAGATAGATGAGAACCTAGAAGGGACAGAACTAGATGAAAGAATTAAGATAGAACTTGGAGGGGACAGTAGATAAATATAGAGAAATCAGGCAAGAGAGGAGCTAGACATGAGAGCAGAATAGAAGCTGTGTAGAGAGAGAACTATCACAGAATAATAAAGTGTATGAACTAAGGAGTTTCATGTACATAGATTCATTTCTTCTCATCAAAGATTAATTATCAGCTGGTTGTAGATTCTTCCCGGACCCTGGGAGGGGACTATCGAGGAGCTGGACCCCCATAGTCCCCAATACCCTGAGGCTAAAAAACAATTAGCCTTGGTAGAATACAAATTACAAAATGCTTATATGGGTAGATTAGACCTTAAAAAGAGATGCTTTTTAAACAGAGGGGGGATATGAGGACCCCACAGAGATAGACTGCATAATGACCTACTAACTTAAAATTAAAAAAAATTTAAATGCTAATGAAATAGGAACAAAATTGAGTTATGGAAATAATTGCTGAATCAAGTCAGCCCATGTATTATAAATATTTTAACATCAAAGTAGTCCAGGGAAAATGTTAAGTTAGGGCTGAGGTTATGTTTCCACAGGAGATAATAAATTGTGGATTCCATCGAAATTGATAAAAATCCACCATGAGCAAAAGACATCACCAAGATGCTGCAGATGCAGGAATGCCTCTGCCGAAGTCAACACAGGAGACATTTGCAATAAACAACTAATCCTGCCACCTGGAGACAGCTTAAAAGTTTGTGTGACAAGGGAGAGATGATACTTTGCATGACTCACAAGCCTCTAAATGCTACAAACTTATTTCTTGCCATGCTTTCTATGGTAACGGTGCAGATAAAAAGGATGGATCATAATTATTGGGCTTATATCCTCAGTCCTCCAATCAACATAGTAGTAAGTTGGGGAGATAGGAATATCCTGTAGTGGTTAATGAATCTTCTTGCTGCCTGGTCCTTATGACAGTGGAGATCTCGCTCAGTCAATGGAGGAGGGTAAAGTGATTGACAATTACACTGTTGGAGTACAAGGAATTCCTATTTGCATGGGAAATAGAGTTCAATTTATAAAAAATAATCTCTCAAGTATGGCTATCCTTAATCAATACTACCCAAGATTACCATAATAAATTTTATATGCTTCATGCATCTGGTTTTAAAGGACAAGAAATTAATGCTGCTAAATCCATAAATCTGCCATTCTGTGAGATGAGGGTTACCAACAAGGAATCTGACTGGGTACACTGGCAATGGTAAATTCCACAAGGAGACACCGCCTAGGAGAGGTGGACATTAAGTAATAGCTTTACACAATTTAGCTCGGACCCTCCCTTTATATACCGGGACTTCCAGGGCACAGTGAGGAGAAGAGAAAAGAGAATGGAAGAACTAGATGGGTAAGAACTTGAGAGGAACAAACTGAGATGGGGAAGAACTAGATTGAAGGGCTAAAAGAGAGGACTAGAGGAACGAGATGGGGAAGAAGAAGATGAGGAAGAGCCAGATGAGAGAGAAGGAGACGGGAGAGGAGCTGATAGGGGAAAGAACTAGATAGATGAGAACCCAGAAGGGACAGAACTAGATGAAGGAATTAAGATAGAACTTGGAGGGGACAGTAGATAAATATAGAGAAATCAGGCAAGAGAGGAGCTAGACATGAGAGCAGAATAGAAGCTGTGTAGAGAGAGAACTATCACAGAATAATAAAGTGTATGAACTAAGGAGTTTCATGTACATAGATTCATTTCTTCTCATCAAAGATTAATTATCAGCTGGTTGTAGATTCTTCCCGGACCCTGGGAGGGGACTATCGAGGGGCTGGACTCCCATAGTCCCCAATAGGGAACAGTGTAAGAGTGAGAAACCTCGAGTGCCGATTACTATCTCCCACGGAGATGTCATTGATTGAAGCCCTTACGGCTTCCCTCAAGGGAAATGTTCTCACTCAGAGTTAAGATGGAAACGGTATAATAAATGGAACTGTGGAAATCAATGCTTCTATTAATGAACCTATCGGTGGCATGGATTGGAATGGCAAGTCCCCTCCTACAATTTGGTGATTCAATTCAGACTAATTTATGGAAATTGGCAAGTGCCTTCCACCCTCTTAAGGCATGGGAAGGAAAAATAAACACTAAGGATGATAAGTACCCTCTGTCTTTTAGACTAAATCAAAGCCATCCTTTTATGACATGTGTACCATTGCCTTATTTGCTATTAAAGGGGACGGTACAATGGCACCCAAATAATTACAGCATCACTTGTGAATGGTGTACCCTTCGTGCCTGTGTTAATTCTAATATGTTTTTAAATTTGACCTTTGAAAGTTTATATGTTCTTACAGCAAGTCCAGCAATCTGGATACCGGTGAAGTTGTCGAGGCCATGGCAAGACTCTCCTATGATGATCCTGGTACAGAAGCTCACTGAAAGAATATTAAAAAGAACACACCATCATATGGTTGAACCAGTGGTTGCAGTTATTATGGGAATCATTGCATTGATAGCTACGACAGCAGTAGCTGGAGTGGCACTTCATAAAGAAATCCATACTGCTGAATTCATTAGAGACTGGCATAGACATTCAGAAAAACTTTGGACTGAGCAAAATAAAATTGATAGTGAGATAGTAAATGAATTAGCTGAATTCAGAGATCAGTTAGAGATTTTTAAAGGAGCAGATAAAATTAAAATATGATTGGAATGTTTCTTGTTATTGTAGCACACCCTTAAGATTTAATGAAAGCAAATGTGATTGGGAAAAGGTTAGGATGCATTTATTGGGTCACCCTAATTCTTCTCAAATGGTTTTTGATTTACAGAAGAAATCAAAGAAACTTTTACAAAAAAGTTACTTGATACAACAGGCATGAACCCACACACCTGTGTCGTGACACACAGTGACATTAAAAGTATACTTAATAAACAGAAAGGGGTAAATAAAGACCCCCCAGAGATAGACAGCACAGTGCTTTATTAACTTGAAAAATTTTAAATGTTAATGAAAAAAGAACAATGGATGAGGAGAGACACTGAATAGGAGAAGAAAAACTGCTGAAATAAATCAGCCTGTATACTTTAAAGATATGTTGACCTCAGAACGGGAACCAGGATATGTGTTATGTTGGGGAACAGATTTTGTTTTTGTTTCCACAGGAGAAGAAAAGCTATGGATACTATCAAGCTTGATAAATATTAGATTCAAACAGGAAAAACCTCTTGATTAGGAGAGGTGATAGTTCATCAAACAGCTTGGTCATTCAATCCAAACTAACATATAAGACTAACAAATGCCTTTTATTTGACTAGGTATGAAAAAAAATATTTTTGAATGATAATTTACCAAAGGCACAATTGCCTTACTGGCATGAAAGGAAAAATGGGGTTTCTTAAATCACATGTCTTAATTCTATAGTAGAATGTTAGTCTGTAGATTGCCATGTGGCCCATGCCATCTTGAACATCAGCTTTTGAGTTTTCCTCTTAAACAAAAATTGTTGGGGAATATTATTTTAAGGTATGTTACCCTTGTTTATGTTGCATTTGTTTAACTCTGTGAAGCTGTGTTATTGTGCCTGTCTAAAATACCTGATGGTCTAAAAAAAGATCTGAATGGCCAATAGCAAGTCAGGAGAAAGGATAGTTGGGGCTGGCAGGAAGAGAAGAAATAGAAGAATTAATCTGGAAGAAAAGAAGGAATGAGAAAGGAAGGAGGAGGACTTCAGGGGCCAGCCATCCAGCTACACAGCCAGACATGGAGTAAGAAGGAAAAAAAAGGTATACAGAATTAGAGAAAGACAAGAGCCCTGAGGCCAAAGATAGATGGGATAATTTAAACTTAAAAGGTGGCTAGCAATATCCCAAGCTAAGGCTGGCCATTTATATTTATAAATAAGCCTCTAGTGTCCTCTTTATTTGAGAGCTGGGTGGCAGCCCCCCCCCCCAAAAGACCAATGACAAACCAACAACATTTTGGCATACCAACATGCCTGAGAAAGCTTTAAAAAAAATTATGGCTCCTTTAAGAGTTTCTACTAAGCAGTTTCTGCCAGATAGTGAGCAGCTAGTACATTAAGTACAAACAAAAAACTAAGTAAAAAATGCCTGCCACAGTGTGAGCATCAGCATTTTAGAGCTCTAGTAAGGTTGAATGCAGTTCTCAGTCACAAACCTCTGACCAGGCCATGGGTTTTAGGCTTGGCTTTCATTAGCCCAGAAGTGGGCAGAAAGCCGGGTGAGAGCCATGCTCGGAGGATCCAGGTGTAGCTTAGCAGTCTAAAGTTTGCTCATGCAGTCGAAAGACTAGAGAGATGCAGTAAAGCAAGTTCATATGGGAAAAACCTCTAAAAAGGTTCCCATGTGTTTAACAATGTGTATAGGCTTAAGAAAGAAAGAAAAAGGGTATAAACAGTCATAGAAGGAAATAATTCAAAAATGAAGTCTTTAAAGAGAGAGTAAAAGTAATAAAAAAAAAGAGAGAGAGAATAAGCCATGTAGAGATGGGAAATATACAGGGAGTCTGGATCCTGTATGTTGTTGTGTTGATTTTGAACTTTTTTTTTTTTAATGGTAATGAGCAAAAGACAGCTGCTGGCAGACAGGCTTGTGAAGAGGACTGCAAAATTGAACCAACCTAGATACTTTAGTGCTATCTTAACATTAAAAAAGAAGTAAAAAAATATATTTGTCAAATGGAAATAAAAAATGCTTTGGAGTTTTGTTCCCACAGGAAATTAGAGGTTGTGGATTCCTTCAGGAATAATATGGAACAATTTGATGAAGGGAGACCTTCTGAATCTTGATAGGTGATGTCTATCAGCAAAGGTTACTGCTGGTCTTCCCAAGACTTGGTCATCATCTCAAAATTTTCTCAGGGACCCTAAAGATACTTCCACAGACAGCAGGAAGCAGTTTGGAGAACATAACGTCCACATTCCTAATAGCTGGGGAGTGTGAGTGGTTTTGGGTTATTTGGTGGGTTATGGATATTTGTTATATTTAGGGGAATACAGTAATATGTGAATATAGGAATATGGGCTAAAAAGACAACTATTAATCTCAGATATTTTGTATTTGTAAGGATTTTTGTATATTGATAAAAATTTAAGGTTATTTTTGTTACAACATATTGTATGTATGTTTCTGTTTTTGTTTGAGGTATTGTGCCTATGCAGTTCATTTGGAAATGTGGGTGAAGTTCTAGTTTTTGAAAGGTATTATTGTAAACTATATAGGATAATCAGGAAACATAGGTTAGTGCTTAGTCATTTATAACAATTGAACTTGTAGATATGTTAGATATGCTTTCCAGATCATATAGAGACATATTTTTAGATAGATGGATGGCCTTCTAAATTTTCAAAGACCTACAGAATATGGCATTTAAAATGTTTTGTTAGCCAGGCGGTGGTGGCGCATGCCTTTAATCCCAGCACTCGGGAGGCAGAGGCAGGAGGATCTCTGTGAGTTCGAGGCCAGCCTGGTCTACAAAGTGAGTTCCAGGAAAGGCACAAAACTACAGAGAAACCCTGTCTCAAAAAACCAAAAAAAAAAATAAATAAATAAATAAATAAATAAATAAAATGTTTTGTTAACTTAGGGCTTTTTATGACAGTGAGACACATCTGCTCCTAGCAGCACCAATTTACTTCAGAGATGATGGGCATCAAAGAAACTCCTTATGGAGTTTGCTTTCAATGTGGCAAGACTAGCCATTTGAGTAAGAAACTGCTCTTCCCTAGACTGCTTGACAGTATGTCGTATAAACTGGACATGCAGGACCCACAGGAAAGTGACTACTGAACTTTGCCAAAACAAGGTGGGATGGTCCTTCAGGATTCCTGCTTCACAGAAGAAATTGCCAGGCATTCTACAGGACACAGAGGAAAGTAACTAACAAACTTTGCCATTATAGGTGGGATAGTCTTTCAAATTTCCTGCGTCATTGAAAAGTCTGCCAGATACTATGGGTCTATAGGCTGAAGATGGATGCCTCAACATTGCAGAGGAACTTTGAGTGACTGTCTCGGCAGTTAGATGTCTCTGTCATTTCTAGAGTTTTTGGAAGTTGTTTGCAATGCACTTTTTGTTTACTTAAATAATATATCCTTCTGGGGTCTTTGATGGAGTTGAAGACTAGATAGTTATAGTTGCAGTTTTCCTTAGATATGATAGAAAGTAAACTAGGTATAAAATTTTGGATTTACTAAGATAGGATAGATTATGGAATATTTTCTTTAAATTTATCAGATACAAATGAATTGGAATTTAATAATTGTGAATGTAATCCTTACTTGATAATTGTTCTTATTGTATACAGCCTTACTATGTTAAAGTTAAAATCTTTCATTTTTTTGTTTAGAACAAAAAAGGGGAAATATTGGGGAATATTATTCTAAGGTGTGTTACTTTTGTTTATGTTGCATTTGTTTAACTCTATGAAGCTGTGTTACTGTGCCTGTCTAAAGCACCTGATGGTCTAATAAAGAACTGAACAGTCAATGGTGAGGTAGGAAAAAGAATAGGTGGGGCTGGCAGGCAGAATAGAAATAGAAGGAGAAGTCTGAGAAAAGAATAAGGAATGAGCCAGAGAAGGAGGAGGACATCAGGGGCCAGCCACCTAGCTATGCAGCAAGCCACAAAGTAAGAAATAATTAAAGGTATACAGAAACAGAAAAAGGTAAAAGCAAAGGCAAAAGCTAAACCGCATAATTTAAAGTTAAGTAAGGATGGCTAGCAACAAGCCAAAATAAGACTGGACATTTATAATTAAGAATAAGCCTACATCTGTGATTTATTTGGGAGCTGGGTGAGCAAAAACAAACAACAACAACAAAGGATATTTTTGTTGTTTGGTATTAAAAATCCAGCTAAGAGATTTAAAATGTTTTAAGTAAATCCATACAGTTCAAGCTTATTTTCTAAATATATAAGAGTTAGAATGATTTGGAGCTGAGATAAAATATTTGGTTAGGACAATGTAACAGCCCTTGTCTTTAATCACAGTAAAGACAGATGAATCTCTATAAGTTAGTTGTTTTCTAAATTATAGAGTTACACAAAACAAGGTGATGGTGCCACATACCTTTAATCCTACCACCCAGAGACAAAATTCAGATATATTTCCTAATTGATATGTTTACATACTAGAAAAATGACACTCTGTATTTACAGATTATTATAAAATCCCTCTACAGCATTACTAGAAAGACAGGCTAAAATTCAAAATGAATGTCCTTTGTGGTCTAAAAATAAATACACTTTAACCTTGAATTTATATATACAAAGAGAAAGGGGAATATAGGTATATTTATCCACATATACCAAGCTATATTTAACTAAAAATTTCCCCAAAAAAATTTTATTAAGAGATAACACTTTTTCTGTTGCCAAAAAACCATTTTCCCTTGACAAAGGTATCACCTGCCCCCCCTCCAAAAAAAAAAAAAAAAAGAACTCCTCAAAGTTAGGGTTGGGGCAGGGTTTTGTTTTTGTCTTACCAGAAGAATAAAAGCATCCAACTAAGGAATCTAAAGACCACTGGACAAATGAGACATCTGAAGGAGAAGGATGAATCATCTGTAAGTAAATTTGTTGCAACTCTGTGGGTTTGATCCCAGGTTTTGGCACCAAAACGTGAGTTTTGCAGCTCTGAGATGTCCTGACTACCTGGGAATCAGGCAACACCTGGAGTTTCTTAGGACAGCTCTTATGGCTGGAGCTTCAAAGAGGCAGCCCAATCCTGGAAGGCAAATTTTCTGACTGCTCAGAAGAGTTATGCCTGGAACTGCTTCAGCAGGAAAGGGTATCCTGACTATTTGGAAAAGTCAGGCTTGGAGCTTCCAGGATCTCTGCAGGGAAGTCAGGCTATACCTGGTGTGATGGGGGATGATCTCCTGCAGGATATAGCAATCCTGCTCCTCTCCTGGAGAGCCGCTACACCTGGGCTTTGCTTAAGGGGGCTTACTAGCAGAGCTCTGCTTCTCCAGTCTAAGATGTTGCTTCTTTTGCTTCACTCTGCAAAAGGGAAACCCCTGCAGAAATGTAGTAATCTCCTCCAGCTCCAGAGAAAAGTGTTACTTTTTCAGCTCTCTTGCTTTGTCCACTGAGGGACATCTCAGCAAGGATCTTCTCTATGCCTGTGAATGAAGATCTTCATACCCAAAACTCTTTTGCAAAAGAGATTTATTTGGGAAGGAGGAGTCCAGGACAATAGCTACCTCTACCAGGATGGAGAGAACAGTTCTTTTTAACTGACCAGGCAGGGGGGTTTATATAGGATATCTTGGGATTGACTTGGGGCCCAGGGTTCTACTGTCCTGCTCTGTGATTGGTTGGTTTCATAAGTCAGTTGACTAGGGCCAGAGATGGCTCTGATCTGACTGAGGCAAATTGTGTTTCTTTCTGCCATGATCTGAGCCATCTTTCCCTAATTCTGGGCTCCAGGGTCAGGGTGAGTTTCTTTAGCCAGCCCCTTTCCCCTACATCATCAAGAGAAAATGTCCCAAGAAATAAGAGTAAATTGG
The DNA here is from genome assembly GCF_007827085.1 of Peromyscus californicus insignis. Lineage (NCBI taxonomy): Eukaryota > Metazoa > Chordata > Mammalia > Rodentia > Cricetidae > Peromyscus > Peromyscus californicus. The sequence goes on along the minus strand of NW_026294551.1, from coordinate 964,336 downwards.
CCTAATGGTATAACACACCTTCAACAGGGTAGAATTTCATAAATCTAAATACTTGTCTTTGCTGCTCTGTACAAAGATAAAAGGCAAATTGTCTTTTTGTGGTCCTAATTCAACTAAAAAAAATCAAAGCTGGCTTTGGAGTTGGAACACGGCTCTCTCCTTCTCTAAACCCAAGCATGATTGTTAAAGGAAGATCCAAAATCTCTGTCTCATGTCAGAAAAGCCACCTGGTATGGGAACAAAAGAAAACCAAAATTAAGAGACTGTTTTATTGACACTAATCTCATAATCCTTTGGTTTTATTTTGACTCTTTAAAACTTTTCTTAAGATATAAGTATTATCTCAAATATATACTTTCTGTTGGGATATTAGTAGTCATACAGAGTACTAACCAATTTTGGAAATAAGCTTCATCTAGCTTCCTGTATGTGTTATGGGGTTTGAATCTAAAACAGGTAACTAGGAACTAAGTTTGTGTACCCCAGATGTATTTAACAGATTGTAATCCTTTAATCTCTTGGAGGTCTGCTGCATATGACATTTAAAATGTTTACATTTTCTGCAGTGAACCATGACCATTTCTAACAGCAACCTTTGAGGTCTCCAAAAAGATA